>NW_024543086.1:23700000-24312500 GCF_018167655.1 Microtus oregoni | reverse complement strand
TTAGAAGCACTGACTGCTCTTTCAGGCAACTCAGGTTTCATTCCCAGCACCCATATGACTTGTCTCAACTGTCCTTCCCTTCAGTCCCAGGGGATATGATGTCCTCTTCTGGTCTCTGCAGACACTAGGCATGCACAGACATAATGCAAATAAAACACTCCTGCAACATAAAGTTTAATAATAATTATAAAACTTGTAAAAGAATATACATATATTCAATAGATGCATGAAAGACATCTTACATCACTCATATTTAAAGAAATGTAAATTAAGATCTACCCCACCAAGAAGATAGGATAGAAATTCTGCCATCTAGCATCTATTATAACAGCTCAAGGCAAAGAAGTGATGAGAAAAATGGAACTAAATAAGACCCCTAAACACTGTGAATGAGACGTATACTACAAAGTCTAGAAGGAAACCAGATTCAAGCCCCTCACCACACTAAAAGTCTGTATATCTATGACTCTGCAGTGTTCCTTCTGGAAATATAGCCAAAGGAATGCAAGCTCTGTCAAAGACACATTTGCATCCTCCTGTATTCAGGGAAGCATTAGTCACAGCAGCAAAGACGCAGAGTAACCTTGTTTCCATAAAAGGATGAGTTTCTACATAAAACATTGTATAAAGTAAGATGCAAAGTTATATAACCTTTAAAATGAATTAATTTCTGCCACATGATTCAACATGGGTTAATCCGCAGGACATTTGGCTAGGATGAATAATCCAGACATAGAAAGATTAATTGAACATGATCTAATATATCTGGCATTTTAACAAGTTGGCTTTCTGGGAACAAACCAACTAAGTAGTAACTTGTAAGTTGACTTGCTTACCACCAAGTCTGATGACCTTAGTTTGGTCCCTGAGATTTACATGATAAAGGAAGAGAACTGACTCCTTCTAGTTGTCCTTTGGCCTCCACACACATACACACACACACACACACACAAACACACACAGGGAAATGGACACCCACGGGTACAACTAATAAATAACTAGATATGTAAAAGAACCCACGAATTTAGTTGACTTCCTAAAATAAGGGAGTCAAGTTGAGTGTGTTCCAGAAAAGTGAGAAGTTTCTAGTCTAGGATACACCTCAACTAGTGACTATGGTAAGATTCATGTGTTCCATAGTAACAACAAAGAATGTAGTTCATATGTGCCACCACAAAAATTTTCTCAAGAGAGGTAACATAGGCGAGTTGGCTGACACCACACCAAAATATGGAGACATGACCAAACTACAATGCTATCCAGCTATGCAATGGACCACGGCATCCCATTCCCAGTGGTCAGGAGTTTTAGCCACTGTTCAAGGCCAGCCTGAACTCCATATCGATTTCCAGGCCAGCCTGTGCTACAGAGAAAGATTTGGTTTTAAAAGAACCAAAATAAAGGAATAAATAATATAAATTAAAATATTTTGTACATGGTATATGTTTGTGCATATGTTTATGTGTACCTTCGTATGTTATTGCATGTGCAGGTTTACATTTGTGTATACAGGAATGAATGCTAGAAATCAACCTTAATAATATTTCTCAATCATTAGACTAATAGAAAGCTTTGTAATGAATGACATTAGGAAAAAACAGTACTGTCTAAAAACCATTGATACAAACACTTGCTATGGGCAACAGTTGATTAATTACTTCACTAATTAATTTCTTGAATTATAGCCTGTGGCAAGTCTGTGATAATGGCTTGGTGAGTTCTATGCTAAATCTTCTAAATAGCTCATGGTTGGGTCATTTTTGTAAACCACACACCTCTCCAAGAAGCTTGTCAATGTCTTAGAAAGCTATACTGCAGAAATTAAAATCAGGATGTGACTCTAGCTTGGGGTGGGGGCATGGTTTGGTGAATAAATTGCTTGATGTAGAAGCGTGAACATTCAGTTCCCACCACACATGTATCAAGTGTTATCGTATATATCAGCAATCCCAGCTCTGTAAGAGCAGAATCGGGGGTACTCCTGGAGTTCCCTGGTCAGGCAGTCTAGCCAAATGGGTGATCACTATGCTCTGTTATAGACTACCCTAACTCAAAAATAATTAGGGTAAAAAGTAGCTGAGAAAGACACTCTGGCCTCCAGCACAAGTACACACACACACAGACACACACACACAGACACATACACACACACACACACACACAATACTACAAAGTCATTAGTCTAAGAGCCAGTATTTTTCATGTTTGCTTAATAAAATATTACAGCTCAACATAAGCAAGAAACAAAAGAAGTTAGAATCAAAAAATATCCTGGAAAGAACTAAATATTGCAAACAGGACAAAAGATAGGTAGAAGATATGTACAATGGCAGAAAGAGCTTTAGGTGGCTTGGGTATTTGGAAACTTGACAGCCGACAAAGTAGGGAATACATGACTGAGTAGAACAGTGTGAATTATTTAGAAGCTGTAAAAGGTAGACCAGATGGAAAAGGATGATGTTAAAGATTGCTTTAGCATCCATTAGAAACTGAATTCCGTTCTCATAAGATTCTTTGAAATGATATCCAAGGATTATTTGTCTGTCTCTTAATTATCAGATGATCTCTTTGAGGGAATTGTTTGCCTTTATCTTATTCTTGCTGAAACAGTATCTTAATGTATTTGAGACTGAGCATGAACTCATGATGTAGAAAAAGCTTTGTTTGAACTCCTGATCCTTCTGCCTCGACTTCCTGGGTTCTGGGACTATAGGCATATTGTCAGAGACTGCTTGTTTGTTCCTAGCCAGCCAGACCTGAAATAACTATACAGAAACTGTATTATTACAACACTGTTTGGCCTATTAGCTCACACCTCTTATTGCTAGCTTTTATATCTTAAATTAACCCATTTCTACTAAACTGTATTGCTATATGGCTGTGGCCAACCAGTAAGGTTCCATCCCGTGTCTGGTGTCTATCTCCTGCACTGGCTACATGGGTTTTTCTTGACTCTGCCTACTCTCTCCTCTATCTTTCTGGAATTCCTGCCTTGCCCTATTCTGTGCTGCAATAGGCACAGCTTCTTTATTACCAATGGTATTCACAGCATACAGAGGGGAATCCCACATCATAAGCATGTCCTGCCGTGCACACCTATTTATCTAAAAAATTAAAGTCTTCGATTTTGACTTGTATTAAAATAATAGTTGGATGTTTGGTGGAGGACTATCAGACACTGTGACAAAACACAAAGTGTAAAATGTTAGTCATAGAGGACACACAGATGTTCACTCCACACTTCAATCCACATAGCATGGGACAGATAGCACCTTGAGCTCCACATATGATCAGCAAGCACTCTACAACTGAGCTACATTTGTTGCCCTCTCCCAGGTTTCTGCTAGAAAATTTTATGATAAAATTTTGGATTAAAAGCAAAGAAGAAAAGAAGTTACTTTGTCTGTCTCTTTGTTTTTCACTTCTATTGAAACCTCACTTCTGGGAAAAAATGGTCACTTGGGGAGATGAAATGGACAATGAAGAACAGAGCTATAGCTCTTGCAATGTATCTACCAGAAGTCAGATAAATATGTGACATTTCCGAAGCAGATGGCCATGGACCACTGCCCCTCCCTGCCTCTCCTTCTATAGACTTCCTAGAGCCCCAACACAGCATACAGTCCTAAGCCATATGCAAGGTCAGAACACCTATTGTTTAGGAATATGACTCTTGTAATGAATAATTCATTGACATTATTGACATTCTAATGAAATAATACATCATGAGGACTTGACAGTATTAATCTACTCAATCTTCCCAACTTCTGATGGAGGAAGGTCATTGGCTAATAAAGGCACTGCCCTGGCCCATTTTATTGGTTAGAGGATAGGTGGGAGGAGTAAACAGAACAAAACGCTGTGAGGAAGAGGAAGTGAGGTCAGAGTCTCGACAGCTGTCCTCTCGGGAGCAGACGCCTGAGGGAGATGCCATGCCCCGCTCCCGGGATGAAGCTCCCACCCAGGATGGACTAGGCTAGAATCTTCCTGGTAAGCGCACCTTGGGGTGCCATACACAGATGATTAGAAATGGGCTGAATTAATATGTGAGAATTAGCCTAGAAGAGAATGGGCCAAGCAGTGATTAAAAGGATACAGTGTCCTTGTAATTATTTCGGGGCATAAGCTAGCTGAGCGGGCGGCTGGGGTGCTGGGGACGCAGCCCCGCCGCTGCCCTTATTACTACAAACTTCCAAAGCAACTACATGCAATATTTAGCCAAATTTACAATTCTTTACCTTTAACAGGAAGGTATTGATGTACCTAAGCTTTTGACCCTGGTGGTTCCACTGAAGGGAACATGTCACCTGTGCAGACTACCATCTACTAAGAACTATGTTTTTTCCACTATGTAGGGCTAGATGTGACATGTGGCAACTATTAGAATTTAACTTCTGTGAAGAAAAGAACTTGCATCATTTTTGCCTACTGTAGCATCCCAAACACCTGCCATAGCAGAGGTATTAGACAGACATATCCTTGTCTCTGATTGTAAAGAATATTGCAGCAAAGAATATTCTAAGAAAGTGGTTCTCCATCTTCCTAATGCTAAGACCCTAATACAGTTCCTAATGTTATGGTGACCCCAACCATAAAATGATTGTTGTTGTACTTCATAACTCTAATTTTGCTTCTGTTATGAATCATAATGTAAATATTTGTGTTTTCCAATAGTCTTCGGAGACCCCTGTGGAAGGGTCCTTCACCCCTAAATAGGTCACAACCCACAGGTTAAGAACCAGGGCTCTAAGATCTCTGTAGCTTCCCTTTGTGTTTATTCTTTACCTTCATGACAGTCCTAGCCAGAACCCCAGATCTAAGTCAGGAATCACAGTTTACATTGCAGGGACACTCAAGAGCTGTAAAGGAGCTGGTCATAGAAAGTCCCAAGTGGAACCTTAGAACCTCCAAGAACAATCGTGTGATGGCCTTTTCTAGCTCAAGAATTGTATTACTCTCAGAATCATACAGACTGAGAGTGACTCTCAAGCAAAGTGAGTTTGAGATCTCTATTCCTGCTATTCCGGAAGACTGTCTGCCTATCTGTGTGGGGAAATGAGCCATGGCGAAAGAGTCTGAGGTTAATGTTCCACTGTGATAAGAATCTTATCACCTTGTCCTTTTAGGAAGGAACTTACTCTCACAAGTAATTTGAGAAAATAAAAATTACTATGTTTGTTTTGCAAATATGATTAATAAAGATTATACACAAGCTACACTGGGAATCCACTACTGCAATACTCCAAAAGCGATAAGATATGTTTGATATTCGGTGTAATATAATCCAGAAAATTTCTCTTACCTTTTTCCTCCCCCTGGAAGACAGTGATTCTCTGCCCCTACAGAACAGGCTCTCTAAGCCTTAAAGAGACACTGCAGGGCAGCTTGCTGTTTCCTATGACTAAGGAACCCAGATTACCATGATACCTAGGACCTCACCAGAATCACAGCTTTGGGCAGAGGGATGACAGCAAATTAATTGTCAATGAAATCTAGAGAACATTTTTTTAAAAAATAATTTCTTTCCCTTGGTGCTATAAAGATTACAAAACACAGAGGACCAGAAAGTCAGCTGTGAGACTATATCATCTAGAAATGACAGGAAAATGCGACCATGATGCTATGTTTAACTGCTTAAACAAAAATGGAATAACAATATCACCAATATTCATGCAATGTAGAAGGGGGAAATCTCCCACCATGGTCCCCAGCCACCTTAGTAATGCTGAGAACCAGAGAAAAGTAGTCTCCCTCAGAGATGAGCTCCTGTTTGGTTATTCAGTACCAAGTCCAAGTAGTCAACCCTGAAATTACATACATACAAACAACCCCAAAACAGACTCAGCAGGTTGTATTTACATATTTATGTGCACATATGCATATGTGTGTATGTGATGATAACAAAGAAAAAGAAGTCATGAGAAGAATTGGAGGGAAGAAGATGTAATTATTTTAATTTCAAAGTAAAATGAAAACACAAGGCTGGGTCTAACTCAGAAGATGGATATAGGGCAGGTAGCTTAAGAAGCTAAACTTCCTGTCTCTAAATTTTCCCTCTTGTTCTCTCCCTCTCTCTCTCTCTCTCTCTCTCTCTCTCTCTCTCTCTCTCTCTCTCTCTGTGTGTGTGTGTGTGTGTGTGTGTGTGTGTGTGTCTCACACGTGCACACACACTTTATTTTATTTTATTTTGAAACAGGGTCTCACTTTATCACCCTAGCTAACTGGAATCTACTCCAAAGACCAGGGTAACTTCAGACTCACAGATACTGGCCCCTCACTGCTGGAAAAAAGGTGTACACCTCCAAGTTCAGTCCGGGAAGATTGCCCATATGTTCTTTTTTAAAACAGAGTCTCATGTAGCCCAGCTGATCTCAGACTTTCTGAGTGTCAAAATATGACCTTGAACCTACAATCCTCTGAGTGCTGAGACTCACACATGTGTAAGAACACAGGTTAAGTCATGCTGAATTGAACCTAAGACATTGTACATTATAGAAAAGTACTTGATCAAAGACACTGAGATACAGCCCAGTGAAGCACACCAATTTTTAGTACAAAAGAGTTGACCAAATCCCTTTCCTTAACAACAAGGCAGCTAAAACATTTTTAGGACATATTAGAAAGGGAGATATTAAAACCTTCAACTGAAAATACATCTCTCCCCTTTACTATGAGACAAAAAGGAATCTTGAATACCTTTCTGTTCAATCCTGGAAAAAGCGACAACTTAGCATAGTTTTAAAAAAAGTCTTCATACCCAAGTCTCTGCAAGTCTCAATTCAACTTTTTTTTTTCACTATCCTGGTAATCTTAATATGCACATATTTGAATGAAAAGGATGAAAGGTATTAATGGAACCAATAAAAGCAAACAAAACCTCAGCCAGCATGATTCCTCTAAAATTAACTGTTAAAAATTCACTATAATAGCCAAGAAAGGAAATTCCTAGAGGTTTATGCACAGACCTCTTTCAACTTACAGTGGATACTGAAGAGACTCTTCAATCTTGCCAGCCCACCTTCTAATTGTGGGCTTTCCTTCACTGCACCCTAAACTTAAAAAGGATTTACTGCCACTTACAGGTAAAAAACGTCAATTAGTTATCGGAGCTGGCTCTTATTTGGTAGCCAATAGTCTACTACTTCTGTGTCCAGTAGCTACCTTGTTTTGTGCAGTTCCCCTAAAGTAAAAGAACCAATGGAGGGGAAGAAGTGAAGCTATCATATCTTAAATACAGAATTCTGGCCATGAGCAGAGACTTTGAAAGACTTATCTCTTTTCTGGGCTGTTTTTCTCTGTTCTTCATGGTAAAATGGCTTCCTAGCCATTTAACAGCATAGTAGAATGCACTAGAAAACAAGGGAGCTTCGCATTTTCTGCATGTTTAGTCTATACTTTTGGCATTTAAATGTAGACCATGATGTCTAACAGGAGTTCCTACTAGAAATGCTAAAGGCTGGAGATCTACATCCACAATGTTAGGAGTAGAACATTTGCCTAGCATGCATGAGGCACAGATAAAATTCTCTGCACATTAAACAAACAAATCAAAATGATGTTTGATCTCAGGCAAAGGTTGAGTCCTGCACATGTAAGTGCCCAGGCACTGCTTTTCATGAATCCCCCACTTCTTGCTGACAAATATTTATTGACAGCCCATGATGCTGTCAGATACCCACAGATGACACTCAGACAGGAACTACAGTGATGGGAATGTGTTTGCGAGACTTCTTCATGAAATCCAACAGCCGCCAAGCTCACAGCGAAACAACCAAGGCAATGGGCAAGCTCCCCGTCTCGCATTCAGCTCATACCCAGAAACAACTTTCTTGAGATATCTATTTACAAAGTGACTTTTATTTCCACTGATACTTGGAAACCCCTGTTTAGTCACTGTCTAAAAGGGAAGGGTGACACTGGGTGCAAAGACAAGTGGTCCATAGGCTAACTTTGGAGCTTGTGTAAAAGACAAAGAGCTAGAATTAGCAGGGTGGGAGGAGCCTGGATTGGATCCTTACCAACTTTGCCACTATCAGCTGTGCCCTTTTGAAGTTGGTCACTTAAGGTGAAGTCTTTTGGGGGCTCATCTTGTAAATCCCTTGAAGAATCTCAAATTAAACTTTGAATTTAAGGCACAATAATGCAAGTTTAACAAGGTCAGATGACACAAACACAACACCTATGCTAGAGTGAGAAACTAGCTCCTTAAGCTGCTCCATCACGCTGATTTGTGGGTTGGTCGATCCTGTTTCCAGGTCCAATGTACTTCATGGATGTTGAATTTTCAATGTTTAATGATGTAACTGGAACCAGGGATGATGAGTCACCCTGTACCATCCTCACACGCATGAGCTCCACTGTGGATTTCCGTGAGCCTCTTAGCCTCTCTGGCTGCCACTCACTCATCCAGAATCTCATCCAGACCAGTTCTTCCTTTCCCTAGGCAAAATACCTCTTCCCACCCCACAACTTAATGGATGACGATTTGAGGAGAAACTTGAGATAGAAAGTTGAGCAATTCTTTATATCTTCTCCCTAAACATCCACAAAGAGCACAAGAGGAGACCCATCAGTTCCAACAACAGATTGAATTATAATCCCCAAAGCATACTAGGGAACACAATCCAATCACAGATGCTCAATAAGCTATGGTATTCTCAAACCTATTTTCCTTTTCCTACATTTGTTCCATTTATCATGGGTTATTTTTATTATCTCAGGCATATAAATATTTTAGCTTACATATACAATTTAATTAGTTAAAAGTACAAAATTAAAGTCAAAATAGCTCATTTGTTCTGGGCAAAGAAATGCAAAGCACTAGTCAACAAAGAACAGATAGATGTGTCACTGAGCAGAGACAGCTGTTATCTCTGTTAGGGCGGCTGCAGTTGGAATTAGGGATGTTATCTGGGCTTCTCACTTAAGCATCAGGGGTCTGGAGTTGTTGCTGCTTCAGAATTAAGCAGTGTTTCATCTCCCTGCGATTCTGAATTAAGCAATATAGAACTCTCTGGAGCTTGTGATCTATTATGCAGGGCCACCTGGAGAGAACTCCCACATATTTGTGCCTCAGAATGCTCTTCACCTTCGCCCGAGTTCATGACTTCTCAAACTTTAACCTTTTAGAGTTTATCAAAGATTCAAGAAATATGTATTAGAAACCAGGATCTTCTTAGGTAACCCTATTACTGGTTTGAGATGTGGCCTGAGAATAAAAATTCTGTTGGTATTGAATTTATTGGTAATGAGAAATAGGATTTATTAAGCACATGGTATGTTTCAAAGGTTGTCTAAAGATGTAATATATAATGCAGTCTTTCTTACATCTCTGAGTTCTGTGTTATTGATATCATCAATACCACCATCACCATTATCATATCATAAACATCATCTTTACCATCACCAACATCACATATTCATAACAACCACTGCCATCACATCATCACCACCATTAACACCAGCCGCTGCTGCACAACCAGCACCAGCACCATTATCAGAGGAACCATCATCACCACTGCCACCATCACCACCATTACACTCATCAATACCATCTCCACCACCTCCACTTTATAGATATGGAAACAACAGCACAGAAAATTAAGGATTGCATCTCAAGGTCAATCTACTACTACCTAGATATGAACCAGGCATGTTTTAGACTTTTATGCCATGGCTTCTTTTCAAACAAGTTTGAGTGTTTAAGCTTAGGAGGTCATGCATAGTAAGCATAGGCACCAATACAGTTCAGAAACATCATCAGACCATTGGAAATGTTGGGCTCCCCTAAACCTCTGTGTCTCCCCCAGGATTGGAGACAGTAGTTACAGTGCTGCATTTTCTGTAGTAATTAACTGCTGTTGTTTTACCTTTCATAATAATGTTTGTATTCTTCTACTGTCATATCAAAAATGGGAGAAGTATAACCAGGGGAACTCAAAGTCAGGATCACGTTATTCGTTTTGGTAGGGACATGTCATATGGCATATTTATTGATTTATTGAACTGTTCTACTTCCCTGCTATTAACTAATGCCCCCCTGACCACATTCACCCACCTGGTTAAGCAAACACTCCCTATTGCCTTTGCTCTCATCCATCACTTTCTGATTTTGGCCTCAAGGAAGGTCCTCTCTTTCAGATTTACCAGGACTTCAAAGAGAGGTTCTGGACCAGCAACACTCCATCATATGCATTCTAATGCTAAGGCTGGGAAGATAGAGCTGGCTACAAAGGGTTTGTTTCAGAAGCATGAGGGTCTGAGTTTGATCCCAGAAAGATGTAAAATGCCACATTGTTAGGTGATATGTGTCTATAATTCCAGTGCTGGCAAAGCAGAGACAGAAGAATTCATGGGATCAATAGCTTGCCAGTTTAGACTAATTAGTGAGCTCTGAGACAATGAGAGCCTCTGTCTCAAAGGAGATCCATGACATTCCTGAAGTTGGCACCCGAAGCTAGCCTTCAGTCTCCACACATATGTAAGCATGTATCTTGTCTCAACTCCACACACATGTTATTCCTTCCTTCCTCTCTTTTCTTTTTGAGACAGAGATTCTTTATATAGCCCTGGATGTCCTAGAACTCACTCTGTAGACCAAGCTGGCCTCAAATTCATAGAGATCCACCTGCCTTTGCCTCATGAGTGCTGGGATTAAAGGCATGTGCCACCACTGCCTGGCTCTTTTTTCTGTTTAAATAAGCATCCAAAGTTGGCCGTGGTTTTATAAATGCAGATAACTTGTAAATACCTTTTTTCATGAAATGCTGCTCACTCTATGCCAACCTACAAGTGACAACAGGACGAGCAACTAGCCTCTTACCTTGGGGAGGACCCATGGTTTGCTCTTTATCTGCTTCACTGGAGCCAATCAGAGACCAGAAACCTTTCAGGCAAGCAACTGAAATCCCAATGTTTAGGTTGCACTCAGCACCCTGTGTTTACCAGCTCAAAGATGCCCCATTTCTTCCTCAGGCCCAACAAGGATTTCTAACTTGAAATGTGAAAAAGATGGGAAAAGAAGATCTACAGTCATTTACTAAACTTCAATACAGGTAATTATTATGCAACTTATTATCTTCTCCTTCCCCTGGCCCCAGATTGCCAATGAAGTAGCAATAGCACTGATATTTATGGATAAGAGACATAGAAAATGCTGGGAGGCAGACAAAGCTGAGTTTCTATGAAGAGTTCATGAATATCATCAATATGTCCTCAAGTGAGATTGTTCCTCAAATGAGAACAAGTGGCCTAGCAAGCACCTGTATGCACATTCAAGAATCAAGAGTCCAAAGAGTGTTGTGGGGGTGGTGACATCACCAAAGTGCACAGAGCCTAAGAAACCAAGCCTGGTGACACATGTCTGTAATCAACCAAGCCTTGTGACACACACCTGTAGTTCCAGCCCTGGTGAAAGAGTAAAAGGAGGATCTCGAGGCTCGCTGTCCAGTCAATACTGGTGAACATCAACATTCAGTAAAAGACTGTCTTTAAAAAATACATAGAGCAATTAAAGGAAGACATCTGATGGTGACCTCTGGCCTTCATACAGGAACACATAAACACAAATATTAATGGTAAGTATTTGGGGGAAAAGAGTGAGAGAGGAAGGAAAGGAGAATGAGCAGGGCTCCTCCACATCAGATAAAAAATAGATGTGAATACAGTTAGAGGAAAGAGAGAAGGCTGAACAATGACTTAGACTCCTGGGTTGCCTGTTTTTCCATCTACAAAAGAAGAAAGCTATTTTACTTTATTACCAAGATGGGGGAACTGTGGCCCAGAGGAAGGGGCTGAGTGTCTACTTGCAGCAGACAGCATCACACTTTATCTGCTGCGCAACGGAGCCCAGAGTTCCTCAGTTTACAGCATATGGAACTGTGGAGAAAATGTCTCATGACTAGTAGATTCTGGGAAAGAACCCCCCCCACAGGTGTTCTCTATGTTTGAATGTCACACAGAGAAAATGCAGCAAGAGTGTAAGGAGACTATGGTAGGAAGTTAGGGATCAGTTTGAGTAACTAAGGGAGGATTTGAGATGAGATACAGATGACATCCTTCGCTTCGCCAAGGGAGAGAGACCAAAGGCAAGGGGAGTGTCATTCAATCTTTACTTCATAGGATTAAGGGTAAAATGGCAACTTATTCAGTGAGAGGAGAGAATTCTTCACCAAGAGTGTTTTCCTTTGTGTTACACAGTGAACTGGGGGGAAATAGGAAAAGAATCCACATTAGGAAATCACTGAGTTAGATGTGCACTCGGGGCCCCCTTCCTTTAATGCAACACATAAGTGTCACAACTCAGGTAGACTGTAGGCACAAGTGTGTCACTTCAAGTGACAAATTAAACCTATTTGAAAAGAGGGCTTGCAGAATGTTAGTCCCTTTAAATGAGTTAATGGGACTCAACCTATAGAGGAGGAAGCAGAAAAGAAATGGCCATAGATGGTGCCCCATCACTTTTAAAAGTGGCATATATCAACTATCAAGAGGATACAGGCAGGATGAAGAAAGGAGAACTAAACTAGGCTGCTCCCAGGTGGTGTGAACTGTAGCCTTTACTCTGTCTAAAACTAGCAACTTTGGGGGAAATTGCTTAGCCTGTGAGGTCTCAGTCTGCTTGTCTGTGCAATGAATATCTTAGTCCTGAAGCCTTCTGTCCCTCTTCTATCAACAGTATGAAGGTAGGGCAGACCCTTGGCAACTACCTTAGAAAGCAGTGTTGTCACTGAACAATATCCATCCACCATCCGATCCGAAAAGCCTACACTAAACATAGTTTCCTTATACTAAGCACCCATCCATATAAAGGGACATGAATCCAAGCTGCTACTATGAAACATCAAATATTCAGGAATGACAAATTGGAATTATGAATGGGAGAGGCTTTCTCCCACCTGCTTCAGGTACCCAGAGAATGTTCTGTCATTTATACATAGGTCACTGACTGCAACCAGTATTATGATGAACAGTCTATGCAAATGATACTGTGCAGATCACTTAGAATAATTGGGAGCTTATACAATGACCACATGTAGGCATGTAAACTGCATAGAGCCACTATGAAAATTGCTCTTCCCAATCCTCCCCCTCACACCTGAGGGAAACCTGAGCATAAAAAATCTCAGTAATTAGGCAATCATTTTAAAACTATACAGCAAAGAAAGATAATCTCCTGTAGACGAGAATTCTTTGTGGCCTGGATGTGGTTCCATTAAGCAACAACAAAATGTGGCTCAATATGAAACATTTTTTGATGAACTAAATCTTTTCTGGCATTTCCCCAACAACCCTGGGTCAAGTTGTCCAGGACATAATAGGAAGAACCTTGGGGACATTTCCCAATTTAGTAGTAATTTAACAGTTCACCCCATTCCATGCTGCCTAAACTCATCATTCAGTCATTTCAAATGTTATTTGGCGATGTGTTGAGTCATGTTTGGTAGAAATTCTCCAGCATGCTTCATTACCTAACTAATAAAGCAATTTTGTAGTTATTGAATCATGCCATGCCTGCTATATCATTACCCTCTTGTTTTTATTTTGATAGGTGATTGCTCCCCTGGACTATTGCTCAAAGAGGGACAGATGTGTTTCATAATCTTAAAAAAAAATCCTTCCCATCAGGTATAGAAGTTTTGCATTTCAATACAATGTGCCCTGCTAGGTGGAGGAAACAGACAAACAAAAGTACACACTAGCATCATCCTAAAACACAGAGTGGAGTCTGTAGTTGCATCATCTTAGTTTGCTATTGTCTAACAGAGGAAAAAGCCATCGTATTGTCCTCATTCCCTACAGAGCAAGTTGCCTCCATTCCAGATTCTTTAGCTGGAGACTTACCTTGGGATAAATAAGTCTATTTTAACTTGTAAAAAATAAACAGCTGTGCATTATAAGGAGAAATCTGAGTTTTCAAACTGTAACCAGGCTAGTAGCAGTGAGGAGAAATGCCATAGATAAGACTGACAAGTCACTCTGCAATGCCCACAGTGGCCACTAAGATGATGGCAAACAAATGCCTTGTCTAGACCTTCTGGCTTCAGAATGGGTGGGAAAATACACTGGCTAGCTTTAACTGACAACTTAATACAGCCTAAAATCACCTGAGAAAGGAGTGTCAACTGAAGACCAGATTGGCCTGTGGACATGTCTCCAGGGGATTGTCTTGATTTTTAATTAATCTGGGAGGCCATGTCCACTGTGGGCAGCAACATTCCCTAGACATGTGGGCCTGTGCTGTATAAGAAAACTAGTTAAACATGGAGTTAGCCAGCAAGAGTGTTCCTCCGAACTTTCTGCCTCAGTTCTTGTTTGAATTCCTATGCTGACTTCTCTCACTGATGGACTGTGACCTGAGAGTGGAAGCCACATGAACCATTTTTTGCACAAAGGCTTATTATAATAGCATAAATAAAGCTGTGCAGTGGGACAATGGTCTTCTACCCTTTAAAGATTTGTCATTTGTATTGCTTCAATAAAACTCTGACTGACCAGTAGCCAAGCAGGAAGTATAGGTGGGGTGACCAGGCAGGAAGTATAGGCAGAGCAACAAGAACAGGAGAATTCTCCAAAGAGAAAGGTTCAGTCTGTAGTTGTAACCCAGATGCAGAGGAAGCAAGATGAGAATGCCTCACTGATAAAAGGTACCAAGTCATGTGACTAACACAGACAAGAATTATTGGTTAATATAGGATGTAAGAGTTAATAAGAAGCATGAGCTAATATGCCAACCAGTTTATAATTAATTAAGACCTCTGTGTATGTCTTTGGGACTGAACGGCTGCAGGACTGGGCAGGACAGAAACGTAAAATCATCCTCCTGAAAGTTTACAGAGTCCTATTAACCTAAATGAAAAAAAATGAATTGTGGAAGGCAGATTTAACTTTGTGTTACAATCCTTTGTAAGGGCTGAGGATTTAGCTCAGGGATAGAGCAGTTGCTTATCAGAGGAAGGTACTGGGTTCATTCTAAACCAATAACTGAAAAAAGTTAGTGTAAAGTCTGCCTAAAAGTGAGACTGAAAATCCATTCTAATTGTTCAAGTTAGATTTCCTTAAAATTACACATAATACCTTATTTTACAAAGCACAGTTTGGGCCTCAGAAAGACAGTATCTGCTTTAGATTCTGCAGTCTTAAAAGCACTAATAAACATGTCTGACTAGAACAATTGTATTGTGCAGCTGTACATGGATCGCTGGGGAATCTGGCAGGTTACATCCAAGGCCCTGGTTAACAGATGTACTGCACCACCATGCCTATTTTTATTCTCTTCAAGAACAGTTTATTTTGAATTTTGTAGAATGTCAGACATGGCAGACGTGAACATCCAGAGTCGTGAAGGCTTGACATCCAGTTACCATAGATAGCATCATTACAGGCGGTTCTTTCCACGCCTGACTTAGTGCTTGGTGACTGGATACCGGGTGATACCAAGTGGAGATGAGGACACGGCAGTTTTGAATCTTTAAGCAAAAAGGGTTGCAGAGAAGCAAATATGAACCTTATGCAAATCTGATCTTCCAAGAATGGTCCCCGTGGATAAGTAGGTCCACAGGAAGCATTCAGACTGGGTAGGGTGTGGAATCAGGCCACGCAGATATACTCTGTGTTGCTGGGAGAGCCATGAACCTCATCCTGGCTCTTGCCAGGGCACATATCTATTTCATCTATCAAGGTAATCAGCTCCCAGAAACACTTATTTGCTACTCAAAACTGGCTAATGAGCTATGCTCTAAAACCAAGCAGTCAAGACAGAGTAATCCCAGCTCTCCCATACTTCATGTGCATAGGTGAACGTGCGTGAGAACCCGAGTGTGAACTCTATTGAGATTCCACCATTGCTCCTTCACCACGCATTAGATTCCACCATTGCTCCTTCACCACGCATCAGTATTAAAGTGCATTTCAGCACAGAACTGTTTTACACTTACAAGATTAATAAATAAAAACTTCTTTAGATATCTTGCACTGAATGATTTTCTAGTAAACTCTACTAACAGTAAGAATAGGAAATTAATCTCACCACCAAGTTTTGGAATTGTGCAATTAAGTAAACTTTTAAAAATACATTAAAAAATTTTAAATATTTATATTAAAAGCCTTCCCTCTTTTCTAACTATAAAGAGATACAGTTGCAATTTATATAAATATGCACATTTTTACTTTTACCTTTATTTTCTCTCTCCCTTTCTCTCTCTCTCTCTCTCTCTCTCTCTCTCTCTCTCTCTCTCTCTGTGTGTGTGTGTGTGTGTGGTGTGCCATTTGACTTTATAGTATTCTTCAAAAACCTGGGCATTTGCATGAAAACTTTTCTTTCCTATCACCATAAAATTTTAAAAAGTCTCTGGAAGAACTTAATGCAAATATCTAACATTACTCAACTAAACATACACTGTGTTTTTCTTTTACTGCATCAACTATGTAGTTATTGATTAATTATTTTTTCTGTAAAATTCTTTCTTTTCCAAGCAAGAATGGCTGCTTTTTAGTCAGAGCCCTATGTAAAATAAAAGTTCAGAGACCCTTGCTTAAAAATGAGAAAGTACCTCACGTCAGCATAAGCCAATAGCAAACTGAGTATGTCATTTTTCTGCGTGTGGAGTTTCTTGTGAGCACAAAGCCATATGCCCATGAATTTGGCCCCAATTCAATGCTATGAATGTGTAAAGTGACTTTCGGGGAACACCTTTTGAAGTGAGTAACTTCCTGGGAGAGGAGGACAGAGCTGAGCAGAGGGGGAGTAGAGGCGGTGTGCTACAACACTGCTTTAGATCGCAGCTTAGAGGGCCAAGTTTGTTGTGCCATTTGCCATTGATTCGACTATGACTCTTGAGCAAACACTGTTCCACTGTGGCATCCTGCTTCCTAACAGAAGATGCAAAATTTTACCTTGAGCTGTTTTGGAAACTCATACACTCACTGCTGATCCTTACATACATAGCTGTAGCATTAAGCATATCACACCAGAAAAAGAAAATGAGACCCTAGAACTCAAAAATTCTGTTTTGGTTTTTCCAAACAGGGTTTCTCTGTATAACTTTGGAGCCTATCCTGATAGTAGCTCAGTAGACCAGGCTGACCTCAAACTCACAGAAATTAAAGGTGTGTGCCACCACTGCCTGGCTCAAAAGCACTCTTTTTTTTTTAAATTTATTTATTTATTAAGGATTTCTGCCTCGTCCCCACAACCGCTTCCCATTTCCCTCCCCCTCCCCCGATCAAGTCCCCCCCCTCATCTGCTCGAAGTGCAATCAGGGTTCCCTGACCTGTGGGAAGCCCAAGGACTGCCCACCTCTATCCAGGTCTCGTAAGGTGAGCATTCAAACTGCCTAGGCTCCCACAAAGCCAGTACGTGCAGTAGGATCAAAAATCCACTGCAATTGTTCTTGAGTTCTCAGTATTCCTCATTGTCCGCTATGTTCAGCTAGTCCGGATTTATCTCACTCATATTTGGTTTCTAGCCATAAATAAAGGACATTGAGCCTATAATTCATGTTCCTAGAGAAGCTAAATAAGGTGAATCCAAAGACAAACACATAGGCATCCTCAGGAATATTAACCTTCATCAGGCGATGAAAGGAGACAGAGACAGAGACCCACACGGGAGCACCGGACAGAAATCTCAAGGTCCAAATCAGGAGCAGAAGGAGACGGAGCACGAGCAAGGAACTCAGGACCACGAGGGGTGCACCCACACACTAAGACAATGGGGATGTTCTATTGGGATCTCACCAAGGCCAGCTGGCCTAGGTCTGAAAAAGCATGGGATAAATCAAAAGCACTCTTAAAGAAATCTGAGGGCAGGTGATTGTCAGGCGTTGTCAAAGTTATCAGAGTGACATAAAACACCTCTGATTTTAGAAAGGAGACTCAAGAGTGGTACCTAAGACACACATGCTCCATTAAGCATTTCACAGCTCCGTGATGGTAAGCCTTCAGGTCTGTGATATGGTTCTGCCTCTGAGAGTGTTTACTGCTCCTGCAGGGGACCTGAGTTTGCTCTCAGCACCCACATCAAGGTAGTTCACAACTACTGTTTAATTCCAGGTCTGGGGGATCCAAAATCCTCTTCTGCCCTTCATGAGTACCTGCACACACGTGACATATGTTCACAGGATGTTCACTGCTCAATCCAGAGTCATCTGTGGGCTTCAATGGTCTGCATTCACTCTGGGATACAATCTCTTTCATGTTGTCATGTGGCAGCTATAACACCTGGGCTGTGGGACCTCCATAGATGGTAAAAAGAGACGATGGTGCATCACGCGCTTAGCATTATTGTTAAATAAGGAAGTGAAGCATGACACATTTGCACACATTTTTCTCTTTTCCAGCGCACAGGTTTTTGCTTGTTTTTGCGTCCATAGGAACACTCCAACACACAGTATATGAACATTACAAGGAAAACAATAAATGAATATTTCCAAGCACAGGGTGTTAGTACTGCTGGAAACCTAGATATCTTCTTGCTATTTATGCATATAATCCCCAGTTGAATGAGCTTTATGTGCTGCTACTGATGAACAACTGAAATTGTCTAATTCCACTCACAGAATGGGCTGAAAATGCTGCAGAGAACACTGGTTACCTGTCCAGCTTCCACCTCTCTAATAAGCCATACATGACCTCAGCTCTGGGGACCACAGAAGGGAGGCACCTTGAAGGAGGTTTGCCCCAGCAGCAATGCTCTCCTTTTCCACACTCAAAATGGAAACATCAGTGCCTGCAGCCCACCGATACTTTAGAACTCTCTGTTTGATTTCCAAATCACAGCAGTTGTAGGCAGACAGGACGCATCTTTTTATACCATGAGTTTAGGTCCCTCAGAGTCGCCAAGACACTTTAGGAAAAGAAACCAATGGCAGAGTGTTTTCCTTTCCTCTGCCCTGAACCACAGTGTCCTTTAGTCAATAACCTTCCCTAGTAGTGGATGCTGACCATGACCGTCACCATAGCGTCATGTCCACTTCCACTGGATTTTATCTAATAATCACATTGCTACCAGCCTTAGGAAAGTGCTGGGGATGCTCTCTATGGTTTGTGCTCATAGGATGCCTGGCCACTCTATCAGTCACAAGTGAGCATAGACTCGTCATGTTCATAAGGCCAGGGACAGGGGCTTGTGTTCATAGGATGCCTGGCCACTCTACCAATCACAAGTGAACATAGACTCATCGTGTCCATAAAGCCAGGGACATGGGCATCTAGTTTATCTCTCTGGAGAGAATTCCTGCCTCTCATGGACACCTTTAGAGAAGCTGGGAGCGCCATCTGAACCCTTCACATGTGACATCTTTACAGGTCTCCCTTTGTTTTTCTTTGACTCCACTAAGCATCTGCAATTTTTGCCTGTTGATGCTTCTGCTTTTGTCTTCCTTGTTTCTCTTTTCTTTGCTTCCTGGAAAGTTTGGTGTTAAGTTCTAGAGCAGAACAAGGATGATGCTTCTTGAGTCAACAAAGGATCCCATTATGTAGGGGTCATCAAGGATGGGTCTGTCTTTAAAATGTGGGCACAGGGCCAGGGATGTGGCTCAGTTGGGAGAGTAGTCTTCAGAGCACATCTGAAGCCTTGAATTCAGTCCCTAGAAGTAGTAATATACATCTGTAATCTCAGTATTGGGAGATAAAAGAAAGAGGATCAAAACACTGCGGCCTTATTTGTCTATATAGTGAGTTAGAGGTCAGTCTGTGTTGTATGGAACCCTGTCTCAAAGTAAAAGGGGGTGGTTACAGCTAATGCTTAGGGTAACTGCTGACCAAGCAGTGTTGATAGGGTCTTATTTTGATCCTTTACTAACATATCCCTTTCCACCAGGTGGTAGGCCAACGTAATGTGGAATGTTTAATTGGAACCTGATCATTTGGGAGATCCAAACCACGCAGGTTTTTTCACAGTGCCAGGACAAGGCAGGGCAGCCTGGAGTAGCATGTACATTATTTGAGGTTACAGGAAATCATCTGGATGTCAACCACTGGGGAGGACAGACAGGTAACTAGAAAGTCAGAGGCATATATGAGTCTCCTTAATAGCTAGGTTTTTCCCAAGCTCTGACAATTTTAAACTCCACTGGACCATGGATCAGATTCCATCTCTGCCTCTTCTTGACAGTTCTTACCAGAGCTAACAGCTACTGTATGATGTTTAGTGTGTCTGCCTCAGCACCATCCCACTGGGAACAATGATGACAGCAATAGGAAGGACTTTAATTCTTAGGATATTAAACAAGACAGTGGTTCTAAAACAGTCCCTTAGAGCATAGTATGTAAGAATCCTCTGGTGCATGTTCTGGGGGCTATTTTGTTATTTTGTGACTGGAAACAGACTTGGAAGTTATATATGAAGTGGGAAATTTGCTGCAGGCTATGTAAATGGTAGGAAGAAATATTGTCAGGTTTGTAATGGTGTGTAGATGGTATATCAGACAGCGTAAACGGCCCTTCCCGTCACCAGACTGGTCTATACTCTTCTTGTAAGCATCAGTGCACTTCTGAGCCATCAATAAGCACTGGCATAGCCCTGTACTTTCCACCTCACTCACGTTGCATCTTGTGTTCAGGGCAACTGGATAACATGTGGTACTACTGCCTGTGGCTTTAGAAGTGGGATCATGGGGAATGACTCATCTTCCCTGTCATGGAGAGCCACTACTCTATTGTGTCAAGTCTGTGTTGGGAAGCGAGCATGAGAGTGTGTCCTTGGTCATTGCTGTCAAGGACAAGCAAGATCTGGCCCATCTTTTCTTTTTGGAATGAAACATGGTATTATACTAATGAGAGTTTAGGTATAAATGATGACGATGTGCTAAAGACATTTCCTGTGTTTTCCCACAAGCACTATATTTTATGTAAAATGCCCTTATTTATTTCAGAAGGGTCCAAAAAAGTACTGTCAATGAAAGTCACTAATTTACCTAACCAAAAATAAATAAATATCTAGCTAGCCAGCACAGTAGTTAAGTGAAACAGACTCTAATGCTTTCTAAGCATCCACAGAATCCCTGTGTTTGCTCAGTGTGTGGGAGGCCCTGTGTTCAAACTGTAGCACCACAAAGGAATGGAGGGAGGAGGTCAAAGTAATGGGATTTGGGATTCAAAGGGAATATCTAGGCAGATTGTCTTCTGGAGCAAAAGGCTTGTAAGAAGAGATATTAACACCATGGATGTGTGGGCAAACAGCAGTGTGGCAGGGCATCTGAAGAGAGCTCAGGCCCCTCCAGGAAAATGGGGGTCCCTCTTTACAGGCTTCAGAAGAAAGAAGGACCTTTGCCACATGATAGATGAGCAGTCCATAACACACACTTGTGGCCAGGTCGTCTCTAATTTCAGGGGACACTGGGTAGGAAGAGTATTTATCAGCCTAGTGTCTGCAGGAAAATTAGTTATGAGGATGGAGAAAGACACCTCTGCAAATGAGCACCACATGAACAGGTACTGGTCCAGCATCCAGTAGACAGGAGGCAGGGGGAGTCAACTACATGGGAGTGCTTGAGTGACATAAGGCACATCTATCTTAACAAAGCTTAAAATAAAATAAAATACAAGATAATATATGAGTGTGAATTTGTGTGTGTATCTATGTACACACATAAACATGCATTAATATTATATTATTGCCACAATGTTCACACTTGAATACATACTGGCTCTTATTGGTTATACCAACGAAATATCAAAATTATTTTTTATCTACATCAGAGAAAAGGGTATGGGAAATGGAGAAAGGGCAGTGAAAGCAGAGACAGAGAAATAATGATGAGTCATGGAAAAGACAGATTAAAAATCTAACAACGATAAAGTACTTGCTTATTCTTTTTAGTTCCTGAGTTCTACCCCAGGCAGAATGAGAAAGAAAGGAAGGGAGTGGTGGGAAACACATAAAGAGGAAGGCAAAGTAGACTTGTCAGTATATTGATGGTGTGCTCTTTCCTTGTCTTGTCATCAATTAAACTAAACCTAGTATGACAATTTTTGGACCCTTGGAAAAAATGAACTCTATGCTTATCTTAGAAAATCAAGTTCAAGGCTGTAGCAATGTATATGTCCATGCTTAGATATAAAAGTAAAATCTTTATGGATGGCATAAGTGAATCATGTCTCGGCCCGGCAGTCATCACATGAAGGAAAACAAGTACAGATAAAACACAATCCTAAATCAATAATTGCAGAATATAGGGTGGGGCACAGAAGTGTTTCTTTCCCTTTTCAGAATATGTTTTTTTTTATTCCATAAATCAAATATGTTGGAAAACCTTTCTAAGACAAAATAAGTTTTCATTGAGATGGAAAAGCTATCACCTCTTATGCTGCTGGGTCTTGGTCATATGACTGTCAAGCAGTTCTCTATGTCCCCTTGTGCTGAGAATCCAGAAGACATCTGGTCAACCCCATGCCTTCCTTTCAAGCTATCTGCTATTTCACTTAGGTCAAAATGACAATATTTATCCCACCTAATATTAGTTCACATGCGGAATACAAATGTATATTTATTTGAATTCCCAACTGCTATTTATTCTGTGTTGCCTTCTCAGATACAACCACCTGCACTGAATTGGAATGCTGGGAAGTTCACAGAAGCCGTTTCAGCACAGATGGGAGACGACCCTGAATAACACTTTCAAGGAATACTCCTGGGACAAAGAGCAAAAATGAAACTGGGAGGCTCGGCGACAAGGTGCAAACTACACACTTCTATTGGCTCTTGCTCGTCAGCTTTAACTGCCTCTTTAAAATTTTATCCTACCTGCCAGTTATGAATACCAGGCTCCAACCAAATGCATGAGATTAGAACATCAAGGTTTACAGACTTAAGAAACTGGCAGACCAAGAAACCGGAGTGTGTATGCTTGTGTGTGTGTGTGTGTGTGTGTGTGTGTATGTGTGTGTGTGTCTATGTGCTGTGTGTGTGTTCCAAAACTGAGCAACTTGTATATTTCCCATTACTCTACACTTTCTGCAACCCTTCAGTCTGATAGGAATTGCAAACAGACATGTAAGGTCTAAAGTTCTCTCAGGGAAATGAATTACAAAATATATTATGGATACCTGTCTAATAAAAACATTAAAAATGAGTTGTGTTTACACATAATTGAGAAGTGATTCTTATTCTTATTTTTGTTGTTTTTGCTGTTTTTCTCACTCCACCTGCTCTCTCTCTTCCCCTAGTCCTCCACAGGAGCACACAGATGGGACGAATTCAAATATTATGTACTAGATAGAGGAAGAGGACTGAGGAAATAGCAGGATAATAGAATGCTTGCATAGCAAGCACAAAACTCTATATTCAGTTCCCAATGTCCCATAAAGCTGGATGTAACAGAACAGACCTGTAGTCAAGCACATAGAATGTGAAAGGGGAATATCCGAACTTTAAGGACATTGTCGGCTACAAAAAAAGTACTCGGGGCTTTGTTTGCGACCTGCCCAACCAGCACGGAGACCTGATCTCTCGGCGCCAGGAGAGCCAGCGTTGGGGTGAGTTTCTGGCCCCGCAGCGCCAGCCTGGGACGGGGAGCTCAGAGGTTCCTTGGCCCCCTATCCTTCTTGGGCTCTCTGCAGGGCCTCTACTCCCTGCATACCGCCTCTTTCTTCCTAGCCCACCCAGCTTCCATCCAGAACCCTCCCCACTTCGGCCCCACTGCCCTCTTTCGGCACATAACATCACCCAGCCCAGCCTCTCTGGGCACTGGGTCAGAATCCTCGGGGCACCCAAGCGGGCGGGAGTTCCTTTGTTTCTATGGCCTGCCTGCACCAAGCAGGGTAGGCGCTTTGTTTGCGAGCTGCCCAACCAGCATGGAGACCTGATCTCTCGGCGCCAGGAGAGCCAACGTTGGGGAGAGCCAGCATTGGGTAGGCAAGGAGACCTGATCCGGTAAAAGAAGATCCATAAGGGAGCATTTGGAAGAAGAGATGGGCAGACGCTAAGGCAAGAATTCACCCAACAAGCTGAAAAGCAACGTGAAGCCACCAGAAACCAGTGACCTCACAACGGGAGGACATGAACACCTTAAGATTGACTTCATGAAAGTGATTGATGCCCTTAAACAGCATGTAAAAAACGCCCTTATAGAAATGGATGAGAAATGTAACAGAAAGTTTGAAGAATTGAATAAATCAGTGAATGATACCCTAGAAAACCAAGGAAAAACAATCAAACAGATAATGGAAACAGTTCAAGACTTGAAAACTGAAATGGAGGCAAAGAAGAAAACACAAACAGAGGGCCGGCTGGACAAGGAAAATTTAAGTAAACAAACAGAGTCTACAGAAACAAGCATAACCAACAGAATACAAGAGTTAGAAGAAAGAATCTCAGATTCTGAAGATACCATAGAGAAAATAAACACACTGATCAAAGAAAACAGCAAGTCCAACAAACTCTCATCACAAAACATTCAGGAAATATGGGACACAATAAAAAGACCAAACCTAAGAATAATAGTAGTAGAAGAAGGAGAAGAAGTGCAGCTCAATGGTCCAGAAAATATATTTAATAAAATTATAGAAGAAAACTTTCCCAACCTAAAGAAAGCTATACCTATGAAGGTTCAAGAAGCATACAGAACACCGAATAGGCTGGATCAAAAAAGAGCATCCCCTCGCCATATAATTATCAAAACACAAAGCATACAAAATAAGGAAAGAATATTAAGAGCTGCAAAGGAAAAAGGCCAAATTACTTATAAAGGTAAACCTATCAGACTTACACCTGACTTCTCCATGGAAACCATGAAAGCCAGAAGGTCCTGGATAGATGTACTGCAGAAACTGAGAGACCATAGATGCAAGCCCAGATTACTATACCCAGTCAAGCTTTCGTTCACTATAAATGGAGAAAATAAAAATTTCCAGGATAAAACAAATTTAAACAATATGCAGCCACAAATCCAGCCTTACAGAAAGTAATAGAAGGAAAATCACTAACCAAGGAGTCCAACAATGACCACAATAACTCAGACATCTAGAGACCCTTCACCAACACAAATCAAAGAAGGGAGACACACAAACTCTACGACTAAAAAAATGACCAGAGTTAACAACCACTGGTCATTAATATCACTTAATGTTAATGGACTCAACTCACCTATAAAAAGGCACAGGCTAAGAGATTGGATATGAAAACAAGATCCAACATTCTGCTGTTTACAAGAAACACACCTCAACCACAACGACAGGCACCTACTCAGAGTAAAGGGCTGGGAAAGGGCTTATCAAGCAAATGGACCTAAGAAACAAGCAGGTGTGGCCATACTAATCTCTAACAAAGTTGACTTCAAACTTAAATCAATCAAAAGAGATGGAGAGGGGCATTTTATACTCATAACAGGAACAGTTCATCAGGATGAAGTCTCAATCCTGAACATCTATGCCCCTAATATAAAAGCACCCACGTACATAAAAGAAACATTGCTAAAACTCAAGGCAGCCATCAAACTACACACACTAATAGTAGGAGACTTCAACACTCCTCTCTCACCAATGGACAGGTCAATCAGACAGAAACCTAACAGAGAAATAAGAGAATTAATGGAAGTAATGAATCAAATGGACTTAACAGACATCTATAGAACATTCCACGCAAATAGGAAAGAATATACCTTCTTATCTGCAGCTCATGGAACCTTCTCAAAAATCAACCACATAGTCGGTAACAAAGCAAACATCCACAGTTACAAAAAAATATTAGTAACCACCTGTGTCTTATCAGATCACCATGGATTAAAGTTAGAATTCAACAACAATGCGACCCCCAGAAAGCCTACAAGTTCATGGAAACTGAACAGTCAACTACTGAACCATACCTGGATTAAGGAAGAAATTAAGAAAGAAATTAAAGTCTTCCTGTAATTCAATGAAAATAAAGAAACAGCATACTTAAACTTATGGGACACTATGAAAGCAATCCTAAGAGGAAAGTTCATAGCACTAAGTGCCCACTTAAAGAAAACAGAGAAAGCTCACATTGGAGACTTAACAGCCCACCTGAAAGCTCTAGAAAAAAAAAGAAGCAGACTCACCTAGGAGGAGTAGAAGACTGGAAATAATCAAACTGAGGGCTGAAATCAACAAAATAAAAACACAGAAAACAATACAAAGAATCAATGAAACAAAAAGCTGGTTCCTGGAGAAAATCAACAAGATTGACAAACCCCTATCCAAACTAATCAAACGACAGAGAGAGAATTTGCAAATTAATAAGATCAGAAATGAAAAGGGGGACATAACCACAGACACAAAGGAAATTCCGAGAATCATTAGATCTTACTACAAAAGCTTATATGCCACAAAACTGGAAAATATAAAGGAAATGGACACTTTTTTTTAGATAAATATGATATACCAAAGTTAAACCAGGACCAGGTGAACAATCTAAATAGACCTGTTAGTTGCGAAGAATTAGAAGAGGTTATCAAAAACCTCTCTACCAAAAAAAGCCCAGGACCAGATGGTTTCAATGCGGAATTCTACCAGAACTTCCAAGAAGACCTAATACCTATACTCCTTAATGTATTTCACAATATAGAAACAGAAGAGGCATTGCCAAATTCCTTTTATGAAGCTACAATTACTCTGATACCAAAACCGCACAAAGACTCAACCAAGAAAGAGAATTATAGACCAATCTCACTCATGAACATCGATGCAAAAATCCTCAACAAAATACTGGCAAACTGAATCCAAGAACACATTAGAAAAATTATCCATTATGATCAAGTAGGCTTCATCCCAGGGATGCAGGGCTGGTTCAACATACGAAAATCTATCAATGTAATCCATCATATAAATAAACTGAAAGAAAAAAACCATATGATCATTTCATTAGATGCTGAAAAAGTATTTGACAAAATTCAACATTCCTTTATGATAAAAGTATTGGAGGATTAGGGATACAAGGGTCATACCTATATGCAGCAAGCCGACAGCTAACATCAAATTAAATGAAGAGAAACTCAAAGCCATCCCACTAAACTCAGGAACACGACAAGGCTGTCCACTCTTGCCAAACCTCTTCAAATATAGTGCTTGAAGTTCTAGCAATAGCAATAAGACAACATAAGGGGATCGAGGGGATTCAAATTGGAAAGGAAGAAGTGAAACTTTCATTATTTGCAGATGATATGATAGTATACATAAGCGACCCCCAAAACTCCACCAAAGAACTTTTACAGCTGATAAACACCTTTAGTAATGTGGCAGGATACAAGATCAACTCCAAAAAATCAGCCGCCCTCTTATACACAAAGGATATGGAAACAGAGAGGGGAATCAGAGAAGCTTCACCTTTCATGATAGCCATAAACAGCATAAAATATCTTGGGGTAACTCTAACCAAGGAAGTGAAAGATCTATTTGACAAGAACTTTAAGGCATTGAAGAAAGAAACTGAGGAGTATACCAGAAAATGGAAGGGCCTCGCTTGCTCTTGGATTGGGAGGATCAACATAGTAAAAATGGCAATTCTACCAAAGGCAATTTATAGATTCAATGCAATCCCCATCAAGGTCCCATCAAAATTCTTCACAGATCTTGAGAGGACAATAATTAACTTTATATGGAAAAACAAAAAACCCAGGATAGCCAAAACAATCCTATACAATAAAGGATCGTCTGGAGGCATTATCATCCCTGACTTCAAACTCTATTACAGAGCTACAGTGATGAAAACAGTGTGGTACTGGCATAAAAACAGAGAAGTCGACCAATGGAATCGTATAGAAGACCCGAATTTTAACCCACAAACCTATGAACACCTCATTTTTGATAAAGGAGCCAAAAGTATACAATGGAAGAAAGAAAGCATCTTCAACAAATGGTGCTGGCATAACTGGATGTCAACCTGTAGAAGAATGACAATAGACCCATATCTATCACCATGCACAAAACTCAAGTCCAAATGGATTAAAGACCTCACTATCAGTCAGAAGACATTGAACCTGATAGAAGAGAAAGTGGGAAGTACCCTACAATAGATGGGCACAGGAGATCGCTTCCTATGTGTAACCCCAACAGCACAGACATTAAGGGCAACATTGAATTAATGGGACCTACTAAAACTGAGAAGCTTCTGTAAAGCAAAGGACACTGTCACCAAGACAAAAAGGCAACCTACTGGCTGGGAGAAGATCTTCACCAACCCTGCAACAGACAAAGGTCTGATCTCCAAAATATATAGAGAACTCAGGAAACTAGACTTTAAAATGCTAATTAACCCAATTAAAAAATGGGGCACTGAACTGAACAGAGAATTCTCAGCAGAGGAAGTTCAAATGGCCAAAAGACACTTAAGGTCATGCTCAACCTCCTTAGCAATCAGGGAAATGCAAATCAAAACAACTTTGAGATATCATCTTACACCTGTCAGAATGGCTAAAATCAAAAACTCCAATGATAGCCTTTGCTGGAGAGGTTGTGGAGGAAGGGGTACCCTCATCCATTGCTGGTGGGAATGCAATCTTGTGCAACCACTTTGGAAATCGGTGTTTCGGTTTCTCAGGAAATTCGGGATCAACCTACCCCTGGACCCAGCAATACCACTCCTGGGAATATACCCAAGAGATGCCCTATCATATGACAAGAGCATTTGTTCAACTATGTTCATGGCAGCATTGTTTGTAATAGCCAGAACCTGGAAACAACCTAGATGCCCTTCAATGGAAAAATGGATGAAGAAAGTATGGAATATCTACACATTAGAGTACTACTCAGCGGTAAAAAACAATGACTTCTCGAATTTTGCATGCAAATGGATGGAAATAGAAAACACTATCCTGAGTGAGGTAACCCAGACCCAAAAAGATGAATATGGGATGTCCTCACTCATAATTGGTTTCTAGCCATAAATAAGGGTCACGGAGTCTAAAATTGGTGATCCTAAAGAAGCTAAGTAAGAAGATGAACCAAAGGAAAAACATATAGTTGTCCTCTTGGCTATGGGAAGTAGACAAAATTGCCGGGGAGAAAATTGGGATCTTGGGGGTGGGGTGGGATGGGGGTAAGGGGAGATGGGGAGAGAAAAGGGAGAAGGGGAGGATGGGGGAAACTTGGGGAAAAAGTAGGATTGGGATAAAGGAAGGTTGGATAGGGGAGCACGGAAGCACAATTCTTAGTTAAGGGAGCCACCTTAGGGTTGGCAAGAGACTTGAACCTAGAGTGGCTCCCAGGTGCCCAAGCCGAGGTCCCCAGTTAGTTCCTTGGGCAGCTGAGGATAGGGAACCTGAAATGACCCTATCCTATAGCAATACTGATGAATATCTTGCATATCATCATAGAACCTTCAACTGGTGATGGATGGAGATAGAGACAGAGACCCACACTGGAGCACTGGACTGAGCTCCCAAGGTCCCAGTGAGGAGCAGAAGGAGGGATAACATGAGCAAAGAAGTCGGGACCACGAGGGGTGCACCCACCCACTGAGACAGTGGAGCTGATCTATTGGGAGCTCACCAAGGCAAGCTGGACTGTGACTGAAAAAGCATGGGATAAAACCGGACTCTCTGAACACGGCGGACAATGAGGGCTGATGAGAAGCCAAGGACAATGGCACAGGGTTTTGATCCTACGTAATGTGCTGGCTTTGTGGGAGCCTAGCCAGTTTGGATGTTCACCTTCCTAGAAATGGACGGAGGGGGGAGGACCTAGGACTTACCACAGAGCAGGGAACCCTGACTGCTCTTTGGACTGGAGAGGGAGGGGGAGAGGAGTGAGGGGAGGGGGAGAAGGGTGGGAGGAGGGGAAGAAGGGTGGGAGGAGGGGGAGGGAAATGGGAGGCTGGGAGGAGGTGGAAACTTGTTTTTTTTTTCACCTTTTCTCAATAAAAAAAACAAAATAAAATATATTATTGAAAACAAAAAAAAAAGTACTCGGAGGATCACCAAACAGTGATTTCTCAATTGTCAAATGATAATAAAATAGAATTTTCCCTTTTCTTGGTGCATATTTAACCTCAGTCTTGGTAACCATTTAGTAATTTTTCAGAGGTTCGAAATATACTAAAATATCAGCAGATACAAAGAACATCATAGACTCTGTAAATTGACTACACTGAAGATGTACCATGCTTAGCATAGATTCTGTGCCCATGGGTGTCTTTGAAGAGGAATATTCCATTTACTAGAAGAGTATTTGCTACCAGCTTGGTATGGTGGCTTGCCTGTTTTCCTAGCACTCAGAAGTTCTTGAGTTTAAGGCCAACCTGGGCTACACACTCTCAATCAAAAGTATGTATATAAGTTTTGTCACTTTCATTACAACTGCATCAAAACCACAAGAAGAAGTTCTGGCCTTTGTGATAATTCTGGAACAATGCAAAGCCAGGTGTATACTTCCCATTAAAAATTAATATTTGCTGAAATTAAAATGTGCCATATGCTGTGCTCATTCCACAGTGCTGGGAAGGGAAAATAAAAGGCAGGCCATTTCTGGTCCCATGTGGTTCCCTGCTCCAGAGCCAGATATAACCTCTAATTTGATTGCAACTCTGCGGAAATTAGCACCTAGTGTGGTTCAGACCCCAGACAGACCCGAGCCCCAGAGGCACTTGGAGTTCTATGACAAGGCTGCCTTTGTAATAACAATAAGGCAGGGGATGCAGCCAGGGCACATTGATTTGATCTGCACAGAGAACATCCTGCCTCCTTAAGAGGCAGCAGTGTCCACAGCCTGGGACATGGCCAGTGTTGCTCTAGAAGGGGATTTAGTTCTATCCAGTTTTAAGTGTACCCCATGGGTGCTCCTCCATGTCTTCCTACCTGCACATCCCTTCCTTCCTCGTTTACTGATTTCCTTGACGCTGAGAAATGAAGTGCCCCATTAAAAACCAGTCCTGGGTTGAAGATTCTACAGACAGGTTGACTGCTTAGAAATATCTAATGTACAGAGTTGAAATACTGCAGATTGGCAGTCAAAATTATCTTGGAATGTCATCATTTCCCTTAGCAGCCATCCACCATTTGCCTCTAGCTGACTCTACACTCATTGCTTATTTAGAAAATCATTTGACTTGTATTAACTTAGCTTCCACCAAACTAAAAACAAAGAAGCCTATGGGATTGCACCTGAAACCTAAAGCAGAGGTTCCCCTCTTGGCTCTAACCCACCTACCTTGTACCTTACCAACATACAGGGTAAATGCTTTGATTTAGGACTGACTGTCTTTGTTCTGCAACTCTGAATGTTCCTGCAGCTGCTTCCTGAGTGAAACATGTCAATAATGCCAACCTGAATCTACATGGTCACTCATGAATGGCCCTTTATTCTCTTTGGGACAAATACTTCATGTTTAAGAATGCAACTTTAAAGAAAATAAAATGTTTTGTGCCTTAGCCTTGTAACTGGGAGACTCAGACGGGAGGGTCCCTGGTCTCTGGCCATCAGTCTAGCTAATAGGGAAGTTTAATGTTCAGAAAGAGGAAGGAATAGAAGAATATACTTCATGTCAACCTCTGGCTTCCATATATATGTGCATGCCCACATGTGTACATCACATTTACACACAAAATCTATGCAAGAATTTTGTGCTGTGATGCTACCAAATGTAGCATAAATGGGCCCACCAACACCACCCTTACTTATTCATTCACATGTCACCTTCAAGGAGAATTAGAAAGAAACCTTCATCATTGTAGACCAGCCTAGGCAAGGGCCCATGTGCTTTGAAAGGACTTTCAACACAAAGGGATTTTGCACAAAGGTTTCGCTTCAGAGACAGGAGGTGGAACACATCTCTGCATCCATATCTTGCTTCTCTCCATGATCCCCACCAGCAGGGTACTCAGATCTTTGAACATTGTCCAAATAGTCATGAGGTGTCAAATGCATCTGTCTTAAGAAGCAGATGCCTGAGGCCCAGAGTTCACGTTCCCCCTGAAAGTGGAGGAGAGCCCTGCCTGGATTATAGCAATAATCAGCCAACTCTCCATCTCCTGCCTTTTCATTTTAAATCCAGGACATGTTCTACATAATTGGTTCCATGATATAATTAGTCTCACTGATTGATTTGATTAGTTTCTAATCCCACTCCTTTCTTCTTTTCCTTTCCTGAGTTAGGCAAGATAAAACGTTAAAATCCCCTTGTCAGGCATTTCTAATCCCAGCTCGAGAGGCATTAAGAGTTTGGCACATACCTTTGTATGCTTTCTGTCTATGCTTTTAACTGTGTTACATGGATAATAAAAATATGCAGCATGCCCAAACTTTATTTCAAGCTATGAGATCAGAGTTCATTTTCATTATAATTACGTAAAATTAAAATATCTATTTATTGGTCACATTAGCCAGATTTCAGACACTACAGGGGCATGTGTAACTCTGGCCTACTATACCCGAGAGCACAGACCTCAGACAGTTTATCCAGGCTAGTGAGGTCTGATGGACAGCAACCAGCACATAGAACACAGACCAGGCCCCGCTTACAGTGATTAGACTGAAGCATTCTCTCAGACCAGTCACATGCAGTTGACACTGTAAAACAGTTCTAAATATTGCAGGAAAACTCCATGAATCACGTCCTCAGGAGGGTGAGCCATGACATGAGCATGTGGATACACATGCCACAGTGATCTGTCCTGAGACACTGATATTTCACGGCTTGGGTTTATTAAATGTGTTCCATAGACGCAATATCCCAAGTTTCAGTGGATTTATTTAGACATAACCTTATCATAAGCCGGTTCATTTGTCATAACTATCGATTAATTAGAACATCGTTCCTTCACCTTAGATTCTCTGACCAGCACTACACTCACATAAGCAAGGCAGTGACTATCACAATGCATTCTGGGTGCAGATGCTACATGTGCCTGGACTACATATGCGTTACCTGACTCTGAAGACTGAAAGCTAAAGCACTTATGATAGATGCTGTAATCTCTGGAGCTGGGTATGAGTGACAGTTTCTCATCTGGATGGATTCAACAGACATGGGGAGCAAAGGATAGATGCTTTCTGGTAACTTCCTTGAAAGGACCTCATTTCAGGAGGAAGGGGATTTAGCGAATTTGTTCCAACATATTTCTAATAAATGGCTCCAATGCAGACAAAGGTGTGTGTGTGTGTTCCAAGGCACAGAGACTCTAGGATTTTTTTAGTTGCCTTCCTACAGCACTATATAGAGTTAATATAGCCTGATATTCACCAAAAACGCAATTCTCTGTAATTTAAAGCTAAAATATGAACAAGGAATTTGAAAGCAAAATGAGAATTTACAGGTAGATAAAATAAGAGTGATTATTTCTAGTCTCTAAAGAGCTAATTACAAGCTTAGCTGAAAATGCACAGATCACAGAATGCTAAACACAAGCATACATAGCCACAGATAGACACATATGCTTGCTTATACACATTCATACACACACACAAACATATAGACTCACACATACACACATACTTTCAAACACATGCATATCCATCTACATGAATTCCCATATATACATTCATACATATATACGAACACACCCAAACACAAATGTACATATACTCATTCACATGCAACTGCTAATATTCATGCATATGCACCCATAAAAACACATACATGAACATATTTATTCATTACCATATACACAAACAAATGAATACATCCATTCACATATGTACATGTGACTTTATACACACATATACCCATTCTCTCCATATGTGCATATATGCCCATACATGCAAATGAAGAAATGTATTCATATGTCTATATACACCTATATACATACCCATAGATAGAAAAATGTATACACTGTTATACACATATATGCATACTCCTACCATAAACATACATATGTACAAATACATACATGCATATATGCATCAATGGACCACACAAATGAACAAATACATCCACACAAAACTATATTCATGCACACATCCATATTCACAAACATATATACCCACACATACATACCATCCATAGCATCTACATGTCCATGCATGCAAGTATACACAGAGACCCTCATTTGTATAGGCACAGACAAAGATATTTTGCCTTCTGTGCTCACCACACAGAACCCAAGACCTGCATTGCTGCACAGATCAATCATTTGATGGCTCTCTGTTTGAGTACAATTGATCACGGCTCTGTATAGGGGTCAGGCATCGTATATCTATAGCCCAGTTTGACCCACAGGTGTATATAAAATGCAATATTAAAGAAAGCTTCCCAACAGCTTGGCTTGCCTGCGAGGCTTGCGTTCCATCAATCATTCATTCCTCTTCACCCACACCAGCCCCAGCCGCAAGCTGCAAACCTGGGGAAGTTATGGGCCCTCAGGGGAAGAATGTTTCTCCGGGAAGCCAGAGTCTCTGTCAAAGACTCCATGCAGCACCCACTAGTTTCTCTCGGTGTTGGGAATTTACTAGGAGACCAGCAAAGGCCAACTAACTCAGTATTGGTAGCTCTGATGACCCAACCTGAGTAGGAAATCTCTTCCAGTGCCTTCAAAGAATTGCGAAGGTCTGCAAGGTTCAAGAAAGAAGAGTATGGGCAAAATGTCTTTTGAGACATCAGGATTCCTTATGCTGAACACCATTTCAGGTGGCATTTCAGGCTGAGCAATTATTGGTTCTGAAGTAGCAACTATGTGCTACCAAGATATTTAATAGAATTCCTGGCCTCTACCCTCCTACGCAAAAGTAGTTCATAATTCCATCCTCTGACTACCACAACGGAAAGTGGCTCCAGAGATAGCTAACTGTACCCTAAATAAAAATTTATTTCGGCTCAGAATAATTGCCTTACACATCAGAAAGAGATGTGCACTATGTCAAGAGTCTATACCTTCCTCAGGAAGCAACTGTGGTTTAACACACATGTGAATGCATTTGCCTGATATGATGTCACAAAGTCTCATAGTCTGGTTGACCAAAACTATAGAAGTGTTTTCCTTTAAATCCTGGAAGCCAGATGTTAGACTGCAGAGTATGAACAGACTCTGTGTCTTTGTAGGCCTTGTCATGGTTCATCTTCATTTTCAACTCGACGATTCAGCATCACCTAAACACACACATCTGAAATTATCTATAAGTTTTAACTGAGAAGGAGTAACCTTACTGAATATGGGGTACAGTCCCATGGAGTCACTTGCTGAGTACAAAAGGAATCAGGATTCTCTGCTTCTTGGCTGCAGATGCAACCAATTATCTCATACTCTGCCAGTATTCCTTCCTCATCATGAGGGACAATACTCCCTAAAACCATGAGCCAAAATAAACCCTTTAGATATGTATTTTGTCAAAATAATGAAAAAACAACAAAGTCAGACTTCTCCCCTTAGCTTATGGGAAAGGAACTTCTGGAATCCTCTCATAACATCCTTTCTCTATGTGCCGGAATCCTAACCTCTGCTTCATACATGTTATATCAGGGATCACACTAACAGCACTACCCATCACTAATCACTCTGTAAGGACCCTGTCTTTGAATACAGCCCCATTCCAGTGTACTGGGGATGAAGACTTGAAGATGAGGTTTTAGGATAGGGAGGTCATAGGTTATTGCCAGCCTCAATTACATGATTGTCCTGTCACTAATCACTTGGGCCTGTCACAGACCTCAGTTCTATTATTAAAGATGAGGTATTTTACCACTACATGTCACAATTGACAATTGCCTAAAGAGGCAGGGCAGGGAACCCTGACTGCTCTTTGGACTGGAGAGGGAGGAGGAGAGGAGTGGGGGGAGGGGATGAAGGGTGGGAGGAGGGGGAGAGGAGTGGGAGGAAGGGGAGGGAAATGGGAGGCTGGGAGGAGGTGGAAACTTGTTTTTTTTTCTCCTTTTCTCAATAAAAAAAAAAGTTTAAAAAAAAAGTGTATCCAGAAAAAAAAAAAAAGAGGCAGTGCATAAAGATTGAGCCCATGTGATTGGGTGCTTCTCTTGTCTCTCAAGAACAGCTCCCTCCTGCTCAAAAACAACTTCATTTGTTTCCATCCACTGAGACTCTACAGTGTCAGACAAGAGACAGATTCTTTTCTTATGTTCAAAAAGTAGTTCTTTCGGTAGTCTCTTTCTGTCACAGATACCTCACATCCATAAACTTTTGCTGCTGAACCAGATGTTAAATGCTTCCCACATGGGTGACCAAACTATGCTCTTCAAGTCAGCTTCGGAGCACAAAAGAATCAACAGACAATGCTCAAATGGGGTGGTGTGGCTACATTCCCATACTAAATTATGACAAAACAAGGGCTCTTTCTGGGCCCCGAGTCCACTCAGTGTGCTAGACTATGTTTTAGAATATTGCTAAGGCTGTTTGGTGTGCACTTTCAATTGCAGCTAAGCCGGAGTTTAAGAAAGACATGGAGTGTATGGGAGTAAGGGGATGTGAGCCTGTATACTCAAAGTCTCTGAGTCTCCAGCCATCACAGTCAAGGTGCATATACACAAACACTCCAAATACTGGCTACTTTAAACTGGATTTTCTCTTATTTCTGTCCCTTCTTTATTTTATTATTTTTTTGGTTGGCCATAGTGCCTCCAGCTCTGGTTTCTAATTTCTTCCCTCTTTAAAGTCCTGTCATCCTTCCCAAGAATGAAGCTGTTCCCTGGAAAACACCCATCTCATAAAGAGCTTTATCCACAGGCAAGAGAGAGATAAGAGGAGGCCATGAAAGCTGCCTTTAAATAACAGGCTTATAAGAAATAAATCTGAACTCTGATTTCAAATAACTCTAAAGGCATCACCCTCAAAGTTAAGGTGACTGTGGATCTGAGCTTGTCCTGTGTTATCAGGGAACTCAGGAAGTGGTATGTGGAAGAGCAGGTGGCTCCACAAAGCAGAGGTGACAACCATCAGAGAAATTTACTTACTGTTGAATGTATGTATCAAAATAAATAGTCTTAATTAAATAAGAAAAGACATTCCTTAGAAAAAAACATCATTACTTTATTTTTTTTTAACCAGGCCTTATCTCTTAGCCCAGGTTGTCCCATGATTCACAATTTTCCTGCCTCCACCTCCCTAGTGCAGGACAATATCTGTCTTTTTCATTGCTTTTGATGTTTTGAGTCAGGGTCTCCTATGTGCCAGGCTGACCACAAATCTGCTACACCACCAGAAATGACCTTGAGCTGCTGACCCTGCTGAACCTACTGTCTCTGTCTCTCAAGTACTGTATGTCTTGGTTTCAGTAATCATTTGCCTGAAACTTTTGTGGGTAGCGTTTCAAACATAGCTCCTGAAAGAGCTGGCTTTAAAAAAAGAAGGAAAAGAAAACGGGGAGGTGGCTCATAAAGAGTGACTGGTGTAAAAGAACGAGGACCTCAGTTCAAATCCCCAGCACCCACATAAAACACACATATACATGGCAAAAAGGAATGGAGTGCTCTTCATAAGAGAAATATCTAGGATTTCAGTAGGGTTAAATAGGAGGATATGAGATACACTTCTAGGCACCTGCAGCATCAGCAATGTACTGGGAGAGGCAGAGAAACATGCAGCCATTCAGGCTCAGTGGGATCATTTACCAACAGTTTCAAAGAGACCTCTGAGGTTGAGAGTCCTCTGTGGACTGAGATCACATGATTATCTCTTAGCCAATCCCTGACCACCTCCCTCAGCTGAGAGATGAAATTGTGCTAAGGGGCAAGGTGGGGCTATTTAGCCAACTCAATAGCTAGACAAGAATATAGCTCCCTGGAAGCATACGGAGAAGAGAGTGACCTCTGAGAAGTGCAATGTTACAGCCAGAGGGAGAAGAGATGGATGCTGGATAGATGGAAACAGAAGCTGCCCTTTGGAGGAGTCCTCGCCACCAGCAGACAGGTCTACTAATGCATGCCTGTCATGAGCATCAGCAGCTCATGTGACATGAGCTCTCATACTGTGGTCTTTGAAACAGACTCTGGGGCTGTGCTTTCCACCTAACAACTACTAGCCACCCATGGCTACTCACATGCTAAATGTTTGAAATAAGATGAAGCACAAAATCCCGCTTCTGGGTTACACTTTCTTGAGTAGGGGAGCGCAGACATTCAGTGTGGTTCTTAGTCAGCTTCTTGAAAGCTAAAGATATGGGACATTTGATATATGAGAAGTACTGAACTAGCACTGTTCTAACTCCTTGTCTTTCCCCAATCTTCGTAAGGACATTTTACCCTGTTAGGAGCGAGGAAAAAGGCTATAGAGACTACGACACTAATTACAGCTTAAAAACAGGCTCAGGTAGCAAACTGTTGTTACATAAGCATCTGAGAACCAACTGCAACCCCTATGTAAAATGTCAAGTTCATAGAGGAGCTGTATGCCTATATACCCTGCACTGGGAAAGAGAGACGAGACAATTCCTGGGGCTCAGCACCCAGCAACACTTACCTACTAAAGAACTTCAGACCAGTGAGAGGCATTGTCTCAAAACATAGGATAGAGAAGTTACTAAAGGAGAAACCCAATGTGGACCTCCATCTTCCACCTGTATTCCCTCCTCTCCACATACACAGAGCTTGACAAATGCCAGAGTGGGAAACACTATTTCTGAAGATTAACACAAGGAATTAGAAGCAAACTGCTTTATTTCTTGTCGCAAAGTATCAAAGAGCACATATCAAAGCAGACATGAGGGCAGCTCAATCACAGTAAAGGGCGGAAACGCTGCATTATTCCTTTCATTTGGCCCCCATCTAAAAGTTTGCTATAATGAGAGACACACACCAACATGTAGGACGTGATCTACGCTTCGTTTCTGAGGTTAACATAATGAACTATGCTGTGTGCCAGGCTGAGATGTGAATTATGTCTGGAACCAAAACTGCAATCGGTGCCTGTGGGCCTCTGCGTTCTGGCCTTGGCCCATGTCTCCAGCATGCATCCTCTTTTTCTCGCCCAACATGAGCTGGCACCTGAGGCTAGAGCCTGAGGCCCAAGCAAAGCTGAGAAGTGCCACCCTCTATGTCTGCACCTGCTATTGCATCAGCCTTGAACACACTTACCAAGACTCTCATTGTTTCAGTTCTTGCTTAAATGTCCTACAATCACAAAGCTTTTAGAAAATTCTGTGCCACAATATTCTGTGCTTTTCTTCAGAGCGTGCATTATTACCTCTGATTAGGTTCTTAATCCTCCTTGAAGGTCCAAGTACAGTGCACGTTTCACGGGGGGCAGAAAACATACACAATGTGCTTCTACTGCCCCCATGCACAGTGGACCCCATGCATATATTTGAAAGGTGCATGAATAAAGAAAAAAAGGAAAGTTTTAGAGAAAACTAACAGGTGCATTTACCAAGCTTGCCTGGGAGAAGTGGAATGAAGGATCGCTACCAGGTGTTGCTTGGGACATGACCTTAAAGAAATAAAGGATTTAAAGAATCTGAGGATTTTTCCATTAGGCATGATTTGAGCTTGAGCACCCTTTAATGAAGTCTACTACTCTCAAGGCCATCTTCATTTGTACTACAGCTGCTATTACATGTGCGTACGCAGGCATGCATGCACACACATACACACACACGATGTGAGCAGACGTTAAGATGTACAAATGAGATATGTCAAGGGCATCCAGAGTTTAAAATAACCTGCAGTTCTCACCTTTCCTCCCACAGTATGAAGGCTGTAAGGCAGAATGACACACATGCATTTCCCATCACATTGTGAGCGATGAGTAAGTTTGTCCAAGTGAAGTTTGCTTTGGGCATATGTGAGGGTGGGGGTGGCATGGGGTGGACATGTTCATAAGAATGTGGATGCCCATGGGGTCCAGAAAAGGAATTCAGATTTCCTGGAACTAGAGTTGCAGGCAGTTTTGAGCAGCCTGACCTGGGTGCTGGGAATCAAATCGAGGTCCTCTAGAAAACATACCTCTTTCTTAACCCAAGATACCTATTCAGCCCTCTAAGCAGAGTTTATACCTTCATAATATTTGAGTAGCATTGGAATCTTGGTATCTATTTTCTTGGTGGCTACTGAAAAGTAGATTTAGCACTATATTTTCATGTAACCTTCATTAATAGTTGCAACGTTGGTTAGATCTGACAAGCACAAGAACTTGAACATGGTTCAACTCAAATATAAAAATAAACTACACAAGATGCAGAATATCAAATTATTTTCACTAAAGACCTATTGTGATTGACACTAATTTCATCCAAACACATATTGTTTGTGTGAAAACAGTGTTTTTAAAATGATAAAGCTAGAATGTGTCATCAATGAACATTCTAATGAAAACAGAGCCTAATGCATTTGTGGGATATAGAAAGAGAAAGAAATACAAGATTACAAAAGTGAGGAAAATGACTATTTGGGTGTGTGTGTAGCAAGAATCTGATTCTCCAAAATATTAATCTAAGCTCATAACCTCTATGATCAAAGCTTAAGATAGTAGAGTACCCAGAAGTCACACATCTGCTCCTGAATGAAGCAAAATCTTGAGTTTATAGAGGTATGTGGGCTAGAAGATTCACTTTTGTGGTTGAATGATGCTGACAAAGAATTCTTTGAAGATTTAATTTTATTCTTTGTATTTTTGTTCACGTGTGGATGTCTATGTGAATGTATCTCAAATACAGGCCTTTCCTTTAGAAGTCAGAAGAAGATATCAGATCCTCTAGAGCTGAAGCTACCAACAATGGTTGGGTCCTTGGCAAGAGCCACAAGCATTTTAAACTTTTGAGCTATCTCTCCAATCCTGCCAAAGAGTATTAATGAGATCGCTTGATTTCCACCTGTAAGTTAGTCACCAGTGATGGTCCCTAAGGTGATTCCAACCTATTGGTCAAGGGTTGTTAAGTGAATACAAAACCTCAAAAAAAAAATTATCTTAGACCTAGAAACAAGGGAAGAGTGATTGGCTTGGGGAAGAAGACGCCAGAACTCCTTTGAGCGAGCAAATGATGCATTGTTGTTGTGCACAGCTATTGGGACATAGCTTGATGTTCTAATGCACCTTTGTACCAAACAAACAAGAGTGCACAGACCATCCATCAATTTACTTATACTTTGTAGTCCCAGGGATTGAACCTCAAATATGCTAGACAAGTACTGTACCACAAGAAGCCATATTTCAAGTCCTCTTTTTTACTATATATCTAAAGACGAGTTATGACCAAGTTACTTAGGTTGGCCACAAACCCACTCTGGTCATTAACTTGGAATCTTCCTCCCTTGGACTCCCTGGTGACTGGGGTTGTAAACATCGGACACTATGTCTGCATTATTATTCATTTGAAGTAATAACATTCAAAATCTTTCTTTTTTGACATTTAACAATTTCCAAACAACTTTACTATACTGTGTAATGGGTCACCAGAACTTATTTTCTTTATTTAAATGCAGGCCCTGAGTCTTCTGATGGTTTCTCCCTGCCCCTGCCTGCCACCCCTGCAGTAGCCTCTGCTTGTCACAACTGAATATTTCCTTAAGCACTTACAAATGATCTTTTAAGACAAAAGGCTTTAACCAAATATGAGAGCATCAGTTCTCAGGACCAGTTAGCTCTCGGGACAGATTAAATAGATTCCTTTTCTCCAATTACCTGAGCTTCAAATTTATTACTCATTTTCTTCCTTTACTTCTGACCATAAAGTGCAGACCCACCATTTACGATTTGATCAAAGTCATCATGATGGATATTTTCGAGGCACCGTCAGCTGTGGTTCTGCTGATTTTTAATAACAGCCTTGAACTAATCAATAGATAATTTAATTTGAAAATGTGAAGCTGTAAGCTTTAATGTTCTGTTTGGTGTTTTCTTTTTAATTGGAAGAATGGTGCAGCACAGCCGACTCTTGGGCGGAGAGCTGGGAAGAGACACAAAGTAATGTCTAGTCCTGTGTCTGGAGGGTCAAGTGACAGTTCGCCGTCCCAGGGGCCACAGACTGAAGGTGCTGTCTCTAGGTCCATGTACCTAGGACTCTCTGTCTGAAGCAGGCAATGGTGATTTCTCACATCTGCCTTGCTGCAGCTTAGTTGGTGCCCCAAACCCCTCACCTCGCTATAGTTTCCCTTCAGTTGTGTCTTTAAAAAGAATGTTTACTTTGAGAATCTCACTGAGTCATCCAGGATAGCTTAGACCATGCGCAGTAGACCAGGCAGGCCTTCTGTAGTTAGAGTTCTACCTCTGTCTCCTGAGGTCATGGGCCTGTACGATCAATCAGAGGCCCTCAGGTGTTCTTTCTACTCATGTCCAAACTTTGCACAGAATGCGAATTTCAACTCTTACTTGGTTGTATGTAAGCCATTCGTGAAAGCCATGCTTATAGCAAGACCAGGATGTCTTTGCTGATTTGTGCAGGCTACCAACATTTCCTGCTCAAGGCATTTTGTCTGTCTTTCCGTCAGCCATCCCGTCTGACATGATTAAGTCAGCACTAGTGTTGAACTGCTGGTTGTTGGGTTTTCCCATCTTAACATTCTTTCTTTAATCCACTGTCTTCCAAACCACATCATGTTAATGTAGGTCATTTCAATTTTTGAGTGTTAGTTTAAAATCTAATGCAAGGATTAGATGATATAAATTTACCTTTATACTATTGTATATGGAATTTGGAAGGGAAAATTGTTTATTGTAAATTTTCTCTTTAATTTTTTATTTACTAAAATTATAAAAATCAAAATATAATCATTTCACTTCTCCCTTCCCTTTTTCTAAACCACTCCCATGCCCCCTCCCTCTCATATTTATGACTCTTTTTATATGTATATCTACATATAGCATACACAATTAAATAAATAAACAAATGTACACACATATATAATTTTTTCAACTTCCTAAGTCCATTTAGTGTGACTTGTGTATATGTGATTTCAGTGCTGGCCACTTTGAATTAGACAATAACTAGGGGGAACATCCGTGGAAGAGGCTAATTCATATTCTCTCTCTCTCTCTCTCTCTCTCTCTCTCTCTCTCGTCATTCAGTACCGGTAGTACTTTGCCTAGGGTAGGACCCCGTAAGATTTCCTCTTTTGTGTTAGCATATCTGTTGATATTGTCATTGTTCAGGTCTTGTTTAGCCAGCCATATTTTTGAGGTATCATGGGTGTCCTTACCTGTCATTTTCAAGAGATCATTTTTAAGATCTCACAAAAGACTTCCTGGTCCTCTGGGTATAAGAACTTCCCCCCAACTCTTCCTTCATGTTCCATAAGGCTTAGGTCTTTTAAGTGTTCATAAAATTTATATGCAAACATGAGATTATAAAGGACATGTGTTGTAACAGTGGGGTCAGAGGGAGGTGGTATATTAAAGTCTCCAACTAACCCTGAAGAGAAAATGAGACCATGATGATCCTCTTCTATGGGAACAGGACAGAAAAATCAAAATAGAGCTGGGCCATAAAAGGCCCTAGATTTGATCCAGAGCCAAAAAACAAAAAGGGAGAAGGGAATGTTTTTGCTGGGTTAATATTCTTCTCTGGCCTCAGAAACGATATTTCCGAGTCACATCCCAATCAACTTTTTGCCTAAGACATGTAGACTATTTAGGAATAAAATACCTAAAATCAAATGACATAACATACCCATTTTAATTTTATTTTTTTATTTTTCCCCCATTTTCATTTTAGACTTATATTTTTTTACAATTACAGAGTCTTTCTAACTGTATTGTAATGACAACATGGCTGTGCAGTTTGGAACACTTCAGTAAAGTGCTGCCTGCCTCCAACTTCCTTAGCTTATTTTACCAAAACCTATGTAAAGCACATTCACAGTCTATTTTGTTAGACAGATGAAAAAGTAAACTTATATGAATTATATCATAATACAATCAATTCCACACCTAATTTAATCAATATCGTAATAAACAATATTTGATTAATTTTCATGATTTGTTTTATATATAGGTGTGTGTAAAACACTATATATACGCATGTATAACACATTTTATATATATATGTGTGTGTGTGTGTGTGTGTGTATTTATATAGTCTGACCTTGAATTCCCTATGTACTCAAGGTTTGCCCTTGAATTCCTGATCTTCCTGTCTCCATATCTCAAGTGCTGGTATTACAAAAACATGCCACCAGACCCAGGTTATATAATATTGAGGATGGAACCTGGGAACCTCATGCACACTCTGCAAATGCTATACCAATTGAACTAAATCCCTGCAGCCTTTATTATTTCTTTAATATTGTTTCCTCTGTATAGTTCAATCAATGAAGGAAAGAAGTACTGTTACATTTATTCAACGGTGGTATTTAAGAAACAAAATTTAAAAGGAGAGAGAGAAAGAGAGGTGAGAGATGGTCATTCTGAACAGCACTGTGCATGAACAAGAACACAGTCCCTAACAAAGAATGTTCAGAGTCCATGACTTGAAGACTATTCTTGGTTTTCAATTTGACTACATCTGGAATCAACAAAGACCCAAGTGGTTTAGTACATCTGTGAGGGATTTTTCTTAATTAAATCATTCGAAGTGGGAAGACCCACCTTAAATCCAGATCTTCTGAGGTAGGAAGAACAACCTTAAATCTGGATCTTTGGCGGTGGAAAGATCCGCTTGCCAGCCTCTATAAAGGACATGCAAGAGGGAAGTACTTGCTCTTTGCCTGCTTACCCTCACTCTCAATGTCAAGTTCATTTCTTCACTGGCATAGATTCTAATTCCTCAGGAATCTGGTATATATTGAAGGCCAGCTGAGACAAACAGCCTTGTGGACTGAACCACTACTGGTTTCTTGACTTTCCATTGATAGAGAGCTACCATTGGACTAACTGGACCACACTTTGGAAGCCACTGTAATAAATCTCATACACATGCACGCATATGTATATTTTTTCATTCTATCAGTTCTGTTCCTCTAGTGAACAATGACAGAAGGACATCAGAATTCCTGACACAAGGATATTCAAAGTTATCTTCCAGTAACAGATGAAGAGATCAACTGGCAATGGACAAAAATTGAGCATATCCATAATCCCATATACCATGGCACTGACATCTTGGAATGAAGAAGATTGCTTAGAGGATGAATTTGCCAGAGATAGAGGATGTGAAACCCTGCTGAGTCCAGTCTTCCTCTCAGGACCTAACAGCGCCCTTTGTTTCAGAATGAAAATGCCATCCAGAATGAGACATGGTGTGTTTTCAGTTTTATCAGAAGGAGATATGTAAGTTTATGGATTTGATTATGATTATAAAAGCAAAATTTTTCCTCTTTCCAAAGTCTCTTTCTTCTCTCTCTGGGCACATATTTTTCACTGCCTGTATTTTATTAGAAAAGTGTTTCTTACCTTGTCTGGATAAAATATATTATCAAAGTTAATTGTTCCCCTCTCACTACAAAGCTCAAACTGGCCTTGAAGCCATGATATTCCCACTTCAGCCCCTTCCATACTGTCCTGTTCTTCCCACCTTAACCCCCGAGATTCTGGAATAACAGATTTGTACCAGTAAAGCTTTGGCAATATTTTCTATTCCTTATTTTTCTTGGTCTGTGTGCATGTGTGTATTTTCACATATCTACATTCATGTATATATGCAGGTTTACTTGTATTCACATAGAAGTAGTAGGTCAACATAGGGAGTCTTAGCCGCTTGCCACACTGTTGTTTGGAACTGGGTCTCACACTGAACTTGGAGTTTCCCTGTTTGACTAGCCTGGCTCTCTAGCATCAGGGAGTCTCGCATCTCATCTTTCCCATCATTAGGATTACAGATGCACACCAACACGTCTTGCTTTTTACAGGGGTGCTGGGATATGAGCTCGGGTTCTCAAGCTTCATAAGGAAAACGCTTAAGTAACTGAGTCATCTCCACAGCCTCTAAGTTTTCTTTTCTCAAGAATAATTCAAGTCTTGCCCCTACCACAAACTCTCACTGGCCTTCTTGGAAGTCAGCCTACACACGTAACAAAATGACTTTTCTTTTCAATTAAAAATAACCAAGTTGATGGAGTGGTTTGTTTCAGATGCAGTTTTATCATCAAGGAAACAGCATAATTGCTTGGTACAGTTTGAAGATGTTCTGAAACATGGTTATGCTCTGTTCTGAATGATATTTAAATTCCTGTAATATATTCCAAGCCGGACTCTCATGTCAATTAATCAGTGCCAATACACTGTCTAACATTTTGCAACAAACTGAGTTCAGTTGTAATTTGTCAGCTCCAGCACCCGTTGCTATGACAAATAGCTTCGGTCTGGTTAATCTTTTGAACATAATAGCATTCTGCTCCTTTGATAAATCTATTATGTCGTGGTTTACATATGCTTTGGGGAAAATTTTTATTGGGGCATTTTACACTAAATTATCTTTAGTCTACACTAACAAAGCAAATTCAGTGTGGATGCTGACAGGAGCTTCTCAGCATCTCAAGAGAGCCACATTGTCCCTGCTCTCAAATCTGGCAACAAGTGAAGAGGGTCAGTGAACACAATTGGCATAGTTTGAAAACCACGGGACCAAATTTACCTACTGGGGACGGTTACTTATCTTTCTACCCTCCACTTTATCTTGTAGATAGAATAAAGGAAGTGTCTTTTTCTTTGTACTTCGTGCATGAATGTGGGCACCAATGTGCCAAGGCAGAAATATACAGGTCACAGGGCAGTCTCGGGTGTCATTCCTTCCTGACACCTTGTACGAGACAGGGTCCCTTGTAGATTACTGATGCACATGCCAGGCTGACTGACCCACAGCTTGTAGGGAAACCTAAGTCTCCAACTCCCATTTGTAATTACAGGGGTGCGCTGCTGCATCTGGCTTTATGTAGATTCTGGGATTTGAATTCAGACCTTCGCATGGGTGCAGCAAGCATTTCATTTACTGAACCATTTTCCAGTCCCAGAAGAAAGTTGCTTGAACCATGTGTGGGATAGTTCAAGGCAGTAAGTTCTCTATGATATTACAATCATTAAATAAAATGTCTATGGAGATGCCAATGTAGTTTGTTCTGCATACCCCTTGCAAAGGTTTCTATTTTAAAGGTTAAGGTCACGAGGGTCAAAACAAATAAAACTGGAGGGGTTTATTTTTAGGAGGCTACCTGGAGGTGGAGGTTCTGGGCGGCAGTTCAAGAGGGGTCTCACTGTGCACTGCCGTCTACAAAGATGGTGCGGGTGCAGATGCGGCTTCTGCCTGTCCCCTGTTCACAGTCTGAAATCTGCTGTGCATTATCCCTTCGGGGTCTACACAGAGGACGTGTCAATGTGCCAAAAGTGCGCTGGCTGCAGTTTTCAGCCATTCATTCTCTAGAAGCCAATTTCACCTCTGGCAGTTTTGAAAGAATCGAGATGACTTAAAGCGTGACAGCTCTGAAGAAGGGCAGGAGTTAAGAAAGGGAAGAGAGGGCAGGGACACTTGGAACAGAGGGGGGGATGAGCAAGGGGCGCTCGGAACAGATGGCTGATGAGCAGCTGAATTTAATAAGAAAGTGACACTTCAAGGTAAGAATCATCCATTGTTGGATGGATAGTGATGTGGTTAAATTATTTTGAAAGTTCTAATTATTACAGTGGAGGAGGAAGTGGCTACAATATACCACCATGAAAAATTCAACTGATACAATACCCTGCTGACTTGGAGATAAATGAAACATCAAAACTCTGGTAAATATTCAAGGTGTTCTTACAGGTTATCTTGACATGAGAACATATTCTCTCCTCTTCTCTTCTCTTCTCTTCTCTTCTTCTCTCTCTCTCTCCATATATATCTTTAAATATTCAACAGGATTCCACAAGTGACAAGTGTTAGTTTAGTCCCATTATCACACGGAATGTTTCACGGGTCTTGGGAGGAATGAAGGCAGAAACATGCTTTAATTTTCCTCTAACTAAGACGGAGCTGAAGTGATGAACTCATCCTGGGAAAGGATCTCATCCCTTCAACTCTTCCTTGTGACTTTCAGAAGACGAACCCTACGACAATTCTTTTTCCACAGTGCACTTCTGCTCCATTTAGGGAAACTTGTCAGGGAGACAATTATATCCAAGTCAACTTATGCAATTGGAACCAAGGCTCCAGAGATGGGGACATCAGCAAGATCTCGCTGCAGAACTGATCTAAAAAATCCAGGTGATTGTTCTTTTAGAAGCTGGTACAGAAGAAGCCCACATAACTAGAGTTGCCTGGATGCTGAGTTATCTATTTACCACGGATTTCTGTTCACAAGAAAACGCATTCATGAACTCAAGGAAGGTGCAAGGAAGTGCTTGTGAATATGCAGGTGAAATGGTGTCTCTACTCTGTCTCTGTCCTCTCTCTCTCTCTCTCTCTCTCTCTCTCTCTGCATACACACACACACACACACACACACACACACACACAGGGCAGGGTAGCATGTATACTGCATGAACTACCCACCAGTGGTCAGTACCAGAAGGTGTGGCCAGTAGAAAGGACTAGAGACTCACACACACACACACAGGAGTCGGCCTCTCTCCTTCAGTAATTAAGCATTCAAACCAGTCAACTGCTTGTTTGGAACAATCTTATGACAAATGACTGAGAGCATATCAACTGGAAAACTGAGTTCGAATAAAATCCCTCCAGTGCAGGGAGCTCAATCAACACAAGGCAGCAGCAGCCTTAGCAGTAATGGCTTTCTCAAACTCTGTCACATAAATTTAAGATGACTGAATGGCGCCTCTAACTGGGACACAGGAAATGAGTGGGGAGGGTGGACTGGCCCAGAACCAGGAAGAAAAAATAAAGAAGATAAGAGATGTCTCTCTCTCTCTCTCTCTCTCTCTCTCTCTCTCTCTCTCTCTCCCTTTGGATCTATGCTTCTGTTTCCTCAACAAGTTAAAAAAACAACATGAAATGGAAAGAAACAGGCATGGGCAGTGTGTGTGTGTGTGTGTGTGTGTGTGTGTGTAGCTTTGGTTAGCGTGGAGAGAGCAGGTGTTGGCTTATGGTGTTTCTGGATCCCTAACACACGCCTGAATATAGAAACAGATACGAGCCCCATTTTTCTGCTTCAGTGTGACTCAGCAAACTAATTGTCCAGAAGAAAGTCCTAGTTTTTAATATTGTATTGTGACATCATTCTAGAGCTTGTGTGTGTGAGAGTGTGCGTGTGCCCATGTGCACAAGCATGTGTGCGTGCGTGTGTAAGCAGAAATGAATGACAGATGTCTTTTCTAGTTGCTTCTCCACTTACATTTTGAGCAGAGCTCACTCCATGAACCTAGATTTGGCTCAGTAATTTGGCTAGGCTGACTGGTTAGGAAACACGTAGTATTCTCCTGCCTCTACTGCCCCAGTGCTGTGATTACAGCTACTTACGTCCACACAGAGAGTTTTTCACCTGTCCTGGAGTTCAAATTCAGATTCCTGTGTGTGTGTGTGTGTGTGAAGCAAGCACCTTACTCCTCAGTTCCTGTTATAACACTTTTCTTTAAAAAATATTTATTTTTATTTTATGCATATAGGTATTTTGTGTGCATGCATGTCTGCAGTGCCTACAGAGGACAGAAGAGGGTGTCAGATCCCCTAGACCTGGAGTTACAGACAGTTGTTTGTTGGCATGTGAATTTTGGAAACAGAACCTGGGTCCTCTGGAAGAGCAGACTTTGCTCTTAACTGCTGAGCCACCTCTCCATTCTTCAAACATAAAGCAAGGATAACACAAATTTGCACCAAACCCCCACATACCCTTCTCCTGTGATCCTATTAGCATTTAAATTTCACTTTGCTTTAATTTGTACATTTCTACTTTTGAATTTAAGGTTATTTTTGTGTGACACATAAAATATTAAAAACCATGGCTATTAATGAAGGATAGTATATGCTATTTCCATAGTATACTTTGTGTGAAGCCTAAATCAGGTTAAACACATCATTTAACTAACATTTACCATCTCATTTTAGGCATAGGTTGTTCTTGATGGGAGGAAAAAAGCACACACTTGAATGGGTAGAGAAAGGGGGCATTTGCGACGAGTGCTAGGAGGAAGAGTTCAGAAAAACGCATTGTAAGAAGCTCTCAACAAACTAAGATATATGTATGTTTCGATATATTTACTTCATATGTGTGTGCATGTATTAACGTATTGAGAGTATATATTTTGGCTCATGAACATGGAAGGCAGAGGATAATTTTCAGAAGCTTCCTGTCTTTCTACAAAAGCTCAGACTCAGGTTGTCAGACTGAGCAGCAAGTGTCTTTACCCACTGAGCCATCTCATTCTCTCACATCCACTATTTCTTTGTAGTAGAAAGCTTCAGAATACTTTGTTCTAAATTTTTAAAACTATGTAGCCAGTTATTATTACCCCAACTCTAGCTACAGCATAGGACTACCCCAGAATTCCTTGCTCCTAAGTCTAACTTAGTAACCAGTGATGTATATCTCCCTATCCCTCTCTTCCTTCTACTCTTGACAGTCACTGGCAACTATGACTCTACTGCCAACTTCTAAGAAAGAGATCTGCCTTGTAAATACATACAAAACATAATGATCTTCCTTTTGAACTATCTCCTCACCTTTTACTATACCCATTTTCCCCAGTACCCTCTGTCTCCTTACCTTTCTATCCATCCATCCTCCACTCCTATTTCATTAGTTTAATTTTCTGAGTACGTTCCAACGATGGTTGAAACATCTCTCCCTAGCTCAGAATGCTCTTGGGAAGCTCTACCTTGTGTTTCTGATGTTCAATCTTTATGAAATTAGCACAGGTGCCATGGTTAAAATGAAATTGCAGAGGTTTCCAAGCAGAAGGCCCTTGATGTGGAAAAGTGCCTCTTCTTTCCCCTAAACATCTCAGTAAAAGCACCATGGACTCTTGCTTCTGAACACCTGGACCATTGGGGGTAGGATTTGATGGGGAACCAAGAAGCAAAAGTCTGAGATTCTATAAAATGGTGAACATAGACTAGCAGAAAGCAAGGATATGCATATGCTGGAAAATAAAATAAATATAAGAGAGTCTGAAGGAAGTGTGATAATGTCTTCAGTAGCATCATGTGAACATCAGGGAGCCAAGATGAGCAGAGACAGAGCAGTCCAAAAACCATTTCAGAAATGTAACAGTCCAACATGTTGAAATCAGTGACTATGAGTGCTCAGAAGGATCAGCCATATCTACTCTCTCCACAAGACTCAGGTGATGTGGAGGAGGAAGAACATAGGAACCAGAGGAGGGGAGGAATGACATAAAGAGCTGGGGTCTGGCTATGTCATAGCTATTGCACTTCTGATCTCACACCAAAAGGCCTACTCTTATCAATCAGGCCATTTAAAATTCCAGCATGAACTGGGGAGAGGCTATCAAGGCCTCACACCTAGCTGAGGACCTAGTTGCAGGTGAGAGTAGATAGGGTAGAGAAGGCCACTTTTGGGGGTGACAATGTGGTTGACAATACCCTCATAGATGATCCCATAGTCATGCACACACAGGACACATTAACTAGACTCAATAGATTATAAAAATCAATTTTAATAAAAGGAACAAGTCATTGGGAAGAATATATCTTTAGGGGTCCTGGGAGAGTTATAGGGGGCATGGGGATAGGCATGATCAAGATTATATTATATAAACTGGGCGGTGGTGGCACATGCCTTTAATCCCAGCACTTGGGAGGCAGAGGCAGGTGGATCTCTGTGAGTTTGAGACCAGCCTGGTCTACAAGAGCAAGTTCCAGGACAGGCTCCAAAACCACAGAAAAACCCTGTCTCAAAAAAAAACAAAAAAAGATTATATTATATAGATAATAAAATTTTCAAAGGATAAATAAAATATTTTTAAAAATAGTGTTGGAGAGATGGTTCAATAGGTAAAATGAATGATATGCATTTTACTCAGGACCTGAGTTCCCTTCTTAGAAGCCATATAAGATGGGCAAGGCATCATGCACCTGTCATCCCAGTGTTCAGGAGAGAGAGAGAGAGAGAGAGAGAGAGAGAGAGAGAGAGAGAGAGAGGAAGAACACTGGGTCTCAGTGGTCAAACAGCATAGTCTAATTAGTGAGCTTAAGGTCAGTGATAGACGCTGTCTAATAAAAACAAGGTACAGTATCTGAAGAATGAGGCTAAATGTTGTCATCTACCACCCACAGGCACATATGTGCACATGCAGGGACACACACACAAACATGCTTATAAAGGATGTATTATGGTTGCTACTGGGGTTCTATGGCAGGAAAATGGAAGATCAAACCAACTACACATGTTAAAATGCATAAGACATTTATGGAGCTCAGATGGCTTCAACCTATTCATAAGTATATTTATCCTCAAATACAGAAAAATCTGAGAAGAATCCAGCATTCCAGGCCACAGCAAAGGCTGACTCTATAGGCACCATCTTAAATACCCAAATCCTAGAAATATTTAAAAAACAAAGTTACCACTACTTTGTGAATGATTTCTTCAGTCAGTCTCCCTCCTTTCTCTTATGGATGGAGCATATTAATTAGATAGAAATTTATAATAGATTTTGGTCCTTTAACCTCTCCAAGATCTGCTACATATGACATTTACAATGCTTAAGTTTTCTGCAGTGATCCATAACCATTTCTAACAATGATCTTCGAAGTTTAAAAAAAAAAAAAAACGGATGGGGCTCCACAGCAATGATTCCACCTGGATTGTGGTAATCCTATTAAGGTGGCAAAAACCACCTAAAGATCCATTTTGGACTACAAACTGCTCAGAACAACTTCAAAGACGCTAGCTGAGAGGATCTAGCCTTACAAACTACTCTAGCTAGTACTTCAGATAAGCATTGCATTTTCCCAATATACAGAGACTGGACAATAAACATTACAGCTACTTTTCCCAGGACTTTAACATTATCTTGATTTTCTTAAGTTTCCCTAAAGATACCATTTTCTTCAGACAGCAGGAAGTAATTTTAGAACAGAACACCTCTAACACCAAGAGGTGAGGTGGGTGGGTTTTGGTCATTCAATGGATTATGGATGTTTGTCATCATTTGGCAAGGGTTGGTTGCAAATTGTTATTGATTGTTATAGGGGAATTAACTAAGCAAGGGAGGTTAGATTCAAAAATCTTTTTCTGAAAAGAAATAGGAGGGTATAGGAATGATAGGATAAAAGGGTAGATTATTGAGTCTACTTTAAACTAAAAAGTAACTATTAATCGCAACTATTTTCAATTGGTATTGATTTTTATATATTGATGTAAATTTAAGGTTACTTTTTGTTATAATGTACTGTATATATGTTTCTATTCTTGTTTAAGGAATTTTGGATATTGATACAAATTTAAGATTATTTTTGTTACAGTATACTGTATATATGTTTTCATTCTCGTTTAAGGTATTGTACCCATGCAGCCCATTTTTAAATGTAGGTTAAAGTTCTAGTCCTTGAAAGCTATTATTATAAATGATTTAGAATAATTAAGAAACACAGGTTAATGGTCATCTATAACAATCAAATTTGTAGTTATGTTAGGTATATTTTAAAGATCATACAGATATATATTTTAGCTACAAGTTGACAGGAAGTAGCAGGGAGGAGCTTAGCAAGGGTTTTTCTTAAGTTTGGGTGTTGTGGAAGGAGAGAGGTTTCCAGAGGACCAGACACTTGGGGGCCAGACAGGCAGACATGGAAGAAGCAGGAAAGCAGGATGGACAGTGCATAGATGAGGTAAATGAGCCTCGGGGCAGCCCATAAATTATTAGAAATCATTTATGTTTAAAAAGCTAGCTAGAAACATGTCTAAGCTAAGGCCAAGCATTCATAATTAATAATAAGTCTCTTTGTCATGATTTGGGGACTGCTGGTCCAAGAAATTTCTGCTACAGAAATCCTTCCATTTTGTATAATAATGTTCAAGTTATTGGAAGTTTGGAGAACATCCAAATTTCCTTTCAATCTATCACTTCCATGTTATAAATGACAAATCAATATTTCTAATACCTCTTCATCTTAATGTTTTCTGATGGAACAGAGCCAGCACACCCTGCATGAACTATGCAGATTGGGAAGGCTCCACTTTGAGCATAATGGAATACAAAATACTCATTTTATAGTGTATGCCGTGGTGGGTCCCTACAGTGGATGGACGCTCACCAGGAGGTGGAGAAAATAACACCTTTCTGCAGTTGCAAGTGGTGGTAACTTGTTACTAAGTCACCTGTTCCAACTGGGAACTTATTAAAGTGCTTGATTTGAGGGCAAGGACATAAAATCTCAATTAAAAAGATTGTTTGTTAAAGCCAGGACCCATGCTGGCACCTGTGGAAATTTCATATAAACCAGCAGCACATCCCTATCTAAAATTCAATTATGTAAGAGCAAGGCTGAAGCTGGCCCGAGACAGCTTCCTTATGAAAATAATAACGAATAGGTTACGATAATCATCCATTCTTCATAAGACCATGGGGGCAGTAAACAGTATGGGTTCAATACCCACAACTGCATCTCGTGACTTCATCAGCTCATGCATTTTAAGTAGCAAACCGATGATAACCAGTGAACTAATGAAGTAAAGCATTCTTACTGGCTTTCTTTCACATTCTGTTCAGTCCGGGACAAGTAAAGTTCAAAATTCCCCAAATGACATATACAGAGGGGGTCTGAGCCATGCTATCTTTGTAAAGATTTATCAAAGTAGAGGCTCCATAATCAATTTTCACATGGAACATGGCATAGGAAGTCAGGAAGATCCATCAACAGTAGATAAATATTTCCAGGTCAGGGACCACATTTATTTGGGGCATATCCTACATGGATTGTCTTTGGCTGGTTCTACTAAACATATCTCAGTACCTCCACTGTCACTTTCTAAACCAACTCAATGTATTCTGCATCAGCACCTGACATACACCAATTCTATAGCCAGTAAAATGGCCCTCTTAGGGTGTCCACCAGAGACTGATGCCCTCCACTTTAAGAGTTTTCATGTTCCCCACTATATTCTAAATAAACTATACATGCCTCACCTTAGAAGGCTCTAAGAGTCATAATTCCTATCTTCTTACTCAAGCTACTTTTCTATTGTCTTTTGCCTCAGACATTCCGCATTCCCTTCATTCTTCTATCAGTTCTTCATACCAGTATATTTATGTGTGATGATTCCTTTTGTAGAAAATTTTGACCAGTTGGTTCTTCATGTCACTTACAGATATGCTCAAACTGGATTGTCATAGAGAGTCCTTTCATACTCACTAGATCCAAAGCAAACACCAAGGGTTCTAGTTTCATTTACGTTGTTGTGATAAAACAACCAAAAAGAGCACCATAGAAGATAAGGGGTTTGTTCAGCTTATAGTTGCAGATTCCACTCCATTTCTACGGGAAAATCAAGTCAGGGAAGTGAAGCAGCTAGTCACAGCATTCTGCAATCAGAGAATAATGAATGCACGTGTGCTTATAACATAACACATACTTCTCTTATACAGTCTAGAGTCTCCAAACCACATCAAACCAAGGTCAGCAAAACAGTCACCCCCACACAAGCTCACGAGCCAACCTGGTCTAGATAATCCGTCATTGAGTCTCTCTTCCCAGGTAACTCCTGGTTATATCTAACTGGAAATTATTCTAACCATTCTAACAACCGTACTTTCTACCTTCGTTGGTTTTTGTCTCCATTTGGAATCTCCATCACATATGTTTTCTTTAGTATTCTTTTTAAACATGTTTATGCATATCCTTCCTACTTATGCCACTGAAATCATCAACCCACGAGGGTCAGAGTCTCTCACCAACTTCCCTACCCTGTGATAGCAGTACTTCATCAACTCCAGTGAAAGGCAAGCCTGTGCATGAGAGGAACGATGCACCCACCACGCCACCACTGCAGCCTTCACGTTTTATTAGCTTTCCATATTTCCCTTCTTGTGATGGGCAAGCAATAATCTTAAAGGCCACAGACTGGCCACTAGTTCATTTAAAATTTTGATCTTATAATGAATTACTGCTGACATTTCTCACAGGAACATAGATCGAGAAAAATACTAAGCATGAATGAAAGTTTTGATTTGTCTGGTAACATACTCCCCGATAGACATGTTTCAGCCTACACCGTTATTTTAAGTTGAGATGCAGTTAAGTGTCTAAATGCCAGAATACCATCTCTATAACCAAACTTCCATGTCTGAGACATTTTTAAAATCAAGAAGTGCAGTGAGGCTACTTACAATGTCGGAACAGCTATTGATAAATCTACCTTTCACAATGCCCTCCAGTACAGCCTGGGATTCGATATGTTTTGTTATTTTTTCCCTTCTCCTAGAACCAATTTTATTTCATCCAGCATACCACTAAATGCAAATAAAACAGTAGCAGCTCTGACAGAAAGAGTGAGATCATAACCCTCGATACCTCAACGAGTGTTAATGTTAGCCCCTGGGTGATCGCTACATCAGTTTCAAAGGTGTCCTTCCAAGTCAAGAAGGCAAGAAAGAAAAATTCATAAAATTCTGAGTGTTCCTTTTCCTTTTCATTTGTGTGTCTACTGACTCCCAACATCCTAAGACAGATAACTTGGCCCTTACACTCTGAGAATAGAGAGAGAAGCCTTTCAAAGTGGCTCAGTATTTTTCCAGTGGAGACAGATAACAAGAGGAAATGAAGACATTTGCAGTGTGCTCGTCGGTGGTTTCCATCACACTGCTTTGTCTGTTGACAGCAGAAACCTTCTGAATCACCATTGTTCGTAAGCAAGGCCTGTGTGCTGCATCTCTTTGAACTTAGCAATCACCGTGCCCACTTACACGCCTCACCCTGGTACAGACAGATCCCAGCAGACAGGAAAGAGACAGAGGACAGTGAACTTTGCCATGCATGAGAGAAGGAGCTTTGAAACCAGTCTGACTGCCCGTTGCCTGTGTGCTCATGAGGAAATTATCTTTCATTTGTTTTCAGAGCAGCGCGTTTTCTTACAGAATATTCAAACACTTTGTCTTGCATGAATCTCCCCATATACTCCTGTTCCACCTTCCTCCCCACTTCCCTGTTCCCCTCCAGGCTTGTATATCTCCATCCTCATTTCCCCGTCCCTTTTCACATGTGTTCTATTACAACCCTTTCCATGCCTCAACACCAACTTTCCCCACTCGTGGCCCCTTTCTACTTTCATAACTTAAACCTACCCTCACTTCCTCAAAAATATACGTGTAAACAAATTAGATCTTAGGATCCACAAATGAGAGAGAAGTTATAGTATTTGTATTCTTGAGGCTGGAGCAAGGATGTAGGAGGAGAAGAAACCCCAGTTCACTGTAAGCGGGAGTGGAGCTGGCACAAATACATGGAAACCAGTATAGAAGTGTCAATAAGCACAAACAATACAACTACCACATAACCCAACTAGAAGACACTTATCCTACCACAAAAATATTGCTCATCCATACTCATTGCTGATATTAACAGTAACTGGAAAATGGGGTCCACCTAGGTACCCATTAACAGATGGATGGATAAAGAGATGTGCCAATCTTGGCTCAATGTTCCTACTTATGAAGAAATAGAAGTCTCACCTCCAAGGATGGTTTGCATCACGAAGCACATGAGTGAAAAGAACAAAAGCCAGTGCCTGCGGAGTGCTTCCTGGGCCAGGTTGATGCTCGTGTTCACACATCTCACTGAGAGTCATACAGTGGGTGAGCTGCTGCGCAGGTGTGTCTCTTTGCACACAGGTAGTGTTGGTAACCACCAAGAGGACCCCACACTCTGAAGACAGACAACTTGCTCAAGCAGGACTTTCCACCAAATACAAAACACAACCAGAACTTAGTCCAGATCTGAGAACCAGAACTTGCACTATCCAATACCACCTAGCTTCCCCAGAACTTTTGTCCAGGTGACTTTCTGCAACTGTTCGCGAGACTGTAAATGGCAATGCAACATTGCTTATGAAGGATCAGATTACTGTGTGGAGTGATGCCTTTGCAAGGTATGTCCTTTCTATGAACAGCATTTATCTCCTAACTGTTTTCTGAATTCTATGTACGTTCTTAGATCAATGGAGAACTTGCTGGTTTCATTCATTCACTGAGTCAAGTTGCACAATAAAATCTTAGAGAATAAAAATTAAATAAAAATCATGATACCTTCAGGTAATTCTTCAATAAACCCAAGTTCCTAACATATTTTAAATAATCTGTGCATACATAGAGACAGAAAAAGAGAGGAGAGAAATAAGGTGGAGGATGTGAGGGGATAGAAGTATGGAGACAAGAAAAGGGGTGGAAAAGAGAAGGGAAGACAGGAGAGGCAGGGCTAGACCCATATATCTCTAGTATTTATGCACAGCATGGTACTGAACCTATAATGGCATTCAATTAAATATGCATTTATTGCCTAATTGAGATGCTAGTAAATCACATCATAAATAACATCAGAATAAAAATGATCCTACCAGATACTAATTAGATATACAAGTGCAGCTAATCGAAAAGAAAGTTATCATTAAAAAGGTATGATAAAAGTGTCACCACTGGTGAGAAATCCATCACCTTACACAGCCTACGACCTCTAAGGCGAAGGGGAACTGGGAAATGCAGCCCATTCCTTAAGATGCCAGAGTCAACAGAGCACTGGGCTTTTACCAGCTTTATACCGTGCATTAGTAAGGCAAGGTCACCTATGAAAGGATTCTGTTTGGAAAATAAGTTCAGAATTTGAGGAGGGCCGAAGAACAAACCATCACTCAGATCAATCTGAGCACATGGTTCCTAACTGCCAGGAAACCCATTGGAGAAGCTGATGCTCACAGGGGAGACAGTTTCCAGGAGATGTATTTCAGCATGGAAAGAAGAGACAATGATCTGTGGGACAGAGTTAGAAGTGGTGTGGCATAAGAACATGTATTTTCAAGAGGACCAGATCTGAGATGCTTTGAGCAGAAAAGAAGATACTGAAAATACCATTTTGAGGAGAAATGTTGCAAACAGTTTATCATCCACTCCCACGTGACCCAGGGCAACCTTAGGAAGGTCAGTCAGCATGGCTTCCCATTAGGCATGGTTTGTCAACCTTGTTTGAAATCCTGGAATATTCCCAGGAGGCTTCACAGAGCATGGTGGGCGAGGATCTCAGGAACACACAGCAAGAGAATGTTTGGAAAGATTAAGGGCATCCTGGAGAGAAGGAGTGTGTGGGTCTGTGTACAAGGGAGGTGCCTGCTGCAACCTCTGAAAGTATATTTGAAAGACAGCTGGGAAATAGAATTCCCTGGAGCGAGACATCAATATTTGAGCTGTGTTGACTGAAGTCTCATATGGTCATCCAGAGCAGAGGGAGCAACGAGCATCTGGGTAACACTTGTCAACCTTTCTCTCTCTACTCTTTGTGCCAGGAGATGCTACTGTTTACTGAAATACAGTGGCTTAGCAGTGAGCCAGGAGATAGAGCAGTACTACCCTAGGATCCTCAGCAGCAGTTACTGACAAATTGGCATAACCTAGGATCACATGAGTAGAGATTCACTTGAGCAACTATTTCATCAGGTTGGTCTATGGGAGATTGTCTTGAATGTTAGTTAACATGGAGGGCCTCGTTCCACTATCGGAAGCATCATCCCTGATTGGTGGTCCTGGGCTATATAGAGAAGTTACCAAGAGCCTATGTTCTAGCCCGTGAGCAAGCCACCTAGCATGTCAAGAGCAACCCCTGTTGGTTCCTTGGGTACTTTCTTGACTATGAGTTCCTTGGGTGGAGGTAATTCTGTGTGGAATGGCAGGGAACCTTTTGACAGGTTCTTTCTTTGAATTTCTGCCCTGAATTCCCTTGGTGATGACTGTGACTTGGAAGTGGAAAATAAGGTAAACCCTTTACTCTCAAAGTTGCTTTGGCTCAGTTTTATCAAAGCAATAGAACTCCCTTGGTGTTACACCTTGTTGATGTTTTGGGAACTCTAGGTTATCTGCATTCCTACATTAGCTTCAAGATATTCTGCAATTTTTACAAAAACTAGATAGATTCATAGATAGATAGGTGATTAGATAGATAGATAGATAGATAGATAGATAGATAGATAGATAGATGATAGATAGATAGATAGATATTACAGATGATGTAGATGATGGATGGATAGATAGATAGATAGATAGATAGATAGATAGATAGATAGATAGATAGATATCATACACACATAGATACATGAAAACATAGATTGATGATACGTAGATAGATGATTGATGGATAGACAGAGAGATGGCCAGATAGATAGATAGACAGACAAGAAAGGTCTGCTTAAGTTTGATCCTTTGTGATACATTATAGAAGAAAGACCTCTTTTAAGGAGTCGTTCACTTTATGTACGTGGTTCCCACATGTAATTGGGACTTATTTCTTTTTTCTTTTAAAATTACATATGTACATATACTTAATTATTTGTTTTTTATGGGAGGAAGGCACCTGAACTACATCATCTTTGTGGAGGTCAGAGGACAACAGGTGAGAGACATTTCTCTCCTTTTACCCCATGAGTCCAAAGGATCAAGGTCAGGTCATCAAGACTGACAGCAAGTGTCTTTTCCTGCTGCACCATCTTGTGGGTGTCAGAGACTGTTTTTAGTTTTCTTGATTGTTAGTATTTTCTTAACATGTAGACCCATATATTTTTGGAGGCCAATAAAAATGAGAGTTCTCAAAGTCAGGAGTGGAAAGGAGAGTGCCAGCTGGAGGGGCCGCTTTCCTTGTCATAACCAGACACAGGGGCTACAAGAGTGTCTGTGACAGCGCTTGCCTAGCATGTGAGACCCCCAGTGCCACAAACTAAGTATATAATACCTGCACCAGCTGCAGGACATACCCCCATGGCACTATAACACACTCAGTGCCTCACTCTCCTTCTCTTTCCCCAGAAAGGCCAGCTGAGTGCAGGGCAGCAGAATCCCTAGTGTCCCAGACCTGGCTGACTTCATGCTTTAACCTCCCTCACCTCTGCTGCAGTTTTCAGCATATAAGACCTGGACATTTTTAGTCATGCCTGCTCCTCTAACTATGCCTTTTAATGCTTAAAAATATTTGTTTGCAATATGACTCTATAATTATGTAGATAATATACAGAAATATTAATGTCATCCAGAGAGATATGCATTTTTCCCAAGCCTCATGAAACACTCTTTGGTTCCAGTAGCCTTAATGTAAATATGTTGTATTTGTTTAAATCAGAGAAGCTGTGTTACTGTGCCTGCCTAAAATACCTGATTGGTGTGATAAAGAGCTAAATGGCCGGCCTATAACTAGGCAGGGGAGAGATAAAGGTGTGCTGCCAGGAAGAGAGAATAAAGAGAGAGGAACAAGAAAAGGAGGAGAAGAAGATGCCTGGGAGCAGTCACCCAGCCATACAGCCAGACAAGGAATAAGAAGGAAAAAAAGATATACAGAAGTAAAGATAAGCAAAATCCTATGGCAAAACGTAGACAAACGAATTTAAGAAAAGTTGGCTAGAAATAAACCAAAATAAAGCTAGGCATATATAAGACAGAATAAGTTTCTGTGTGATTATTTGGGAGCTGGATGGTAGGCCACCCCAAATAGTAAAGCAAAAAATAAATAAATAAAAATAAATTACAATGCATGCATTTCTAGATGCCATTTGTTTTTCTGGTATTAGTTACAGACATTGCAAATTTAAATTACAAACAGATATTTCTTAAGCATTAAAATGAGTAAATATTTAGAGTAATATAACCAAAATTGTCTATGTCTTAATATGCTGAAAACTGCGCCAGAGGTAGGGAAGTTTAAAGGATGAGCACAGTCCCAGTGCGTGTGGGGATCATGTACAAAACATGAAAGCCTTGTTTGTTTCCAACTTCTATTCTTCCCTCATACATTACAACCCAACTGCAGTTTCCCCTCTGCCACACACACCTTCCCTTTCATATTGCTAGAAGGTCTTCCCTTTCTAATGGGCCACAGTGTTGATTTTGATTTTCTCTTTAACCCATGGACTACATACGTGCATTTACCTGTTGTTTATTGTAATATTCTGTCTGGAATTTTGCTGCTATCTTTTTGCCACTTCTCTTTGACACAATTGTGAACAGAAAATATATTTTGATTTCAACTATCTTTCAATTTATTGATGTTTTTAGAATTAGTCTAGAATAGAGCTTTCTAAAAAAAATCTTTCTTCTAGTACCTGATTCTTTTATATTTTAAAAAATTATAAGCAGCTATGTGGTGGAGGCCAAGAATTCAGCAACTACTAATTAGAATCACTATATAGAGAGTTTCATCCAAAATTTACACATACGGGATGTGTGTGAGCATTTATCCTATTCAGAGAGCAGCACTAAAATCTATGGTTTCTTTTTTCTTTTTTCAATTTTGTCTGTTTCTTTTGTGTACTTTCAAGTTGAAGTCTCCCTCTTTTTGTCTGTCTGTCTTCTTCCTCTCATTTATTCCTGACAGGATCTCACGATGTATCTCTGGACAGGATCTCACGATGTTTCTCTGGACAGGATCTCACAATGTATCTCTAGACAGGATCTCACGATGTATCTCTGGACAGGATCTCACAATGTATCTCTCGACAGGATCTCATGATGTTTCTCTGGACAGGATCTCACAATGTATCTCTAGACAGGATCTCACGCTGTATCTCTGGACAGGATCTCACAATGTATCTCTAGACAGGATCTCATGATGTATCTCTGGCTGGCCTTGAACTCATCATCTTCCTTCCTCAACCTCTTGAATGCTAGGATTTCAGATATGTGCCACTGTACATATCTACTCTTTATTGAGCTGCTATTCTCTATCAATTAATTGGCCCTTTTGTATTAAAAAATGACTTTTCCCCATAGCAAAGCTCTATTTTTTTCTATAGAATCTCTCTGATATTTATAGAACATATAGCAATTATATAGCACATATGTTTATATATGTATATATATTTCATTATTTTTAAATATCTATTTATTTATTTTACATCCCAGCCTCAACTTCCCCTTCCTCCACTCTTTCCAGTCCTTCCCCTGACCTTCCCCCATCCAGTCCTCATCTGTTTCTCTACAGAAAAGGGCAGGCGTCCTATGGATATCAACAAAATATGCCATATCAGGGTACAGTAAGACGAATCACCTACCCTAGTATTAAGTTTGGGCAAGAAGACTTAGGATGAAAAATATTCCACTATCATTAACACCAGTAATTGTATATCCTTTTCATATTTTATAGTAAATCTCTTCATGTTATTATATGAAACTGTACATTTCATAGACTGTCTAAATTGAGTTTGACTTCCATCCATACCAACCATCACTGGCTTTGAACTGGGTATATTTAGATCATTCACGTTTAATGTGACCATTGGAATGGGTATGTTTAAATCCATATTTCACTTATTTTCTGTTTGTCCTATCTGTTTTCTGTTCTCTGTTCTCTTTTTCATCTTTTATATTGATTCCACTGTGTGTCCTCTGTGAGCTTATTAGCTACTCTTCAGTGTTTTGTTGTTTTAGTGGGTGCTTTAGGGTTTATACTACACCTTGTAAAAGCGAGACCGATGGGACATTTGATTTGGAAGTTATTATGGATTCACAGATAGTTACAAAGGTGACATAGAGGGACCTGTTCCCTTCATCTCAAGACACTGGCAGTCTGTCTTATGAAACCACAGTGCAGTATCTTAGTTGGGAGCTGATATTAACATACCATGTGCTATGGCTTTACACCCTTTTTTCTCACGTGCAGGGGTATGTAAGCCCACTACCATCAACACACAGACTGGTCATCACTATCATCATCTCCCTCATGCTATTATTTTATACCCATTCCTATCTGCCTTTTAGATGCCCTACTGATAGTCACTAATGTACTTGCCTCCTCAAGTAACATTTTGAATCCATAAAAAATGCATAAGGTGACCAACCATTCAATATTGTTCCAGTTGTCAATCAGTAAGATCTCTTGGGATTCGTTCATGTTGTTGGTGTTATAAAGAACAATAGTTTGTTTAATTTTTTTTAACTTTTTGAAAATTTCATGTATGTTAGCAGTGTATGTTGACCAAATCCAGGCCTCAATCCCTCCTCCAACTCCCAACAGTATGAGCCTATCACACCTCTCTCTCCAAACTTCATGGCCCTTCTTTTTTAAAAGTTATCTCTTATTACTTTTTAACTCACAGAAACCATTTATTGCTGCCCTTCTGTACACGGATACCTGATCATCCACTGGAGTATGGGGAACCTATTCAGGGCAATTTCCCCCTAAGCAAAGTAACACTCCTTCCCTCTGCTGTCAGCTGCCAATATCTCCTCAGCTAAGAGCTGGACCTCAGAGACCTTCCTAGCTCCATTCATAAATCTGTAATTGTCTTGATCTTTTGCGGGTCATGTACAGGCAGATCACAGCTGCTGCGACTAGCAGTCTGCTGCCTCATCATGTCCAGGGGAAAGCACCTCACAGGGCTTTCCCTAACCTGAGGCCTCGAGCTTTGGGAGAAGAGCCAAAGCTCATAGCATGGAGTGTTCATTGGATGGAAAGATTTGCCTTATTTCTAGAGTCTAACTCTTCTGAGCAAAACTGGTGATGATAATTAGGAAAGGATTTTTAAATTTTGTGTGTAGAATAAAACTTTTTATTAGTAGGATGTAGATATCCAGAGAAGATCATTAGTTCATGAATTTACCTTCTTAGAGAACCTACCAGACAACTTTTCAGAAGGGTTTCATCATTTTACACCCCAATCAGAAATCCAGAAGACACCCACTGCCTGCCTTCTGTAATCACCAGTACATGCCTTTACTAAACCCACATGCATGTGATGATAGTCTCAATTTGAATTTCTGCACTAGTTGATCATGTTGAATATCCTTTTGGGAACTTATTTAAACCATGTTATTCTCTCTGAACACATGTTTTATAAACTCTACTTTTTTCCATTTTTGGATAAGATTCAAGAAGTGTGGTATTTACTCCTGTAGTTATCCTTTAGAAAATCATCAGGGCTAGAGACCAGTGGCCTTGCCACGTCCCGAGATGATGTAGAAACCATTCCAAGGTCCTGTGTAGATGGTGCAATCCTGGCTAATCATGGTCTGCTGGTTACAGGGGGATATATTCTTCCACTTACAAATCCACAGGGTGGCAAGACAGGTCCATGTACTCAGTGTTCCCTCAGCTGATGCCTGTGTGTGGTGACACCAAAGTAGACTTCTTCACAAACACAAGATGCTCAGATATAATGGGTTTCACTTCGGGGTAAATATATTCTTCAAACCAGGACCAGAGGAAACTGCAGCAGAAGTAGACAATGAAAGTCTGTGTGATCAGAAAATTGATTGTATTACAGTACAGGTTGTGCAGATAATGACAGGGAGTGTCTACTATTTACCTTGCCTCTGGGCAGGTTTTAATTGACAAATAAAAACTTGTCAGTTTTCCTGTACAAGACAATGCTCTAAACTATGGATACAATCTGGAATGGTTCAAGCATGGTACATTAATACATGTACCAACACATAGGCTGAAACTCAGTGGTTGTCAAAGCTATGACACATCTGGCCTTTTAAGTCATGTGTATGTTTTCTTACCTACACATCTAAATTCTTTCCTAGTGTTGAGTGACAGAAAGAAAGACATGCATGTGTAAAGTAAACTGTCTTGTATTTGTTTTCTAACAAGGACTTATAAATACAATTATTTTGGAGTGCATTCTTACATCCTAAACCTTTTTCTAGTTGAATACTCTTGTGGAGTTTGTGAGTGTGTATGGGAGAGGGGCGTGTGTGAGCACATGTGAGAACATACATTGGAGTGTTCTTTATAAACAGTCATGTGAGTACATACATTAGAGTGCTCTTTATAAATAGTCATGGCACTCACAAACAGTCCTGTTAACTCACTGCGGATATGGAAGTCAACTGCTTCTATGCTTGTTTTGCCTGAGTGTGTGTATCAGTGTGTGTGTGTGTCTATACATGTGTGTGTGTACATATGCTGTAATATAAATGTAGATATTAGATATAAATATAGATATATAATACCTAGAGATATGCATGTGATAATTATGGAACCTTCATATTATGCTCAATAACAGGTATTTCTATCCCACTCTTTTAGGGAAAGCACCCAGCTGTACCACCAACTACAGTTCTAGCTTCAAACTTCCGCAATTTTTAAAAATCCAGGAAATTTGCTCTGTTTTAATCTTAGATTTCTCAGCGTACTGGATGGGCATCAATTTCTCATGTGGGAACCAGCATTAACTTTAAGACTCTACAATTTTTCCTTAGGTGTTCACTAGAGTAGATAGCATTGATTTCCAGATATTGAACCAATGTTGCATGCCTGAGCTCCTCCCTATCCAATAAGGGTATATATTTATTTTCCTACATAGTTGTGTAAATATTTTACATATTTTATGTCAATGTTCATGAAGGGTATCCATCTGCAGCACTCTCTTCTTGTTGTATGATTATTATCTGGCTTGTATTGGTTTCCTTAAATAAATTGGGATATGTCCTTCCACCTCTTTTCTAGAAGCAATATACAGAACAATATTAATCATCTTTTAAAATAATGTAGAATTCCTCAGGGAAATCATCTAGGAGATTACTTTTTGAAAAATATTTGCAAATTGTGAATATTTCCTCCTGATTACAGGCTGTGCAAATCCTTACTGAATACACATTGAATAGAGACAAGAGCAGCGCCCAACTTCTGGCCGTTGAGACTCAATGTTGCCATCTATGATGTTCAAGCTTGAATACTGCCCAACTGAGTTACCAAGACAATCACAAAAATATTGAAGTTTTAAGTAAGCTCACAATTCTGCATTTAGTTACATTCATAGCTATTCTTGGTAACACACACAGATTTTAAACATACCTGGTAGTATGCTTTGTAAGGAATTGATCCATTTTCTCCAGGTTTTATAATTTATGTGGATAGATTGGTTCAGCATATTCTGTTAGTATACTTAAATTTTTAAAATAATTTAAATATATATATGCATGCATACGTTTGAATATTAGTGTGTCTGTACACAAACCCAGACACATGTCATGGGGGCATGAATCAGAGGGCAGTTTGCAAGAATAAGTTCTCTCTTTCGACAATGTGGTTCCTGGTTACCAAAACCCAGGTCATCAAGCTTGGCAGCAAGTGCCTTTAACTTCATAGCCTTTTGCCTTCCATCTGACTATAATTTTAATATTTTTCCTTCAGGATCTTTTTTTCAGATTATTCTTATTTCCAGGTGTGTATATATCATACATTTAGGGAGACATTAGCTTTAACTGTCAACATGACATAGCATGGAGTCATCTGAGAAGAAAATCTCAGGAGGAGATTGCCTAGATCAGATTGGCCCATGGGAAATCTGTCAGGTCACTGTCTTGAATGTTAATTGATGTAGGAGGGCCCGGCCCACTGTGGGAGGCACCATTCCCTGGGCAGGTATCCCTTGACTCCTACTTGGAAATGATAACTATTCCATCCATTTACCTGTACATCTTTCTACTCTGGATATACGTGTGCAACTCTCTGTATTTTCAAATACTCAGCTTTTCTCTACCATTTGTCATTGCTCAATTCCATTGGCTTTCGATCCATTCTTTATTGTTTTCTAACTACTTTGGATTTATTTAATGATTTATACTTTTAACCTTATATTTTCCCCATTTTATATGAAGACAGGAAAGCTTGTGTTGTATGCTTACTTTTACAAAGCTCAATGGAGACCTCATTTTCAACCTGGAAAGGTGTTGTAAAGGAGGGGATGCTTGTTCATCATAGCTACCCTGCTAGCTTAGCCCAGAAATAACTACACAAAAATTGTATTAATTAAATCACTGCTAGGCCCATTAGCTCTAGCCTCTTATTAGCTAACTCTCACATCTTGCTTCTTCTGTGGTTGGGTCATGGCTAGGACTTCCTTCTTCCCAGAATTCTCTTGTCCTCATTGACCCACCTCTACTTCCTGTCTGGTTGTCCCACCTATACTTCCTGCCTGGCTACTGGTCAATCAGCATTTATTTAAAATATAATTGACAGATACAGACCATTGTCCCACACCACTTCCCCCTCTTAAAAAAAAACAAACAAACAAGAACTCTGAATCTAATATTCTTTGTTTAGAATGTTGGTTACAAGTTGTTATGGCTAATGGTCAGGAGAAAAGCAAAATAAAGTCTCCCAGGTGTTGGGGTTGAAGGCGTGTGTCGCCAAACCCAACTACTCTCTTTTTCATTTCTTTGGGACTTAACAACTGTGGAAACTGGGTAGGACAGAAAGCCTCGGACAAAAGAAAGGTACTGTTTAGATTCCAGGCCCTAGAGACTTTATTACTGTATCTGTTTTAACTGATTTCTAATTTGATTCCACCATGATCAGAGAACGCATTGTTTCTGGTAATTTTGCCTCTGCTGAGGTTTGCTGCCTGATGTCTATCTCTTATTTTCCTTTCCGTTGCTATGATAAAAACATTCTGAACAAAAGCAACCTAGGGAAGATGGAATTTATTTTTATTAAACGTCCAGGTCACAATTTATTGTTGAGAAAAGTCAAGGCTCAGGGGAAAAAAGCAGGAACTTGAAGTAGAAACCATGGCAGAATGCCTCTTTCTGGCTCATTCTATGACTTGTTCAATAGTTCATGCTTAACTAGCTTTCTTTTGCAACTTGGGGCCAACTGCAAAGGGAATGGTGCCTCCTGTGGTGGGCGATGGTCTCCCACACCAATTAGCATTCAAGACGATGCCTTACAGATGGCCACAGGCCAATCTCATCTAAGCAATTCATACTTGAGATCCTCTTCTCAGACTGCTGTGTACAGTTAAAACTAATTAGGATAGTCCCCCTGAAATATGGTGCTTGGGCTCTAAGAAACAAGATTAATCTGCTGTTTAGGGGATATACAGGCCTGCAAGGATTGACAACACCCCACTGACCAGTATCATTGTTGAGTGTTCGCTACCTTTTCTGAAGTCTACCTACTTGGTTATTTATTGTTGAGATTCAAGTTACAATCATGTGGATTTTCCACAGTATTAGCAATTTGGGATTTTCTTGAGTGCCCTTTCTGCCCACATGGACTCTGGGCAAAGCAGTATCCTGGCACACTCATTTCTCCTTTTCTGTCAAGGATCACCACACAGTAACGATATACAAGCCATCTTTCCATGAGCTCTGTGCATTCCATGGTTAAGTGAGGGACTAAGTCAGTTCATGTTATTCTACCTTGGACAGAAGTACAGATGTGCCTAATTTTTTAACACTTATTAAAAGAGAAAAAACACACTAGCAACTGTAGTAAGTATTTAAATGTTTTTCTTTGGAGAGACTTTGCTCCATGGACTCTCACAGTTCTAATTCATTCCGCCAGGTTTTTCCAGGCAACACATTGTGCTGTTCATTGTGCTCTTGCTATTTTACTTAACAAACACTTTTAATAATGCTAAAGTCTCCTAGCCCCTGTCCTGTCTCTTAAGAATGTATGTGTTCTATTTAGGTAAAAAGATACTGCGGTGTATAAATGAAAGAAGTCAACTGGCTGAAATACAGACCAAGTGACTATTTTTAATACCTCAGCCGGAACAGACATTACTAATTGATTGTAGCACTCCTTGATAAATACTTACTTGCACTCAGGATCTATTGTTTCAGACTCCTAAGCTATCCACTTGACATTTTATCCATTTATCTTCTGTAAATGGAATCCAGTGTAAGAATAAAATATGCCACATCTGGCCTGCACACCAGCAAGGTGTCAATCAACAGCTTTCTTTCTGAACTCATTTTCTCATCTCACCATTGTAGACAAGAACTGTGTTTGTTACTGTTGCATTCTGACGTTAAAATAATTTGAAGCAGAAGTTATTCCATCTTGGGTAGGTCAGAAAAATGTTTTGAATAGTCACATTGATGCCCCCCTAAATCTCTTTCAGGAATGGGTTAATCCACCTGAGTAATCCATCTAGGGAAATAAACACATTCCAAAAACCGAAACAAGCAAGGAAAAAAAAAAGAGAACGTCATTCTTCAGCCATCTGCTTATTCCAAGTAGTCACAGGAGGAGGGCCTGGAAGTTATGTAACCAATGTTCCCGTTCCAGCTTTCTTTCCCCTCTGTGTCTCTGCGGTACAAGAAGGCCCCTATCCCTGTTCTTGGCTTATTCTCTATCTTTTCATGCCACTCAGGGGCCTTTATGCGTTGTGGGGGCTCCCAGGATCCAGGTGTTAGCCTTGTGGGGAATGGAACTCAATCTCAATATGGGGCAGAATATATACAACAAAAAGCACCATTTCTTGGAGTTCTCTGAAAAAGGGGTCCTGAGTGAAAAATAGCTGTTTTTTTGAAGATAAAACCCTCTGTGAGGCACAGCTTAAAGAGACGGCAAATTATTTGTCTGCGAAAACTTCATAATCCCCAGAAAAACTGTGAAAAGTGAGGGTAATTTCTGTAATGGACAAGAATGAGCAGCAAGACACAGAGTTCATGTATCTTACCAAGTATGACCCCATGGATGAGAGACTGGATATGATGTGTGAAAATCCCATGATTTTAACTGAGCCCACACCCCCTCTATTAAATTAATCAAATTTAGCAGTAACCCATTAGTTTTCATCTTTAAAACATTCTGATACTATTTATTTTTTAGCATTTAAAGCAGCATAATTCTTTATTCCTCAGTTCAATTTAGTGTATTTACTAAATTATCTCATTACCTATATCCATGACATTTTCATTATCCCAAAAGGAAACTTGAAATATCAATTCCCCTAGTGCCTGGCAGCCACTGATTCACCTTTTGTTTCTATAGATTGCCTCTTCTGGATATTTCTTCAAAATGAAAAACTGCAATGTGTCCATTTTAATGTTTGGCTTCTATCGCTTAGTTTAACAACGATAAGACTCTAAAGCCACTGTTAACTCCCTTGACTACTACTCTAGAATTAACAGATTACTTTGGACAAGATGAAAATGTCTTTGTTATTTTATGTCTGTGTGCACATGTATGCAGACGAGGCATCAGATCCCCTCGAGCTGGAGTTACAGGTGACTGTGAGTCATCCATTGTAGGTGTTAGGAATTGAACTCTGGTCCTCTGAAGAAACAGCAAACACTTTTGACCTCTGAGCCACCTCTCTACCCATAAGATTTAAAAAAGAAAAGGATTAAAATAATCTTTTTAGGCAGATGGAGCCTCTTCCTCTGTGAGTTTGGGTGTTTGTTATTCTGGAATGAGTGGAAGGCAGAACTGTTCCCAGTTTTTGGAGCCTCTCAATGAGGCAGAGGCAGGGTTGTGAGCAAGAGGAAGTTCCAGAACTGACTTCTTGCCTGAGTTCCCATACATGAGGCTGGCAGGGAAACCCTTAGCAACTAGGATATGGGTCAGCCTGAGAGAGAATCTGTACCCACACAGATGTCTCCATGCTGAGGAGCCAGGCAGGTGCTGAGCATTGGGTAGGAAGGTAGGAAGACCATCAGGTGCTAGCAGAGAAGGAAGGGGAGCCCTGCCAAGGCAGCCCAAAGCTCACGGGAAGAGCCTTTCAAATAAACATCATTTGTGTGACAAATCAGCCGGAGAACTGTCTATGACGTGTGCTTACTGAGTGAGTGGCTTCTGGGTACACAGAAAACATGGAAAAGGGGTTTCTAAGAGACCTCAGTCTTGAGGGATGAGCGAGCAAGTCTCCCTTTGGGGCTGGCCCAGAGTAAGTCTCCCAAAAATAGGGTACAGATATAAACAGAGAACTCGCAACAGAGGAATCTCAAATGGCTGAAAGACACTTAAGGAAATCTCAGTATCCTTACCCATCAGATAAATTTAAAACAAAACAACTCTGAGATTCCATCTTACACCTGTAAGAATGGCCAAGATCAAAAACACTGATGACAACTTATACTGGAGAGGTTGTGGGCAAAAGGAAACACTCCTGCATTGCTGGTGGGATTGCAAACTGGTACAGCCCCTTTGGATGTCAGTGTGGCTATTTCTCATAAAATTAAAAAAAAAACCTACCTCACGACCCAGCAATACCACTTTTGGGTCTATACGCAAAGGATACTCAAACATACCACAAGGACATGTGCTTGACTATGTTCATAGCAGCATTATTTGTCATAGCCAGAACCTGTAAGCAACCTAAATGCCCCTCTGATGAAGAATGGATAAGGAAAATATGGTACATTTATACAATGGTGTACTACAGAACAGAAAAAAATAATGACATCTTGAAATTCGCAGGCAAATGGATGGATCTAGAAAACATCATATTGAGTGAGGTAACCCAAACCCAGAAAGACTCTTAAGTACTCACTCTTAAGTGGCATTTAGACATAAAGCAAAGAAAAACCATCTTACAATTCCCAGTCCCAGAGAATCTAGACAATAATGATGATTCTAAGAGAGACATTCATGGATCTAATCTACATGGAAGTAGAAAAATCAAGATCTCCTGAGCATGGGATCATGGAAAATGATGGAAAGGGAAAGGGGAGAAAAGGAGGGTTGTGGAGAAAAATATATAGCTCAATAAAAACAATTTGGAAAAAAAAGGACAGTACTTTTATGTGGCAGAAATTAGATATGAAACATGAGTTAATTTAAAATTTAAGAATTAGTTGTAGCCAGGCAGTGGTGGCGCACGCTTTTAATCCTAGCACTCGGGAGGCAGAGGCAGGTGGATCTCTCTGAGTTTGAGGCCAGCCTGGTTTACAAGAGCTAGTTCCAGGGCAAGAACCAAAAAGCTACGGAGAAACCCTGTCTTGAAAATCAAAAAAAAAAAAAAAAAAAAGAATTAGTTGTAACATGCCTGAGCTATTGGTCAAGCACTTATGATTAATATTAAGTTAATGTGTGGGTTATTTGTGAACTGGATGATAGGACAGGAAAAGTTCACCCACACCCAATTACTGATACTATGTAAACACCAAAAACTAATGAGAAAATACACATTGCATCTGTTTCATGTTACACGTTTAGACATTTTAAGGAATGTGGTCCATACATGACAAACACAACATATATGGTGCCCACTGGGACAAGAAAGAGAGAAAGAAAAGGAGGAATCAAAGTCTAGCACCACACACAGACCCCTCCTTTATTAAGATGACATTTATTAATATATACAGAGCTACCATAGAAGAATAAAGTGAATGACAGAAATGGTGGCAGGTAGCTTGAGATAGTTCTATTGATTTAAATTGAACTGATTTAGAGTGAGTGCTGAGGGATATCCCAGACCCTGTAGAAAAAAATGAGTAAAGAACTTAGTTCTTGGCACCTAGGTCCTCAACTCTAATAGGAGGATGTTGTGACCCTTACCTCCCTGGGGCATAATGAGGATTAATTGATATAAACCCTATAAAGGAATTGGTAATACATAATTGGCAATGTTCATTAATTAGAGCTGATAGGATCAATGGTCACAGTTCTATCAATTCAAAGTTTAGTCTAGAGGATGTCTTTCCTACCACCCGAACAAAGGAAACCCATTCATCCAAACCCTTACACACATAGCGCGTAAGAAAGGGCATTTATACGTGTTCAATGCGAGTTGAATGAAGGGGGACAGATTTCACACAAGCAAGGAGCTGTATGGGTGTGATCTGGGATCAAAAGCACATAGAAGCGTGGCAATTAAGCTGTTGAACAAGAGAGCCTGCGCAATTCTGCAATACAATTTGGATGTCACATTCAAGAGAACTGAAGCATCCAAAAGGACAACAAGACATACAACACAAAGCATGGGATAGCACTAATGATTTACCCAGAACAGAGCCCTGCCCTGCAAATTCACAAGTGGGCTCCATGGAAATCCTCAGAAGCTGACAGGGGGTCTATTCAAAGTAAAGAGCAATGTGCATTGGCTTCCAGAAAGGAAGCTGACAGGCATGCTGGCTATGATGCCCAGCTAACCACAGGTGCTGGGCAAAATGAGCATTCGCTGCACCTCCCCATCTCCCCACAAGCCACACAGATGAGATACGATCCTAAATTTCACAGGTTTCAAGCTCAGATTTTCCAGCACTTCGGGCTACAGACATTATTTGTATTTTCTACCTATTAAATATTAAATCGTTCATTACAAAAATATTGACTAGCTTGACCAGCCAATTCTCTCCTGCCCTTATGAAACCCATAATTTAATTTTCAGGAAGGCTGTGAGATAGAGTAAGTTCTTGTGACAAACACGTTCCCTGCTCCTGTGTGTGGAACACAGATTAAGGAAGTGTGTCGTCCAGTGGAGGGTCATGTGGATGTCCACCTTGCCATGATGCTACGATCCCACTGAAGACTGAATTTCAAGGCAAGTTTGCCAGGGCTCTGAGGCCTGTTCTTAAGTGCATGGCTTCAAAGCTTATCCTGGTAAGATAGAAAGGAAGTCATTATTGCCGAGGACTTACATTTTGATAACGCATGTTTCCATACTGTTTATATTGACACATGTCTATTTTTCCAAGTATTTTATAAAAGGGATCCCTAGATGTAGACATGGTTTGAGAAAGTAATGTTGAAAGGCTATGTAGTTAACTGTTTGTACTTCAATAAGTGATAGAGAAATAGTTTAATCCTACTAGGAGGCTGTGTGGGTTAGATACCAACTGGGACCCTGCTCAACACAAAGACGTATGGAACTGAGGAGCAATGCTTAAGGTTGCCATCTGGTGTCAATACGGACAACTACACACATGAAATTCCAGCAAATAAATTGTAATCCTTTTTTTTTTTTTTTTGCAAAAACATGTAAAATAGCTTTTGCTCTTTTCAGAAGCTGGTATTTGTACCATTTCAACAGAGATAAGTAAATTGTGTGATGATGGTTATGCTTGAAACGTGTAAATAATGTCTTTCCAGCTCAAACAAAAATAGGTACAGCAATACCTTGCTTACACATTCCTTTAAATGGAAGTGGTATAAGTGCCAAGCATGGCTCTTACCTGCTCTAGCACAGCACACAAACCTTACTGAGCTGCTGTGGGCAACAGAGGAGGTCAACCTTCCATGGAAATGCTGACTATTAATCTTGCTTTTCTGTGTGAAAGCAATGCCTTATTCCTCAGTTAACCCTTTTTGGGCCTACTCACATAGAAACATTAGCAGTGCACTTCCATGGGGTTGAGATTTGAATATGATGTGTCCTCCATAGGCTTATATGTTTAAATGTTTGGTCCCCAGGAGCCAGTGTTATATGGGAAGGTTTTGAAGCATTTGGGAGGTAGAACCTTGTTGGAGGAAGTAGGACACTGTGGGTAGGCACTGTGGTTTAACAGTTTGGTTCCACTCCTGTTCTCACTCTGCTTTCTGACAATTGTGACATTCTGGCCTTATTTTCAGGTCTTCCAGTCTCTGCTGGACTTTATTCCTCTGGATATATAAGCCAAGATGAACCCTTCCTCTCTATATTGCTTTGGACAGAGTATTTTACCACCACAAAATGGGAGAAACAAAAGCATGTAGTGATTCAAGGGCTCATTACACTGATACAGAGGATGCACCAAGACAAAAAGAGGAAATTCTTCATGAAAAATATACAAAGAAGCAATGCACAGTCAAAATGAACTTTGGCACACAGCAAAACACATAAAATAAGAACCTCATTATTATCTCACCCAAGCGGTCTGAGAAGTAGGATTCATACACCAACTTACAAGGCTCATTTATTGAGAGATTCTCCCTGGACTCTCAGGTCCTCAACAAGTCCAGTCCTCCTTCTGCACTGGCAAAGTAACTTTTTCCAAAACCCTGAGAAATGCTCTTAAACATAAAACTAAAGGTATCAGTAGGTAGAGTCGACAGGAACACAGAAAGACAGCGATCTCTGAGAACACAGGAGTGACAGTATTCTGCAGCAGGCCGATAGTCACTATATGATTAAGCTGTTGCTTTATCCTAGCTCACAACTTGGTTAGGTCTAGAAACAAATATGAGAGAAGCTACTGGACATATGTGTGTAGGGCTTTCTGAATCAGGTTCCCTGAATTAGGAAGACACACTGCAAATGTGGACGGTGTTGTCAGAGGCAGCCTAGATTAAAGAGGTCCTAGAAAAAATTTTGCCTTTTGCCACATTGTCCCTGTGTGTCTCGTTGAGAGTATACCTCTCCTATTGTTGCCACTCCTGCCACCACCTCCTTCATAAGCATCAGAACCCAGGGTTTCCAGTTTCCGTCCTGGGCTGAAGATACAGGCTCTCCAAAAATCCTGCAGGCCTTCAACACCAGACTGAGACTGCTGTGAACTCCAGGGCTGGTGAACAGCTACTAGATTCTCAGGCTTCCCATAACGGAGGTAGCTAGATCAAGTAAGTCAATCCAATAAATTCTTTTAAACTACACAGTCGTTCTTTCCATTCTCTTTCCCTAGAGAATTATGATTAATATGGCTATTGAGCCCATGTTTCTAAGCTACAGATATACACTAAATACAGATCATGCATGGGAGGATGGGCACTTTCTGCTTGTGGTAGAGCGGTATCCCCACACCCTCCTCATCAGACCAATTATCCCGCACTTGAGCTGTCCTTTGTTTCTGCCTTGGTTCCCTAGTATTTGAGCTGTTCTTCCTTGTCCTTCAATATTTATCCTCTAATTTAAGCTTTCCAAGCAGGGGAGAAATCCAGTTTGTTAAAATACAAAGCATATTTCTGGAATAAGAATCTAGAGTATTTATTGTTCTTGACTTGGGTTATAAAATGTAACATCTCTTTCTTGATCTGTAGCATTAAAAAAAACCCCAGTGTTTGTTAAATATCAGTTCTTAGATCATCATAAAAATGATTTGGGACTTGCCAAAGACAGAAATATCCAGATTCCAAACTTGGAAACTCTGAATTAGAAGACAGGATGGGGTCAGGGCATCATTAGTAAATCAAGTGTATCTCTCTTCTTCAACCATGTGTTAGAAACTGAATAGATGATACCTAAGTTTCCAACTCAAGAGTGTTATAAGCCACATAGTAATAAATTTGGTCTTGTTTTATCTAATAACAACCTTTAACATGACTTTGGGGTCCAGAACAATGGAATTGAATGTAAGACTGCTTGCTGCAACTTTTTCAAAGCTATAAACAACCAAGTTCTCCATCCATCATTGATACCATCACCATCCAACCACGAAACCAGTCAACCCCTTCCTTAGTGAAACACACCTAAAGACATATATTCTACATATGTGCCACTCAAGACACAATATGTCCTGTTATACAGTGGATACCAGTTTGATCTATGGGAGTCTTGTTGTCCATCAGTTCCACAATATTCCACCTTTGACAGGCTCCTCAATTACCCCACCCACAAGTCTCTTCCAATGGGAACAATGCACCATGTCCTTATATAAACCATTGATGCATTTCTTCTGGTTTTGTTACCACATTCCTTTATCTTCTCCAGATGGATAAAGAGATATAATTATTTTAGACTCCTTTAAAGGAAGCAAATGCTTAAGTCAAAGAAATTGGGACTTGCAGAAGTGGAGAGATCTCTTCCAAACAGACAGCCTGGGGACATCTAAAAGCATCAGATTAGCTGCCTGGTTACATCGAAAGCCTCCAAATTATGTCCTGGAGGGAGAATGCTGAGGAAGTAGAGTGCACAGCAGCAGGGTCTGAATTCATGATTAGCCTCTCTTTCTTCTTAGAGTCAGGGGTTCCGCATGGGAGTAATGGAGTCTCGCCATAGACCACTTTTTCTAAACAGCTTCCTCTCAAAACCGTGCGCCCTGAAGTATTTTGTCCCTTAACTTTAGAGGCCTCACTACATACTTGCAGAGCTAGAATTGACTTCTTTCTACATTAACATGGAGCGAGGATCTAAATTCCCACTCAAAGCCCTGTAGAATGTTGCATTCACAGATCATCCTAACTTTCAACAGTAAGACTGAGAACACACAGGCAGGCTCACACCTCTGAATCAGGAGAGAATGAGGTTAGGTTCCAAGATTCCCAGGAAGCCTTCACAGATTTACTCTGTCATGGGGTTGAATAATGTCCCCTGGTTGGAAGTGTCAGGCTTTCCAGGTAGCTATATCTAAGCATCTCTCTGTCTCTGTTTTCCAAACTGGAATATTCTAACTTTATTCTCAGTCACTTGAGAGAAAACCTGATTGCCCTTTATCAGCTGCCAGAACACCCTGAAACTGTAAAAAGAAATGAGTTCATCAGTGTTTGCATAAATCTGCACCCGTGTGAGGCTCAGCATGTGTGCCACTCTGGGCCATAGTGAAGAATCAACCCTACACAACCCTATACAACACTATCAGAGGATAGGGGAAATCTTGCAAGGACCCACCCCTAGATGAGGAGCTGCAGGGACTGACTTTGAGATGGAGAATCAGTATCCTTTAGGGATGAGTTCCCAATTAGTTAGCCAAACCCAAGGAAGTAGTCGGCTTTAAACAAGTGTACATATGAGCATCATTAAATAAAATTAGTTCAGCTGGCTGAGTTCTACACATCGGGTGCAACACTAAAGAGGGGACCATGGATTTTAGGGGCAGTAGAGGCATGGGAGGATTTGGCGGGAATTAAAGAGGAATGAAAATGATATAAATACAGTACTCATGTATGGCATTCTCAAAGGAAAATGTTTAAATTTAAAGTATAGATAGATATTCAATCTTTTTACAGCCCTGGTGTTCAGATTCTATGATCAGAACAATTTAGAGTTTCTATAACTTAGAGACCTCTACTGTTTATATATAATCCAATAAAATATGTGTATAGACATAATATTCATTAAATATTATATACTATATATTCATTATGTTTTATTGTACCATGCTATTATATATTAATATACAACTTGTTGTTATATGTTACACAGCATATGAATAGCACAGCCCAGCATATGTGTGTTTATATCCATAGGCAAGGGCAGGGGAGGACAATCAAACCAATTTAAAGCCTTTTCACAACCTAGGCTTCTCAGCGATGATTTCCATTTCAGCCAAAGTCACTCAATATCTATTGGCAGCACCACACAAACCTGGAAACAGCATCCATTGGACCATTTCAAATTTATGTTTGCTACTATTGTTATTATTATTATTACAACTGTTTGTGCACGTATGTGTACTTGTGTGGTACACATGCCATAGCGTGCATGTAAAAGTCAGAGGTCAAATTTCAGGCATCATGTTCCTGGGCTCAAACCCAGGGAGTCAGGCTTGCGTTGCAAGTGCTTACACCCTCTGACTCATCTCTCTTCCGCCACCTCCCTCACAGGCCATTTAAAGTTACTCCATATGACTGGCTGACTGTGTCAGATGGTGGTGAGCAGTAATGTTTAGTGTGTACAAACAGATAATCTTGACTGCTATCTTAAATGGACTTAAAATCTCTCAGGAGATAAACCTGTGTCTGGGTCTCTGTGGGTATGTGCAGAGATGTCTAGCTGAGGCAGGAGCACCTACCCTCAGTGTGAGTGGCACCATTTGTTGTGCTTGGGTCCTGCACTGAATAAAAAGAAGAAAACGAGCTAAGCATCAAACATCTTTTTTTTGTTGTTGTTTTCTGAGCACAGATACAGTGTGATTAGCCACACCATGCTGCTGCCACCGCGCCTTTGTTGGCAGGATGGGATATACCTGGGAACCAAAATAAATCCTTCTCTTTGTTACAGCAACAAGAAAAGTAATGTATGTATAAGTGTGTGTGTATACATACGTTTACGTGTGCATGTACACATAATACATACATTAGCAATCGAAAATTCATCCATCCTTCTCTTGCCACAGTTTTGAGTGGTGCATGAATTAGATTAAGTTTCCAGATTACATAGAGGAATTTAGCTTAATGATCTACAATTACTTTAATGGCTTTGAGATTCAGAGGTAAGAAGATAACCCATTTCTTCCATTGAGCCTTAAATATAAAATACCTCTGATTGACTGTCATGCAAACTCAATTTTATTGCTATCTGAATTATTCAGAATCAATATCCGACATTAGCCAGCACAGGGAAGTGTAGATATAAGGCAGCGTTGGGAAACAGCCTCTCTCTGTATTGAATAATTATGCTTTGTGTGGGGGATAATGAGCTGCTTGCTGCGTGTCACTACTTCAGACACACTGAGAATTAACAACTTTATCAAACCTTGATGTTATATAATAAAAGGCATCCCTTGATGAAAACAACAAATTGAAGAGTTTTGAAAATGCACAGAACCCAGCCCCACCCCTAAGAACTGGGCTCAAGGGCCCCCACCTCTGCTGTAAGAGGAAACAAAGGATAGGACATGAACTTGATCTGTTTACATGGGAGAGAAATTGACTCTAGTTATGTTTTAGGTTATTTGACGGGTAAACTGCAACCTCGTATTTCCTCTTAGCTAGAAATTGCTTAAAGGCATAAACAGGCCAAGCAGCTGGCTGCATGCAGAAGCCCTCCCACGGCTGATGCGTGACTGTCAGAAGCACTGCCTGTAGTAATTTTCCAGAATGTACTATGAAAGGCCAAGAGTCCAGTCTTCACAGGCAACAAGAAAGCACTAGTGTTCTTGCTAGAGTTGACTATTTGACCAGATCTATGCAGAACTCCTGACTGCATTAGATAGTTTACGACTATGAACCTGCAAAGGGAGGAACTGTCATGACTTCCTCTTAATTTTCCAGAAAAGGATATTAAAGAGATGGAACGATTTTTCTTTCCTCCAGAACTAAGTGTGCAAGCGGTGGAGGAGAGATTCCAAAGAGGAATTTGCAGTTTCATGTATGAATCAGGCATATGCTATCACTGTGGTGGCATTCAGATAACACAAAAAAACAGGAGAGAGACACAGTCAGATGCCCTACAGAGTACTGAAGACTGGCTGTCGTGAAAGCAAAGTGGTGTAGGTCCTGCCCCATAAGATACTCCACGCATGTCCTCACAGCCATCAGCCCACTGGGTAAGCACAAGAGGGTGTTTACACACAGACACATTCTTCATTTCCTAATGTAAGGAAAGAGATGCAAAACACCCCACCCCAAATTCATACTGAAACTCTGGATGGCAGAACTCGGCTCAAACATATCCCCCAAGAGCTGTTTCTACTGTTTCCCTCATTAAAGTCCTGGCTCAGGCTAATAAATCAGTGTACAATTTGTGTATAATCTAATTTTTGCCTTGTGCATCATCTAGTATAGGTGGAAGCAAGGGAAAAATGAACAACAAAAAAGCAACAACTGTAAAATGAAGACTAATGAGAACTCAGATCCTTGAGAAAATATCTTTGAGCTGCTTTTTAGAGTCATGGAGAGGCCACCAATCTCCACTTTGAGGGGTCATGATTACAGAAAAATCAGTGTGATCTGTTGCTTCCATGGAGCTGAGTTAGGTAGGTGGTAGGTAGATAGCACATACATGCACACACTCATATGTGTGTAGATAATAAGTTGGTAGATGCCTGCATGTTCATGTGCATATGTAAGTAGATATATAGACACAATCATTGGTATATCCATATTTATGCATACATATATAGAGAGGTAGGCAGGTAGAGAAGTGATAGGTAAATAAATGATGCATACATACATACATACAAGAGTAATAGATGATAGATAGATGATAGATAGATAGATAGATAGATAGATAGATAGATATAGATAGATACATGATAAAGATAATAGATAGGTAGGTGATAAAAGGATGGATAGATTTATTACAGATGGAAGGATGAACACTTATGACATATTACACAAAGAAAGATATATTTCCATATGCACACTTACTCAAACCAAATACCTAGAAATCATGATGAGCTGTCATTGCGCACAGCTATTTCTGTAGGTGACACACAAGCCGCACCACTGTAGGCGTTAATTGTGTCCTGGATGCATCCTTTCCTTCCCCCTTAGCCATTTATAGCAGAGCCAATAATAATTCCCAAGCCACCCCCAAATCATCCCACAGAGAAAACTCAGTGTTCCTTAAAACTAGCCAGATATATATTAGGTACCCTTGCAAGGAACACAGCAATTACATAAGTTAATGGTATTCAATGATGTGGGTTTCAGAAAGAGGCAGCAACAGAAGAAAAAAAAAAGGAAAGAAAAGGCTCATGCAAGCCCTCAGTTCCACCAGCAGATTTGTTCTCTGAGCATGCGCACGTATTTGGAAGTGAGCGTTACTGGAGGCAGTGGATTATTACAAAGAAGGTGTTGTGTACAGGAGAGGTGTCTCTTCCTCCTTGTCTTCTTCATAGGGGTCTGAGCACACCTCGATAGTCTGCTTTGAATTCAGTTCACTAGCATAAGAACGGGAAGGCTGCGACTGCAGAGGTTGATCACTAACTAGTTCAGAGCACTTGCTCCTCCTCCAAAGATTTGGAGCTCAGTTCCCAGCACTCACATTAGGTAACCCACAAGCACTCATGTTGCACAAGTTTTAATTGGTACCCTAGGCCTCTCTGGTTAACCAGTGGCAGCTCTGCACTCTGATCTTCAGGCAAGCTTTATTTGTTAGAGTACAAACAAGATACCACCACACACTCACGATGTCGGTTCCAAGGGACCCAAGGCCTGATTTTGCCCCTCACAGGCATCTTCACCCATATGCAAAGACACACACACACACACACAAATCAAATACATCTTTCAAACAAACCAAAAACGGAAGTGCTTAGACAAGCTATGTTGCAAAATGGGAAAATGTCTCTTTGCAAATACTGTTTGTTTTACCCAATTACAGGTAGCAATTTGAAAAGTCACAGCTTAAAGCCCAAGAGGCGTATTACATAAAACCACAGCTATAGCGAAGCTCAAAGGCCTCCCTAGCTCAAAGGGAGAAATGCTGGTTTTGCTTCCGAGAAAGGCAAGTAAGTGATCTGCTGCAAAGGCAGCACTGCTTCAGCAACAGCAAAGACAGGCAGCTCACTGCCCTCTCCTGGTCCTGGCTGACAAAGCCCCTCTCTAAGTAACACCAATAACATAATTATGTAGGAGTTGACACCAGGCAAATCCTCATTGCTCTTTTTGCCTGGAGAGTGGGGTTGATTTGCAATTCTGAAAGGATAATGAAAGGGCCGGTGTTATTATTTAATATAAAAATAGATCTCCTGGCTTCCCCCAAGTGTTTATCATCAGATACAGGGAACAGTATCAAACTGAATTACTCAGTATCATCTCTGATAAATCAAATGAGGGTCAGCGCTGGTAAAGGATAAAGCCACAGAGTAGAGTGGATGCTTGAAGAGAACACACAGCCTCAAAAACAACTTCAAATTATTGAATTTTCAATGGTTTCCTTTCATTCACAGAAAATAAGTGGGTCTAGGCCAGTGGATGCTGGCTGCATCTCTGGGGCTGTTGACTGGCGGCAACACTTCTCTCTTCCCTATGAGGCAATCCCTGGCCTCTGCATCTGCTCTAACAAAAGATCACAGACCAGTGACTGGAGGGCACCCTAAGAAGAGCACACTGTTTCACTTCACAGGTCTAGAGAATGGGAAATTCAATGTCAATGAGCTGGCTTATTCAGCTCCATCAGAGAGCACTTCCCAGGGCTTCAGAGATGGCTCAGAGGCTGAGAAGAGACTTGCAGAAGATCAGCCCTCCAGTGGAGACCCATCACCACCAGGGACTCCAGCTCCAGGGATCAGGCACCATCGCTGGGCCTCTGCGGACACCTCTGCACTGTGCACATACTAACACAGACACACACATAAGAAAAGAAATCTTTTTTAATTTAAAAGATGACTTCACGGTTTATGTGTTGGATCCCCTTTTGGAGGGAGACACAAACAAGATCTCTAAGCTTGTACATTTGCCTTGTTCCTATCCCAGACCTCTCAACACCATGACTTAACGGCTTCTCAAAAACTGAACATCCATTTCCCATCCATCAGAGTGGGAGTGAAGGTGTCAACCTCAAAACATTAGTGGGTAGCACGTGCATATGTAAAGCAAATCTGAACTAAACACCACATTTCCGAAGCTGCTATGGAGTGTTTGCTACTCTTCTCAGAGACTAGCTAAATGTGGTCCCCAAGCTGCCTGCTCTCCACATAGATCATGTTTGATGAATGTTCTGTGCTTCTCCAGGGAGACAGGCTGTGGATGATGGTGACAGACACAAGAGCAAAGTCCTCAAGTACTCATTTGTCAAGTCCAGGGGTCTACAAACAATTCTACACATGATGAAATAATGCCCCAGAGGAATTCTGTAAGTCATTCTTTGCCACGACAGTTCCCCAAAAGTATCAATCTGCATATAATAAAATAAAATGCACAATATGAAATGGTACTCAAGACATTCGCTGGCTGTCTTCCACTCACCCAGAGGAAATCGTTCACCATTTTCCTTGTACAACATCTCCGACATTCAATGCATACCCTGGTCAGAGTGGGACTTGCATGTAATCCCAGCATTAGGGAGGTTGACACAGGATATTTACAAAGTCTGAGGTTAGCCTGGGCTTCTTAACAAACCATGTCACAATTTTAAAAAATGGAAAAGAAGCTGTTATGTTTTTATGTGACATTTCCTGGAATTTATGAACCAATGAGTTTATGGGAGTTGCTGACAAGAAAATAGGGGGGATAAGTTTCTTACAGGACCATGAGTGATCCAAGGACAGTTGCATTACAGAGCAGCCCACCTCAGCCTCAGCATGAGGGAAGACTCTCAAAAGCTACATCCCCGGAGCTGTCTACAAAACTTGTAGACAGTCCACCAAGAGCATCTCCTCTTCCCCAGTGATCATTGGCTGCTTTGTAACCTTGGAAAAAGACCTCATGGATCACGCAACTTTCTGAGCTTCCTGAGTCTCTAGGCTTTTTTTTGGGGGGGGGTGTAGTCTTAGTAGGCCCCTTCTTTTTTCTTTCATCTTCTTCCTTCTTGCCTACCTTCAGGAAGGAATATTTTAATCCTGAGAAAATACCTACACAACAAACACATACAGTGATGATTATGGCCTATAATCTTCTTATTCAAATTATCTATTATATAAAATATTCTGGCCCTTTGTTTTTATATCAATGGCATATTAATGGGTGCCACCTCCAAATCTTTATCATTTGTCTTTTATTGCATGATTCTCTATGTTATCAACTGCCTATGTTCAAATGACACTTGTAACCACTGGGACACAGAAAGGCCCAAAAGTTCCTGTTCAGTTGGGAAACACAGAGCAGCCTTAGCACTTACTGTGTGTCAGGGGGTACAATCTAACTGTCATGTCCATCCATGCTCCCATACAATGCACTACCTCCTGCCTAAATAATGGTTTGGTTTCCATGAACATAATCCCACTATTTGTGTCATATTTAATAAAATAGAATCTGAGGTGCATAGCTAGGATGAGGAGATGGCTCATTGTATAAGGTTCTTAATGTACAAGTGCGAAGAGCCCAGCTTGGATCTCCAAAATCCATGTAAATGCTGGGCAATATGACAGTCCACCTGTAATTCCAGACCTCAGAGTTAGAGACAGGAATTCCCAGAGCAAAGTGAGCTAGCTAGACTAGTCATACAGGTGAGTTATGGCTTAAATTGAGAGATCAGTCCTCATAATAAGTGAATAAGATAGGAAGTAGCCAATCAAGAAGACTCCAGATGTTATCCTCAAGCCTCCACAGGCATTTATATAAACATGCAAGTGTACATCCACAAACATGTATTCACACATATGAACATACTCTTACAAATGAACACCATACATAGAAACACATGCAAATAAACATGTTTCATTAACATTTAAAGCCAAGACAAATGGATTTTAACCATGATACCATCAACATAACCATGCAGAAGACTCTCCACTATTGCCTGGCTTCTCTCAGACCCTGGCACTCAGCTCTGATGGGAGCTACTTAGGAGGTGACTAATCAAGTGTCAGCCACAGCCGATGGAGCACTCCTAAATTGCCTAAAAACACAGCCCCTGTCATCTCCAAGCATAAACATTCACTCTACCCCACGGGTGGTCAAACCAGGCCCAGATGTCAGCATGCCAAATCTACATGTGGATTTCTTACTGATGAATATTACAGCCAACATCCCCATCTGGCCGCTGAGATAAATAATGTAGGAATGAAGATATGCCTACACAATTCATGCAGTATTGATGAACGGGGCCCTTAATTCAGACCACGTCTACAAATCATTTAATTATGGCTTATGCAACTGTTAAGAGAGAAGCAGTGGTTTAGACATGTTTGGATGGATATGGGTTGGAGATTTTCACATACACAAGGCAGAAATTCTAGGACCCTTTGATTACATTCAATACAGCTGTAGACACTGATCTTCAGTGCAGCACAAGTATAGTGGAGGGCAAAGGAAACTATTGCTTAGCAGGAAATGCATGAAATTTACTACAGTGGTGTGTTTGTATGTGTGTGTGTGTGTGTGTGTACACATGTGTATACATTCAAGTGGATATCAGAGGGGAAACTTCAATGTGTTGTTCCTCAAGTGATTTCCACCTCTTTTTTATCAATTAAAATTATCCCTCGACAATTTCACAGCTGTCACTCCATACTTCATGACTTTTTTGAACCCCTATGATACTTGTGTAAAGCAGGCGTAAATATCTCCCCATCACCTGCGGTTTGGAAAGGCTTAGAAACCTATTGATATTGTGACAGAATTGCATCAAGGTAGAGGGGGTGGGGCTTGAAAAGACTTAATGTCTCCTCGTTCTTCTACACACATATAGTTTGACTCCAGTAGCACCCTTTACTTCTTTAAGAGTCGCTATCTTTGTGTGTGCATGTGGTTTTCCAAGACAGGGTTTCTCTGTAGCTTTGGAGCCTGTCCTGGAACTAACTCTTGTAGACCAGGCTGGCCTCGAATTCACAGATATCTGCCTGCCTCTGCCTCTGAGTGCTGGGATTAAAGGCATGCGCCACCACCATCTGGCTAAGAGTTGCTATCTTATCACCATCAAGAAGTCATATCTCACCCATTGGGATAATATAATTGTCCTACTATTTGTTTAGGACCCCATAGGATCTGACTCCTAGCTTTCTCAAAAGTTCTACCCAGTACATCTCCTCCTCCCTAGTGATCTGACCCCTACTCTTCACTAAGCCAAGCTCAGTCAAGCTTCAGCCCCTTCACTCTCACTGTTCTTGTTGCCTGTAACAACCTTTCTTCAATTACCCATGGCTGGATCCTCATCAACCTGTAAGTCTTCACTTGGGTCATCTTCTCAGAAAGGACACAATCTAGATTTCATTGTTCAAAAGGAGAATCTCTCTCAGCATCACCACCTACTGCTCTTGCTTGTAGCATCACTACTGATTCTGTTATCACTTAACAAACCCTACAGTTACACTTCTCAGACATGACTTTGCATCACTAAAGGCCCATGTAGTAGCTGGGCAGGAAGTGTCCGTGTCCATGCATGAAACTATAGCATCGCCCACTTAGTTCCCAGGCCTGGAATGGGATCTGCACTGCAGCACTAAACCCTCCCTTGGAGAGGTCAGGGGATTGTAAGGTGGGAGGCAGAACTTTGGTTCCCAAGAAACTTCATTCCCTAAGGAACCCACAGTGTACTGGTTATTGGACTCTAAGGTATGCTATTTTATTCCTCAATAAAACAGGATTTCGAATGTATTCAGGCATATAATTCTTCTTTTTCCAATTCTTGGGTTGAAAGGAAGAAGAGGGAGGAGGAGGGAAAGAGGAAGAGAAGGATGAGGAAGAAGAAGAAGAAGAAGAAGAAGAAGAAGAAGAAGAAGAAGAAGAAGAGGAGGAGGAGGAGGAGGAGGAGGAAGAAGAAGAAGAGGAGGGAAAGAGGAGGAGGAGAAAGAGGAGAAGGAAGAAGTGGTTATACAAACAATATCTAGGGCCAGGTTAGTGTTGCATCCTAAAGAAATGGGTTTTCTGAGTCTTTATCTGAGTGTCAGAGGAAGTGAGCAGGTAAGAGTCCCCAGAGAAAACAAACACAGCCAATCTGGGTCTTTAGCTCTTCAGAGGTTTTCAGCGACCAGGTGATGAAATTTTGCTTGATAGTAAATTGGTTGGGATACAGTGCTCCTTCTGGATTATAAGTTCCTTCTTTGCCAATTTTGAACTTGACAACCATTTATTTAATAACCTAACAGCCTGCTGTTTCCAATGGTATCTCCTTCTATTTATACTGGAGCAAGATAAACTTGAGCATCTTCAATCTCTATCCTGTTCCTCCTCACCCCAGTGCCAAATGGTAAAACATGTTTGAAGATGACTCAGTAGAACTGTGTTGCGGGAGGTCCTCCCACTCCTCCAGCCTATCACCGCTGAGGTACCAGCCCACTGGGGCGTGGTTTCTCTCCCTTTAAAAAAACGGCCACTTCCCTCTTCTCTCTCTCTTCACTTCCTGCTCCGCCTGCGACTAGACTCCTTTCCTGGTTGCGAAGAGGGCTGTTGCCTGGGACAGTGATCTGTAAGTTTTTTCCCCTTTAAATAAATACCACCCTAATAATCATAACCCCGAATTGGTGTGGCATTGTTTGTGACTTACGCCTTCATTTTGGCGCCCAACGTTTGGTTTTAGAACCTCTCCTTTCCCCACTCGCAGCCGCGAGTTCGGCTTGGCGGCCCCAAGTTCGGCTTGGCGGCTGCGGGCTTGGCGGGCGCAAGTTCAGCTTGGCGGCCGCGGGCTTGGCGGGCTCTAGTTCGGCTTGGCGGGAGCCCTCCCCTTCCTCAGCAGCCAGCGGCCTTGGACTCCCCACGTGGATTTAAACTCCACAGGCCCGCGTAGTCTCTGGCCGCGTGGTTTGCTCTTTTCTGAGTCATTTTTAAATCTCCCTTGCAAGTACAGCTCTTAAGTGGCACGAACCAGAGCACGTGGTTGCTGAAAGCTGCAACCCCTCAGGGTGACTTGTTCCGTCTCAGGAATTGATTTAATTAGATTTATTTTGTTGAGAAACTTGCATTTTCCAGTTTTTAACATCTACTAAGGCACTGAAACAGGACCATGTTTTCACCGCGACTCTGCAACAGCGCCACCTGCTGGATAATAGGTAATATTGCAGTTTTTGTTTCTAATGCAAATTTTACTGCTTTGTTTTCACTAATACAATGGATTAGTAAATTTATATTTACTAATACAATGAATTACATCATACAAGGTTTATATGATTATGGGGATACCTTAATTTGCTTGTTACTAGCCTTCAGTTTTCTTTTCCATATTCTATCATTAAGGAAGAATATGGCACTCCTAATTAATAGAATTTCCTCTTTGAATCTTTTCAGGGGCAATTTGTAATCCCCACCTAGGCAAGACTTTCTTTACTTCTTCAAACATCCTTTCTAAAGTATCTTTATTTGAATCAGATAATAAGATGTCATCCATGTAATGATAAATGATGGACTTGGGGAATTGTTTACGAATTATTTCCAATGGCTTACTTACAAAATATTGGCACAGTGTAGGACTATTGAGCATACCCTGTGGGAGGACAGTCCACTGATATCTCCTATTAGGCTGAGAATTATTATAAGTAGGCACTGTGAAGGCAAATTTTTCTCTATCCTTTTCTTGTAACGGTATAGTGAAAAAACAATCTTTCAAATCAATAACTATAAGAGGCCATCCTTTTGGTAACAGAGAAGGCAAAGGAATTCCAGATTGTAGTGGGCCCATAGGTTGAATTACTTTGTTGACAGCTCTTAGATCTGTCACCATTCTCCATTTACCAGTTTTTTTTTTTACAACAAACACAGGAGAATTCCAAGGGCTGGTTGATTCTTCAATATGGTGAGCATCTAGTTGCTCTTGCACCAGCTGTTCCAATGCCTGTAGTTTTTTCCCCTTTAAATAAATACCACCCTAATAATCATAACCCCGAATTGGTGTGGCATTGTTTGTGACTTACGCCTTCAGAACTGGGTTTTAAAAAGAAGGTTAAAACTTTCTTCTAAATTTCCTCATGGCAAGGTCTCGTGTTCTGTGTGTGAGAGCAATAAGGTCTAGCCCTTATTGTGAGGGGGGAGTGTTTGGGAACTCAGGAGAAGGCAGTGGCTGAGTCCCATGCGCTGATGCTCAGTCATCGCTGCTGCCATGAAATCTCAGCACAGGGAATGGAAGGCGCAGAGGCTGGTGCTGTGCACAGTCTCCAGGTCCCTTGTTCTCCCAGAGCTCCTTCCTTTTCTGAGTGCCTTGCCATCTCCCAGACTGAGCCACCATCTCCTCGGGAAGTGCTCCACATCTGGATCCTCCAGCTCTAATCTGTCTCCTTTTTCTCATTTTAGATTGCTTTCTAGAAACATCAGTCTTGCTGTCAGCATCAGCCAGAGTCAGCATTTTTTAGGCATTCCCTGGCTTCCCTGGCCCACCACTGTTCTGATTTGATGCCGCTCACCTTTCAGCTGTACAGACGTGAAACCTTGATGTGACCATATGTGGTGTGATTCTTTTTCCTGAGGATATGTGAGAAATAGTTCACTCACCTCAGCCAGGAACCAAAACAGACTAATGCCATGATGCCTCCAAGTCGAACTCACCAAAACAGTGAGTTTATTGGGATTAGTTACAGAGCACAGGTAGCCCCCGAATAGCCACACCATCAAAATGTCTTACCCCAACATGGACAGTGACTGCCTGGTAGCTGTGGGTAGACTCCTCTTCTCTTGTCTTCAACGTCCTATTCCCTCAGTTCCTGAGACCAGGAGAGGAAGGACATACAGGCTGGGCAAAATCACACAGAGAGGTGTGCAGGAAACAATGACTGAAATCCAAAGTGGGGGTCTGATGATTCTCCTCTTTCCTGTCTTATGAAGGAACAGCAAGAGACTCTATCTTGAGGGTCCCCTGTAAGTAGTCAAAGCCTCTTTGTTGAAAGGGGGACAACTTAGAGAGTGACATTTGGCAACAGTGTAGCGTAATGGTGCCCCCACCTACAACACTGCATGGCTACCATGTCCCTTGTCTATACACAGTGGCCTAATTTAAACATGTAAATTCACAAAGCTCAACTTCCTTGACTCGTGAACCTGTAGAACTGTAGTGTAAATAGCCCAGGTCCCCAGTTTTAGAGCAGGATGTCTCTATAGTAACAGCCTGACCTGATTCCAAGCCTCCTCAGTACACAAAACTCCAGTTACTCCGAGTTCAGTGGGTTGATAAACTCCAACTCTGTCTCTCCCCCATCACTTACCGGCCTCATAGCTACAACCACTGAGATTCTCTCTCAAACTATGTCCAGGTGAAACTTCTTCTGGAATTAGCCCCTGGAGAACCCACAGCCACTTTGACATCTCCTTTTCCAACGTCACCACAGCCACCAGTGCCTTTACTTCCAAGGTCACTTTCACGCCCTCTGAGGCTTATCTTCTCTCTAAGTCAAGGCCCTGTCCGACTACCAGGGGAGCAGTCTGGAAATTTCCCAGTAGAGATGTCGTCAAGACTGACACCTTGAGGTGAGAGGAGGTACAGCACTGGCGGCGGGGGGCGGGGACGGAAGGGGAAGCTGACCATAAAGGCTCTGTAGGAGAAAAGGAAATTCAGCTTTGTTGGAGCAGATGTTCTCCGTGTCTGAGTCATGGACTTCATCTCTGCTCACTAAGGGGCATTTGGAATGCCTTGAGCAGTTCTGAGGAGAGATGCTACTGGAACACAATGGGTAGAAACCAGGACACTGCAAAACTGCAAAGCACGGGACTGCACTCCATAGAGAATTATCTAGCACCAAATGCCAGGAGCACCAAAGCTAAGCAACTCTTCCCTGGAGTTCGTAACTGAGAGGAGTTAGTGTCCTGAGAGGAGTTAGTGTCCTTAGAAGAAAGCCAGAGAGCGTTAGGAGCCAGGTCGGGAGGAATTGGGGAGATGCGGGGTCTCTGTCCTGGTATCCTAGACTGTTATCTGGGCCTCCACACAGAGAGTGATTATCTTAGATGAAATAAGCCAGAGACAGTGCTCAAATGATGCTTGGTCTCTTTCTACACAGAGGTGGTCCATAGGAGCAAAGAGGAGATGGGGGTGCGGGTGGAGCTTGGTTCAGCTCAGTCGGGCCAGGCTTTCTTAAAGCTGTGGTGGCCGGCATCATGCCACGTGGTCTCCACGTGACAGAGTAAACCTGTCTTCTCCACACCTGGTAGACTGGAACAGGAAAATTAAAATTTGGAGATCATCTTAGGCTAGAGATCCTGTCTCATAAATAAATAACTTAGTGAGTAAATAAATGTAACAAGTGTCACCAAGGTCACTAGAGCCTGGGGACAGAGGGGCAGGTGACAGGCACTAAAATACGATCTGAGGGAAGTAATGTGTTCTGTACAATAACTGTAGTTTTCAGTAATTTATTATTTAGTTTACTTTTGTGGTTCTGTAGACCAAAACCAGGGTCTCACACAGACCAGGCAAGTGCATTGCCACTGAGCTACATCCTTAACTCATTTGCGTTTTTTATTTACTTAACCTATTGTAATTACTTATTTTTATGCGCATTGGTGTTTGCCTGCATGTATGTCTATGTGAGGGTGTCAAACTCCCTGGAACTAGAGTTACAGATGGTTGTGAACTGCCATGTGGGCACTTGGAATAGGACCAGAATCTTTTGCAAGAACAGCCAGTGCCTCCTGTTTTCTTTATTTTTTTAAATGCTGTCTCTTCTCTGTATAACACACGATGGCCTTGAACTGCTGATCCTTTTCTCCAGTGTTGCTGCAGGCATGCATGGGGCGGGGGAGCTGACAGCATTGTTAGCTGGACAGCTCTACTTGGTTTGTTTTCTCTTCCTTTTTTTTTAAATTTATTTATTTATTAAGGATTTCTGCCTCCTCCCCGCCACCGCCTCCCATTTCCCTCCCCCTCCCCCGATCAAGTCCCTCTCCCTCATCAGCTCGAAGAGCAATCAGGGTTCCCTGCCCTGTGGGAAGTCCAAAGACCGCCCACCTCCATCCAGGTTTAGTAAGGTGAGCATCCAAACTGCCTAGGCTCCCCCAAAGCCAGTACTTGCAGTAGGATCAAAAACCCATTGCCATTGTTCTTGAGTTCTCAGTAGTCCTCATTGTCTGTTATGTTCAGCAAGTCCGGTTTTATCCCATGCTTTTAAGCTCACTGTCTGCATAACAGCCTTTCACGGTAATCAGCGGTGGCAGTCATAGCCCATGGCACTTCCCCTCCCCAGTATATATGTGCCAAGTATCTCTGAAAAGGGTACTCTAGCATACCCCAGATTTTGAACTTCTCTCTTATCCCAGATTGTCATGGGCCACCCTACGGTCACTTAGAATAACGGACTGTGACAGCAAAGAATGGCCCTCAGCCAATTGACACTCCAGTGAAAACAGGCACCGCGCTCAGTGATTTCCTAACTATAAGCTGGTACAGGTGAACTGGTGCTGTTTAAGGCAGGTTAAGGTATGCTACAATGTGCAATGAGTTGGGTGTTAGACTATTTCAGCATATGGAAAGTTTCGTTGGATAGACTCCATCATATAACAAGCTTTTTAAGAAACTGAAGTTCCGAGTTTGAATCCAGAGTCTTGGATCAACCAGACCAGGTGGTTTCAGTGGACAGAGACTGCAGGCATTTTGTGGCTCTACAGTTTCCTCTAGAAGAACATCACTTCCATGTTATGAAGCTTACAGTTTCCTGCCCCATCTTCTGGTTCCTTCTGGAAACAGTTCTTCCTGAGCTTGGGTATGACATAAGCCCTCCACTCCCTCCATAAACTGGTTTCCACTGGGATGTAGGCAAACAAGTCCCTCATCACCACCTCATCAAACTCAGTGGTGTCTTAGGCTTGGGGTTACCATGGCCATTTTCCTTTCCCCTATGACCCTCACAACATCAACCGGTACATGGAGCTGGAGAGAAGGGTGAAGGTATTCGGCTCCAGCCCACTGTACTCTAAGCCAGTGTTATTTTGTTGATGAAGATAATTTGAACAGTGTGTCTTTCATGGCCAGGGCAAGGATGTAACCATACAAGGTGAATATTGTATCCAATCTGGTAGCCATCACTGTATGAGGAGAGAGAACACCTGGAAGCTGTCTACTTCTGATACAAGGCTCTGGGTGTACAGAACGCCCAGCCAATGCCAGTCAGGATGGGAAAGGAAACTTCAGCCTCATGATAAGAACACTCCTGTTTCAGTACAATGTTTTATGAGATTTCATTCACCTTCTCTTTTTTAACTTTTTAGAAATATGTTTCTGACAAAGTGAAGAGTCAAGAATATGGCTTGTGTCCTGTATAGTACTATCAAGTTCTACTTTATCTTGTTCATTGCTTTCTTTGATTCATATTTTATATGCATGTATTAAGTATATATAATAATGAGTTTTACTGTAACATTTTCACATGTGTGCATAATGTACCATGAAGCAAACTCTCTTACCCTATCCTCCCTTGCTTCCCAGAAAATCTCCTTACATTTCCACAAACAGTTTCCTTCTACTATATGTCTCCTCTTTTCACCCAGAGACTACATACGTGAGAAAACACCAGGGTTGTTTCAGGGCGGCTCAGTGGTAGAGCACTCGCCTAACACGCACTAAAGCCTGGGTTCTGCCGCAGCACCACGTAAATATACTAACGAATAAGTACAGCATCGGCGGTATGGGCTCCATGCTGGCGTCTGGCTTTGCAAAGCTGAATAAACCTAGGATCATGCTGTTCCTGACAGGAGGCAAATTCCACATCATCTCATCCGAAATCCACAGCACCTTTGCTTGAAATGTCGGCCCCTCCCCACTATTAGGCAATTGCCCCTTGTAACACGGTACCACCTCTCAAAGGGGGAAGAGCATATTTCACGCCAGTGGGTTGCCTGTATCTCATTTCACATGGAGCACAGGTGGCTGGACCGGCTGCCAAGGCACATAACTGCCAAGTGATTCACCTTAAAGGGCCCCCTCTAGAACAGCAGTCCATCTGGCCAGTAGCCTGCAGCCTTCCCTCCACTGCTCCGCCTTGCCTCTGGGCTGTGTACCAGACAACCCTCTGATCTAGCTTGTGAGCTCGCTTGCCTCCCAGATATACGCTACACTCTCTCCAGGGCTGAGTGAGTTTAGAGAGAATCAAACCCACACTCCAGGTATCAGGGAACCGCTCCACCGGAACCCACAACACTCTAATTACCATAAAGCCTTCAGCACCACTGGTTCTGCAAGGTAAAAGAAATTAAATCAGTGGGCAGAGATGGAATCAGGAGAAATCTAAAGGGAGATGCATGTAAATGTACAATCTTACACTGGAAATGAGTTTTAAGATTAATACCCTTCGCAAACGCAGACGTCTGAAGAAGAATGCCTGAGAATTACGCTGTTGCAACAATGGGTCAGCTCGTCTTTGCAGGCGCTGCCAGCTCAGTTCTAGGAAGGAGCCACGGAGCTTAGCATCCTCGTTATTTTTTCCCAAGCCTTGTAATGCAAATTCTTCAAGAGAATAACAAGTGGTGCATGCTTGAAATTTATTTATAAATCAAGAGCAAAATGAAACCCTTTAATTAATCTCCGAGAATTTAGCTCCTTCCTTTCAGATCTGTCTTTTTGCACAGTTAGATGCTTAAAATAATTGCATCCGCTCGTGTGAAACTGCAGCAGTAATTCAGTGGGTTTATACTTGTGCAACCTTTTTAAAACGGGCCTTAAAACATTCATCTGTTGAACCAATTTACCAGCTTTCAATAAAGCATCTTTGAGATACTCTTTGTTACATTTATATGACATAAGCTATATTATTTTAATAATCTGTGCTTGAGATATATGGTGATGAGGGAATTATCGCTCACCTGGGGAGATGGTGTAATTAGAAAAGAGGCACAGTCGGGGAATAAAAATGATTAAAAAAAAAAAGGCTTTCTGAAATTAACCAGCTAGGATACTCCAATGTTGGCTTAAGTTGTTGGGGAAGCAACGGAGTGAGAAGGAGAGGAGAGGGAGAGCAGGCTAACTTGTAGTGCCTGAAGTAATTACAATTCCTAGCTCGTCATTGCTCAAGACTCTCTGAGAGTGAGAAAGTGCACCCAGCCAGGACAGGAAAATGAAAGCCCAGCAGCAGAGGGGAAGGAGCTGCCTGGCTTGGGCTAATACACCCGGGCGATGAGAGAGCAGGTGCAATTATACTAATGATTTATTGAATGTTTGATTAATTGGGAATTAAGTGAATGCATCGTGGCAGGATTGTCATAGCATATCGCTCAGCCGTTGGCTTAAAAGGTGTCCTAACTCCCTTCTGTAAAGCAATTTAGAAACCTTAAATCATGGGAGAAACAGTATTGAGCAGCTGTCCAACCTAGAATGTGAAGTACATGCCCCATATACCCAAAAGGACCTGGATCAGTTTGGAGGAAGAAATACTTTAAACCCAAAGAGCATCTGCAAAGCCTTCCCATTGCCAATTTACCTTCACTTTATGTAAAAAAGGGGTTGGGAAATAAGAAAATAGAGTGTGGTTGGGAAGACTCTGTGTGTGTGTGTGTGTCTGTCTGTCTGTCCCTGTGTGTGTGTGTGTGTGTGTGTGTGAGAGAGAGAGAGAGAGAGAGAGAGAGAGAGAGAGAGAGAGAGAGAGATATTGAGAGAATATGCACCCCTTCCAGCCCACAGAATTGATTCTTGCATGTTCTGTAACAGTTACCCTCAAAAGAGCACTCAGCAGCATGGGAGGAGGGGAGACTGTGAAGACAGAAGGCAGATATGTTCTTCTGCCCTAACTTGCCTACCTTCTGCCCTGGGCATCCCTGTACCACAAACAAATGGACATTCTTCCTATGGCTTTTCTCACTGCCCATGCAATAAAATACAAATATCAAGAGGAGGGATGAAAAAGAAGGGGATTCAAGACTATAACATCCATGACTCTCAATGGCGAAGGTGGCTGTCCTTTCTAGAGTGTGCCCTAGTCATGCCCCTTCCATTTCACATTCTGTCCCCACTTCCCTTTCCTCCATCCCTGTCTCTCAGAGGAACACAGATAAGAGTTACACATTTAATGTTTGCTGTGTACTGTTCTGAGCATGGGGAAGGAAAAGGCAGATGCAAATTGAATACATAAATAAGAATTTAATAAACTTTCCCTTTGGGTCCCCTACATCACCAAGGAACTTGTAGACTCTGGAATTAAAAATAAGTTTTGTGGTTAAAGGGGAGGGCCCTTTGTGCCTTTGTGAGGTCGCCAAGGCTCCTAGCTTTTCTAGAAGGATCCAAACCTCAAACTGCTCAGCCTATCAATGTTTCATTTTTGTTAACATAGATTCTAAGGACAACTTAGAGTTGCTACAGAAGCGTATGTGTGCTGTGATTCCCATTAATGAATAAAGAACCTGCCTTGGCTGTTGATAGGGCAGAACTTAGGTAGGTGGGGAGGACTGACCTGAATGCTGGGAGAAAGAAGGGTGGAGTCAGAGACACCATAGATCTGCTGTAGGAGATAGACTTGCTTTGCTGGTAAGCCACTGCCACATGGCGATACATAGATTAATAGAAATGGGTTAAATTAAAATGTAAGACTTAGCCGATAAGAAGCTAGAGCTAATGGGTCAAGAAGTGATTTAATTAATACAATTTCTGTGTGGTTATTTCAGGGCTAAACAATCTGAGTGGCTGGGATGAACAAGTGGGCCCTCCTCCTACAAGTGACATTTACAATAGCAACACTAAACTCAGCTGAGCAGAAGCAAAGAGACAGTGAGGATGCTTCAAGGCAAGTTCTCACGTGTTGCTTGTGGAAAACAATATTGGGGCTGTAAGGTAAGTTTTCTAAATAGTGTGTGTGTGTCTGTGTGTATCATGTGAAGGCCCTCTTTCCTATGTGTATGTGAACCCCCTTGCCTAAGTATGTATGTGTATGTGTATGTGGGGGGGGGTTCTCTCACCTATGTTTGTATGTATGTGTGTGTGCACGTGTGCACATGGAGGCTTGAGGTCAAGTTTTGTATATTCCTCTAATACTCTCAATATTACCTTGCTTAAATTTAGAGGGAATAGTAGAACTTGTATTATGAAAGAATAGTGGGGGTTAAAGATTTAGGAGAGGAATGGGTGTGTGTAGGTTAGCTTAAGATGGTATGGAAAAGCCTTATGGAGTCCTATCAGTCAGTAGGTCAATTTCAAGACATTACTTTGTACATGCATTTCTTTGTGAGCAGTTTGTACATGAGTACTACACTTATATGGTACTGTACTCACATAGTGTATACTCTTTCTACCCTAAAGCTTCTCTTCTGTCCTCTCAACTCCCTCTCAAATTCATGCATTCTTTTAATCATTAATAATGTATTTGTTGTTAATCTAATTATTAATAATTTAATTCAATTATTGTTGTTAATTTATACACATGTGAGTCTATTTACTGTTGCCTACACATATAGAAGTTTAGGGCTAATCACGTGGAGCTTGACAACCTATCTGGGCTCATTCCTGGAGAAGACTCATTCTCCTGCTCTTGACAGCTATTACTCATTACTTATCTATAGCTCTTTATCTAAGAGCGAGACCTAGTGAGATGACTATCCTTATACTGAGTCAAGTGTCACTTTTAGCGTTGACCTTGCAGGAGACAGAGACTGCTATAGAATTTCATAACTAGTCAAAGTACAGAGATTGCCTGTCCATGTGGTTCCCACACCCATGATATACATCTATAATACAGCATTACACCCAAGGCTCAGGAACAACTGGCCATGTGGTTCCCTTCTCTATGGGACACATCTACAATACAAAACTACACCCGAGGTTCAGGAACAAGTGGCCATGGGGTTCCCTTCTACATGGGATACATCTCCAACACAACACTATACTCGAGGCTCAGGAACAACTGGCCATGGGTTTCCCATACCCATGGGATACGTCTACAACACAACACTACACCCGAGGTTCTGGAAATACAGTGGAAGAGGAGATGGAAAGTTTGTTATGAGTCAGAGGACCAGAACATCTGATATGGATAATGTCTTCTATACATTAGAGGCAAGCTGTACACGTGAAATCCCAACAATATTGTCATCTAAGCAGTACCCTAACAAGTACAACATCAAAGAATAAGCTTCTTTTTAAAAATGAGTTTGAATGGAGGTACCATGAGTGAATCAACAACACAGCTTCTAAGAGACATGGGTTATTTAGCAAAATTTTCAGTGCCAGGCAAAGGATGCCTCCCTACCAGTCATTGGTCAAGAAGGACCCAAGGATTGCCAGTACAGTACTGACTCTCGTCATGTCATTGCTGTTGGATGCCCATCGTAAGTAGATGAAAAGACCTTGGTGCTGATGTCATTATACACTACAGGTGCAGAATATGAAGACATCCATGGGAAACCACACTATCTGTGAGAGAGTGTATCTTACTGAACCCGGAGCCTTCTGCTTCAGCTAGGATACATAACCAGTGAGCCACTGGGGTCACCTGTCTCTGCCTCCCAGCTCCAGGCTTATAAATGTGTGATGTCATGCCTATCTAGGCATGGGTGCCAATGCTTGTGCAGTTAGCCCTTATCCCATTGAGCCTTCTCCTTAGCTCCCATAAATACCCTTTAAACATTTCAGTGGAGTCTGATATATGTGTGTTTACTGCATGTTATCGGGATGAGGAACAATGATCATTTTCTTAGGTGACATGTCTGCAGCTCCCAACTTTGGAGAGAGACAGTTGAGGAAAAAGGGTTACAGATCCAGTTTAAAACACGGTTCCAACATCACAGAACAAGTTAGCAGCACAGAATGACACCACAATCCAATTCTGCAGTTAGAGATCATATGAAGATTAATAACTACTGGTAGGGTTGGTTCGTGCATAAGTGTGTGTGTGTGTGTGTGTGTGTGTATGTGTGTGTGTGTGTATGTGTGTGTGTGTGTGAGTGCGTGTGCACAGGATCACAGAGAAATGAAAATATCTACCAACAGTGGTTATCTCTCAGCTGAAACATAATTAGAAGTGATATTTTCTCTTTGTTCTCTGTTTTTCTGCTTCTCAGTAAAAATAGCACACTTGGGTGATTTTCCTTTTGTTTTTGTTTTTTTTCTCTTTTTTGTTTCCTGTGATTATCAGGTTGCACAAACATCTAGCATTTCATTGTCACAAAGACGAGTGCCCTGGGACACATGGAGGAGAAAGATACACACACCAGGTGACTCCAATCACCTAATATTGCAGATACCATAAGCAGGACAATTCCCGTTGTTTCTGAGAACATGTCAACCCTGGCCGTATGTCTTCTAAGACTGGAGTGCTGCCACATACTCTATTTAAAGGGGGGAAAGGAGCTAGAGAGAGACGCAGCTGTGGCCATTAAAACAACTCTGCCAATTAAAGAAATCTCAAAACCGTATCAGCCCTATGCTTCCAAAAGGCCAGAGTTGGCCAGACCAGAAAACAAACACAACTCTATTAGGCCAGGGCATCCTCCGGAAAACAGGTAAATCTGTTGTGTCTCTCTGCACAGAGAGACACAATTAACAGGGCTGCAAAGTAAGTGATATGGCCTCATTACCAGCCGTCAGACTGTCCTGAGGGGTCCCCCCTTTCAAAGCTGGGAGGGGAAGTTACCAATTACTATGCCAAATTAAGCCTTGATTATTCCCCGAGAGACACCTGTTAATTGGGCTCCTACATTACATAACACTTCTGCACATTAATAATTGAGTTGCAAGGGCTTGATTTTCTCCTCGTCAATGTGATTTATTTCTCCCTCTCCTCGTTTCAAGTTGCATCATCTTCAAAACTGAGGCTGCAGGAGCCAGAGGGAAAGAGCTACTGTGAACTGTTATTCTGAACCAAAGAAGAAGGATTTAGACTAGATTCATGGGGTGAAATAGAGTGGTGTATATTTTGGTGGCATGTATGTTGAGAGTATAGGTCACAAAACCAAAATGGGGGTCCTGAGAAAGGAGGAAGAACTATTAAGAAGGTGAGAAATAGTGAGGGCGATGGTATGTATTTGATTGAGCAGCAGAAGCAGGTCATTAAGACCCCAGATGAAAGGAAGCATTGGTACAGGACAAGACAGAAACAAGGAGAACAAAGGACAATGATGGCTTCCTATGAAAATGCTGTAATGAAGCCCATTATTCTGTGTGCTAATCTAAAAAGTCAAAAAAAAAAGGTGAGAAGTCACTGTCCACATGACTTACGTGGCACCCATCCTGGTGGCTTTGTGGTTGTTTTGATCAAACCCTTATATTATTGTATATTCATTTCTGGGTCCTTACCTTCTCCATATCCCAGCTCTAGAAGCAGCCATTTCCACAAGGATCCTTTCATCTCTTGTTGGACAAGAGAATTAAAGACCTGAGGAAGATGGCTCAAATGGTTAAGCACTTGTCACACAAGCATCAGGACCTGAACTCATGGGAAGCCAGAAGCAACAATGCACATTCATAATTTCAGCCCCACTGTGCAAGATGGAAGGAGTCTCCCTGGAGTTCTGCGCTGGTCTTTAGAGCAGTGAACAGCAAAGATCCTGTCTCAAACGAGGTGGAAGTGAAGGACTGATCCCCAAAGGTTTCCTCTGATCTCCATTTATGTGTTCTCAGTCACACACATGAACACGCATATATGTGCGCGTGCACACACACACACACACACTCAGAGAGAGAGAGAGAGAGAGAGAGAGAGAGAGAGAGAGAGGGAGAGAAGGGAGAGAGAGAGAGAGAGAGAGAGAGAGAGAGAGAGAGAGAAAGAGATTTAAGAATGAAATGAAGCAAATACCTGGAAGTTAGGTATTTTCATCTATGAGGGTATTTTTGCTTGGATACTTCCCAACTAAAAGGTCAAGAAAATGTAGGTATACACTATGCACCGATGTTTGTATGTCTATACATTCCTTCATATTTACCCTTTACACCCTGTGTTAAGATAAACCCAGGTTACACTGGCATCCCTATGCTGTAATCGTAGGGGCTGCTCTAACCTTTCCTTGCCTCTCTGATGCCACTCATACTAACACTGACAAATTTCTGTTGAATGTGTTTTGAGTGACCTCTTTGGAGTCACAACCACTAGACAAGAGCCAGTCCATTTGTTCATTTGCATGGACTTTGGAACGTCCCAGAATGCCTGGACTTCATGCCCCATATCCATCTCACAAGAACATTTGCCATGAAGGCACTGCCAAGAGTGTCGAAGACCACAGGGTCTAGGTACTTCCTCGTTACCCATCATAAAGCAGCTTTGTGCAGCTCGTTAGAGCATTAGAACAAAATAAAGGAATCCATACATCACTCCAAAACTCCAGATGAGAGTTAAATTTAGTCAGGTAGTTCCAGGCCAAATAAAGAATTTGGCCCGAGTTGGGTGAGTGGGAACTGGTATTTCTTTTTATAATATAAAACCCCAAAACAGCTAAAGAAGCAAGAAACAGAAATCAAAACAAACCCAATAGTGCTGCCAAAAAGGGCAATGGAGAGATCAAAGAGGTGGAGAAAGGAACTCAGTAAAATTAAACGAAGTTGCCATTCCCAGAAGGTTCTCTGAGACCAGATGGCAAAGGTAGTAATTTATCTTTTCACATATTTCTGTAATATTGAATGTTCCAAAATAATATATGGATTTGGGATAAATACAGACAGCAGACACACACCATTCTTCTCCTTCTTCCCTTTTTGCTCCAGTTAGGTTGCAGGGAAAGTGGACATACGTACATCATTCAACCTTTCTGCCTCCAAAAACTGTGTATTCTGGAAGGGGTTGAACATCAAACCTGAAACAGCTTCAAAGACTTCCAGGCTTGCTGCTAAGTCTCCAGTGAAGACGCCAGACAGTATATATCTATAGCATAGGATGATATACAAGCAGCAACTCCAGGATAGGGCTCTGCCTCTACTCTGATCAACCAGGTAAGATCTCTGTCTAGGCTGTCTCCTAGATGGGATGCTTAAACTTCAGAAAACTCTAGGGTATTCTTTAAAACCCCACCCCTCAAACAGTATGAAATAGTTGTAAAGAAAATGGCTGTGCACATTCTTTGCTTGGGTCTGTTGGTTCTGGGCTATGTGAAACACAGCTAGGCTTCTAACTTTTGGTGACTTCATGTTTTATCAGGACACGTAGGCAGGGACATATCCTTCTGGAAACCGAACTTCAGAGTAACCAAAACAAATAGGGCTGCCAATGGGAGAAGAACCCAGTATCCCTTTCACCTAGATCAGAGACAGCCTGACGAATTCCACATCTTGCAAGCAACACATAAAGCTCACCCATTGTTCCAGGAACTCCCCATGCAACCAAGCATGTGATTTGGAACTTTTTAAGTACCTGGCCCCATCCCAAACCACAGAGGTCATACAGCCATTGAACTTAATTTGGTAATGTAAAGAACCTTATTTTCTTGAAAGGCATTATTCCCCCACCTTCCCCCACCTTTTCCTTATGAATCTAAGAAGACCCCTTTCTTTCTCTTATAGTAAAGCTTCACTTTAGAACTCATGATTCAGACTCAAATAAATTTTCTTGTCTAATGAGCATTTGAATCTACACTCTCTCAAAGCATTTGAATCTTTTCTCTCAAACCTCTCCTCCTCCCCTAGTCTCTGTCCGTCTTACCCAGTGCGGAGCCAAAGGTGGGAACACTTATTTGCCCTATGGCTTTAAACAAAGTGAAGTGGAATGTAAGAGAGGACGATGCACACCTGGCATTGAAGAGCCTTTGAGCTTAAAAGAGTCAGAAAGGACAAGCTGTCTATGTAGACAGTGAGGAAGAAGTCAGAAAAACTGACATGCACACAAGATACAAATCAAAGACTGGCAGGTGATGTTTAGAAAGTCCCCTTTGCAGGTAGAGGAAGACACATGTTTTTTGGACAGCACCCTGGCAGCATGCTATGCTGTCAAGCATGACTCTCAGAGGCAATACTGTTGGTACAGTTCAGATTTCTCAAAAAGGCAGGTAAGAGGGCAGACTAGAACTTCGAGATGGACCAGCAGTGATTCGGGTGCTGGCTGTACCTCTTATCTGCCTAAGATATATTTCTTCATCCACAAGCCAGAGTGAAAATGGGGCTGGCCTGACATGGAGGCTCAAGCACTGCTTTGAAGAATAACTACTACATAGAAAACCTCAAATGTCCATCAGGAGAGGAACCAGCAAAGAAATTGTGGTCTACATAGACAATGGAAGTTTTCAACATTACAAAAGAAATAAAATAACCTGGAGAGATGGCTCAGTAATTAAAAGCACTTTCTGCTCTTCCAGAGGCCTAGAGTTTGCTTCCTAGTATCAATTTCAGGTGGGTCATGACTGTCTGCAACTCCAGCTCCTAAGGATCTGATGCCCTCTGCAGGTTTCTGTTGGCACCTGCACAGAGGTATGCACACACACACACACACACACACACACAGAGATCCCTCTTGTGCATGAGCAAGGGGGGCAGAGAGAGAGGAGAGAAAGACACACACACACACACATATATTAACAAACAAATATCTTTCACAAGGAAACAGAATCTGGGGAAAGGGCTCAGTGTGTAAATGCTGGTTGCTCAAGCTCAGACTCCATCACCTACATATAACTTGGATGTGGTGATGCACACCCACAATCCCAGCACTGTCCAGTGGGTAGGAGGATATCTGGAGTTCACTTGTGAGTCAGTATAACCATAATAACTGTTCTTGGTTAAATGAGAGAGCCTATCTCAAACAATAGAATGGAGAGTAATAGAGGAAGATATCTAATGTATACTTCTGGACATGCATAGATGACCAAGACTGCACATGCACACACACACACACATAACCACATACAAAATTAAATAAAAGTGAAATCAATATTGCTGTATGGTATTATATTCCTGAGTCTTGAGGATGTTATGTTAAGAGAAATAAACTAGATGCAAGAAGACTAATGAACCCAATTCCATGTATGGGAAGTTCTTAGTGGTCACCCCAATGAGACCAAAAGTCAAACTGTTTTCCAGGACTGTGCAGGAGGTGATGGGCAGCTAGTGTAGAATGGGCATCAAGTTTCAGTTTGGGCAGATGGAATAATTCTGACAGAGGTATATGATAGAGATAGTCATGCAATTCTAAAGCACCTAATGTCTTTAGAAAATGGTTAAAGTAGTGAACTTTATGTTCTCTAGGTTTTACCGCAGTAAAATAAATATTTTTAAAGTAGTCAAGGACTGCAAAACTTAAGTAATAACATCAAAAATAAAGAGCAGTCTACTCTGGGGAGTCTTTACGAATGGATTGTGTTGTGATTATTCCCCGTAGGCAGTTGGGATAAATGCCACGGAATAAAGTTCATGTGCTTGTCTTCATAGCAATCTTTCTGGGATAGAAGGAGTTAGGATGTCATCCCATTTGTGGAGGTACAGGGAGGTGATAAGAGAGAGTGTTAGAACACACAGACCCCTTCAAGGCAAAAGTTCCTGCCTAGACGTAGGGTGTGAGGTCCTCAGGATATCACAGCCATCAGCACCTTCAGCATCTGCTACGGCTGCAGAAAGGATCCTTGGATGATGACACATCCTTCCCATATGTCTTGTATCTAAACACCAGGAGGACTGGGGATCCAACCATCACACAGATGGGAAATCACTACGCAATATTCTCTCTGGAACTGTCCAATAGCCCAGCCCAGGCTTTGTTTCATAGTCTAAATCTCCCCACCTCTCACTCTATCCCTCAGTCTTCATGCCATTTTATCTGTGTGTCTTTAATAAGCATCTCACATCCCTAAAACTTTCTGAGCATGGTCAGCCAGCCAAAATGATGGCCAAAGGTTGAAGCTAGTCAGCTGGTAAAGAGGACATCTAGAGCATTAACAACCCACTTAGGTGTGTGGGGAGTAAGCCAGCAAACTACATAGCGTATGGACATGCATGAAGAAATGAGTTTGCTTCCCCTTTTAAAAAATAAGAGAGGCATGATATTGTGTATCTGCAATCCTAGTTCTGAGGAGGTGAAGACAAGAAGATCCCTGGGGTTTATTGGACAGCCAGGCTCACTTATGTAGCAAGATCCAGACCAAAGAGAAACCTTATTGACTGGCCTACATACACACACACCCCACATACATCACACAAAAACACATACATATACCTCACACATATACACCACACACACACATCAGAAACACAATACACATATACATGCACACAGACTCATGTAGACACAGAGACAAAATACCTATGTGAAGGCTCCATTCCTGTCATTTTTCAACATTATTTTCAAAGGTAGAATAAGATAGACAATATGAAAAGTGAAGCCACGAAAAACTCAGAGGTTTGGAAATGCAAGAATTCATCCATATTTATTCTTCTTGTGTGATGGCCATATACTCTTAATGGCTTCAACCAGCTATGGGTTCAACTATTTAGAGGATGGCCTGGGACAAAAGGCAGATGGGAACGAGGCTCTTCCAACAGTATCTACCAGAGGCAATGAAAGAATAGGTTCTTCAACTCTGACTAGTTGTCTAAAAAATCATCTTGGGAAGGGGATGCCAGTTTCCTGGTCTTAACCTAGTTTGTGCATGAGAAGTGGGGTGAGGGAGCCAGAGAGACTGGATAAGACAAAAGCTTTTGTTTTCTCTTGCCAGCTGCAGAAGGCAAGGAAACCCTGCAAACATTTATGACAGCCAGCTCATCTTTGTACTGGGCAAATTATGTTTTGACTCAATAACTCAGAACAATTCATACCTGTCCACCAATTTAACATTGCCTTCCAGGCCAAATTGAGGGACTGGCAGCAGGGAGGCCGTGCTCGGGCATAGAGCACTCATTTTACACTTTGGGACAGTTAGCTGTTATGAGCTCCCTTCCACTGCACCTGTGAGCATTCAGGCCTTTATGCCTCATTTTCCCAATGCGATCATAAACTCCTTCAGGGCAAGGCCTAGTCCTGACGATGACTTATTTTACACTCCACTGCCCCATCCCAATGCCTCGTCCATAATTAGAGTGAGGCACGGGATGACTGACAGATAAGCATTTATGTCTGTGAAAACATCCACCCATTGTCTGGTTTAAAGAGGCCATTTGTCTGTCATGGCAAAAATCTCACTTCAGGGTTTCTTACCAAGGCTCCTGTCCAGTCAGCATTTATAGGGCTTTTGACACATTATATAATATGCTGAAATCAACGCATTTATAATTTTCAACATAACTTGCTCCTTAACCATTGGCTTCTCTTGCACAGATTAGCAACACTCCCAGGGCTGACAAGGCTGCTCCGGTGGGAAGATGCCAGGCTACTGTTACCGTCACCAGTGTCTTAGTAAAGATTTTAGTCCTAATGATGGTTTTAAAAGAAGTAACAAAACAAATGTGCAAAGAATTTTGACGAGACAGCAACAGCACTAGTAACCACAGCCAACCTTGCACGCCAGTGCTACCAACCACAGCCAACCTTGCATGCCCGTACCACCAACCACAGCCAACCTTGACCGCCAGCACTACCAACCACAGCCAACCTTGACCGCCAGCACTACCAACCACAGCCAACCTTGACCGCCAGCACTACCAACCACAGCCAACCTTGACCGCCAGCACTACCAACCACAGCCAACCTTGCTCACCAGCACTACCAACCACAGCCAACCTTGCATGCCCGTACCACCAACCACAGCTAACCTTGCACACTGACTAAAAGATTGATTTTCCTTTTACATGGTTAGGTAGTGTATAATACATTTGAGGTGGTGAGAGAGCTGTCTCTGACAGTGATGATGGCTGTAGGCTGAGTCAGTATCACTCCCCTGAGTGCCATGATGCACAGGTGAGAACAGAAAAGGCCACTCCTGTGCTCTACGTTCATCCCAAGAACCATGGCACCTTTTTTACTTTTGTTGTTGTTTATGTGAGGACACTGGACATTTTCTCTTTTAATCTACCAGCACACATTCATGGTACATGACCATGGTTTTCACAGCCATTTGTTTTAATTCTAGTATAGCATGGACTTTGACTGTAATCAGCCCCATATTCCCTCCTTTCTCCTCATCCACCAGTCATCCTTCTGTTTCTGGCTAGCCTACTTCTACTTTCTTATTTTATTTTACTTTAATTTTTTATACAATGTATTTTGTTCATATAATTTACCATCTGCCAGGTCCTCCCTACTTCCCTATTAACCCAAATTTATGATCTTTCTCCCTCAAAATAAAAACAAAAGCAACAAAATATTAAAAACAAAACACACAAAAAACAATGGGGATATGTAATATATATTATATATATCATGCTGTATATGCTATATAAATATATATTCACTTCATTACACTTATTTGTGTGTGACATATATGAAAATATCATGAAGTTATGTGTAGAGGTCTGAGGTCAACTTGTAGGAGCTGATCTGTTTTTCCACCATGTGGGTTCCAGGGATGGAAATCAGGTCTTTAGGCTTGGCAACATACACTTTTAGCCACAGACGCATCTCCCCAACCTCCAGTACTTCTGATTCTACTTTCTCTAGTCATTAAATTTCTTAGACTCTCAACAAAGAGCAGACACTTGGGTTGTGGTTCCTTTATGACAAAAACTGAAACTATCAATAAAGTTCCCTGAGGTCATAGCAAGCAACAAGTGGCAGAGCTGGAATTTAGTTTCCAGAGTTTGAGATGAAAGTTCTTCAGCATGACACCACGCTAGAGATGTCAAACCATGGGGGAGGAAAACAAGCCCAGAAGAAGATGTGGGATTTGAGAGATGCTGGGACAGCAGGTGGGAGATGCTCAGAATAGCACAGAATAATGGTATGCAAAACAAAGGGGTGGGAGCACCATGCCTGTGCTGGTGAGAAGCAGATGGAAGAGTGGCACATTAGGTCCTCAGGGCCCCCACACGTACTGATTGGTGGCGATGACTTCAAAAGAACAAACAAAAATTGGGAAAGACAGAAGAAAGAGTTAAATGCACACAAGGAGAGACGGGCCAGCCAGGGAAGAGATCCTGACGGATCTGGGTCATGGAAGACACAGAAAGACTCTAATACAGTGGTATCACTTAACTTCCCTCGTTCTATAGGTAACACACATCCTGGTCTTTGAAAAAGTCACCATTGAAGATGAATATGAGTTTTCATAAATCCTGGAAGTAATTCCCTGACTTTGATGCACATACAGATGATCTTATATTCTTTGTTTGGGTCCTGATGTTGTGTTCTTATTCACAGTGATATTTCCATGGTGCACTGGTCACATTGGACCATGAGGGAAAATAAAAATTTGAGTGAGTTGGAAGAAATGGAGTGGAGTTATGGCTGCTCGCTCCTAATTTGTGGGTAGCAAAATGCATATCTTATAATCTCCAATGAGTTGAAATGACTCTAGATTCAAAGACCATGGGCTCTAGGAAAAGAGACAATTCTAGTTAGTTCAGTTATGGAGGAAAGTGAAGGTTTTTATCAAGCAAGGTGGAGTCTTTACTTAAATCAAGTAACTTCACTAAAAACGCAGTAAATAAGCGCATTGTTGTTTCCTGAAGACAGCTGATCGGCATTGTGTTTCTAAAGTCTGGAGCAAGTCTAGTGCCTCTGGAGAGTACTATACATAGCTCATGTTAGGACCTCATGTCCAGTGCCTCTGGAGAGTGCTATACATAGCTCATGTAAGGACCTCATGTCCAGTGCCTCTGGAGAGTACTATACATAGCTCATGTAAGGACCTCATGTCTAGTGCTTCTAGAGAGTACTATACATAGTTCATATACGGACCTCATGTCTAGTAAGACCCAATAGCAAAGGTGGCTCCATTCATCATGGAAGATGCATTGTAAATGATCATTCAGCCTGAGTTGGTTCAGTGAGAATGAATAGTGTAACTATGCAGATGAAAACAGACAGAATGCAAGGTGATACAGGATAGTGTACAATAAGAGCCTGGGATTACCTCTGTTCCTGAAATTACTGCCCCTTTGGTCTTTTCTATGAACTAACATATTTCCCTCTTATCCTTAGGCCAGCTTGAGTGGGTACATGCGACTTACTTCCAAGGTGTCTGCTTGCCATATTGTTCTCCAGTAATGGGAATCAACAAAGTCTGGTGTCATGACTAAAGTAAATGGAAAAGGAATAAGGTACTACAAAGTTTAAAGCATGTTATAATACCCTCCAACTACCCTTCTAGGACAACCTGTTCCCTGTGTGTAATCAGACAAGACTTGGGGACATACAAGTAGCCCCATACCTGCACATGGCCTGAGTGTCATAAGGAGAAGGATGTCCCTGAGTTTGTATCAAAACGGGAGGGATCAGATATATTGGTTAAAACCAAAGTGGTTTCATCCAAGAAAGAATGTTTCTGATTAATATAAAAGTCAGGTAAATTAGCCAATGTGAGGGTACCGTTGGGAAGCTTAGTATAGCACTCTGATGGATTTGTGTGATTATGAGTTGTTGAGGAATTGTGAAGTGAAAGTTAGCCGGGGTTGCTGAGGGAAAGTCTCAGTGTTTATGACTCAAAATGGCTGCAGTCCTGTGAAATCTAGACAAGTGCCTATATTATTATCATTAAAAAAGGTAAGCCTGAATTCACCAGTCCATCACTGAATATCTTCATTGCACACAGAGTGTGTGAAATATGTATCATACAAACATATTTTCCCTACTGAGAGACTTCGGCAGGAGAAGAACAAGGAATCTTGCAGTAGCTCAGCATCCATTTGAAATGCCTGTGCTTCCTCCATGGCAGGTTGCTGGACAGTTCATGTCTGTCACTGGAGATCTGTGATCTTGTAGCACCTGCAGGCATTCAAGTTCCTGCAACTTATTTCAGGAGGTTTGAAAGATAATAATCCCTGATTCTTTTCGAAAATAATATCTTCTATTTTGAAATTATAATAATATTTTTTCTCCCTTCCAAAATCTTCCATATTCCCCTCCTTGCTCTCTTTCAAACTATTTTTCATTTCAACATGCAATATGAAGGCCAATCTCCAATTTTAAACAAATATAAAGGCAAATTACTATTTCTCATACCACACAATTTAGAAACTCACTGTATCTCTTTCTAAGTCTCATCTATTTTCTCTTATAAAAACAGAGGACTGTAAAACAGGCACAGATAACTCCTCTCTCTCTCTCTCTCTCTCTCTCTCTCTCTCTCTCTCTCGTGTGTGATGTACATGAATGTGCGTGCATGTAGAAGCCAGAGGTTAATGTCCAGTGTTTTCCTATAGCAATTGTTTCTGAGGCAAGGGATCTCATTGAATCTGGAGCTCACACATACAGACTGGCTGGCTAGCGTCCCAGGGAGCATCCCATCTGTGCTGTCCGATTCTCCAGCAACCCTGGGATAAGCAGTCATTCCCCATCAAAACCAGTCTGTCGTGCATCCGAGTGCTGAGATCTGAATTGTGTCCTCACATTTGTTTGCGAGCCCTTCACCTACCAGGCTGTCTCCTTACCCCACACAACTCCGCTCTGAAAGTTTTATTAGTGAAGCCACAGAAAGACATTACATGAGCAAAGAATCCCTTTTGAGATATAATAATGTTCATATCAGAACACGATAGAACAGTCAGCAGAAGGGAATACAGTGCAAAATTTGATGAAGTGAGATAATTATCATTTATGAATGAGGAAGCTCAGTGTTTTCTTAAATTACTCAAATTAAACCTCAAATAAATATTTGAAGTTCTCAATCTAATTCTGCTACAATGAAAAATTGACTCTCATTACCACTGGATTTACATTGACTCTAATTCCTAAGATTATATTTCAGAAAGGAGGAAGGAACATTTCTCACCAGGGGAAAAATGGATTGAAGTTTTTAATGTAAAACAATGTGAATTTCACGTTACAAACATACAGTTATCCTAAAACTTTCCTAAATACTTTTTAGGAAAAGTTCCAGCCAAATATTTTACATAGCTCATAAATAAAAACCTGTAAAATAAATATCAATAATTTAATCAAATGATTGTTATGTGTCTATAATAATAGATGAGGCCAGCCATACTTTAAGTGGGCCTATTATATAAACCAGAGGATATTATTCACTTAAAATAATTTCTTGCTTTAAAAAAATCACTCAGTATCATATCTGTGTGATAATGAGCTCCCCAGTGTTTCCTACCTGTAATTTAATTCAGTATCTACACTTTGCCACATACAACAACTGCCTTAATCAGGGCTTCAAACTCCTTGCACATAAAGGCCGAGAATCAGATCAGCACATATGTGTGGCTTCCCTCCAGAGAAGAATGTTGAAAGTTGTTATCAAAATAAGTCAATTGGGGCCGGGATGCAGCTTGGTATTAAAGCTTCTGTTTCTCTCTCTCTCCCTCCCTCCTTCTCCATCCCCATGCCTCTCTCTCTCTCTCTCTCTCTCTCTGTGTGTGTGTGTGTGTGTGTGTGCATGTGTGTGTGTGTATTGCATGTGTAGAGATTTGCATGCCTGTGTCCTATGGGAGTGAACGTGGAGACCAGAGATGGACATTTGTGTTTTTCCCTATTGTCCTTGGTCTACTGCCTTCCAACAAGGTCTCTCACTGAACCAAAATCTCCATGTCAGCTAGGCTGGCCTGTCAGAGAGCATTCTGGATCTGCCTATCTCTGTCTCACCCCATACTAGCAGGCCCAGACACATCTGCTTTTTTTTTGAGGGTGCTGGGAATTCTAACTCAGGCCTCATGTTTGAGGAGCAAACATTTTTATCCACTGAGCTATCTTCTCTGCACCCTGACCACAATTTTTTCTATACCCCATCTCCCTGCATAGTTTGATAGCCATGTAGTCCAGGTCCCTCCAGAGCTTCGATCTAAAGCTTGGAATTCAAACCCAAGCACATAGACCATGGTTCCCTACCTTTGGATGGAAACCCCTTTGGGGTTTGAAAGACCCTTTCACATGGGTCACCTAAGACTGTAGGAAAGCATGGTTATTTAGTCTACAGTTCATAACAGTAGTAATATAATTATGAAGCAGCAATGAAAAGAATTTTTTTGATTGGGGGGATCACCACAGTGTGAGGAACTATCATATTCAAGGGTAGCAACATTGGGAAGGCTGAGAACCTCCGACATAGACAAAGAAGAGGCTTGAGCAAAAACAGTGGGAAATGTTACTTAGTTTTGCTGCAGGAAGTAGAGAAGATTCACAAAGAATGAATGCCTGTCTCTACTGTTGGCGGCTCATTCCCTTACTCGACTAAGATAGTTGTTAACTATAGTCTGAACACTGCAATGATCTTTTAATAGAATTTCCTTGAAGGAAATAAAGCGAAAGAGACGATTATATAGGAAAGCATGCTTGCTTGTGTATACGCCTATTTCTAAGTCCTAGGGCTTCAGAGGAGATATACTGGCCTCTTATGATCTTTTAGAAATTGTTTAGTTAAGAGACAGGTTCAATCCCAGGTCACAAGACACAATTCATTATGCAAGCCTCTAGTCTGTCTTTTTAACCATGTCCACTAAAATGCAACGAGACAGGTGCCTTCTGAAACACTACTCATCTGAAAGTTAAATAATCTTTCCTACGCTGCAAGATCTTCCTTGACTTAATATCAACTCTGTCCGTGTAAGATAATCTGTGTTGTTGTTGGTTTGTTTGTGATTTGAATAGATCTTTCTTTTAATTTTGCCAATGTCTTGCTAAGTAGCCCTGGCTAGTCTGCTATGCACTATGTAGACACTGTATCCCAGAGTCATGAAAATTCTCCTGCCTCAGCCTCTCAAGAGTTTGTTCACAACTTGGCTACTCATGAACTTTAATGTCAATCCTTTTATGGGTAACTTTGTTTCATACTGCTACCAGTGGGACCATGTAGTTTTGACTTATGCAAAATTCATTGTGCCGGTGAGTGAAAAGAGCCTGTTACTATGTCTCCAACTGTGCCTGTGCCTCCCACAGCTACAGCAGTGGGCCACAGACCAGACCTGTTCAGTCTGCATACTCCATCTCATTGACTGATGCCTCAGATACTCATGTACACAATTGGTGCAGTGCATAGTAACCCTGGAACTTCATTTACACAACTGCACAATAGAGCTGCTGAGAGGCTATGATGGAGACACAGAGAAAAACACAGCCACAGTATGGAGGCTTTGGGAGCTTATGAGTAACCGTGGTTTGGTGGGTGCTAAGACTTAAATATGAAATGTCCTCACAGGTTCGTGTGTTTGAAACTTGGTCCCTAGAGGGTGGCACTGTTTATGGAGGAAATAGAAGCTTTGAGAAATGTGGCCTTGCTAGAGGAAGTGGGTCTCTGGAGACTGGGTCTGGAGACAACAGCCTGGTCCTGTTGTTTGCTTCCAGTGTTTCCAAGATATGAGCATTCTCAGCTCTATACTGTCACCACCAAGTGGCCACCTGCCTCCATGCTCTTCTTTCCAGGGTGGACTGTGTCCTCTCAAACCAAAAGCCAAAATAAATGTTCCCCACTCGAGTTTTTCCTTCTCAGGGACTTTGCTACAGAGACATACACAAAAATGTACAATATGGTATGTATGGTAAGAGTTCCTGGGGTGGAGTGTGTAGGGCGGGGGACAAAAAAGAAGGAAAACGTAGAGAAGAACAGCTGAAAGGGGACGAAACTAAGACGGTTTGGAACTGACACAGGCCACGAGGTTTTGGATTTCCTTTTCCATCCATAACCAAAACACAATTTCCATTTGATAAGTCAGGCCAGCTCCCTTTCCTCTCTCCATAATGAAATTTGGATGTGAACAGTAGATATAATCTCCATAATTAATCTGCACTGACTCCAAATGCTGTCGAACCTCTTAAATGTTTTGTCAAGATAAATAGGATAGAAAATTGATTCCCATCCCAGCCTCTTCTCTAATGTAACAGAAACTGAAGTATGGCTCGATGGACGGAATATTGACAATATGACAGAGCAGCAGCCAAAAGGGTGGATTCCTTAATGGGAGCAAAAGGCTCAGTAGAGAACAGAACGTCACGATCCGTAAACAAGAGACGTGCACTCCCTGGATATGAGAATCAAATGGTGAGATTTTCTTTTCATATCTCTGTACCTGAACAGTGACAGCGATGGCTCATAGTGTCAACTCGACAGGATCTACAATTACCTAGGAGACAAGCTTTTGAGCATGCATGTGGTGGAATTTCTAGGTCGTGGTAAATGGGATGGGAAGACCCACTCAAAAATAGGGGGCACTATCCCACAGGCTGAGGTCCTGGACTAAATCAGAAGGAGAATGTATGTGAACCGAACACCAGGATTCCCCTCTCTCTGCTTTCCAACAGCGAGTGCACTGTGACCAGCTACCCCGAGCTCTCATCCGCAGGACTTCCCACCATGTGATCCACAATACACCTTCCCTTATGGGGCTTCCTCTCAGGATTTTGGTAACAGCAACAAGGTGAACAGCACAGTGACAAAGACATTCTCCCATTCCATGAAGTGAAACTCAACACGAAGCAGTATGCAAGCTACCTTCCTTCTGTCACGGGTACAAGAGGAAGGAGGGTGTAGACTGTGAGTAACAGAAGATGGGATGATCCACACAGAGTCCAAGAGAGTAGCTGGTGCTTGTTTGGCACCAGAGGATTTTTGGATGGCACCAGTGGTGGTGTTCATGATGTTGATGACAGCTGAGGAGACCATGTTGATGTTTTGTTGTGAACGCATAAGGAGAGAAAGAGGGAGGAAGGGAGGAAGGAAGGTAGGAAAAGACAGAGGAGAGTATTCTGAAGCCAAGAGAAACTCCATTTCAGCCTGGTGTTGGTTAGAGTGAAACACGCTCCAGATGGGGGACAGTCGGACAAGAGTTGTCTGATGAAAGGGCTTGTGGTGGCAGACCCCGAGTGCTTCTCCATCTTTACAAGTCAGTGCACAGCTTAAGCGACAATGACCCTTTAGTGCTGTGGTTCTCAACCCCTAAAAGACCATCAGAAAACAGATATTTACATGATTCATAACAGCAGCAAAATTACAGTTACGAAGTAGCAATGAAATTAGTTTTATGGTTGGGGTCAGCACAGCATGAGGAACTGTATGAAGAGCTACAGCATCAGGAGGGCTGAGAACAACTGCTTTAGGGGGATCCAGAAGACAAGACGGGTTTGTCCACAATTGAACTGTTGTTCACAGTAACTGAGCACTTTATGTTTTAAGAAGACTCATTCAGCAGTGACAGATAACGAAGAGTTGGTTGCATGGAGCGGCTAAGGGGAGGGCTCAGTTGGTTGGCAAAGGACTTCAAGGAGTTGAGTCAGAAATGGAGAGAAGCTTATGGAAAAATTTACATCTGCTCTACAGTGGTTGGGAGGCTTGAACTAAAGCCACAACCCAGGAGATGGGCAAACAGCTCATTCGTTAAACTGCTTGCTACGCATGCCTTGGGACCTGAGTTCAGTCATCAGAACTCATGTAAAACTGTCTGGCACGAGGGCATGCATTTGTAATTCCTGTGCTGAGGAAGCAGGACTCCCCAGAGCCTCCTGGACAGCCAGACTAACTCACGTGGGCAGTTATAGGAAGTTATAGGCCAGTGAGAAAACTTAGCCCAATAAACAAGGTGGAAAGAGCCTAAGGAGGACACTTAAGGTTGTCTGGCATATTCTCTCTCTCTCTCTCTCTCTCTCTCTCTCTCTCTCTCTCTCTCTCTGCATGTTACACAAATGATATACATATAAACATACATACACTCACACACACACATGTACACACAAAGAAATGTTCACATTTATTATGTATTCCACCTTCCTCAGCTCCAACTCCCTGGCATACACACGCAGTCGCCCTGTATAAAACCCAAAAGTAACTGTATCAGGACAGGAAACCATCTTCCAGGGGGGGTTGCAAGATATTTCCAGCATGACTAACTGCAAACTTTGATATTAAAGACATGGTTGGAATTTTTCTGAAACCTGCGGTTCCCTTTCTCTTTTTTGATATCTCTAAAGACACAGAAGTACTGCCATGTTAATGAGCAGAAAGAAAAACAATGGAACCCAGAGAGGAAGTGTGGACACAAGAGCAGCTTCTTTGTTTTAGCTCTACAAACAAGGAAATGTTTCACCTCCCAAGGATGCCTAACCAGCCTCACAGGTTGACAAGAGTCCCCCTAGGCGAAAGTGCAAAGCGTTGATGGCTCTCCTATCTTTGTTTCAGAGTTGAGTGGAAGGAGATTCCATAATGCAAGTCTGTAGGCTGGAAAATGATAGCCTAAAGACTTGATATTTCTTGGCTTATGGTTTTTCCAAAGGAAAGAAAGGAGGGAGGAAAGGGAGGAAGAAACCCTCAAAATATCTTCAACTTAGCAATATGGTTGCTGATTTATCCTAATCTTCAGAATATAGCTGCTGTCGCTGTCAGTTTAACAAAGTCTGGAATCTCCTGGTAGGCAAGCTGCTGCCACGCCTGTGGATTATCTTGATTCTATTAACCGAGGTGTGGAGACTGATCTTACTTGTGAGAAGTAGCATCCCCTGGACAACGGTTTCTAAACCACACAGAACAGAGCAGCGAACAACAGATTCTAAACCACACAAAACAGCAGCGAGCCCAGCACCAGGGCAGGTAGCTCTTGCTCTCTGCTTCCTGCCTGTAGCTACAATGTGAGCAGGGACTTGAGCTGCCTGTCATGATGGACTATAACTTGAACTGCCTGCTAAATAAATCCCCTTTGTCGTAATGTTTCATTAGAGTATTTTATGATAGCAACAAGACAGGAAACTCATACAGGTCATTAAATAGGCTAATTAAGCTTCCAAAGCTACTAACCAGGTACTCAACCCACGGCTTCTTGGTATTGCATAATGATACATCACACCAACTTTGTAACTAATGGCTACATTTGGCAAGAGTGATGACGAAGGCTTCCAGAGCTTTCACTTATACTCCATTTGTTCAATGCAAATAGTTTGTTGTCTAATTCCTTAGTATTAGTGACTTTTAGGTAAAACCATTGTGTGTTGTTAGAAGTCTCTCCTTTCGGTGGAACAGGAGCTGTCTCATATCAGCTGATACTAGGAGGATGCGCAATGAGGGCGATGTGATAACCCTACTCACACAGAAAGCCCACATCAAATCCTTGTTCCTTCTTATACAGGAACTGCAAGAAAACGAAACTAAATACATTTTGAGAGGCCATATTATCTACCATGTTGATGAGTAAATGTCTATTTTAAGTTACAGGCAATATGGCACAAGCCTTATGTGTTTATATATTTACGTGTGCATTGTATGAAGAGCCACAGGTATGGGGTGCGTGTGCACATGTATGTGGATGCAAACAAACAAATAAAGTAAAGCACTCTTGTTTTCAAAAACCTACCCAAAGAAGATTGACCCATCTGTCATCAATACCCCAAACTAATTTTCTATCCGTTGTTCTTTGGCTCCAGAGACCAGTCCTGTCTCATGCCTCACACCTGCCGATTCTCAATAGAATCTAACCGACACACTCACACACTCAGATCTGACAAACAGGCACTCATCTTTCTACAGGACTGAAGCCTACTGCCCTTGCTGGGCTTGTCTGTGCAAGTGGTCTTCCTGTAAGAAGACAGAGAAATAAGACAGCTTGGCTTCCGGCTTATATCCACCTTGACAGCGGCAATGAAGAGCCACACGGAATGAGAATGATGGACATGTCACAAAGCCCATCAGGAAGATTTTCATGACAGCTGTCCCCAGAGAGTGCATCTATACACAGAACGAGATCAGCTATCTGAAAGCATGGATAGCACTTATAACAGACAATATCACAGTCAGGCAGACATAATTTATTGGTTGTCCCTGATCAGTATCTCTCCGGTCATAGTGAAAATAATTTTGTGCACCAAATAAACAATTATAAAATGCAGAAGAGAAAACGTTCACTTTAAAAGATGATTTTTTTCTTTCATCATAATGATAGATGTGGCCGATAAGGCTAGCTAGCATCTCCTTGCTAGCTTAGCTCCCCACCTCTGCTGGTATGAAAACAGGAAGAATTTGGATAAAAGCTCCGGGTGAATTCGGGCTTAAAGGATGGTCCTGAAGCTGTAAAGCTCTCCAGCCAGAAGCTGCAGCGGAACACCCAGCAAACTATGACGCTTGCGTGACCTCTGGTGGTCCTGAGTATGAAGTCCAGTTTCCTATTTCCTTGTTCTGGGAATGAGTGTTCTTTTCCTCCCGATCATAGTCCTTATAAACAGTTTCTTCAGTTAACCGAGAGTCCCATCCCTGTCAATATAGAGCTACATAAAGGAATCCAGAAGAAATGGACACTGTGGCACTCAGCATGCAACAACCTCTCCAAGTATATTTTGATTAATAGTTGGGGTCTTCTTCTGGACTTCCGCTCAACTTCAGATAACATAGGAGAGAAACCACGTGGACACAGCCTTTCTTTCTCGACCATTGGTTTCCTATACTCCTTGACAGCAAGCACAGTTGGGCCCAAATGATCTCTTCTGCCTCATAGTCAATGAAAGTGTCCCTTGACTTCTCTGGGCTAGCAGACACTAGAGTAGGTATGAGCCCACCGATCTACCGACATCACTATCCTGCAAAACCTCACGATAGAACAGAAGCAGGCTGAGGATGTAGCTCGGTTTGCATTGTACTTGTGAAGAATGCATAAATCCATAGATGGAATCTCCAACACCGTAAAATAAAACAGGGCATGGCGACTCACGCCTCTAACAAAATCATTCAGGAGTGTCAGAAATGTAAGGTAATCCACAACTACATGCATGAGACCCTGTTCAAAATATGTCCTAAGTAATGCCTTACGGAATGGAAGTACCCTGGCTCCCAATATCTTTTTCTGGGAAACCATCACCTGAGAGAACTGCTGTAGTTCTCTAAGAACTACATCCTTGTCTATGCCAAGCTTGTCAGGGTAAGCTGCTGAGCCACCCAGGTATGCTTTTAGCCAGACTAAACTATCCTACTAATTACAGATCATCATAGGAATGCAAAACCGGGAAAGCCTAGAAATATTGACTGTAACTAAGTTCCTATGGATAACCCAAGATACAAGAAGAAACATCCTTCTGCATGTGTGATTCTTTTAGGGACAGGGTGCCTGCCTTTCTGTGTATCAATAATACAGAGATCCGAGAAACGGCAAACCATGCCTCTTCATAACTACATGTTACCCCCATCCATGCAGTGAACAAGATCTGCATCCACACACGGAAATCCCTCACCTGTAAACATTCTTTGAATGATTTCTCATCTTTGTCCTGGACACCCAAAACAATGGAACATCAAGTCTGCAGTGTTAGCAGTTCTGTGGGCCTCTAGATGAGTGATCTGAGATTAGGAAGAATCTTGCTGGGGGAGCTGGAGAAAACCAGGATGAATTAGGACAAATACACAAAAGAACGCTTATCCCTGCAGTTTCGTGGCTCTAGGATTTAAACAGCGAATGTCTACCTTTGTGTCTCAGCATGGCACAGGGAGATAACTGTGCTTTCCGAGGGTGGCTCAATGCAGTCCACTGTTGTCTGCTGCTGCACCCCTCTTCAGAAATGCATTCACCCCTTTAGTAACTGGAAATATTCCCGAGATGTATATAATTTCATGGATGGGAGAACACCAATTTCACAGAACTTAAATGGCACAACCATGTCATGCTTAAATTATGCAAAAATAAGCTGCATGCAAGGAACAAGGGAGATCCTTGGGTGCGCTGTCATCTGCCTGCAACCAGATGGCCCACGGGGCTTCCAGAAGCAACCACTCAGCAAAGAAAAGGGGAAGAGGCTTGGAATAACCCAAGCAGATTGCAAAGCTCTCGGGTAGATGCAGCTTTCCCTGGTTGTGGTGCTAGTCAGTGTCTCAGCTGGCATGAGAGCCACCTGTGAGATGCAGGGACCCTGCTGGGGAGGGCCAGTAAAGGTCTACGACAGGGGCCTATTCCTTCTTGTGGTCTCCAAACACAGAGGAGGTTAGAGTCACTGGTGCTACAGCTGTTTCAAGCTGACTTAAAACAATGTCATCCCCAGGAAAGCACATGCCCATGACTTTCCCAAGACTAGGTTTTCAAGGTGTGGCACGCTGTATTTCTTAAAGGGTGGGAGAGACTTTTCATTCCACATTCAAACTCACCTACTGTACAACATAGAAAGGGATATTTTAAAAATGTAGGTGGGAGGCAGTGAGACAGCTAATCTGATAAAGGACCTTGTCACCAAGTCTGATGGCCTGAATTCGATCCCTGGGACCTACATGGTGGTGGAAGGGGAGAACCAGGTGTTGAAGATGTCCTCTGGCATCCATGCTAATAAATAAACACAATTGATGGAGTTTTTAAAAATCTAGGAAGCATACACATAATGGGAGAGTTTCTTTTAAGAAAAACTAGCAAATTGAGGCAGGAGATACTTTTGAAATACACAGCAACGAGAATACAGTTCAGTCTCTGTTGAAATCTTATGTGCTTCAGATGGAAAAAATAAATTACTCAAAAATTTCACCCTTTAGTGTTTTTATTTGCAGGAGAGAGTCTGCTCTTTGTGGTTACTACTATTTCTGTTTTTACGTTACAAGAAAGGCTGCCACACTGTAGCCCAGGTATGCTGGTTTGAATGAGAATGCCCCCATAGGCTCATATAGACTCGTGCTTAGTCACTGCAGAGTGGGACTGTTTGGGAAGGATTAGGTGGTGCAGGTTTGCTAAGGAGGATGTGTCACTAGGTGGGAATCAGATGTAAGCTCTCGGCTGTAATTTAATGCCATGCCTTCCTCTCTTTTGCCATGCTCCCCTTCAGATGGTCATGGACACTAACACTCTGGGAAAATGAGCCCCAAATCAAAGGCTTTCTTTTATCTGTAACCTTGACGAAATTGATATGTCACAGCAATAGAAAAGGTGCTAAGACACCAGGCTGGCCTGGAATTTACCTTTTAACCCAGGCTGGGCCTTTCATTTCCAGTTTTCTTATTTCAGGTCCACAGATACTGAGTATGGGGCCATATAGAAGTCACTACATCTGCCTTAAAATTCTGACCCTTGGATGGTGAGAGGAGCATAAATACATTTGTTTTTACTTTCAAATGTGTTTGAAATGTTCGTGGATGAACATAGATGGCTCTTATGTAATGAGCAAATATTTGGGTTAGTTTACTTTAAGAATAAGAAAATAATAAAGTAAAAATAAAAAGAAACCTAATCCATTCCTTTAGTCCATTTATTCAATATCATTTTGGGATATTTTTCCTTTTACCTGAAACTTTAAAATGGATCAACAACTGAGGGTCCCTTCCATCCTCCCTCAGCCTTAGAAGTCACCTTTCTATCCCTTCCCAGTAGGAATTCAGTTCTGATGCATTCCATGCATGGCACAACCTAGCAATCCGTGTCTGGTTGATATCTCTTGCTGTACTGTGCCCTGGTTCATCCATACTGCCTCACAGGGTAGGACCTCTTTCTGCTGTGTGTGTTTACATCCTTGTCTATAGAGACCAGAGGACCACCTCAGCTGTCATCCTCAGAAATGCCACGCACCTCCTTTGAGATGGTCTCATTATCCTGGAGTTCTCTATTTACTACAGGATGTCCAACGGGACCCAAGGATTCATGTTCCCCACGCTCACCTCCCCAGAACACGTGTAAACCACAATGCACAGCTTCTTCTTACCTGCAGATTGGGGATCCAGCTCAGAGTCTCATGTTTGTAGAGTAAAAATTTTTACTGACTGATCCTCCCAGTGACCCTCTTGGCTTTGAAAAAATTTCTTTTTTAAAATTATGTGTAGGGTTATGGGTGGGCTTGCACAGGTTCAGGTTTCCATAGAAACCAGACACACCAGATCTCCTGGAGCTTGAGGTATAAAGAGCTATAAGCTTCCTGATATGGTTGCTGGGAACAGAACTTGAGTCCTTTGCGAGAGTATGAATGCTTGACCCTTCTCTCTACTTTCTAACTTTTTGAACTACATATGAATTTTAAATTATCTCGCAGTTCCTAATGAACGTATGCCATTATTACAATATGTCAATCAAATTGCCATCAACTGTACCCATGAGTTATAAAGAGACAGCAGCTCTAAAGCCATACGCTAAAGAGAAAAACCTCACTGATCACCAATGCAACAACCAATAACATCTCCTGCCTCCATTTCTATCAGCTAAGAAGCAGCGTAAGAAGGAGCAGCGATCTCACACAAAAGGACTCCACCAGATTTAACTAGAGTCCCTCTGAGGAGTTGGGGAGATGGCTTTGTGGATACGAGAGCTGGCTGCTCAAGCAGGAGGACCCAAGTTCTGACCCCACACACTCAGAGGAAAAGCTAGATGCAGCTAAATGCATGGCTGTAAATCCAGCACTGAATGGGGACAGGGACAGGCTGGGGCTTGTTGGCAGCCAACCTAACTCCAGGTTCAGTGAGAACCAGGTGGGGAGCCGCAGGCCAAAACACTGGCACCCGCACGTACTGCCACACATGTGTGTATAGACTACACAATCTATATTTGCATCCACAATAGAACCCCTTTCAGTAACTGAAAGAGTTCTGGGAATAAAGTGATAAATTGTATGTATGTATGTATGTATATGTATATATATACATACACATGTATATATATATACATACATACACACACAGACACTATATAGATATAGTGTCTGTGTGTGTGCATGCACATATGTGTGTATATTATCATGTTTGTGCATGCATGTGGAGGCCCACAGACAAGACAACCTCAAGAGTCATTCTCGGATCCTCAGGACACCATCCACCTCCTGAGTCAGGGTCTCTCCGTGACTTAGAGCCCACCTTTTAGGCTATATGCCTAGCCAGTGAGTCCCAGAAATCCATCTGTCTCTGGCTCCCCAGGACTGGGATTACAAGTGCATATGACCACACCCTGCATGGTTGCTAGGGATTGAACTTGGGTCCTATTGCTTTCAAGACAAGCTCTTTACCAACTGAGCCATCCCCCAAACTCAGCTGCACACTCTTTCTGAGACTCACTTTGCTTCTTCGTCAAAATGGTATTGACACTACTGTCCGCATTGGTTAATGTGAGTATTACTCTGAAAAAAAAATTGAGCAAAGATATAACTTGTATGTGATCTGTAACAGATGACATGCAGTTCCCTGGCATTCAGTTTCTCCCCTCAGACAAAGGAAACAGCTCCAGGAGAGGTGGTCTTTCAGGGAAGGCTTCTGTTTCCTTAAAAAAAAAAAAAAAAAAGGCTGATTCCTCAGTCCTCAGTGTCCGTGATGCAATTACTGTGCTGGTCAGCTCACGGTAATTCATTGCAGGGACATGGCTATCGTGTACTCTTTAAGCCAGTCTTTCATTTCTTCCTCCAGGGCCCCAGATCAACTTCTAGGACACCGATGGAGAAGCCTGCCTCCAGCCCGCACCGCGGCCCTTATCTCACCCACAGAGTCAGCAGGCCTGCTTTTCAAGGACAGGGGCCATTGCAGCCCTGGAAGTAATTGATAGCTCCATGCTTCCTTCCACTGCAGCAATTTCGAAGATGGTACAGAGCTGATGATGTTTGCAGGACTGAAGTTCAGGGGGCTGGCCCTGACCAGCAATTGATTGTCTCTTGATATTCCTTCTCCGCTGATACTTAAGTCGGGAGGAGGGAGGGGAAGCCATCTGCCCTTGGTGGCTGTTCAGGCAAATTAAAGTAAGTAAATAAATAAATAAATATAAATGTTACGTGGAGCCATACCTGTTTTCCTTTTAGCTAATTAAAACAGCATCTGGAGGCAAGCTTTGGTTTCTTGGTTGCACACTGCCACCTACTGGCTGTTTGTGTCATGACACCAGCAGCCCACCTGCTATTCGCACAAGTTTAGCTTGTTTGTGCCCAGGTGTATTTAGATTCAGAGCCTCCAGTAAAGCTATGAAAGCATACAGATAGCCCTGAAGACCACAAGGAAATTCAGCGCTCTCTGTGCTTGATTATACACTGCAAAAATTAAAACCTAGACATTTAAAGAGTCAGTCACAGGCCTGTAACTAATGCCCAGCTTCTCACGTATGTTTTTTCTCTCTCTCTGTGTGTATGTTTACCTGTGTGTGCACAAATGTAAAATGGTTATAATACTACCTAATGCATATATTAATTTTAGTAAATAGCATGAATTATACATATCCAAACTAATTCACATGGCAGAAAGTATGAGAAATATTATCCATGAGGGCACATATATGTACACAGGCATACATAGTGATATCTACACATGTGTCTATCAAACACTGTGTGTGTGTGTGTGTGTGTGTGTGTGTGTGTGTGTGAATTGTTTGGTCTTGTGCTATCCCAAATTAGATCAGCAACTGTATGTTCACTCAGCACCCCGGAATGTTTTCTAAAGACAGTTTTCTACATAACTACAAGTTGATTACACACATAAGAAAATGCACTTTCATGCAAAATTCAACCTAGTGCCCACCATCATCCCATCACAGTGGTCACTTGGAGCCTCTAAAGCATTTAATTCCAGGCTGTGTTCAGCTGAGCTCCCTTTGTTTCCTTTACTTCACCGCAGATCTTCTCTCCTCACTGGCTTTTTAAAAATCAAGTCTGTGTGTTCGTGTGTGTGTGTGTGTGTGTGTGTGTGTGTGTGTGTGTGCGTGCGCGCGCGCGAGCGTACAAAGCAGAGGCCCACGTTAGCGGTCTTTATTGCTTTCCGCCTTAACCCCTGACTTGGTTAGAAGGCTGGCCATTGAGGCCCAGAGGTGCGTCTACGCCTGCCTCCCCGTGCCATGACTAGAAGATCCCATCTTCCATCTTCACACTGGACATTCTTACACCCGGGCTGGGGGTGAAACACAGGCCTTCACGTTTCATGGCACCTCTTTCCTGAGTAAGTCTGTCCCTCTAGCCTCACTGCTTGGTCATGCTAGGCTGAAACCCAGCGAAACCCAGGGGTCTAAGCTTTGTCTCTGCAGGGCTGAGGATGGAGCAATGACCACCTCTCTATATGGGTTTTAGATCTCAAACTCGGGTCCTCACGCTTGTGTGGCAGGCACCTTACCAACTGACCCCTGCCTCCAGCCCCTCTTTCCTTTCCTTTCTTTCTTCTTCCTTCGGCTTTGTTTAGTTTGGAAAACACATTGTAAAAAGTTCACACTGAAACACCAAAGAAAAGCTACATAACACTACTGTTATCTTCAAATGGGGACACTTTTGCCCCGATGGGACATGCAGGACTCATTGGTGACAATCTGGGTTTTCAGATTGGGAGAATAAAACACTTGGCAGCTGCGTGTGTGTGTGTGTGTGTGTGTGTGTGTGTGTGTGTGTGTGTATGTATGTGTGTGTGTGTGTAGGTCAGGGATCCTGCATGACACCAAAGGGAAACTCCAGGCCATTATCGGTGACTGTAATGAGCAGCAAATTCCCACTTTCACTCTCTTGAAAATTAAGTACCTCCTCAGTTTTGCTTGTGGTTTAAACAGGAAGCAATGGAGCTGTGCCTAGAAGTGGCGCCTCTTGTGGCCAGTTTTGAGAACTGCACCAGAGAACTTGATTCTCACTAAGGCACTGAGACTGGTCAGGAGCTGAGTTTAGCAACAGACACTCAAGCAGTGGTGTATCGATGTTTTTTTTTTGTTTGTTTGTTTGTTTGTTTGTTTTTTTCACAGTACAGAGGTGAGGGTGGAATTACAGAGAGGAAAGTTTTGTGACCCGCATAATCACGTGACCAACAGACATTTAATTTACTTGACAAAGGTATGGCGGTGGTATCAAACGGGCTTTGTTTCCTGAGTCTGTAGAGGGGAAGGAAGCAGGTCTTGTTTTCGTGTGTTTACATCTTTAACTGACAGACTAAAATAAGTGCAATTTGTTATTTTGATTGTTTTTCCCATTAAACATCTTATAGTGATGGAAGACGCGTATACATACGTGTCTCCTGCTCTGAAGCATTCATCACCTGGCTGCTCTCTCCGTTCTCCTGCGGGCAACTCGCCATCCAGGGAGGCAGCGCCGGATTTTAACCAAGACTGGGTTAGAATAGAAAGTGTTGCTGACTCGCAGCCTAGTACAAAGACTCGAACTGTTCTATAAGTTATGTTAAAAGGTTTTCTAATCCCAGCACTCGGGAGGCAGAGGCAGGCGGTTCTCTGTGAGTTCGAGGCCAGCCTGGTCTACAAGAGCTAGTTCCAGGACAGGAACCAAAAGCTACGGAGAAACCCTGTCTCGAAAAAAAAAAAAAGTTCCGAAGGTCCAAACAGCGTCATGCGCCATCTACTTTTGTATTGTGATATTTGTGTGAGAACTGACTGAATTCTGCCCTCACCATGAAGGTCCAGTACAATCAGACAGTTCATTCAGAAACATACAGATATTTTAACGATTATATAAATATAAGTTTAATATTACAGCACTTACTGGATAGAATGCAAAACCCACTTCCCACTGTTTTCTAGTTTATTCAGGGAAAACGTAACAATTTAAATGATAATGGTAAAGGCTACTCACATCAGGTATTGCCGCTATGGCCTGTTCCTGACGGATTTAACTCGGACACTGGAAAAGGATGAGAGTCAGTACTTCCTGTAAAAGAGAACCTACTATCTCATCCATGAAGAAGTCAAGGAAGATGACGGGTACCAGTTGCTATAGTTACAGTTTTATCAGTCCCTGAGGATTGGGAAGCTCCACCCTAATTGCTATGTTGGCGCTTTTTATTCTCAACCAATATTCAAGGTGGTCATTCTCTTGCGACCCCATCTTATGAATGAGGAAGTCACAGGCCAGACAGATCTGACTCCTACGACTTCTCTAAGTCTGTATTATTAAGGATTGTACTGAGCCATGTCCCAGCCCAAAATAAACTCTGAACCACCCATCCTGGCTTCTCGCACAAAACATTGCCTCAATAAACTCCATGAGTACAACAGGCAAAGCTCAGAAAGTAAAGAAGGATTGTAGTATTTGTTTATAAAGGGTATTCTAGTATTCTCTCTCTCTCTCTCTCTCTCTCTCTCTCTCTCTCTCTCACACACACACACACACACACACACAGTTGACAAACAGAAATGTGAAGCAGGAAGAATGGAGCTCACACACAAGAAGCACACACAGTGTCCCTGGATGAGTGCGTTGTCAGTTTGGACTTAGGGGATCCACTCTTTCTAAATTTCAATTTATTTATTTATTTATTTTTAGTTTTTCGAGACAGGGTTTCTCCGTAGCTTTCTGGTTCCTGTCCTGGCCTCTTGTAGACCAGGCTGGCCTCGAACTCACAGAGATCCGCCTGCCTCTGCCTCCCGAGTGCTGGGATTAAAGGTGTGCACCACCACCGCCAGGCAAAATTTCAAATTTTTGATTGGAGGGTGTGATCAAAGGAAATAGAAGTATCCAGTACATCTGTACACAGCATAGAAAAATAACCAAACTACATCCTGAAGTGTCAGGCGCTCTGGGAGTGTTTACCCCGGGCAGAGAAGCATCATTCCACCTGTACCTTCCATCTCCGACACAGAGGGGCATCATCTCACCATCAGAGGAGCCTTTCCTTGCACTGCAGAACCTACTGTAGAGATCCACAGCTGGTCAAAACACAGGAAGTGGCACCGCGGTGCCCAAGCCCCATTGGTACAGTAGCAACACAATCCATACCCCTGAGACTGAGGTAGCATCTCAGAAGGGTCAGAGATACTGGGAGAGCCAGAGAACATGAAAGACTGCTGCATGGTGTCCCCGCACACACATGGAGGCTTCACCGTGGAATCTCAATGACATGATTGCATAAACAAGGCCAGCACAGTCATCACACCAGTTAACGTGCTAACACGTATGTGGGGACTTTCCAAAGCCTACCCCTAGATGAAGAATTATAGACGGTCAATGACTTCTAACTGGGGGAGACCAGTTTACTTCAAGAACAAGCCCCCAAATGTGCTTATCTATAAACTCAAGCACATACATACAAGCAACACTAATTGGCCTCAGTAGAATATATATATATATATATATATATATATATATATATATATATATATATGTATATGTTATAAATTTCAGAGGGAGGAGGAACATGGCAGCACCCTGATGTCAAAGGGGGATGTGGCAAATTAGAATGATACAAATACTCTGCACTCATTCATGGAATTCTAAAAACATAAATTAAAGATAATAAGACAAAATAACAAGTAAAACTTACAAAAAACAAATGTGATCAAAAAGCATAATCTAGACATGATTATGAGGTTCAGGAAGATAAACTGAGTCTGAGCCATGAAGAGATGCAGCGATGTCGGAGGAAGCACAGAGAAGTCCCCCTGCCCAGCATGACAGGAACGTCTTCTGGGCTCGGCTACCTACACAACGTGGCTCACCTCAGGTCACCTTACATGGCGCTCATTACATGCCTTTCAATGGGATAATAAGTCATCTGCTATAATAAGTTTTCAGGGCACTACCTGGTAATATTATCAAAGTGCAAATCTGTCACAAATAGACCCTCAGATTAAATGAATTGAAAATGCCACATTCCACACTTATTAGGTCCTCATGTGCTCTTCTGGCTGCTGGAAGCTCGGTTCTCTGTTCAGAGAGACTGGTGAGCGTGAGAGTGATGCTGGAGATGTAACTGTGACGGGCAGAGAGCTGTCACTCCGACACATGGCAGATGGAAAGGGCTTGAAAAGGAGATGATATTCCCGCTGTAGCTCAGTCATGTTTCACAACACCCTGCACACCACCCAGATCACTTTGGCTTCAGAGGGTAAGACTCGGGTTTCAGCTGGAAACGCCCCCTTAAGTCACTGGGTGGGCCACCAGGCCTCAGCTGGCCTCCTGGATGGGCTACACATGAGCCCTGTCAACTGTTCATGGCCGGTGGTTAACTTCCAGAGCTCAGATGGGGAAAGCAAGAGCGGCTCTCAATCAGTTGGAGCCTCTGCTCTAAAAAACAAGGGGTATAAAGAATTCCCTCCATCCAGTCCATGCTCTCTGTGTCTTAGCCAGGCATGGCATGTCTTAGAAGCACATCACTAAGGGAAAAGTCTATTATATATCCTCAAAAGACTAGAGACTCTTTCATCATTAGAAAACCTCTCGGATCCTTTCACACTCTTCTTTTTGCTGCTTTATTTTTTGTTTTGTTATAACTAGCAAAAAAGAAATGAAAACATAGATGTAGGCACTATCTACTACATACCTGTTACTTCACATTGTGACCAAAGCACCTGGCATAGACAAAGTAAAGAAGGAAGCATTAATTTGAGCTTATGGTGTTGGAGGGTTCAGTCCATCATAGACAGGAGGACATACTGGGCAAGAGGAGCTGCCTACTTCACAGAAAGCTGGGAGAGAGAGAGAGAGAGAGAGAGAGAGAGAGAGGATGCTAACATATATCTGGCTTTCTCTTTTCTCTTCCTTTATTTTATTTGGATTCTCAGTCCATCTATAATAATGTTTATATAGACTACAGAGTGTAGATCTATAGAAAAAATATGTCAGCTAAGTGAATTTTATTTATTCTCCCAGCCTTTCCTGAGAGGAAACATATGATTGACGTCACCCATCTCCTGTTCCATATTGGCACTGATGTTCTGTTTGGTCAGTCACTAGGTGCTCAACCTGTCCAGGAACACATGAAAGTTTTTCCCTAAAATTATACCAGACTAGAGGCTGGGGAGATGCTTCAGATGGCAACATGCTTGTTTCACAAGTACCCGTGTATGCCAGTTGTGGAGAAATGTGCCTGTAAGCTCCTCTCTGGATATGGAGGGACAATAGGATACCTGGGGCTCGCTTGCTGGTCACACAGGCTAGTCAAATCAGTGAGCTCCAGGCTGAATGAGAAACCCCACATCAAAAGCAAGATGAAGAAATATAGAGGAAGAAATTCAGTGTTGGCCTCTGGCCTCTGCACATACATGTATACACACAGGCACACCTACACAGACAAGTACAAACACATACACACAACAGCCTTTATAAACACACCACTGATTAGGCAAGCATCATTGGTAGACATATAAAACCTTTGTTATTCCTGTGCAGTGTCCCTTTGTATTAATCATCTTTGTTGCAGTGTCACAAGATAAACAGCTCACTATCTATATAGTCAAGAAAACGATGCAAAGATCTCACAGCCTGTCTGTTCACGGACAGAACCATCCAATGCTGGAGTGGCCTAAACTTTTCTCCTAATCAAAGCCACACTTTTAATGAGATTTGATCTTTGATTGAAAGTGAAAGGCTGCATAATGAACTTCTGGGTCATTACGCTGCTCCAGGCTTAATTTTTATTTAATTTCAGTCCCCTGATGTTTGTGATATAGAGTTCTTAATTTGTGTTGGATCTTTAAAACTTTCTCTTTCGGATCTTTGATGTCAGTTGCCTTTTGGGGGCAATAAGTCTATTTTAAACTTAAGAGTACTGAAATAAAAAATTCTAGTTTCCATAGAAGCATATCATTTCTGTCTACATCTTTGAACATGTCCACATTGCTATTGGCCTATTGGTCCCATATTATAGAAGGGCTTTTAAGTAATGTCAAGTGCATTAGATGCCTCTAATTTGGGGAATGCCTATAATGAGAGTAGAATATCTACTGTCTTTGGCCAAGCAAACTTTGGTACAGACTCTAGCTTGGCTAGCCACCCACTGTGTGACTCAGTAGCCAATGTCATCTTATACCTTATGGTCTGACTTTTTTATTTGTTCTCATGTATGTCTGCATGCCATATATGCATGCACACATGTGTTTGGTGTCTGCAGAAACAAAAAGAATTAATATCTAGATAAGATCCAGTTCTCTTCAGCCACAGGGCATCAGCCCCTTGCAAGTCCTCCTACCCTCAGACACACCCTAAAATGCCACTACAGCCTCCTGCAGCTTACACAACGATGGAGAATTTACTCTGAACCAGGATCCCTGTGACCAGACTCACATGGGTTAAGGATGATCGCTGTAATGCAGAAACACTCTGGAATTTATGGGAAGGTGACATGGTATCTGATTCTTCAAATCATAGCAGACTTTTGTCCAAGGATCCTGTGACTTCAGTTTCCCTTTCTCAGCAGACTATTCTCAAGCATAGCTACACGAAGAAGGCTTCTCAGCTGTCCTCCAAGCTCTTTGTAATATGGCCACATTGAAATAGGGACATGTGTGAAATAAGTGTGTGATAAATACATACACATTCACATGCTGTTGGTGTGCAGTGTGTCCAGCAGTACATACATGTGTGTACAATGTGTGCATATGTGATATGTGGACATGAGTGCACCTGATGTGCATATGTGTATGTACAAGCTCTCCTAGTGTGAGCACATATGTGATATGTAGATATGCACGCCCATGTTACTGTACATGACATGGTGTGTTTGTACTATATCTACGATTGATCTTCTAGGCTGCTCTGCTCCACTAGAAAATGTATAAGTTTCTCAGAGCTGCTACAACAAATGACCATGATCACAGCCCAGGGCAATTCCTTAAGATTCTGGAACCTGAGTATCTAAAACCAGGGCTCCAGAAGAAGTGTTCTTTCCTTGCTTCTTCCTGACTCAACAGTGATCCTCTATCACAGGTTCCTTGGATTGACTCAGCATCACTCTGACATCTGTGTCTATCTCCATTGCTGTATCCTTCTTCTTTACATACTCCATATCTCTGAACCATCTCCTCCTTGATTCTTGGCTGTCTGGAAGCCTGCGAAGCAGTTATATATCTGTGTGAGATGCTGTCAGAAATAAAACCCAATTTCTTCATTCTTTTCTCCTCTTCTTGCCTCTCTTCTCCTTTCTCTCTATTTCCCCCTCCTCTAAAATGTCTTCTCCCATTAAAAAATCATTAGCTTAAAAAAATAAAACATGCTCTGTTTTGTTTTGAGACAGGGTTTCTCTGTGTAACAACCCTAGCTGTCTTGGAACTAGCTCTTGTAGACCAGGCTGGTCTTGAACTCACAGAAATCTGCCTGCCTCTGCCTCCCAAGTGCTGGGATTAAAGGCGTGCACCACCATCTCCCGGCAATATTAAACGTTCTCATCAAACACCTTCACACACAAAGAAATAATAGAGAAGCCACGCAAGGCTGCCTATTGGTAACTCATGTCCTTGGGAGACTGAAGCAGGAGGACTTTAAAATGGCCAGCCTGTACTCCGTAATGTAACATATTGCAAGAGGAAAAGAATCAGAGAGAGAGAGAGAGAGACAGACAGACAGACAGAAACAGACAGATGATGGCTATATTATTTATCCTGCATCTTGCTTATGGAATTACTTCACAATGCATATGAATATCAATAGAATATGCTTATGCCTGAAGTATACAAAGATTTTTATTTGGCAACTCTACATGAAGAAATCTGGAAAGATGGTAAAACAAATGCATATCAACAGGGAAAAGCTAGCAAACTGATTTTTACCATCTCACCATAGGAAATGGAGAGCTGTGTGCTGCGAGTGTCCGTGGACACAGGGGCATCACCCCAGAGGCACGCCTCCCTCTGCCTCCCTCAAGTTCTGCTGATGTTGCCTGAGGTCCCATCAAAAGTCATTTCAGCAACCTAGTTGCTGAGACGGATGGCATCGTCTCCGGGGTTTCTGACCTTCATCAACAGGAAGAAAATTTCAGCTGAACCCTGCAAAAATGCCAGGACAACATAAATCACGTTTGGACAGCCTGTGCTTTCTATCTAACGCGTGAAGACACCCAATCATACATCGAGACCTGGATAATAAAATGAACCAAGGGAAGAGAAAGAAAAATTAATTAGCGCTCACTCTGCTCATCGTGTAAAAAGCTACTGGCCTTTTTGGTTGTTGAGGGTTTTTTTTCCTATTAAGAAAAAGAGATGACAGAACTGTCCTCAAAAAAAAAATAGCTTGCACTTAATTAAGCATTTCTTAAATACATTTTAATTCAGAGTTTAGAGAAAGAAAGCATCACTAAAAATTATACAAAGGAATGGCCTTGCTTCTCTTAAGCAAAATAAATGACAAGTGAAAGCAATAGCTGTAATTAATGGTATTAAAATGCAAGCGACTCAGCCCCAGTTAATATGCAATTGTGGAGAGAAGACAAGCCGTGCTTTTAAAATTAAGCGATCAAAACATAGCCCTGTTCATCTGAGACTGGAATCAGACTGCTCATCACTGTAGTGGGATCCACAGAGCAGGATTCTCCTAGTCTCTGCAAGGATATGTGATAGAAGGCTCTTACTGGTGAGATCTGTGTGTGCATTACCCATGAGAACATCAGTGCTTTGATGGTACAAATCTGTAGTATAATAATAAAGGAGGACATGCTCAAAGGGGCCGACGGAGAACGATGAATCTTCTCTTCCACCTTGGGCTAAAGAACAGGGTCTTTGGTTTGTTTTAGTCATAGATTGCCGGATATGGAGACAGGAAGATTCTATACACAGCACATGTACTACTGCTCCCATTCCTTCATTCTCTACAGGCATCTCTAATCAAACGCAAGCTCGCTCTTGTAAAAAAATTATATATAGCACATATATGGCTGATTCAATTCCATTACCTGCTGGAGATAGCACTAATCAATCACACATCAGTACTGGCAGAGAATATGTCTATATGTAACACATATACCACTGCTCCCACAGCTTTACCCTCTGCAGGCATCCTTAATCAATCATGCATTTTTTTCTAATGGAACTTCTATTTCTCATTTTCAGTCTGCTATTATCAGCAGGAGCATTCAGGCAGGGTCACAACCAATCAGAATGGAAGCCACTGAGATCAATGCTTAGCAACCCCTTCTTTACAGCCTAATCCCAACTGGAACTATAAGATTCCTGAACTCTCTAGTAATTGGGGACTTGGGATATAGTGGAAGCGTTGTTATTTTCTCTGCTGTTTACTAACAGGTCCCAGATGTACCTTCTCTGGTCTCATGAGAAGCTAACACATTGAGTCAATATTAAGAAGCAGAAGGGAAACAGTGTCCTAATAAGCTGGACCATGTATTTACTTACAGTTTAAGTACTCTGAAGCCTGGGAGAGGAGGGTCTTGAGTCCCAGGTGAACCTGGGCTCAATAAGAAGTTTCAAACCAGATCTGCCTATACAAAATCACAGTCTCAAAAAATCTAACAAAAATATAATAAACTAATGAGGGAACTTGAACTCTGGAAACATAGCCCTCCTCCCAGCCAGCAGGGCAAGAGTCTCAAGCTCACCAAGCCCTTGGTGACCACAGAATGAGTCTCATCTCCATAACCATGTTCTCATGGGCACTTGAGGAATTAAACAGCCAGGAAACTGCCAGGCCAGTGTTCATACCTTGACATTTGAGAACCTGAGCTAACCTATTAGCCACACTCGGCTACACCAGAGCTCTGTGGACTGACTTCTCACAACCAGCTTCAAGGTCAAGGGGAGTATGTATCTGACAGCCCGTTCCAGACTCCCTCCTGCACACTCTGGGCTACACCGGAGCTAGCAGCACTGTAGAGTGTGCCCAGCACGCCTCCATCATCTGACAATTGTGTCCCTGGCCATGAGACTAATTTAACTTGACATGCCGACCCTGTAGACACTCCATCAGTCTCTTCTGTGTTTCTCTCTCCCTAGCTTCTATCATCCTCTAATTTTCCTAAAATACATGAAAGAAAGATGCTTACCTGGCATCCCATTTCCAAAGTTAAGACTTGCACACAGGTAGTTATAAAAGGCAGGCACATAAAGACATCCCGACCTCAAACTCTTACCTATGAAGCTAACTCCCAGCCAGCCTGGCAAAGCAGACATTGACAGAGACTCTCCACCCCAGGGAGCCTGAAGTGCCTATGCTTTGAGGACTGAGATAATGTCTTAGTGTGGGTGAATGAGAAGGTGCTGGGCACAGGAAGGCATCATCCAAGTATTGCTTGGTCCTGGTCCCCATTGTTTCTGCTCTGTTGAGAACCTCTTTACAAAGATTCTCAGCTGGGGAAGCTACCCATATGCTAGGAGGACTGAATTCTTGAGCAGCAGGTACTGAGTTTGCTTTGTCTAGCTTTCCATAGGATTGCATAATAGGAAGTACAGCCTAGTGGTTAGGAGTCAATGGGCACTACCTGTGCTGAAACCCTTCTTTCCCTTTATCCCTGAATGATCTGAGGCACATTTACTAATGCCCTTCCAGATCACGTCTCATTTGGTAACAAAACTGTATGGTTCACAAGAGTCTGGGCAAATGTTAAGATAAAACATTAAATATGAAGAACTCAAAACTGTCCTTGGCATTCTGTGTCAACTAGATGCTGCTGTTGGTCTCTGTTGGATCAGCTGATAGATATGTATGTAGATATTCCTAGCATACATGAAGTCCTGGGCTATATACCCAGTACCACATAAATCAGGTATGACAGTGCACACTTGTAATTCCATCATTGAAAATGTAGACATACAAGGATCAGGAGTTCAGGACTGACTTTGACCCCATCATGAGTTCAAATTCAGTCTGGGATCCATGAGAAGCTGTGCCGATGATTATTCTGAAATGGAGGCAAAGACCAGGCTTGGCCCACGGGGAATGAGCTATGTGTGACAGCAGCAGTGGCTGAGGACAAGTCACAGCCCTGAGGAACTGTGTGAGAAAGGAAATATGAATGACCAGAAAAGTCAAGAAATACAGAGATAGGACGGCAGCTTCCTAGCCACAAATCCAAGATCATGAATGAGATGACAAATGTCCTGAAATCAGAAGCAAAGATGTCTCCGCAAACTCTGCATAGACATCCTGAGGCCATGGCAATGTGTTTAATCCCTGATCCTTACTCAAGACTCTATCCAATTGTGTGTACAATCGACTGCATTCTATTCAATGGGGCGGGTACTCTCCCTGCTTATTGAGTCTCCTTAGCCTGGCCCAGCGCATTTCCCATCTCATCCTCAAGTCCTGTTTTCCCCTGTGTCTTGAGCTCCAGTTCTTAGGACCTCCACTCATTTGCCATGCTGCTTGACACAGATGTCCAGCTTTGTCCCCAGCCTGGGGTACCACCTTTTGTGTGGCTTTTAGTGGGAAAATGTGGGCAAATATCTATGCACCCTAGATAGAGCATGATGGCAGACCAAATAAATAATTTGACTGAAATCCAACATGGTGAAGCAATTGGCTTATCAGGCTTATTTACAAAGCATGAGTGAAGATTGAGTGAGGACTTGCTTATAGGGACGTGGATGGATGACTTACAGCCCATTGCATCAACAAAAAGATCACCCAGCATGGGTTACGACTCAAGACAGCTACATCCTTGAAGCTCTGATATATTTCCACTACGGAACAGGATCCCTGATGATACCATAGTTTAGGAATATTTTTGGCCTCTCACTCAGAACACGTGCTGGCCAAAGACACATTCTGAGTGGGCAACACTAGTCAGCTTCTTTAGCCTTCTCAGCTTCAAGTCCACACGAAAGGAAACACAAGCTGTAACTTTTGGGACCACTCAAAACCCCTCTGGGTGGTTTCCAGGCAGATCGGAAGCTGTTTGGCTGCCCGGGGAAGATAAGTGAGGAAAAGAAGCCCTGTCTGTGTTTACAGCTGTGACAAATGGGCTCCTGTCTTCTCCTGACAGACTCTCTCTGACTGATGCATCAGCCTCCTCGATCATCACCAGAATCACCGCCCTCGTCATGGTTTGAAATTCAGATGGATTTTACACCACAAATAAGAATGAATTCAAATGTCTCAGTTCCCCGAGCAGAACCGATGGGGCTATAATGTCATACTTGTGCAACTGTACACAGCCAAGCAGGGATGCCATGTGATGGGCTACCTCCCATCACCTTTGCTGAATCTACATTAGTTCTGTAGCCTTCACCTCCGGGAAGCTATCATAGTCCAGTATCAAGTAGCAGGACACTGCATTCCACATGTCTGTAGTATCTTCCAGGAGATCAAAGGAGATGGAAGGACCCCATTCTGCTATGGGTTCATTCTCAGGAGCCCTGCTAATTAGTGGGGTCAAAAGTTAAAGTAACAAAATAAGACCACATCTGGGCAGCCACCTTGAAAATGCCCCATAAATAACAAGATGAGGTTTCCCAAGTGATAGTGGGCTTTCTGATGGTCCCAAAATGCTGTGGGATAATGCTCTCGTCCACTGTAATATTTGTCACTCATATTGGTTCCATAAAACGCTGATTGGCCAGTAGCCAGGCAGGAAGTGTAGGTAGAGCAGCCAGAGTAGGAGAATTGTGGGAAGAGGAAATGAGAGACAGAATCAGCAGCTGGATACAGAGGAAGAAAGATGAGGATGTCTTACTGAAAAAAATTTACCAAGTCACATGGCTAAACATAGACAAAAATTATTGATTAATTTAAGTTGTAAGAGATAGTTAATAATAAGCCCAAGTTAATAGGCCAAACAGTTTTTAATTAATATAAGTTTCTGAGTGTTTCTTTGGGATTGGATGACCCTGGGACCAGGCAGGAGAGAAACTCAAATTTACATCCAAAGAAAGCAGACAGCCACGACAAAGGAAAATGAGAGGAAAAGGGACTGCTTCCTCACTCTGTTGAGTCTCCTCTAGAGGCCACCAAGCCTGAAAGTTATTCTCTAAGCCCACGTGTAGGGTGGTGTGGTGTGTGTGTGTGTGTGTGTGTGTGTGTGTGTGTGTGTATCACAAAATAAGAATTGATAAAATAAAATTTAAAAATAAAAGCAGGGATCTTTGACTGTGTGGGGACAGCCATGGTTTTCCCAATCAGCCCAGGACACAGCAGGGTAAGATCATCTCCAAATGAGCATCAGTATCTAACAGAAGGGAGCAAAGAGAAGCTTGAAACTGGAAGAGGAAGGAATGGGGTGCGGCTCATTTGGTAGGGTGCTTGCCTGCATGCAGCAAGTCCTAATGTGAATGCCCAGCACACATTTTGCTAGCCATAGTGGTATAAGCCTGTAAAATTGAGCATTCAAGTGGCAGAGGCAAGAGGGTCAGAAGCTCAAGGTCATTCCAAGCTATACAGTGAGTATGAGCCAGTCTGGTCTACAGAAGACACTATCAAGAATGGGGGGGGGTGGGGCAGAAAGCAGTCAGAAGAGGAACCTTACTGAAGTGTTTCTATTTCCAAAAAAAAAAAAATTATCATTGAGATATACTCTGAGGTATACAGGAAAAGGTAGAGATGGAGGGAGAGAACTATTTCTACATATGCAAAACATGTGGGAAGAGAGAAAGAAAAGAAAGATTACATATGAGTTTATGTATTACGTATGTATAAATCACAAAGGTTAAAAGAAAATCAAAGTTAGAGAGGGGTGGGGGCACTGTTCAGGCTTTTCAACTAACAAGAGTCTAGTTTTAGAGAAAAGCCTGCCAAGTCTTCCTCCAGAGCAGTCAGCTGCTGTAAGAATCCACATGGGCCAAGGGGCCATTGCGTCTGAGGCAGGTTTACTTCTGATTGTGGCACCTCTGTCATCTCTTGTCACTTTAATTCCACTCTATCAAATTGCCAATATTTCCTGAGGCATTTAGGCTGCACAGAAAGGGACACAGGGGCACATGCACACAACAAAAGCAGGGCCATCTTTTCAAATTTATAAATCATGGCAACAAATGATACATCAGAGCAGCAGAGGGACCAGGATGCGTTCTTGGACTCAAATGGTAACCACTCCAGCTGCTACAGCAGACACCTCCCTGCGTGGCTGCAGCTGCATTGCCAGCAGAGAGACTACCGAGTGTGTGCTCTTTTGATGAGCCTGGAGGATGCTTCCTCTCTGGGACACTTAGATTTTGATTGAGACTTTTCCAAGTAGGGAAAGAACTCCAGGAGATACATCATCCGTAGCCAGGGAAACAGTCTGAGCAGCCTTTTCTCATGGAGTACATTAGTGGATTTGTCAGGGGCTGCTGCAACTACTGTCGGGTTCCTTTGTGACTCTGTCATGTCAGCACAATCTCGGGGAGCAAGTGAAAAAATCTCCCAGAAATGTTTTTACTTAATGTGTCCAGCATAACTCAAGGACATGTGAAAAGGGTGTGTGTGTGTGTGTGTGTGTGTGTGTGTGTGTGTTATCTCCTTTCTCCAGAAGAATGGGAGCTATGTAGAGAATGACTGTGTATAACTTCCTCCCCCAGTAAGCTTCACAGACCAGCATAGAGCCAGGTGTTGCTGATGGACAGACCGCAAGGGTAAGGGCAGGAGAAACAGAGTCTGAGTGGCTTGGAATTCCCAGAATATGTCCCATTCATCTGTCTTGGTAATGACAGAGCTGAAGTTATTCCTTCGGTACCTGTTGCCCTGACAGTTTCCGAACTCTATCAGAATGTTATTTCTTAAATATTGCACTGGATTTAAATATACTTATGGGCATCATAAAAGTTCCAAGGAAAGTCAGAGCACCCTGAATTTGGGATGTAGCCAAGGAAGCGAGCTATCTGAGCACTGCAATATGAGCTCAGTGGCTGGAATAAGACAAGACAGTGGGTAAAGTCGGAGTGTATGTGTCACCTAAGTGGCAATTTGTTGTGTCCCATACACAAATATCCACGTGTGTACATCAGAATGCTCTCTTGCTGCACAGATCAGAACCCAGAACTTCAACACACATGGGATCAGGACTCAGCGTAAACAAAACTGTACTGTACACTTGAGCAGCTGTGATCGCCACTTCATCAGACCATGCAGGCAATTGCCTTGTCTTTAGAAGTGAGTCCTGGTCTGAGGAGTCAGCCAACACATCAGTCAGCAGATGCCTTAGTCATCGTGAAACCATTGCTCAAATCCTCGCCATGAGAGTTTGACCACATGGGCCCACAGCTGCACCATCATAGAGAGAGGCATCTTCCTAAACCCGTAGACAGTGTCAGGAGTGGTCAGGAGCTCCATCTCCATTCTCCTGCATGTGTAACCCCTTTGGATCCACCATATTAATAGTGAAACTCAATATGGTCAGTTGTGCTTTGTCACAGAAACCTTTGTGAACTTCTGCTAATAAAGAGAGACCAAGAATATCAAAGAACAAAGATCTGACAATTGCTTCTCCTGAGGGGACCCACACCAAGACTAGCAAACAAAATAAATGGGTGGAAAACTCATTCATCCAGGCCCAAAGTAATCTTCCAAGAGCCTCCAATCTCAAACAGCAAGTCACTGCTCATGTGGATGAGTCCTGGAGGACAACAAGGTAAGCCATCTTCCCAGTAAATACACATGGATCAAATATATAAAGATATATGCTGGGAAACCAGGCACCATCCATTCTATAATGCATGCAATGTTACACAAAGCTATGTATGATACTTGCATCAAATATCAAGCATATTGATTAAAATTGTGACATGAGGCATCAATAAGTTATTTTTTTTTCTGGAAAACATAGTAAAATAAAAACACAGAACCACATTGAAGTAAAAACTAATTACATTATGCACTCCTCACTGCAGCCATCAGAAAGAACACTGGCCACGGGTGCTAAAATGATGAGCATTGTAATTTGCAATCATCCCCAAGAGTCAACACACAGTTGCCTCCAGAACAGGGTATGGTGAGGTGCACCAGAATCCCCTGGACTGCAATTACAACAGTTAGGACTGTTTGAAACCAGAAATACAAAATATACGGGCCTACCTTTTGGTCCTCTGTTTCCGAGCAGTTATTGCAGTTGGCTTGGATATCCTGGAGAAGGAGAAAGGGAGAAAGAGCAGGAGTCAGCCTTGTACTTGAGGATATTCTGTGACTGCTGAGGCTCCCTTTATATTAATAAAAGTTCACACTCCTGGCAGTTCTTCCTCGAGTCATTGCACTTCACGGTGCTCTTTGGAGGTGTACACAGTGGTGTTTGCAGTAGAGGCATATGGGTGTTGTAAGAGAGCTTTATTACAAGCAGATGAGGGGTGAACCTGAATGCTACAGGTCAGAGATCAGCAAAGAGAAACTGAGCGCCATTGAAATCATCTCTCCCTACTACCTTACTCATATGCAAAGGGACGTTCCTTTCATCAGATTTAATGTCCTCCTCTGCCTTTGTCACATGAAAATATATCTGGTTTCAACACATGCCGTTGCTACCTAGTTAATATTTTGTTCATTCAGCCATCTTCCTACTTGTCTTTCTGTCTACCCATCTATCTGCTCATCCTCCCAACCATCAATCCATCTACCCACTCAATCAGCCACTCAACCACCCAACCACCCATCCACCCATCTACCTACTCATCCAACTACCGGTCCATCAGTCTGTGAATATCCATCCATTGATCCCTCAGTCCATCTGCCCACTCATCTATCACTCTATGTATCCATTCATCTAACCATCAGTCGATCTCCTTTGCCATATATACATTATCCATTCACCCATCCATTCACTTACTTCTCAGTCTGTCTGCCTGCCCATTGACCCATCCATGCGTCCATCCATCTATCAATCCATCAATTTGTCCATCCATCCACCCACCCATCTACCTGTCCATTTATCTGTCTGGATGCTGACCCACCCATCCATCTGTTTATCTACTCACACATTCATTTATTTCTCTATCCATCCTTCACAGAGTTGTCACCTAGTTAATTATCTTTATTTATTGAATCCTTTTATCTAATACAACTTTGTTATTTTTTTTCCCTCATACAAAGGTGAAATTTATGGTAGCCAACTTTAAGGAACTTGTTAGATAGAAGTGAAGACACATTCACACAAGAAACTATGGAATTAATTTATTTATGCAAAAGATTTGCGGTCTAAAAGATGGTCCATTAGGTAAAGATACCTATGTCTAAGCCTGCTAAACACTTTCAATCACTAGGATACACCTGGTAAAAGGAGCGATCCAACTCTAATAAGCTGTCCTCTGACCTTTACAGGTATGCTACGGTGTGTACTTGGCACCTCTGCCCCCAACACACACACACACACACACACACACACACACACACACACACACATGAAATAGGTGAACAAACCTAAAAGACATCCAAAGATTGTTATTTAGTACCCACTGATATCAGGCCAGGGTCTAGATACACAGTGCCACAAACTGCATCAAGTCCAGGGAAGGACCTGCCTTGGCAATGCTCATATTATGGAGACGGGGAAAGAAAATAGAAAGGACAGATTGGTTAATGGACCTGGGAGAAGATAAGCGCTACATGTAAAACAATTCCGTGAGAAGGTGTGAAATGCTGAGAGCGGGAGTCTTAGATTTCAATCCAAAGAAGTGGCCCTGCATTAAGTCTTGAAGGACAGTCCAGAGTGGATGATGGGCCCCTGGAGTGAAGTCCAGCCAATGGAGTGGCGCATGTGAAGAGCCCAGATGGTGCTGTAGGCACACTCCAGCAACCAGGATGGCTCTTCAGCCAGAGGGAAGCAGGGATAAAGGGTAGGGAAAGAGAGCAGAGGTCAATCAAGTGCATGCAAAACAAACAAACCAAAACCAAACAGAAACAAAAACAATAGACTTAGGGAACAGCAAACACAACTCAACAAACACAGGGTAGTCCTCAAAGTGAGCTCCTGAAACTCCAGGAGCTGTTTCAAAGGCTTTTGTTTGCTTGTTTTAAAATGCATTTTTATGATCATCTCAGGAAGTTTATAGAGGTTCCAAGAAAAAGAAAGAAAAGAGAGACAGACAGACAGAGATAGAGACTCAGGATTAGGAGATGGCTCACACAAGCCTGAGCATCTGAATTCAGATCCTTGGAACCCATAAAAAAAACTGCATGGCTCCATGTAATTCCAAGGCTCAGAAGTTGTAGACAGGAAATCTTAGGACCCAGCTGGGCAGCTAGATCAGCCTGAACTGGCAAACTCTGGGTTTAGCTGAGAGACCCTGCTTTAATGAACAGAGTGAAGAACAGGAAGGAAACACCCAGTGTCAGCCTGGGCCTACACACACACACACACACACACACACACACACACACACACAAAGGGAGGAAAACTACAAAACCATTATCTGAGAATCCTATTTCTGTGTTTGTGAAATGAAACTGAATCAGGAGTTTCCAGAGCCATCTGGACTTCCGTATTTATTGAAACAATCCTCAGGTGCTAAAATATGGAAACAATCTACGTGTGAAGCAGGGATAGGTGAAGAAAATGCGATGTGTATGAACAGTATCATATTCTGCAGCCATTCAAAAGAAAGGCAGTGTATGGTGTGAAGGAATGTGAACCAGTGTGGTAGGGAATGAAAGGCTTCAGGGGCAGATAACAACCGCCATCGGAAACTAAGATCTCAAATTCAAGGAGACAGGAAAGGCGGCTAACCAAAGCCTGCCAGAGAACGAGAAGCAAGGAATCTGTCGATCTAATGGTGCGGTCTCAGTGAGAAAGGAAGAGTGAGCTCAGGAGTCTCCTGTGCAATGTGCAGGCTGCAGTTCAGGATGAACTGGATTCCTAACAGAGGGCACAAGAGTAGAGCCCTATTGCCCACTACCAGAGTCTATGTGAGGCACCCAAGTGTGAATTAGATTTTCTAAGGTTAGACTTCCAAACATCCATGCTACCTTGATAAACACATACATCTAGCATGTCTCAATTTAAATAAACAAGTAATGGGGGATCCACATTTGAGTACAGCTGAGGGCTCATGGCTCTTATAGAAGGTCCACAGGCATCGTGCTGTGTGGGTGAATTGGGGGTCTTGTTTGGTCTCCTCCAGCATCAGCATCAGATCTCTCGCACCACGGAGCATCTCTATGGACTTTGGTACACGTCATCCCATTCAGAATCCCAGGTGTCTTCTCTGCAGTATGGGGCTAATGTGAGCAGGAGCTGGGTTCCTTGCATGGACCTGCCTCCCAGCTACACGGCATCATGAAGATGCTGTGAAGAAGAACACACCATGCCTTAGGTCTACCCTGTATCCCAGGTCAGATTCCACAACATTTGTGATCTGAGCAGGTGCTCGTCCCTCCCTTTCCCCCCTCCCACAGGTCTCCACGTTGGTTGTCTAAAAAGTCTTGGTGTGGTTTTACCCAGAAAGGGGGCCTTTGAACAAAGAATTTAAGGTAAGTAAAATCCCTGAGGTTGGGGTTTGATTCAATAAGATCTGTGTCATTATTAGAAGAGTCTCCATGGCCTGGGGTCTTAAGTCAGTGGACGGTGACTTGCCTAGCATTCAGGGAGCTCTGACTTTAATCCCCAGTACCCTCCAAAATGTGCCCAGTGGTGAATGTCTGGCATTCCAGCACACAGGAGGCTGAGACAGGAGGATCAGGAGTTCTAGGCCATCCTCCACCAAACAACTTGAGGCTAATCTGAGCTAATGAGAGACATTTAAAAAAACATCCAAAACAAAGGAGCCTCCAAAAACTACTGCTGCCCTTTCTGGAGGCACAAGCCAGAAAAGGGCAGTAAGAGAGACAGTCCCAGCATGTGAGACACATTAGCACCAGGTGCCTCCTGATTGAGGAGCTACACTCATTGATACTGGGCTAGCAAATGCTTGGTTCCTAGGAGACCTCATTCAGAACTTACCTGTCAGGGAACAAAAGCTGGGGTGAGCTGAGCGTGGGGGAAGGAAAGAGGCTAGCAAGGAGTATCTCCTTTCCCCTGGAAATGTGCAAGGGAACTGGTCCTTTTTGTCCAGCTACTGGGGAAGCCAAGGGTAAAGGGTCACAGGCTCAGTCAGTGCCTGCCTCGGCTGTAGAGTTAGTTCAGTGTTGGCTAGGGCAACCTTCTGAGAGTGCGGCGCTTGAAAAGTAAAACAAACCAAAAGGAAGAAAGATGCCGCTCCGTGGAGGGGTGCGAGACTGAGGTGGCCTGCGGCTGCTGCTGTTTTCATCCCAGGCGTCACAAATTACGATATGAAACCCAATGGGAGGGAGGCACAGCGAGCTCCAGAGCTCTGTCTGCTTGGCCTCACGCTGGCCACCTGAAACAGGGATCTCTTTCCTTCTCCACGGTGGAAAAGTATCAGATTAGGTCAGATTCTGCTGACCTCTGAAGAAGTGGCAAGGTGCTAATCAATAAACTGATAGAATCAATGGCCCCCAAGGCAGGTTTTCATTATTAATATGCTATGGAGAGTCCACCTGAGTGATGGAGGGAAGAGGGAAAACGCCACCTGGTAGGATGGGAGCCCTGCCGCTTCTCTTAGATTATCCAATTTATTCTTGTCAGGATTAATTTACTAAACCTAGGCTGGATTTTTTATTTAGATGATATTGTTGGTTTGTCATGCGCCTCAGATCCACACTGAAGGCGCCCCAGGGGACGGCGCTTGCTTCTGAACAATGTTGGGCTCAAATTGGAAAAATGTCACTTTGGGCGCGAACAAATTATTGTTCAGACCGCTCTGCGGACAGCAGGCGTCTCCGGATGGTTCCGAGGTGACCTTTCCTGAACCCAAGGCGTTGCATAAGTACTTCAGCCCCACTTGATAACCTCGCTAGGAAAATAACTCAATGACTTAAGTATTAAGTATGAATCTAAAGGCTTGTACTCATTGCCAAGCAATCAATTTTCCTGCAGAAGCGGCTCACTGCCTTCCTGTAGCCGAAAGCTGGACTGCCTCCAGTGAGGATTGAAGTTGTTGGCCACAGATGAGATTCAGTCAAGAATGTAGGGCCACCTTGTATAGAGTTAGTTATACCATAGCGGGAGGCTGGGGGCGGGGGCTCCACAAAAACAGGCTGACTGAAGGCTGGGAGTCAGCTCAGACAGCGCTTGCCATGAGGGCCTGAAGATCTCAAGTTGTTTCCAGGAGCTATGTGAAAAGCCAGGAACTGTGTGTTTGTAATCTCATCACCATGGAGGATAGATAGCTGAATTAATGAGCCCAGGTTCGGTGAGAGACCCTGTCTCAAAAAACCATAGACAGCAACTAAGGCAGACAGCCGGTGGCGACCCCTGCGCATACAGATGACTGTGCATACAAAAAAAAAAACCATGAACACATATACACACATTTTAAAAAGAAGAGCTGAGGCTAACACCTCTTAGGTGACAGGGACAATAGCTGTCTCCTTGGTTGGAGGCATAGTTTCCTTCCTCTAAGGAAGTGCCGGAATATGTGGTCCCCATCAATGGCGCCTTCCCATAACCTTTGTGGATCCCTGTTCTGAGTGGAGAGCTGAGACTCACTCTTTCAGCATTTTTAAAAGTTTTCTCTCCGGAGGCCTCTGTGTTCTTCCTGCTTTCAGACTCTGAAGCGCACAGTGATTGGTTCTCTCTAGAGGCATGTGCTGTTTCTTCTTCCCTCTTAAGAGAGCTTTCTTTGCTTCTGCGCTTTGTATGCTGGTTGTTTCCAATGAGTTTTGCAGGGAAGAGTTCTTTCTGGCCATGAGATGGTCTGGGTCATCTGTAAGCATCATTCACAGCTCTGTAGGACTGGGACATAAAGTCCCCCTCTGGTAAACTGAGAAAAACGCCTGCCATTGAAACCCTAGCTCCCTGATAGCATGAAGAAGGAAGGGCAGGTGCATGGCTGAATTATAATCTGTTAAAGATGGGTATTCCCATGCCTTGACCTTTAGATTCCATAAAGATGAGAGAATTGGGGGATGCGGTGTTTGCAGGTGTGATTGAGCTGATGAGACACAAAGTTTCGGTGGTATCTAGTTCGCCCCAACTCTCTTTTGTGGTGACTTTTGACAAGGGAAGTGTCAGGCCACTCAAGGCCAGGCAGACCCCGGAGAAGTGTTGCAGTAAACCAATAGACACCCAGCCTCAGGGTGAGTGTGGTCCTACCCACAGCCTGATCTAAGACTGCAGCCTTCAGAAGTGAGACAGAATGCATTTCGCTTGACTAAAGGCACCGATGGCCATTTGTCCCAGGAATTGTGGAAGATTAAAACAGAAGCTCAAGCTGCTGACCACTAAAGAAAGGTATGGTTGAAAGACCACAGGCAGAGGAGAAGATATGCTTTCTAGAGGGACTCCCAGGCCACAGCAGATGAGCTTACTGAGGCTAGAGCGCTCTCCTAACACAGAATTGACATTGCAGAACTGATGATGTCAGCCATCTGTTCCGGAAGTGCAATGGAAAGGCAAGAGCAAGCTGCTCAGGCTTGACATGAGAGCTAGGTTCAGGTCATTGATCCCAGTAACATTGTCCTTCTCCTGCTTCTGACAAGCCACAGAGGGGATCATGGGAAAGAGAAAGACACCAGGCATACTGACGTCATCCCTACGGAGTGTGGCAGGACACAAGACTTCAATGACAAGCCCCAAATCACAGCCGTGATCAACTTGGGAAGGAACCCCATTGCGTACCACTTCCTTTACAAGCTGAAGATGAAGGGCATGGCAGAATCGTGACATGCAGGGGAGTTCCATACCCGCCCGGTCCTGCACCAGGAGTGCAGAGTCCAAAGAATCCTGAATCAGGGCTAACACTGGTTCCCTCTCTGATTGCTGGTCTTTCTGATTGCTCAAATGCTGGCCTTGCCCTGTTGTTCTGAAAATAATTTTTCCTCCTTTAAAAATGAGTCCATGAAGCACTTTAGATATGTCTATGAAAGAGCACATACTTGTCATGAGTAAGGTGTTCTCTTTCTCTCCATATATATATATATATACATATATACATATATATACACCTATACATATATATGCATATATGTGCCTAGACATACACATATAGAAGGTATGTAGAGATCTGTGAATATGAGTGTAATGTAATAGGCCTGTGACAGTGGTGGGACCCATCTACCATTCCTGTAAGGTGGAGACAGGAGGATCACAAGGCCAGCCTGGGCTACACATGCTAATTCCCTTTCTCAATAGACAGACACACAAATGAAGAAATACGGCAGCGCAACTGAGTTTAGATGCAGAGACTGAGACCATCTTGTCGATTTTCTGCAACTCCAATTTTGTTTTGTCAAGTTGTGTTTATTCGTTTTCCTTTCCAAAGCAGATTATATGAAGAAACTTCATCCGCAGGAGCTGTATAGTCCAGCTCTCCCATTTTGCAGACATTAAGCTGAGTTTCATGGCGAAGGAGAGAAGGACACGCTGATAGTTGATGGTGTAAGCCACTTTACTCTATCTGGGGTTCCTCTGACACACATTAGCGTCCACTCAGAGAATGCCATTGAGTCTGAGTATTCCATTCAGGGTCGCCCTCTGCTATGTGACTTCAAAGCCAGCCTGTACCAGAGACTCTCTCAAAACCAAACAAAAACAAAGAACGTAAGCTCCCAAGTCCCCCTTCTGTGGATTCACGCCATCCACTAAGTTCCCTGGCCTCAGCAGAGGTGTGAAATGCCGAGGGACAGAAGGTGGCTTGACAGGACGTCAAAGTGCATCTGTCAGTCCTCTCCTTTCATCTCTTCACCTTGTCACCATGGTATCTCAGGTCCCCACAAACAGTGGCAAACGCAGCTCGGGAGGGAAAAACCTGCGTGCTGCAATTATTCTTTTACGGATAGCCACCTCTTACTCTGTTGTATTTCTAGATCAAGAAAACACAGTTGCCTTGGGGCTTGGTGTGTGTGTGAGCGTGTGTGTGTGTGTGGTTTAAGGCATGCCCTGTGTGTCCTGGAAGGAGACACCGCCATGTCGATGGAGGATGCTGACAAACCGCATGTTCACGGCAAGAGAGCTAGTGCAGCTATGAAATCATGACTTGCAGAAGGATGCTTGAGTGTGAATCCACTCAGCTCAAAGGTCAGGATTCAAATCAGGTCACTTATTTGAATCCGTGAAGGAAAACATAAAATGTATTCTATCCACTTCCTATCAGGTTCCCATTCACAAATGTCGTTAGCACATGCAATACCACGTCTGGCCAGCAGATGGAAGCAGGGAACTTTGCAAAAACTATAAATGCTGCCAAGCAACATAAAGAAAGGATCGGAACCTCTGTAAACTTCCTGAAATAACAATCTTTCTGTGCCCTCAAAATTATACTCTCTAATAACTGTATATTTTAATTCAAAACTCTATGTACTTTCCAAAAAATGAAATGGTTTGAAGACACATATTAATACGCACTTACCAAGCTTCAGCCTATTAAGAATGCTCCCTTCAAGCTATGGGTATTGTGAAAAGGGAAACGCTAGAATTTCAATCTAAAAGTGAAGATCACCCAAGAGTCTAAGAACTATGTCAGCTGGTATCATGTGGCCAGGGAGTTAGCATATTAACTTAGCAAAACCTATCAGAAATGGATTCCACTAACTGAGCCACACACTGACTTTCTAAGCAGGCAGAAGAGCATTTCTTTGAGAAATGGTAGTTCCTTTAAAAGAGAACTAAAAGATGAAAAGGCAGAGGACTACAGGGAGTTCCCATAAACAAAGATTTTTCTGAAAACAAGGCAAACAAGGGACCGTCACTGCCTTCTCTCCGCAGGACTGCTCGCTGGCCTCATGGAAGCAAGCGCTGGCTTTATCCCAAGGCTTTGGTAGCATGGCTTCAATTCCAGCTGTGTACACAAGAGTGAACGTGTGGGGGTGGGGGTGGGGCTCGACTAAGGTGGCCACTGATGGTTTACCACAGTGGATCTGATTCCCAGGGCGTAGCTGCTCCTGGGCGGGAGTCCTGTGTTGAAGGTGAGCTCAAACCCAGGGTCCTTTAGCACACAAGAGTTATGCATTGATGCCACAGCAGGGGCTTAATGAGAGTGCTTTTAATTAACTGTAGAAGTAATTACCCATATTAGATGTAAATCACACTTGTTTCTACAGGAGGTGCAAGATTTCAGCACAGCTTTTAAGAATTCTTCTTGAAGAGCTGTTAGTTGCCAGCTCTCTCCAGAGTCCATGTTCCAAACAGCAACAAAAATAATAATAGGGCCTGGGCAAGCCAACTAAGAGCTATCCCCTTCCTTCTGTACCAGGGACCAGCATTGAGCCACACCCTCTCCAAGCCTGCAAGTGCCAAAGGGCACTCCAGTCACAGGGTACTCACAGTGGGTAAGCTAAGGTGTTGTGATTTTCATCTTAACTTGCAGCGACTGGGTTGCTCCATGGCCCTTTCACAAGGATGGGGATAATTGCATGACTCGGGCAAAATATTAGGAAGGAGGTTGAAGGTGATACCCCACTCTGCAATGCGCTGAGGACTTGAGTTCAATCCCTCGGGATATACTGGACACAATGGTGCTGGACACAACGCTACTGGACACCATGGCTCCTGCACACTTGCAATCACGAGATGGAGGAGGCAAAGCAGAGACAGTTGATGAGTTGAGCACACTGGCCAGCTTGCCATTCCTGGTTGAGGAGGCCGATGGAAGACCTTGTCAAAACAGAGAAGGGGATGCTGGCGAAGAGGCTCAATAGGTAGAGCTCTCGCTACCAAGCCTCATGGCCTGGGCTAGGACTCAAACTGTAAATGGAGAGAAGTGACTCTCACAAGGTGTACCTCCACATATACAAAGCTACACACTCCCCCATATATATGCACCAACACACACAAACACACACACACACACCTAAGATACAGAAGGAAGACCTCTATAGTGGATGGGAGTGCCTGGAGCAAGTTCAGGGGATATTATTCAGACAAGAAATGAATCAGATAGAAGTTGCCTTCACCGAATGTTTCCTGCATGTTCCACCCACACATTCTCCCATGTGTCCTATCTGTCACAGAACCAAACAGTGAGTTAGAACACCTGGAGGAGCATGGGAAAAATAGGAGTAAGGACAGAGATGCAATCAGGTGAACTGGGCATGTGGGACTGTTCTGAGCTGCTGCCCTTGACATTCCGGACTTCTGCAAGTGTGTGTGTGTGTGTGTGTGTGTGTGTGTGTGTGTGTGTGTGTGAAGGTGCCCCTACCCTTCCAGTAGAATGCAGTTGGCAAATACAAAATTACCCAGCAATTATTCATATGTTGATAAACACCTTCATTAAAGGATCTGAAGATGCAATTACCAAATTGAAGATTAGTATGTTTAACTCAGAAACAGACTGATGATGGAGAAGGGGGAGGGTGGCTTTACAACCAGCCAGGCGGGGACTCACTAGACAAGCAGGTCTCCTCTGAAATGATGCCCAACTCTGCCCAGGTGAAGGTGCCCACTTCTGCCCACCTCTGTCCATGTGCAGATGCCCACCTCTGCGCAGGTGAAGGTGCACACCTCTGCCCATCTCTGTCCATGTGCAGATGCCCACCTCTGCCCAGGTGAAGGTGCACACCTCTACCCAGGTGAAGGAGCCCACCTCTGCCCAGGTGAAGGTGCTCACCTCTGCCCAGGTGAAGGTGCTCACCTCTGCCCAGGTGAAGATGCACGCTTCTGCCCACATAAACATTGTGGGGAAGCTTGTCTCTTTCTTGTCAGGACCACTATTGAGTATTTATTGTTGGTTTTTCTTGTTTGGGGTTAAAAGGAGCAGAAAAAATGGAAACTTAAAAGGAACATGAGAAGGGAAAGAGGCCTTTCCTTTGGAAATCTGGCTGAAGTCTTTCCCAGGCTGGCTGTTTAAGAATATTGACACAGCCAACAAAATCTATTGTGAAAGTTGGGCATAATAATGCATGCCTTGGATCCCAACTTTGAGGAGTCCAAGGCAGGTGGATTTCCATGGGTTTGAAACCAGCCTGGTCTATATAGTAAGTTCCAGTCCATCTAGGGCTATACAGTAAGACCCTGCCTTTTAAAAAATCACTATGAAGATTGCCTACATAGAGATAATATCTTTTTAAGAGAGAAATTCCAATTGAGAACCCTAAGTGAGCAATGTGTCACAGTTGAAGTCTGAGCCTGTGTGCTTGTCTCTGTTGTAAACCTATTACTGCCTTGAAATCTCACAAACATTACTAACCTGAGTTTAGTCAAAGCACGTCTTGACCTTTGAAATGCATGTTTGATTCATTTTTAAGTACTTTGTACATGTATACAATTACAATAGATTTTATCTTTATTAGTACTATTATTAATAATAATTATTAAATAGATTTGATCTATTATTTTTAGTCTGTACCCACATCCCAGTGCCCACTGCCCTTCTGTCACCTCTGATTGCACCCTTGCTTAAATATATGTCAACGGTTTCCCTTAACAGACCCCAGACCATCTCACCACACTGGCTCATCCTGAAAGTCTTTTCTGTGGCCAAGTAAGATGCCACTGCACTGATGTGGAGACCTCTGCAATGAAGCTCTCAGGTAACTGCAGGTGGAGAGCAAGGCTGTCTCCCGCTCTTCCTACTACTGAATTACTTTGAGACACCTCAAGGGGAGACTAGACAGGAAAGTTACTGGCTTGGTGTGATGCTCTCGTTCAAGCGCAATCATAGAAGCCAGAATAGGATGCGTTTTCAGTTTTTTGGGAGGGTCACAGGCACGTTTGCTGGGTCTCCTACATTTGCAAGCTCTATACGTATAGTCACTGCTCATGCAGGCTACCGGAAGCGCTCACCTAGGAAAAACACAGCCTCATCACCTCCTGAGGAATCTCGGCACAAGAAACATTAGTGAGCACAGAGATGATGGAGGAATCCTGTGGGATAGCTGCAGGGTGCAGTTTAACCGCACCTCTTCATGAGGATCAAACAACTCAAGGGAGAACCCCCAGGAGCAAGACCAGCTTGCTTTACAGCCTGCCTCTTTTACCTGTTTAGGGGACATAGGGCTTTGCATAGTAGAAACTCACTTTTCACAGTCTAAAAACGAAGTTTTGCAAACCAAACCCTTCAGGCAGGTATGAGTCTTGGTGAGAGAAAGATGCAAACGCTATCGTTAAGGGTGCACTATGTTCCTTGCTGTAATCACAATGTCTAATTCGAGCATATATTCATTAAGTATTATTTACAGTGTACAACACACGCACATCTTTGTGCAGGTGCACACGCCCACACTGTTAGAGGCCAGAGGTGGATGACAGCGGCTCTAACTCTCTCTGCCTGTTCCCTTGAGAAAAGGTCTCTCACTGAACTTGGAGCTAGTCTGGATGCTGGCAAGACTCAGAGACCCTCTTGCTCAGGGCCCTAAAATCTCTTGCCTCTTGGCACCCTTTGCCCCCACACCTCCATCACAGTCCTAGAGTTACAGGCTCACACAGGCACAGCAGGCTCTTTGCTGCAGTGGCTGGGTATCCAAACTCAGGTCACCGTGTTTACACAGAAAGTGCTCTTTCCCCCAGGCCATCCCCTCACCGCCCTAAAATGATGCTATCATGATCTTTCAACTTAAGTAAGATCTTTAAGACTTCTTTAACTCTGTCACCTTATTGCCGTTCAGTCTCTTAAATGGACCCATGAAGGCCACATCAGATGCCATTCCCAAAAAGATATTATCCTCTGAAATGATGCTGACAGAGGCTCCCAACTCAATGCCCATTGAACCAACGGCCTGCTAAGAGCCTAAAGCTACAAGGACTCAGCAAAACCATTTAATTCAATATTTAATTTCCTCTTAGGAATTAGACATGCCAGAGAGACACCCAACTGTCAAAGTAAGATTTATGCCAATTAAGAAGGACGCAAACAGCTGAAGGTCAACTGAGCTAGTGCGGAGGAGTTTTTTTAAAGAAGAAATTAGCATTCTTAGACTTCCTGTTGAGCATTCTGAGCTGAGCTACTGGGCTTTGTGAAATAACCGCTGATCTGGGCCTCCCCTGTCCTTGCAAACCGGTATCTGTGATGGCCCCTCAGACCACATAGACTGCAGACTTGGTCCTCTGACTTTGACCACAGACATAGACTGTAGACTGAGGCCCTAAGTTTTTGGGAAGTAATATTCTCTCCCCCTTGCATCCCTCAGTTGGTACTTTACTGCCTGGCAGGAAATGGGTAGCAGCAGTTTCCAGAAGATTCAGTCATTAATCCTTCAAGGAAGGAATGTGAATATCATGGTCTAGACTTAGGTAGTTGATGCATTTTAAATGGCCACCGTTATGGCCACCCTCCATGTCCACAGTGACAGGATAGACGTGGAGCTGGAAAAGGTGTCTTCTGCATTCTGGAACAGATATTACTAACATGACAGGACCACTTGCAGAATATTTGCCCATGGATAGATGGACATTAAATAAACTATACAATAAAAGTGATTCCAGGACTGGAGGATGGCTCTGTAGGCAAACTGCTTGCTGTTCAGACACAAGGACCCGAATTGAGGTCACCAGTATGTATAGAAAAAGTCAGACCTGGAGGGACCATCTGTAAGATTAGCAGTGGACTGGGGTGGGAGGAAGGAGTCAGAGAGTCACCAGAGCTCCATGGTCTGGCCGTCTAGTCAAATAGCTAACTCCATGTTCAGCGAGAGACCCTGTCTCAAAGTCTAGGGTGACACCAAAGTTCAGGTCCCATGGGGGACTTTGGGGCCACTGGAGGCAAAGTCCTGGTCCCACAGTGAACTCTGGGGATGGGAAGATGAAAGCAAAGGAAAATCTACTGAAGCTCACTTCACTCAAAACTGTGTAATAATGCCTAATGCCTTGTATTCTAATTAAAGAGATTATCTCAAGATAAGATGGGTACCAGCAAAGCAAGATGCCGGGTGCCAACTCTACCCTTCCCACTCGCATGCACACACACACTGTGCACTCACACACACATGAGCAAAACCCACAGAGCTGACCAGCTCTTGCTTCTGCTTCCCAATGTGACAACCTAGAGATGCAAGCTGATGCGGAAGAAATGCATTGCAGTGCTGCCTTTGGGCTGCTAATCCCCAACAGGCATGCACATTTCAAGACGTGGGCTATGACATGCTGATGCCCAAGGGTGGACCGAGGACCCACCACAGCAATAACTGAGCCCTCACGGGGAAGGAAAGTGTGTGCCTATGTGGGTCCCAGCGCAGGAGACTGCGAGGCTGCAGTAACTCCCGAGAAAACAACCGTCTTTTCAGTCAAGCACAAGGAAGAAGTACCTGAAAATAGACAGTGGAGAAAGACCACATTTCTCTGCCTCTTCACCCTTTCCATGGCTGCCAGATGCCCTTACAGAATGGGTTTTTGGGGCCAAGATGCAAGGAGAGATTTTAAGATATTCTCTGGAAAGTTTGGGTTCCTTTCCCCTGCGCATTAGCAAGCCTGCCCCTCTGAGGAGAGAGTCATGTATGTGTTGACAAAAAATGGCAGAAATCCAGGCCATACCAGAGATGACCTAAACACAGCCTTTCTGTATGTTGTCCTAGGGATGAGGGCACTTGCACACATAGGGCGTATACAGACAAACAGGGGCACATGCACAGAAATACTTAAATTTTGAAATAAAGAGGAGAAAAAAAGAAGCCCATAGAAAACAAGTGGTGACCAGCCCCAATCATTCCAGCTGATGTGGTTAGGCACAGAAACTGCCATGTCCACAGATCTGTGTTGGTCACTGGGAAGGTGGAGGTCTATGCTCCTAAAAACTCCAGATTCTAATGCCTATCTCAAGGAAACCCTATGACAATATGGTTGCTATGCAATATTGTTTAAGAAATGCTGGGGGTGGGGAAGCTGTGCCTTTTCAGTTCAGATTCGTTTTTGTTTTCTCTAAACACTTTGATTCTGAGGTATCAGACACAGATATGAAAGAATGACTACGCAGAGAACACTTAATCCATCAGGGGCTCCAGGGCTCAGTCTTCTTTAGAGGAAGCAAATCCAGAGAGATGATGTCTCTCACCCAGGGTTAAAGAGCCGATGCCGACAAATGCTGGCTCTGCAGCCTGAACCTGGCTTGTCTGGCCCAAAAGTCAGTGGCTGATTGATTGATGTTTGTTTGTTTGAAGGTTTCCTTGACTTTAGTTCTTGGCAGTGTCACAGCGCTAACTGGGGGGTCGTGCAGGCCACTCCCTCTGGGAGGCACGCGCTCTGCCTCTAGCTCCAGCCTGGTGACTTGGTGCTCTGCTAATCTGGTTCCCACCCCTATTCATCCCCATCCTCTCTTTTCTTTCTCTTCCCATCTCGTCTTATTGTGTCTACACTTACGTGTACCCGTCCATGTAGAGGCCAGAAGCCGAGGCTGAAGGTCATTGGTCCACCTTAATTTTAGAGACAGAGTCTTTCACTGAACCTTGAGTTCACTAACTTTTTTAGACTATCCAGTGAGTAAATCCCCGAGATCTCCCCCCTGTAGTTACCTCCTCAGTGGTAGGATTACAAACATGCAACTTCTTCACGCCTGCCTTTTGATTTGTGTACTAGTGGTTTGAACTCAGAGCCTCATCTTTGTGTGGCAAGCATTATAGACTTACCCACCCTCCAGCCCTTCTGCTTACTCTCCTGAAGAAGTAGCGCAACACATAGGAACATGTTGTTATTATTATTATTATCATCACTACCATAATTATCATCATCATTATTGTTTATTGAGACATGCGATTATTATGTAGTCCAGGCTAGAATCAAACTCAGAGTTTTCCTGCTCCCAACCCCCATGTGTCACAGGTTAAAGTATGCGCCATCATTCCTATCTTCATAAAATCCTTCTTAAGTTGATAAATCGATGAAGTCGTGGAATTAGGCAGTTTGTCACTCACTAGCAAGTCCAAACCATTTTGAGCCTTTCTTAATCACTTGAGAAATGTTCGGTGTTATGAGAAATGTTTATAAAGGATTTAACACAGAGCCTAAACTCTAGGCTTGCTAATGCAGCCACCAATTACATTCGACACTAAGTGGCTTTAGAACAAGCTACTTGGTGTCTCTGTCTACACTTCTACACTTTAACAGAGGTGGTAGGAAGCAAAGAGTCTATTGATATGAGGCTCAGGAACACATTCTGGATATAAAATTTCAGATAGGAGAAGTGAGCTATGAGATTTTTGAGTAATGACATCGTCATTAATAACAGTGTATTAAATTCTTAAGCATTGTTCGGGATTGGATTCAAAGAATCCTTACTGTGGATACAAAACCACACAAGCAGAGAAGTCATGCAAATGAGGTTTTTAGCTCAATCCACACAACCTTAAATTTAAGCATGGTTCTAAGCATGCTGGGGGAACACATCATCAGAACGATTTTTTTTAAAATAATTTTTGAGAAAAAATAGTAGGAACATTACAACAAATTCCAGCTTCCTGCCACTTATGGACAATGGCTGCTTCTTGACCACATGCTTTAGTATAGCTGTCAGTCTTGGACATTGGACACCTTACTCATTTTCCTTACACCCTATGAATGCAGGGACTTGAAGGCTGCTCAGGAATGGAGACAATACTCTTTTCTCCCAAGAGTAGAAACATCATGCCCTGGGTGAAGGAACCCATGCCAAGGAAAATCCGCATCCCAACTTTCCTCCACCCCTCCTCTTGTCCTTTCTTTGAATTTCATGGGGGTCTGGAGAGACATGAATCCCTCCCCTTCTTCTTGGACCTCACTGTTTCCCATCGTCTCCTGGCTGCAAGCGCAGATGGTCCTCCTACCTTGTCTGAGGCTAGCAGGTGTTAGGGGAGCGATCATCTCCAGTAATAACAAATATAAGAAGAGCCACAGCTGATAAAGCCAGCTGAAGTCACTCTTTAGGGTTGCAGGCCTGGCAGCCACTTAAACTCACTCAAGAAGTCCTAGGCTCAGGAGGCCTAGCAGCTGCCAGAGCTAAAGTGGAACTTTAGTGGGTATCATGGGAGAATGAAGCCACCGAAAGTCCTTCAACACAGCATCTCTACCAGACCACCCAGTCACCCTCACCAGTCCTACTCCACCGAAGCCTGGTAATATAGGTGAGAGATTTACCCGTCTCCTTGAAGGGATTTGTACTCAAGGATAACAGCTGTAAGTACTTGGTTATTGTAACATTACTCTGATAACCATATTAGGGACCTGGAAAAGATACGAGGACTCCAGTTTTATTCCCAACACACACAACCATCTGTAACTCTGCTTTAAGTTATCCAACACCTTCTTCTGGTCTCTATAGGCACTGCACTCACATGCACATAAAAACATACAGACATATATACACATGATAATAAAAATTAAAAAATAAAGCATTAAGATATGACTATCATCCTACCAACTATTGCTTCCAAATGGCCATATGATATCCATGTTGTTTATATTGTCTTTTTATATCTTCTTCAGGTCCCAATCTTTTTTTCCCTCCTTGTTACATATAGAACAATACAACAAATCTTTATTAGTTATTTCTATTGTTGTTACAATAAAGGAAGGAAGGTTTCCTTTTTGTTCACAGATGAAGGGTACCATCCATCATGGTGAGGAACACATGGAGGCAGGACCATGAGATGGTGTCTCACGGTATATCCACAGTTGCAAAGCAGAGGGAGATGAACTCTGGTGCTCAGTTCACTTTCTCATTTGTACTCAGACTAAAGGTGCAAGCCTATTGAATGATGCCGCCTACAGCTGCCGTGGGTCTTTCTATCTCAGTTAGCTAAATCTAGAAACACCCTCTTCCCAGAGGTTTGCCTGTTTTGTGATTCTAGGTGCTATCAAGCTGAGGGTCAATATGAACCACTGCAGGGGCCAGGAGGTCCCAGATCTATTCTTGCTTCTTGCTTTTATAACTAGTACATCTTGGATTCAGGGATGTCTCCTGTGTCCTGATGCTGGGGTCTATGGAAGAGCTACTCTGTGCGTTTCATGAATATCTGCCCTTCAGGGAGGGATACATGAAGGTTCAGGAAAGACTCCTGTATATGTTCCAGATCACAACGGGTGTGCTCATCACAGCTTCCTCCATTCACCACATCGCTCATCCATTCGTCAACTGTGGGGCATCCTCTCAACTTCAATGCCTCCGTATCCCCTTGAGAGCAGAGCAAGCTCCCTATATGGCTTAGCCACTGGGCAGTTCTCTCCTTCCAATGTGAGTCCTAGGGATCAGTCTCAGGTCATGGAGCTCGGCAGCAGCCCGAGCAGTATCCACCGAGTCATCCCATGGGCCCCGCTGATCTGTTTTCATCATTGCACCTGTCCTTTACCGCCTGGATGCCCCTGACTGACTAGCCCTCACCTCACATCCATTTGGTCCATGAAGATGGGACCTATTTTTGGTTTTGTTGTTGGTTCAGAATCATTCTCAGATCTCTAACACTGTAGCTGGTCATTCTCCAGGAACAATGTGAAGAACGTGATGGCTGAATGTGACTTTGACCCATTTACTTATGTCCCTGACCCTCACACCCAGGACTTCCTGTCTTAAAAAAATGCTTAATTTAAAAAGGGAGGGCCTCAAAAAACCTTCTACTTTATCTTCTTGGTGAGGGTCCTCCCTCTCCTCTGAAACTTTCTTTAATGGAACTATTCCTCCCTCCCTTCCTGTCTCTCCCCCTTCTCTCCCTCCATGCCCCATACACAAGGTATTTTTCTCCCCAACCCTAACACATAGTTTCCATCTTGCTTGCTTCTTCAACTCCAATTTGTAGGGATAAGTCCCGCCCCTTAAGGGGCGTGTTCGCCTCGGGCTAATGTCTGCCTATAAATTTGGCGAGCAAGCTCCGAGCTGCTCGCTTCTGCTTTCCTGGTCTCCGCGGGAACGGTGGTTCTGTAAGTCTATTTCTACATTAAAGCTATATATATATATATATTTACACTCTGTCTGCATTCGTTTACGCCGCTACATTTTGGCGTCCAACGTCGGGCTATTTTGCCCCCGACTCAAGCGGGTAGCCCGCTAGCTAACACAGCACCCTCCCGGGTGCTGTTTTTCAGTTCGTGACTCCGGCCCCAGTGCCGAGTCCGAGACACACTCGGCGACACAGGCCCATTCTGCCTGCCTTGGCTAAGTTTTGCAGCGGAACCCCACTGCCTGAATTAGCAGAAGCTCAAGTACTTGCGGTTTTGCAACAAAAGCTGCCACAGTGTCAGATTTGGTCTGTTACAAAGTGACTTGGCCGGTTGTGGTGGCGCACGCTGGTAGGATTTGCTGAAGGAGGCAGAGGCAGGAGGATCACAAGTTTGAGGCCGGCCAGGCAGTGGTAGAGCACGCCTTTAATCCCAGCACTTGGGAAGCAGAGGCAGGCAGATCTCTGTGAGTTTGAGGCCTGCCAGGCCTTGGTAGTGCACGCCTTCAATCCCAGCACTTGGGAGGCAGAGACAGGCGGATCTCTGTGAGTTCAAGGCCAGCCTGGTCTACAAGAGCTAGTTCTAGGACAGGCTCCAAAAACACAGAGACCACCACTGGCAGGAACCGATCTTTGCAGGTAAAAAAATTTTTCTTTTATAAATAAAATGTCTGAACACATTACTGTTCAAGAATTTAATGATTTTTTTTAATTGTACCATGTGGGAGATTTTACAAGAGGTGTCTATCACCCCACATATATGGATCCTTCTGGGAGTCGTAGTTTTCATTGGCACCAAATGGTTTGATAATAGAAATATGATAAAGTCTTTACGAGACGAATCCAGGATTCTTAAGGTAGAGATTGAACGCTTAAAAACAATTGAGAATGACAACAATCTTCTCAAGAATCAGTTTGAAGTTCTCCAGGCTGATAACAATCTTATCAAGAATCAGTTTGAAGTTCTCCAGGCTGATAACAATCTTCTCAAGAATCAGGTTGAAGTTCTTCAGGCTGATGTTAAGGAGAAATTCATTAGTATGGAAGAGGGAACAGCTGATCTGGACCATAAGATTCAGTCCCTTTCTGTTGGAAAGGAAACATTAACTGAGAGAATCAAAACTGCTGAATGTGACAATCGGATTTTGTCTAAAGCTTACGACAGATTGACGGAAAGATTGTCAATACAAGAAGGCACGGTTTATGCCATAAAAATTATGTCCAAAGATGAGATGTTATCTCTAACGGACAAACTTCATACATTAGAATCCTCAATGAAGGCTTTGGAACATAATACTGGACAGGAGTTTCAGACATTGCAGAAGGCAATGGTGAACAGAATTGAAAAGATTGAGGAATTTCTAAATTCTGATGAAGAAGAGCAAAGGGTAGAAAGGCAAATTTTAACTACATCTGTGGGTAAGTCTCTCCGGGACAATTTCCACAAAGCTCTACCTACAGCTCTACCTGCCTTTCCAGTAATAACAACAGAGAAGGTGATTGGTTCCAAAAACCCTAGGGTCATCAAGGAGGATACGTGGGAGCCTGTGCGTATGAATGATCTCAAGGAAATAAAACAGGCTGTCATGACTTTTGGGATGCAAGCCTCTTTTGTTAAAGAGATGCTAAGATCTTGGGCCACGACAAGCAGAGCAACCCCCTCAGACTGGCTCCAGCTGAGCTCTGCGGTACTCGAGAGTGGACCGCAATTGAAATGGAAATGCTTATTCAGGCAAGAGGCTAGACTCTTAGAACAGCAGGAAAAAGTGAAGGGAATTGACATTTCCCTAGATCAAATTCTAGGTGAAGGGCCCTTTTCCGATCCTCAGGAACAAGCTAATTTGGATGAAAACACACTCTCCATGTGTACTACAGCAGCCTTAAGGGCTTGGGACAGGGTACAAGACCCAGGACAGAGAATGGAATCATTTGTCAGAGTTAAACAGGGTCAGAGAGAACCCTTTAGTGACTTTTTACAAAGATTAACTAAGGCTGTACAAATAGGAATATCTGACCCAGAAGCAAGACGTATAATGATTGAGTCTTTGGCTTATGAAAATGCAAATGTGGAATGCAAAAGGATTTTGGGTCCTTTAAAGCTCAGATCAGCGCCGTTGGAAGAATGGGTCTTGCATACACTCAATGTTGATACATTTGATTATGGCACTGAAGCATGGGTAGAAGAAGCAATTTCCAATGGTAAAAGGAGACACCAGAATACCAAATGTTTTAATTGTGGAAAAATGGGTCATATTAAAAGGAATTGTAAACAACGGGTTTTCAGAAATAATAATAATAATAATAATAATAATGCATCTTTCAGAAATAATAATAATAATGCATCTTCTAGAAATAACAGAAATAGGAGGACTCAGCCTTCAGGTTTATGTAGAAGATGTGGAAAGGGCAGACATTGGACGAATGAATGCAGGTCTACAAGAGATAGACAAGGCAACCTGATACAGCCGGGAAACGTGAGAGGGGGGGCCTCACAGGCCCCCATGGCAAACATGGTTCAGTCATATCCAGTTTCTGCAGAGAACGTGCCTCATCAGGACAATTAGGAAGCCCCATGCCTACTGTTACAAGCAATAATGATCAGAAAGATAAGTTACGTGTGTTTTGGCAAACTTCTATAAATGATCAAAGACCTAAACTGAGAGTGTGTGTAAATGGCATTTTTATTACTGGCCTGCTGGACACAGGTGCTGATGTAAGTATCATTACCCCAGAATCTTGGCATCCGTATTGGCCTCTTCAGAATGTAAATGTTCAGCTCCTGGGAATTGGAACCCTATCTCGAGTAAGGCAGAGCACGAGATGGGTTGAATGTATAGGGCCAGAGGGACAAATAGGAAAATTAAAGCCATATGTAGCCAATATTGCAATGAATTTATGGGGTCGTGACCTATTACAACAATGGAATACTGAAATTAACATCCCTGCTAAATCTAGAGCCTATATTTCTGAGAATAATATTAAAAGATATTACAAACTGAGAAAACCGGCCATTCGGGCTGTAAAAGAACAAGCAATTGATGTCCCTTCAGAGATACCAACAGCCTTGCCTCTAAAATGGTTGACTGAGAAACCAATATGGACAAAGCAATGGCCTTTAGCTGAGGAAAAGTTACAGGCTTTAGAACAGCTGGTACAAGAACAATTAGATGCTGGACATATAGAAGAATCTACCAGCCCTTGGAATTCTCCTGTATTTGTGGTTAAGAAAAAATCAGGTAAATGGAGAATGGTGACAGATCTCAGGGCCATCAACAAGGTTATTCAACCTATGGGCCCTCTGCAATCTGGAATTCCTTTGCCCTCTTTATTACCAAAAGGATGGCCTCTCATAGTTATTGATTTAAAGGATTGTTTTTTCACTATACCTTTGCAAAAAGAAGATAGAGAAAAATTTGCCTTCACAGTGCCTAGTTATAACAATTCTCAACCTTCGAGGAGGTACCACTGGACCGTTCTCCCCCAGGGTATGTTAAATAGCCCCTCCCTGTGCCAATATTTTGTGAACCAACCATTGCAAATAATACGCAAGAAATTTCCCAAATCTATAGTATACCATTACATGGACGACATCTTGTTATCCGATTCAAACATGGATACCTTGAACAGACTGTTTGAAGAAATAAAGATACTTTTACCTAAATGGGGATTGCAAATAGCTCCTGAAAAGATTCAGAAGGGAGATTCTGTTAATTATTTAGGTTATAAAATAGGTTTGCAAAAAATTAAGACACAAAAAGCACAAATTAGGAGAGATCGCCTACGGACTCTTAATGACTTTCAAAGACTGTTAGGAGACATTTCCAGTCTACGACCAGCTATTGGAATAACACCTGATCTAATAATTCATTTGAACAAAACCTTGGATGGTGATAAGGATTTAAACAGTCCCAGAGAATTAACAGCTGAAGCAGAAAAGGAACTGACAATGATTGAGGAAAAATTACAACAGGCACATGTGGACAGGGTGAATCCAGAGCTCGATTGTATTCTCGTCATACTACCATCAAAAATTTCTCCTACAGGAATTTTAATGCAGAGAGATGATATTATTTTGGAATGGATCTTTTTACCACATAAACCAAGTAAGAAACTGAAAACTTATGTGGAAAAAGTCTCTGAGTTAATTATAAAAGGCAAGCTGAGACTTCGTCAACTAGCAGGTATAGACCCAGCAGAAATTATAGTGCCTTTCACTGCTGATGAACTAAAGAAATTATGGGAAGATAATGAACCATGGCAAAGAGCTTGTGCTAATTTTTTGGGAGACATTAATAACAACTATCCAAAAAGCAAGCGGCTTAACTTCATAAAGAGAACTTCTTGGATTCTTCCTCGAATCGTCCGTGATGCTCCAATAACTGGAGCCCGTACATTCTATACTGATGCCAATAAATCAGGGAAGGCAGGTTACAAATCAGAAGACTTGGATAAGGTGGAACAAAGTCCATATACTTCTGTCCAGAAGGCGGAATTATATGCCATTCTTATGGTGCTAAGGGATTTTTAAGAACCTATTAATATAGTTACAGATTCACAATACGCAGAAAGAGTTATTTTACATATTGAAACTGCTGAATTTATACCTGATGATACTGAACTAACCTCATTGTTCCTCCAGGTTCAAGATTTGATCAGGAACAGGCTTTGCCCTATGTACATAACACACATCCGATCCCATACGGGTCTGCCAGGTCCTCTAGCACAAGGTAATGCAGAAATTGATCAATTATTGATTGGTAGTGTGCTACAAGCCTCTGAATTTCATAAAAAACATCATGTTAATAGCAAAGGTTTGAAGAAAGAGTTTTCAATTACATGGCAACAAGCTAAGGAGATTGTAAAGAAATGCCCTACTTGCTCTTTCTATAACCAAACGCCACTGCCTGCAGGGGCTAATCCAAAGGGCACCCAAAGGAATGAAATCTGGCAGATGGATGTGTTCCACTTTGCAGAATTTGGCAAATTAAAATATGTACACCACACCATAGACACATATTCAGGTTTTCAATGGGCTACTGCCCTGAGCTCAGAAAAGGCTGATTCAGTAATTACACATTTATTGGAAGTTATGGCCATCATGGGTATACCTGCGCAAATAAGGACAGATAATGGTCCAGCATATGTATCTAAGAAAATGAAACGCTTTTTTGATTATTATAATATAAAACACATTACAGGTATACCAAATAATCCTACAGGTCAGGCAGTTATAGAAAGATCAAATCGTACTATAAAGGATATGCTGAACAAACAGAAAGGGACTGAAAATACCCCCAGAAATAGATTACATAATGCTTTATTAACCTTGAATTTTCTTAACGCTAATGAGAAAGGAACGACAGCAGCAGAAAGACATTGGATAATGGAAAAGTCTGCTGAACTAAATCAACCGATTTATTTCAAAGATGTGCTGACCTCTCAGTGGAAGCCAGGAGATGTGCTACGTTGGGGAAGGGGTTTTGCTCTTGTTTCCACAGGAGAAGAAAAATTGTGGATACCATCAAAATTAATAAAGTTTCGATTTGAAGAGGAGAAACCTCTTGGAAAGGAGAAATGACAACTCATCCACAACGATGATATTCATACAGGTGGTAAGAAAAACATATAAAATGGGGGCAGGGTTCTGTTCTTATCTCCACAGGGAAACACTCATCTTTGAGAAATTCAAGGAACCCTGGTTGTTTGGATACTGACAGATGGAAAAATACCTGCCCAATAGGAAATATCAAGACAACTGAATGGGTTGTGTAAGTAATATTAAACCATATTTCTAAATTTATAAAGCTGGTTTTGAAGTTGGACTCTGGCTCAGTCCCTCTCCAATTCCAAGCCTGTTGGTAAGAGAAAAACCCAGAGTTTCTGGAATTTCTGTCTCATGTCAAGAGCCATGATATGGGACAGAAAGAAATATGAGTTTAGAAAACATCTTTGCATTTCTTCATATCTATCATACTTTTCATTGAATATATCTATCATGTCTTTCATTGAATATATATATATATATATATATATATGTCTATATGATTAATGTTTAAGTTTTTCATAATGAACAATGAGTTTTTCCTGAAGTGACATTTGAAGTTTCCAGGAAGAAGATGGGGCCCCATAACAACAACTCCACCTGGTTGATATGACGTCATGATACTGATAGCGCTACTACAAGACCTGCTTTTGATACCAGCTGCACAAGACAGTTCCAACTTGGTTAGCTGAAATGGTGCACATCTTATACAACATTTTGGCCAGACCTGCACGAAAATACTCAGAGACTATTTGCAATTTTAAAAGACATTATCTTGAAATTTAACCATCATTTTACTTTCACAGGATCCCCCAGAAAGAACGTCGCCCCTATGACAGCAGGAAGTAATTCTAGAGAACGACGTCCCCTCTCCCAGTAAAGTTTGCCCTTGGGTTTAGGGACATCATTTAGGGGTTGATTATAATTAGTATATGATTGAGGGTTGGGAGAGGAATTTTATAAGCTCAAGGATCATTTTGAAAAAAAAAAAAAGAGGGAATGATGGGATAATAGATTTATAATTGTGAGTTACTGCTTTTAGACAAATATATTGGTATCAATTCTTGTACAATGAAACAAAGTTAAATTATATGGACTATTGTACGCATGCATGTTTCTACCTCTGTTTAAAACATTCTTATGTATTGACATATATTGTATTGATATATATATATATATTGTATATATTTACCATATTGCAGTGTACATTTCTACCTCTGATTAAGATACTTATATAATATTTGTGTATTGATATATATTTACCTACTGCAATGTATATTTGTACATTGTTTATATTTGGAGGTCATTGTCCTCATTTGTTTCACAGTTGTTTATTGTCTTAGTCTTTAAGTTAGATAGATATTGAGAATTATATAGACTAATTGTCATCTAAGTTTGTCATTTATAATTAGACTAATCAGGTTCTTTAGATATATAGAGATTATACTCAGTATAGATAGATAATCTTCAACCTCTTCAAAGAGCTGTAGAAAATGGCCTTTAATCTAACTCAGAGTTTCGTGATAGTGAGACACAATTGCTCCTGGCAACACCGCTCTATTCCCGAGAGAATGTTGAGCACCAAAAACACTCCATCTGGAGCCTTTCTATTTGGCAGAACTGGCCTTTGGGCAAAGAAATGCCCATACCTCAACCACTGACACAGATACAGAGCGTGCATCAATGGATAAAACAGGACTGTCATATCCTGCCAAGACAGGGTAAGATAGTTTTGAAAAGTTCCTTGCCTTTAATAATGGTATGTCAGTTATGTTAGGCCTTAGCCAAAATTGGTTGACTCAACGTTGCAAACGAGACTTTGGGTGATTGCCAAGGTAGTCAGTTGTCTCTGTCAATTGTTGCACATTTTGGATATATCTCGTTTGTTGAGTAGTGTTTATTCCCTTCTCAGATCTTTGACTGAGTTGAAGATTATATAATTGTAGTTACTCTTTACATTATTTGGACTTCTTGAGATAGAATGTTTAGCAAAGCTTTTGTTCTCAATATTGTTTGTTGTATTTATTATTTGTTGTTATTGTATGTAGTTGTATTTGGTTTAGTTCTGTCTTATTTAGACAAAAAGGGGAGATGTAGGGATAAGTCCCGCCCCTTAAGGGGCGTGTTCGCCTCGGGCTAATGTCTGCCTATAAATTTGGCGAGCAAGCTCCGAGCTGCTCGCTTCTGCTTTCCTGGTCTCCGCGGGAACGGTGGTTCTGTAAGTCTATTTCTACATTAAAGCTATATATATATATATATTTACACTCTGTCTGCATTCGTTTACGCCGCTACACCAATTTTCTCTCAGATCCCCAATTTCCAAGGCTCTGCTGTAACAACTCTGGCTTTGACTTTGTAAATATTTTTTCTACCTTTTATATTTGCATTCCTTGCTCATGCCATGGGTACCTCCCTCCAAATATCTCCTTCTATTTTCTTCCACAGTAAATGTTTTGTCTTATTTACAGTCAGGCTGACCTCAACTCTTTAGGTTCAAGTAACCTCCCTCCCTTGACCAAATACAAACTCAGCAGGATTACCCATGCCGTCCATTGAGTCTAAAGTACAAACACAGGCTAGTGAATCACTGGTGTATGATTCCCAGAGATCCACATCCTCAGAGAATGAGGACATCTTGTCCCAGGGAGTACCAACACTCTCTTCTAACGCTGGGCAGTGACGGATCAGAAGTGACCCACAGCTGCCCACCTTCCTTCTGGTATTGTCAACATCAGAATCACCCATCCTGTCCTTGGGGACTATAAACTTAATTACAAATAGAGAAACACCTCAAAGATGCTTCTGAGAATGTGTTGAGAAAGAGCTCATTGTGGGTTCAAATTAAGTTTCTGATGCCCGTAAGCTACATGCAACTTGAACAAGTTCCTGAACTGAAGTGAAATGTAGCTTTGCTCTCTGTGGATGGGAAAAAAGAACAGCACTTGACTCATACGGCTGTGGAAATAGCATGTCAGATTATGCAAGAGAGACGCTTAAGCCATCACCCCCCACATAGTAAAGCTGTTATCACCATGGTGACCCATATCACCCTCTTCCTACTGTCAACTCCATCTTCTTTCAGGTATAATTCCATTAAGAGAATAAAACATGGCCAGAGGCAATATTCATTGGTAGAGCTGTTGGCTAATGTGCACAGGACTCTGAGTCCCATGCCCAGCCCCACAATAATTGATGATGATGATGATGATGATGATGATGATGACGACAACAATAAACAACTCAACCTTTTGCTGTGCTGCTGTGCTCCCTCCCCTGCCCTTGGGTGTGGGTAACTGGAAAGAGGCAAGAGAAAGCAGCAGGAGGGTGGAGTGAAGGAACAGCTCCATCCCTCTCTGTCACGGAGAAGAATCAAGACTGAATAATACATTCAATGAGTTACTTAATTAACTGGGTGAAGGTGACGCAGAGGTAGCTGGGTAAAATAATGAGATGTCAAAGCAGAGAAGCTTAGACCAAGGCAGGATTTGAAAACCTTCCTGTCAGAAGCCACAGGATTTTTCAGGCAGATGACACCAAGGGGTTTAATCTTCCCATTTTTGTCCTCCTGAAAGAAATGGTCTTAGGTAAAATACATATATATCTGAATATGTATTTTACCTAAGACATGTATATATGTATATATGAATATGAAAAACTACAGAAATAAGGCCAAATGTAAAATTAGCATTTGTGCAGGTGAGGTCATTAAAATGCGTTAGTCCGGGTCTTTTATAACATTAAGCTACTATGAAAATGAGACAAATCCAAACTAAAAAAATAAATAAATAAATAAAAATTCTGGTTAAAAGGATCTTAAATGGGGAGGCTGCTGCTAATGGCATGGCCATCTCAGAAGGCCTAATTAGGCTGAAATAAATGTGGTTCAGCAGGGAGGAATATTCCGTGATCCACCTAAATGTCAAATGGCTGACCACCCAACTCACCCGCCGTTAATTAAAGTCTAGTTGTCACTCCTAGTTAAGAGGCTGTGAGCATCTCCTTCTGTCTTCTTTCTCAGGACATTTCAGCCACGTGCGCTCTCCCCACCCTCATTGATCCTGCCAATTAATGCTGATTTTTTTTAATCTACATGTTTTGGGGGTCGAAACGAAAGCACAACCTGTGGTTTAAATGAAGACAGTCCATGCCACCATAAGTATTTGTGACATTAATGAGTCTTTGAACAATAAATTCTAAATCAGGGCTGACTTTCAGGGACTGGAGCTGTTGGGAGAGTCTGGGTAAAAAAGTCGTTAAACATCCTCAATTAGGTGAATAACACGGTGTTCTTTCCCCTCGTCACAGACAGAACATCTGCGCGGGCTCGCAGACCTTAGACACGTGTTCTTTTTGAATACCATGCCAATAGGATCAGGTTATCTCTTCCCTGAGTCTGTTCTTAAGCAAATAGTACTTTCTCTACAGCTCAGGTGTTGCACCATCTATGTATCCACTACTCTCTTCTCTATCCATCATAAATGGTGCACACATATATTATGTCTGTAAAATCACATCTTACTTGGAGCTAATTCTGAAATTAAAAGGTTTACGTGGAGGTCCAGCTTCTAATACACACATGATGGATGCCTCCATTCTGGGGAGCAACCATTCCAGACCTGCCCTAAGCTAACTGTCACACAGACAGCAAACCTCATCATGTTGTCCCCTAAGGTTTATGTTTCAATATAGATAAATTTTACTTCCAACAACAAAAAGTCTGTGTATGGCTATGGGCTCCATTCATGATCTACAGCTCTGTAAAGGCTGGGGACAACTCATGATTTTTTAAAAATATTTTTTAAAAATAAAAGTACAGACTAACACAGGAAGAGACTGATAAACAAATGAAAAAATCTAATAAAAGTATTCATGTATTTGCTGGAGATGTAGCTTGCAGGAGGATGATTGCATAACAAGCATAAATTCTGAGGTTCAATTGCCAGGACCACAGGTGATGATGCACACCAAGGAAACAGGAGGACCATGAGGTCAAGAAGGGCCTGAGCTATATGGGGAATCTGAAGCCAACTAGGTTTTATTTGAATTCCTGTCTCAAAATAAAACATATATCTACACACACACACACACACATACACGCACATGCGCACACACACACGCATCAATCAACCAATCGGTACAATCAATAAGAATAAAGCCTTACTTCTGCTACCGCAATACACTCAGGTTAAAAGAGAAAATCAGTGCTTGTCAACCAACAAACTATGCATGGACAGGCTACAAAAGTTTGAACATGGAGAACACGCAATGCATTTACAACCAAGTACAAATTCCTAAGGTCCTATTGTCTGGGGCACAGAGTGAGCACAGAGACCTGCACAAGTGCAGTAGGAGAGGAAACTAATCTCAGAAGACATTTCCTTTCCTAGGAGGAGGGGCAGGCAGCCTGTAAAGCAGCAAGGAGACTTGGCCAAGTTCACACACATTTATGTTCAGTGACCCGCAGATGCCTGTATGCACCCACAGAGACCTGCTCATTGCCATTGCAACCATGCCATTACTGCCGTTGACTCGTTTAGTGCTGCTGAGAACCAGCTTTGCAGGGGAAGTGGCAATGGATGACCCTATTAAGGTAGGATTACTTTTAAGGTGGTTGGTTGTTATGGGGTGTCTAGGTGCCTTCAGGGCATTCCTTTTCAATACACATAGCTGTTGGGTTTTGTCCAAGCTTATCCCTGCCTTTTGAAGCCTATATTATGGACTTTCAAATGCTGGCTTTTGCTTCATCCCGTACCGAATCTTCATCCTCCCTCTGGTCTTATGGGACTGTAGACACTGCTCAGGTTTACATCTTTGCCTTTTTAAACATGTTATTCGTTCATGTGGAGACGGGTTTCATGCATCATAGGTGACAGTCCAAGAGACTTCAATTCCATCTCACCACCCCAAATGCTTCCCTCAACCATTGCCTGCAGACTTACCATAAGCTTTTACCATGTTAGGGGTTTAGGTTTTTTGTTTTTGTTTTGGAGACTCTGAATGTCAAAGCTAAGGCATTGATCGTACTAGGCATGCATTCAGCAACCTAGCTAGCTCATCAGCCAATGAGTGGTTAATTCTTATTTGAACTTGTTTAGTTCCAATGCTTCCATCACCCCAACCCTATCACAAGGCTGTTCCAGTCACATGACATGAATTCTCTCCCCTCTCCTCTCTCTCCATTTCTAATCTCATCAAAGGAAGTCAAGTCCTGGGAGAGATAAGCACACTAGAAAAGTATTCTCTGTTCCTACTTTTATTCTGTGTGTGTCTTTATATGAGAGTATATTCGCGTGGCATGTGTACATATTCCCACGTGTACAAGTGTGTGGATGCCTATGTGTAGAGGCCTGGTCAGCATTGAATGTCATCTGACATTTCCCATCTTTTTTTGTCATTGTTTTCTACATTTTTCCCCTCAAATCATTGAAAGTTTTGTTTATAACTCACAACCAACTACTTTTTAGCACTATTTTTGAGACAGGGTTCTTTGTTGAACCTGGAACTCACTAGCTCAGCAAGGCTGGCTGACTCATGAATTCCAGGGCTCCATCTGTTTCTCCTTTCCAGGAGGGTTACATACATGCGCCACCCTTCCCAAATGATGTGAGTTCTAGAATCCGAACTCGATCTTCATGTTCACAGCAAGCCCTTTACAGAGCAAGCCTCCCACCACCAGCTCCTGTCCACATAGCTCAAAATTCCATGAGAACACTTAGGGAGGCATCAAAATAGAATCAGTCTTACAGAATGTAAACACCCAGGCTGGCGAAACCCACTCTCCCACCTCTGTGGTCACCTCTCTGCTTTCTGGAGTGACTCAGGCCTTGGTACACTCAAATGATACCCAGGAAACATCTACTAAACAGGATGCAAAACTTGGGGAATAAAACATTCCATTTCAACTCCTACCAGGAGGTCAAAAGCACCCAAGTACTATGCAGTTTACAAACAACTCCTCCAAACAAAGCCCCACACACATGTAGACCTTGCTGAGATGTTGGGATGAAGCTAAAAGATGCACGTTGGGATGACTTCAGAGCCAGGCAACACTATAATCAGCAACTGAATTTCCTGAAGCTCCTTCTTTATTCCCATAATTTGATTGCACATAAATCAATTTTGATTAGACTCAAAAATTACTGAACATGCACCTCAATGAGCTGTCAAGTATTATCTGATAACGCAAACTTTACATGGGATCAGAGTTAATTTCTACCTAGAGCCAATGTTCGAATCCCCAACAACAATGGCAGACATCATTAAATGCCGCAAATGGAGAAACATAATTAAATTAGCTGATAATCATCATTCTCCTTCCAGAGAGGCTCCAATTTAATGCACTTGCAAATGTAATGAGGCTCGCCAGATTGAATAATATGGTGGAAATAACAGAAACAAGATTACATTAATTGAAAGAGATACTGATAAGGCAGGTTGTTCTGCAAATTTGGAGGGGGTGAAAGACCACATAGTTTTGAAAACTCATGATGAAACTGACATCCATCATAGTTAGAGAGAATTTAGAAAATATTATAAAAGGAAAAAAGTAAGAAGTAGAGGAGGCGGAGGAAAGAGGAAATAGGGACTAGTGTGGGGCAATAGAAGGAAATAGGAGAAGGAAAGAGGGAGAGAAGAAGTCAGAAGAATTGAGGGATAAAGAAAAAAGGAAGAGGAGGAGGAAGGGGAGAAAGGAGGACAGGAGAGAGCAAGTGAACAAGAGAGAGTAAAAGCAAGAGTATTCTCTGCAAGTTTCACCCCAAGTACCTACTGTCACTATCCTGATTTATGCTTGGAGATCCAACCACAAACCACCTCATACCTGCTACCCAAGTGTTCATTGCAGTGCACGCAGGTGTTCTCAGCCTCTGAGGTTGCAGAAATGAGGAAAATAGGGATAATTTTCAGGAATGTCTGATCTTAATTGACTTTGACTCTCAGACCTCTTACTTTTTCATTTAGCATAACCACTATTAGAACCATGGTGGTTCAAGTGTTTGTTGGTTGTTCCGCTCACCACCCTCCACTAGAAGGGAACTCCTGTGAGGACAAAGCAAGTCTGTTCGGACTTGGAGAGCTGTCAAATTTAGTGCATATTTGTTAAACATCTGCTGAATAAACAGAAAATGGTTGAAAATGACTTCTGGAATTTGAGATAGGGTTATTGGAAGGAGAACACAACTTTCTTCTACTATCTTGCTCTTCAGGCACATCTAGACTCCAAGAAATGACCCAGACTCACCAAATTCAGTGCGCCAATTAATTCCTTTCAAACCCAGCAGCTTCTTTCAAAATGCATCTGGAAGAGCTGCCAAAGATGAGGACCTAAGTCCCGAGCCTCAAAACCAACTGGGAGTCATATGCAATAGCACACACCCCTAAGCACAATTCTCCTACAAGATGAGAGGTAGAGACAGAGGAGCCCCAGGAGTTTGTTAGACAGCCGGTTGAGAACACACAGCAGTGAACTAGAGACCCTATCTCAAATAAGGTGCAAGGTACAAACAGCACCTGAGGTTGACCTCTGACCTTCACTTGGAAGCTGTGGTAAGCATATGCATACATATGCACACAACATGAACGCATGCACAGATGGGAAAGAAACTTCACTAGGGGGCAGTATGCTTGCAAACTTGCCTACAGAAGAAAGTGTTTGCCTACAAACCTTCCCTCATTCCCTGCCATGAACGGCAGGAGACATAACTGACACGGCCAAAGACAACTGAGTATGACCCCTTGCATGGAGGCAGGCCAATCTGCGAGACCAAAGACTCATTATCACAGACCCTGGAATTTTAGTTTTTTCACTGACTGTGTTAGGGACAGAGTCTCACTCCTGAAGGCAGAAGGAGTACGAGACATCTGAAGTTCCCTGGCCAGCTCGCCCATGCCATTCGTCTATAGCTATCCCCATGTGTGCATGTTAAGTGGCCAGAAAGTCTTTTAATTGGAATGCAAGCAAGCCCCTCGGGGCTCTTTCCTGTCACTGCCCATGGATCTCTCCAACTCCAGAGAAAAGAAGCGAGCCTTTCTCAGCTTAGGACTCTGCATTCTAAATTATCCTCTGGCATCCTGGGTTGCACTCAACCCAGACAGCTTCATTCTTGCTGAAGGTTGTGTTCAGTGTTCCTCCTCACAGAGGATGAAAGCAACTTCAGGGTGCTGGTCGCCTCATCACCACTTAATCCAGACACAGTGGCCTGCCTGATCACAGACTGTGGACAAAAGAGACAACAGTTCTGGGAGTTGCCCAGAGGCATCTGGGCAAACCAGTTTGCTGTGTGAAAAGCTTTGATTTAGGCTACAGTTGCCTTTAGCTATCTTCAGACAGCCACAGCCTTCCACAGCCTTGCCCTCCCATCTGACCTTACAAGGTCTCTTAACACTAATGTCTACCAACACCCTCAAGGCAGGTGTAGGTACTTCAGATTCCACATAAAGACCATGGGTCTACAAAAGTGATCAATACACGTTTTCTGTGAAGGACCAGAGAACTTTTATCTTCCAAGTCAGAATATATGGTCCCTGGTACAAAAGGCAACAGTGTTGCCATAGCGACAAAGCAACTACAAACAGTGTAAACAAATGACCATGGCTATGTGCCAATGAAACCTAATTTACATCAGCAGCCATAGGCCAGAGACAGTCCCAGGTATGCAGTCTACTTTGCCTGGTGTACATTCAACACAACATCAGTCAGAAGGCTCTGCTTCCAGCAAAGTGTCGCAAATGTTGCTGGGATAATATTGATCATAATTTCTCTCCAATAACAAGATATTCAAGAAAATCCATTAGTTACGGTTAATTGTTGAGATTGTTATGTGGAATTTATCTTTAGATGCCTTAATCTAACTCAGATGTTGGAAAAAGTACTCAAATATTGGATCTCCTATTCCCTTTTTAATCAGACAGCATCGTATTTCCCAGTTTCCTTTGTTTACAGTTGTGCTACATTTCCCAGAATTCTGTAGATACAGCTTTGTCTGTATGATTGGTTCTCAACAATGAAATGTGAATGAAGACATTGCATGTGCCCTCTTCTTCCTGCTGGGTGCAGGTCACAAAATGGTTGATAACAACAATGCAATGGTAATGATAAAGATGTGCTGGGATGATGGTGATGGTGGCTGTGGTGATGGTGGGCATGCTGATTGTGCTAATCACAATCAATATTGGCAATAATCATGGTGGAGATGAAGGATAGTGGTGGAAGTGGTGCTATGGTTATGATGGTGTCAAGGGTGGGCAGATAGTGATGGTGGTGACTGTAGTGATGATGATATAGCACCTGTAGTGATGACCATTGTAGGAATGGTGATGGATGTTGATGATAGTGATGATGATCATGAAGGTGCTGCTGCTGCTGCCACTGGTGGTGGTAGTTGGGGTAGTGATGGTGGAGGAGGTGATGATGGTGGAGGTGGTGGTGGTGGAGGAGATGGTGGTGATGGTGGTGGTGGTGGTGGTGGTGGAGGTAGTGGTGGTGGTGGAGGTGGTGATGGTGGTGGTGGTGGTAGTGGTGGTGGTAGAGATGGTGGTAGAGATGGTAGTGGTGGTATTAAAGGTGGTGGCAATTGTGAAGGTGGTGATGGAGGTGGTGGTGGTGATAGTGGAGGTGGTGAAGGAAGAGGTGATGCTGGTGGAGGAGATGGTGCTGGAGGTGTGGTGACAGTGGTAGAGGAGAAGGTAGTAGTGGTGGCGATGGCAATGATGATATGATGTGGGCATGCTAGTAATGGTTGTTGTTGATAACTGAAATAAAAATATTTACTTGATGATAGTAATAGTGGTGATGATAATGGTGGTGACATTGTTGAGGCTAAAGAAAACTTACATAAATTGAGGAAAACTCTATCCCTGATATAACAGTGATAGAAACCTGGTGTGGCAAGTCCTTTTGCATATGTGTTGTTTTTATTGGTTAATGAATAAAGAAACTGCTTTGGCCTGTGATAGAGCAGAATAGAGCTAGGTGGGAAAACCAAACTGAATGCTGGGAAAAATTAGGTGGAGTCAGAAAGAAGCCATATAGCTACCACAAGAGACAGATGTACTAGAACCTTGCTAGTAAGCCACAGCCACATGGTGATACACAAATCAATAGAAATGGGTTAATCAAAGATATAAGAGTTACCAAGCAAAACACTTAAGTAATCGACTAAGCAATGATTTTAAATAGTATAGTTTCTGGGAGGCCAGGAACCAATAAGCAGCGTCTCCAAAAAGAAATCAGCTACTAATCACTATTTAACTAGGTGTCAAAGGGTTGGAAACATAAGGACACACAAAATTATGAAAAATTGTGTCTGTAAAGATACCGACAATGCTCACAAAAGCACCAGACTCAGGGCTGGAGAAGTTCTGTCTTGATCTGGTTCATAACCTCCCCTATGAAGATAGTCTAGGTACTTCCCTAGAGTCTACAGATAGAACCAGTACTAAAATTTAGCCAGGAAAGCTAGAATTTCAAGAGATTGCTCCAGTGGAAGAATGGAAAAGGCTGGGCATAGGAATCACACATCACACACAGATTAGTGACTGAGCAACTGAATTCCAAGAGCCAAGACAACTGCATCTGTAAGGAGAGAACATGGCGGAGACTCTATCCTTCTTCTCTTAATGGCAAAGCTCATTTCTCTTGCCTATGTCAATAGATAAGAGCTAGAAACAGAATTTTTCCAAAAATAGAAACTTGGGCATTTGCATTAATTTTCCCACTTACAGTGTCAGGTTGCTTGGCAGAAAGCATCTGGGCATTTTCCATGAATGAATTCATTTATTTTGGTGGGAAATGAGATTCTTTCCTATGGGCACGTTACTGGAAAGGAGCACTTCAAGGATGAATGTATTTCTGGGTAAGAAGCAGCAAACATTGCATTTACAGGGAAAACCAGGCACTGAAGAAACAACTATTATACAATCTGTAGTTCTTATCATGGGTTTTCATCAAGTCAAGGCACAACTGTCATTGAAAGCCAGCTAAGTGGCCCTTGTCTGAAGCCTGGGTCTCACAGATGACAGGCATCACAATGCTAATTCCCCTGAATAAACCTCTCTAAGAAGTACCATAAATAATTGGATTGTGTTATTGGGATCCAAGAATCTGTATTTTTTAGGTATGAACAACCTCAAAGGTGCTGAAGACTTCATACTTAATCTACCGATTCCAAATGCAAAATGATTAAGGAAAAGTCTCACATCAGACTGATGTAATTAGCTAGGGTGACATCAAAATGGAGTCAGGGGCCTCATCTGACTGCTGTCCTCACAGTAAAATGGCCTTGAGAAGACAGAGACTCGGGGAGAATGTAAGGTGAAAATGAAGTCAGATGGGCAGGATGTATCTGTGTGCAAACAAACATCAAAGGTTGTGTCACACCAGAAGAAGGTAGAAAAGAGGCTTGGGGAAGAAACGTCTTCATGGGAAATGGGGGAAAGAAAATATGCCATTGTTTTAAATCAATTTCTTTTATTCTAAACCAGCTATCTTGTGGTATTTTCTAACAGCAGCCACAAGACATCAAGAAAGCACCTCATGTGATCAGCTCGGCTCATCTGGTCCTGATTGATGTGTATCAGACCCATCTTGCCTCTCTCCACTGGAATTAGGAACATGCACTATCAGGTATTTTTACACAGGCTCTGGAAATAGCACCTTGCCCACTGTGATATTAAAGAACATCATTATCCACTTACCATCTGATACACTATCCTCACCTTGATCATGCCACACAAGGCAACATGAGCATCGTCACATAGTGGAACTTGGTTTGCATCTGATTATGTTGAAAACTATCTCACACTGCACAGCATGCTTTAAACACGCCATGTTGTGTACACCAAACATTAGAACTGTTTAATACAGTTGCCACCATGTTGAAAACACAGTACTTGCCCATTTCTAGCTGCTTAAGCCAAGGCGCTCTCTCTCTCCCTCTCTCTCTCTCTCTCTCTCTCTCTCTCTCTCTCTCTCTCTCTCTGTGTGTGTGTGTGTGTGTGTGTGTGTGTGTGTGTGTGTGTCAGACCATCTCCCTTCCCGAGCATTCAAATCACTCACACTGCCTCCTCCCCAAGATGCTCCTTCTAGAGCATTCTTTTCCAAACTGAAGATCCTTTAGCAGAGATAACAGTACAATGCATGACAGAGAAGAGAAGCTCTTGGTGGGAAAGCATCTTGGGTGCTGATGCTGATGGTTGCCTTGTGGAGGACCCCCCCCACACACACACCACCCATCATGTGTGTACATCAAGGCACACATACTGCCAGTGTGAGGAATTAGTCAGGCCTGACAGAACCCGTGCACTGGTATTCATCACGAAGATGCAAAGCATACACAGATGCAGAGGTCTGCACCTGCCTCCACTCTCTTGGCTCCTGATATTGCAAAAGGGGGTTTTGTCTAATTGGGTTCAGTAATCTTGGTCTTCGGCTTTGAGGAGACAGCCTCCTGGAACAAACACATATCTTAAACACCAGAAAACTGACTTCCCCAGCCTTAATAAGAGCTAACCATCCGATTTTAACTGTCCCGTAACCACAGTTTCAGCTGTGAGATAACGTATGGCTAACAATTACGGAAGTCTATGTTAATTAGACATTTGCGCATCCTCATATATATGCATGCCATGTGCATCGACTTATGCATGCTATGCCTGTGTATTTAGTGTTTGGGGGAGTAGAAGCACAGCTAATTCTATTAAATATGCATAACTGGCAGGGGCGGGGGCTGATGTAGAGTGCTTGTCTTGCATGCACAAAGTCTGAGTCCCACCCCTAACAGTGCAGAAGATTGGCACAGTGACACATACCTGTAATCCTAGTCCTCGGTGGGCGGGGGCAGGAGGATCAGAAGTTCAAAGGGCACCCTGGGATATATAAGATCCTGGGTAAAAATAACATTATCATAATAAAAATATCCAGCAACTGCAGAACAGCGCATTAACTGCGGATAATTGACTCAAATGCTTGTGAGTGAACAAACGCATTATCTTGTTTTTATAAATGTATTTATTTGTGTGCATATGCACATGTATACAGTTCTTGTGAACACATGTGCATAAGAACACATGTCTTGGGGGCTGGAGAGATGGCTCAGTGGTTAAGAGCATTGCCTGCTCTTCCAAAGGTCCTGAGTTCAATTCCCGGCTACCACATGGTGGCTCACAACCATCTGTAATGAGGTCTGCTCTGCTGCCCTCTTCTGGTGTGCAAACACACACAGACAGAATATTGCATACCAAATAAATAAATAAATAAATAAATAAATAAATATTTAAAAAAAGAACACGTCTTAACACATGTTCACAGCTGATATCAGGATGATGTTTTCAATTGCTTTTATATCTTACGTTTTTTTGTTTTTGCTTTTGATTTTTTTTGTTGTTGTTTTTGTTTTGATTTGAGACAGGGTCTCTAACTGAAGACAGAGCTCACCATTTTGGCTAGACTGACCGGTCCGCAAGTCACTGAAGACCTACAGGATCAGGTGATGCTCCACCAGCCTTTTACTTGTGTGCTATGGGTCTGGGCTTAGATCCCCAGGGCTTGCACAGCAGGCTCTTTACCCACTGAATCATCTCTTTAGCCACTCATTTGCTTGTGGCAACAGGAAGCCCAGAGGTTAAATACAAATCATTACAATTACAGGGCCTGTTCTGGAGGAAATGTCTGATACTGAGCCTTAGAAAGGAAAATGCAATGAGCATGAAGCCTATTGGAGGATAAATGGTAAAGGGACTGGGCACAGTGCTGTCTGGATACCCATGCCATGGAACATCATTCAGACTGGAAAAGAAGGGAACATCTCCCATAGCATAGATGGAGCTTGAAGACATCCTGCAAGTGAAATAAACCAAAGGCACATACTCCATAACATAAATAAGGGGCATTTGGAACATAGATCCACAGAGATGAGACTGGCAGGCTTGGGAAAACTACAGGGACTAGGGAACAGTTTGATGTTAGTCTAGTGTGCAAGTTGTCAGCTTTTGGCCTGAAATTCTGTTGTTTGGAGCCTTGGAGAATGCAGAAATTATGACACGACATTCAACAAATGCATGCAAAAACTGCTCACCCCATTTTGCATACAAGAAAACTAATGAATCTAAAAATGGCCCCAGTCAGCCCACAGTCACTGAGGCTCAGGCCAGTTACTCTTGTGGCCCCCTTTCCTGGAAAAGTCACGTGATCTGTGTGTGCCTTCACTTGTAACCACTGCTTGCCCTCACACAACGGTGCCCAAAGTGATTGTTTTAAAATGACACACTTAACGGGTTGGCGGGATGGCTCAGGATGTAAGGGCGCTGGCTGCCAAGCCAGATGACCTGAATTCAGTCCTGAGGACCCATGTGGTTGAGGGAGAGAACTGACTCCAACTGGTTTGGACCCCACACATGTCAGGGCACTCACACCAGCACACACAGAATCACCCACCTGAGCTCAAGGCAGACTGAGTAATAAAGCAAAGCGAAAGAGGACAGTGGGTGTCGGGAAATTTCTCCTCTGTGTTTCTGGCATTTTCTAGACACATTCGCATTAAATCCATTCCAGACTCTAGACACTGAAGTCTGTTATCTGGCTGTGGGGGTGGGGTGTCCAGGAGCAGGGTGCCATGAGCTCAAGCTGTCCTGGGTTCATGATGATCCCCCTGCCTCAGCCTCCCAAGCACTGAGATTTCACTTACGCAGTACCGCAATTCATTTCGAAGATGATTGCTCGGCACGTAGTGAGGGTAGAAACTGTGCCTCCTGGCAGTAGGCAGTCCTGGTGATCTGCTGCCAACTCTTGGAGCAGAATATTTGTGGACAACAAAACTTTCAAAGCTGAATAAAAGCACAGGTATCTGATGAATACATTCTCTATTCTTGGATTGCCCATTAGCAGGGAGACAAGGTTATCCATACTTCTTGGTATTGCCAATAACGCTGGAATCATTTAACTATATATGAAAACCACAAAAGGCTGAGATAATTAGTTCTGTCCTTGAGTAGGCACACAGAGGGGCACAAACAAAGGGATGGGTGAAGATGGGGAGAAACAGAGGTAAATAGAGGGAGGGGCATAGAAGTGCAAATGGGAAAACTGAGCCTGAACTATCCAGATTAGTGGAATTATAAACAGAAGGGCTTCTGGGGTGCCTAGCATCTAGACAGAGAGGAAGAAGGGGGGAGGAAGGAGGGAAAAGGAGAGAGACAGAGAGAGAGAGACTAAGAGAGAGACAGACACACACACACACACACACAGAGAGAGAGAGAGAGAGAGAGAGAGAGAGAGAGAGGAACAAAGGAAGCAAAAGAGATTGCGAACACAGTAAGAAATGGTCGGGTCATTATAACACGAAACAAAACATTGTATTCTGATGCTTCATTTTAAAAAAATTCTAGAAAACAAACTAGGATTTTTCTTTCTCTCTACCCCTAATATTTTAAATTAGGACATCTCTAGAAGATTCAAAATCATCCCTACATCTTTCTCTGGTTCCTGGACATCAGTAAGCAGATGACCAATTCTCCTGGGAACTCGTTAAAAAACCGGAGACTCCTGAGTTCCCTTCCAGGCATCGCTACTGAGAAAGGTCTGGGAGATAATGAGCTGGAAACATTTAAGAATGTGTAGCTGGAGTTTGAGGTGTGGAACTGGGTCCACGAAGCTAACTGTAATCCCACCACTGGGCAGTAGACAGTGAGAGCCACAGCCTTTGGTTGTGTATCCACTGGTGAACCCACCAGGCTCCAATGAACATTTCCTCTGCTAGTTTATTTATGCCAACTTGATACAACTCTAGACATATTTAGGAAGAGGAACCCCAGCTGAGAAAATGCCACCACCAGATCACCTATAGGCAAGCCCGGGGAAATTTTTCTTAATTAGTCACTGATGTGGGAAGGTCCAGCTCACTGTGTGTAGTGTCACCCCTGGGCTGGTGGGTCCTCTGCTGTATAAGAGAGCAAGCTAAAGAAGCCACAGGGAACAAGCCAGGAAGCAGTATCTTCCTATGGCCTCCGTTCACTTCCTGACTCCAGGTTCCTGCCTTGACTTTCTCCCAGAACTCCCTTCATGATGGACTACAATGGCAAACTGAAATAAGCTGATTTTAGTCATAGTCATATTCATCACAGCAATAGAAATCAAACTGAGACAGCCCCAGTGCAGTGGCCTCCCTACAAGTGGATCACACAGCAAAAATGGAAGTCATGAGCCTGGGAAAAGGCAGCTGGGGAGGAAAGGGACTCGATAGAGCTGGCTAGAGAGAGAACACAGGTTGGTGAGACAGAGTAACTAAAGCGCACTAAAGATGTGCAGGTAACTATCAAAGAACTACATTTTCAAAATGAAAAAAATTCAAGTCTGTGAAGGTACAAGGACCCCCCCCCAGGGGGGGGGGGCACTTGCTCCAGTGAGGTGAGAAGCACAATGTTTACGGCCAAACTCTATGTACGGAACACCTGGGAAATGGAATTCGAGGGACATCTGTCAGCATCTATAAAACACCCAAACAGCAGGACCTGGAGTCGGAAGTGCAGCCAAGTCTCCAGATGTTAACCCTAAAACTAGACCTGTCTTAGCACCCAAACATCACAGCCCAGCTGTTCTCATCGGTAGGAGGAAGGGGGCAGAATGCTGCTGTCCTTGTCCCTTGCACAGCCAGCTGAAACCTTGGCTGTCTGCCCTCCCCAAGAGCCTCACCTATGTTGATTCCCATCACCACCTATAGGGGATATGTTCATTTTCTCTAGAGAGGGACCAGAACACTGTTTATCTGGGTTATTTGCTTTGGTCTGGTTCTGGGGCTCGAACCCAGGGCCCAGAGAACAATATCCAAATGTTCTACCATCTAGCCATAAACCAAACCTAGCGCTGGGATTTTTAAGAGCTCTCTGGGTGATTCTGACATATGTAGGTTTTATAATCTAGCTGCAAGAGCAAGAGTCCTAAATTCAGGTCTACACAGAATGTAGACACAGATCTTTTTCTTTGCAAGACATGGTAGCCAGACTTCTTATCAACAGGCTCATTCAACATTCAAAACAGAGCTATTGTATAAGAGTCTATTTGGGTGGGGGAAGTGAAGTTCTTATGACCTGTGCTTCATTCCCATTGGCCACCCTCCCTCTTAAGCCACTTATTACACTAGGGTCATGCTTCTAGGTCTCTGGGTCCATCCTTTGTACATCCTGCCCTTAATCAATGACAAGATTCAGACCCATCTCACAGCCCCTCTTTAGAGTAGGATAAGAATGATTCAAAGAGTTTGCCATGGTGACGGTGGTTTCCCCATGTGCAACTCTATATTATGTTACTTATTTTGGTTGCTTCTAGGATAGAGGAAATGACATGATGTCGATGAGAGAACACTGGCAGAAATTAATGGAATCGATATTTTTTTGTAATCTGTGCCATTGATAAAACGTTTTGGCGAGCACTCTGTCTACCCTAGGCCGTGAGGATCAGTCTCCAGCTGTACATTGTTGCCTATCCATTAAAGGGCTTCAGGAAGGAGTCTTCATTGCTCATGAGAAAAAATGGGTTTTTCTTGCTTTTTTGTAAGACTCAACCAAAGCAGCAGAAAGTCACAAAAGGGATGAAGCCAGGACTGGAGTAGCAGTCCAGTTGATGAAGTACTTGGCTCACAAGCATGCGGACCTGAGTTCAACCCCCATAACCCACATAAAAAGATGGGCAGGTGGCTACATCCTAGAATCCAAGTGTTAAGGAGATAGAGACAGGATCCTGGGGACTCACTGGCTAAGCCCAACTACACTTGCATAATGTGGGAACTTCAGCTATCAGTTAGAGAAACTATCACAGAACTCATGGTAGATGGTACTTAAAGAATAATACCTAAAGTTGATCTCTGATTGCTTCATGCATTCACACCACAGGAGTATGCACACATACACACACATGTACATGTATATACACACACACAAAGATTCAAATACCATACATACACATATGCACACACACAGGTACACTCACATGTACATGCATATACAAACAGGCATACAGATACACAATATGTAGTATGCATGTGTATACACAGAGAAGCACGTACATACATGCAAACACATGTACACACACCACATACACACACTCATTCAGAAACACTGCACAAATAAACACAATTGCTCACACACATGTGTGTGTGCGTGCACACATACACACAGACACACGAGGACAGAGTCCTGATTAGTGCAGAAGGATTGCATTTTCAAGTCCAGATACAGTTGACACATGAGCATATGAGCATCTGCACTTCAGTGGATACCAAGACACCTTGCATGAAAACCTGATGGAAGCAGGCAGAAGAGGACTCTCCAAGGCTCCCGCATCCAGCACTGGTCAGCACCCTGTCCTGCAGGTGGACTCTCTGAGGGAGCAGCATGAAATCCTGAGGTCAGCACTGAGATTGAGCGCATACTGATCCCTCTGCCTTCTAACCAGAGGATCGAGCAGAGTCCTAAGGCAGGGCTGTATCTTCTGTTCAAATCCGCTTTGCTTTGTACTTAAAAGCAACTTGTGACAACAGCATCAGGAAATGAAAGGTCAAACACAGACATATTAGACTTTATCACACGTAGACACAATTGTGTACCCAAAGACTCCATCAAAAGCCTCCTTCAGAACAGGGGCATAAGGCCGGGCGGTGGTGGCACACGCCTTTAATCCCAGCACTCGGGAGGCAGAGGCAGGAGGATCTCTGTGAGTTCGAGACCAGCCTGGTCTACAAGAGCTAGTTCCAGGACAGGCTCCAAAACCACAGAGAAACCCTGTCTCGAAAAAACAAAACAAACAAAAAAAAAACAGAACAGGGGCATAAATTTATAAGTCAAGTGTATAAAACACCTGATATATTAAATGATATCCAGAATATAGAAAGATCTCCTAAAACCCAACAACCAACAATACAATTGGAAACAGACAAAGAATCCAAACACTAAATTCTCTACAGAAGATATGAAAATTAAGCTGGGATGGGACTCATACAGTACAGTGCTTAAACAGTAGGCATGAAGCTTTGGGTTCAGTCCTCAGCGATACATAAAGCTGACTGTAGGGGTGTATGTCTCTAGTGTCGGGTCTAGGAAAGAGGAGGAGAAGGAGTTCAAAGCCACACTCAGCTACATAAAGACTTGGAGGCTAGCCTAGGGTACACAAGACCCTTAAAAGAAAATAAATGCAAGATGAGGAGCGAAGAGAAGGAAGGTAAAGGGAAGGCAAGGAGAGAGGGACTAGAAATCTGGAAGAGAGGAAAAAATGGGGGTGATAGAGAAGAGGGAGGAGTAGTGGAGGGGAAAGGGAGGACAAAAGGGGGATGCACATATGGACAAAGAACACATTAGGAAATGAACAGCGAAGAGAAAGGGAAGAGATGGAATCCGCTCCTTCTCATGCCGAGCTTGGTCATTCTCTCCCTTCTTTGACCCCCTGACCAGCATGGAGGTGAATTAATGGCAGTGTTACAGTTGGGGGACCACTGTTATGTAAGACTCCTACTGTCTTCCCCTCCCCCTTTCAGCATCCTTCTATGTGATCTAGGACAGATGTGGGAAGAACACAGATTTGTTTGTTTAGGTTAAATCCAGCCCTTCCCCCTTGCTGATTCTTGTATCTGTGAATAATGTATCTGGGGAGATGAGACCATGAGCCTGCTCTTGTCTCTCTGCACAGCTGAGGTCCAGAGTGACCTTTCTCTAAGGCCAGGGACAGGAGGGAAGACAGAAAGAATGTACTGCCTCTAGTTGGAGCTGACTTCAGGGACAATTGTGGCCAGCAGACCATGAGTCTATCTGTATTACTCTGTGTATTTAGAGATCTTTAAGGGTTCTATAGAAGTCAAAGGTCAAGGTTGCCTTCTGGTTCCCCTGGAGTTGAGCTGTGCTGTTGTCATGGTTTGTTTTAACTGTCAACTTGACACAATTTAGAACCATCTTTGTAGAAAGTGCTAATGAGGTATTACCCAGGTCAGGTTGGTCTGTGAGGGGTTTTCCAAAGTTGGCGTAACTAAGGTGAGAAGAATGGATTACATAATTTCATGGGCTGGGCTATGAACTGCGTGATGGTGAAATAAAAATGGCTGAGAACTAAGTACACGTGAGTTCATTCGGTTTCCTTTGCTCTTGCCTGTGGATGTGTGTGACTGACTGCTTAATGCTCTGCCTCGACTTCCCCACAGTGACAGACTGCACCCCAAAACTGAAACATAGAGCAAAACCTTTCTCCTTTAACTTGCTCTTTATCAGTTTTTGTTTCTTTATCGTGTTTTAATTACAGCGACAGAAATGAAATTCAGGTACCTTCAAAACAACTCAACTGAAATAATGACCAAGTGAATAAGAAATGCTCCCCCAAACTCCCTGGACACGGTGGCCCTTAAAGAGCTTAAAAGCTGCACACTTATCTCTTGGGTTAGAGCCCAAGCTGGAATCACACACTGGCTCAATTAGTCTCTCAGCAAAAAGAAAAGATTTCTATTTCATGATCTTAAAAAAATAAACCCAAATTGGGTATCTAATTCCTTTCTGTTCTTCAATTTAAAACACAAAAGCGTTAGAATTGGGTGAAAGGGTTATTTAAATCCCTAAGCCATTGCTACTCTGTGATTTCTGCTTTGACACAATGTTTCGAAGGGTTTTTTCCTCTCTTTTCTTCAGTGCCTTTCTGCAGGAGCCGGCAGAGCTCTGGCTGTAATCATTTAAGGGGCTGTTTTCCTCAGTCCTTGGATTCAGGACGTGGCGTGAGCGACTTTGTTTAGTCGTATTAGCAAGGTTTTACAGATCCGATTCCCCAGTTAATATCCCCAGGTATAATTCACAGGGGCAGCAGTTTAGTGCCTTTTAAAGAATTTTTCTCTCTCCTTCTTATGTTGCCTATGCCCTTGATCCACATAAAAGAATATAATGCTTGCTCTTATATTGTGTGTCCAAGAGGACAAACGCTTCAAAACAGGGATGTTTGCTAAGCACGCTGTCTGGAAACTTGTAATTCAGCCAGACTAAGATATTTAGGTGGATTCAGATTCATCCCCTTCGTTGTTTCAATCTGCTTCCCCAGAACTGATGACAGGTTTAGAAGTCATATTAGCTGTCCTTTGAAGTAAATTACATCTTGTAATCACAGCACCGTTCATCGCTGGCCAGAGCAGTTATCAGCTGAAGGAAATAAAGGGTTTGGAGACCGTGCTATCTGTTTCCTTTCAGAAAGCCAGAAGTCCTCTATCAACACAAGGGTGCGGAATGAGAGGGCGTCTTTTGAACGCTATAATAAGACATGATTGTAACGGCACATGGGAGGGCTGCTGTGGGCCTGTCTGGCAGCCAGGGGTTCGGCAGAAACAGGATGCAGCAGGCAATGGGGTGGGTGGTGTTGGAGGAGGGTCAGGGAGCAAGGAGGGAAACAGAAGCCCCAAGGTTCTGTCTGGCAGACGTCATGTTCGCATGCACATGTGTGTATGTATGTGTGTGCATATATGTACACGTGTGTGTGTGTATGAGTGTGTGTGTATGTATAGACCAGAAGACCAACCTCAGGTGCCCATCACCTTTTCAAAAAGGTTCTCTTATTAGTTGGAGCTTGCCAAGTAAGCTAGGCCAGCTGGCCCAGAAACTCCAGGGATCCTCCTGTCTCTTCCTTTCACACATGGATTTCAAGCCCTCACCAACTGACACTGTTGTTTTAAACAAGGCTTCTGGTGATGGAATTTAGGTCCTTCTACTTCAATAGCAAGCACTTCTCAGATGGAGACATCTGCCCAGCCATAGTACCACTCATTTTAAGAAAAAATTTGAAAGGGGGAAAAAATAGACACCATTCCCTAAACACTTAGTTGTTGGACCATTTAAGAGCTAAGAAAACCAAGACTGTAGTCTCAGTTCCCACAATGAACATTCTCTCTCTCTCTCTCTCTCTCTCTCTCTCTCTCTCTCTCTCTCTCTCTCACACACACACACACACACACACACACACACACAATAAAAAACAAAATAAAATATTTTACCAAAAAAGAAAAAGGATGCCAGAAAGGCAGTGAATAAATTCCCAGCATCCTTATCAAACTATTCCATTAACCCTGCACTATGTGAAGATGCTGTGGCCCCTAGGCTTCCAGGGGAAGATAATGCTGCAATAAAATATCTGTGCATTTATGTGATGCGAATTCTGCTCAGGAGTGTTCTTGGATCACTAAGTTCAGTATCATGGCATGTCACTTCAGAACGCAACTGAAAGAGCCCAACACTGAACACCCTTGCTAATTTCACTTGCAAAGAATAGACCTAAAAGGTGCATGCAGCTTAATAATACATTCTTATCCAGCTTGGGAGCGGCCCAGTGCAGCTGAGATTTGTACCTCCAGACCCTGCTCTTAATCACCCTGCAACACAGTCGCTAAAAAGAACTCCCGAGAATGGTCAGAAGATAGAGCCTAAGTGTGTCTGTTTACAAAGGAAAAATCTAAGCCCAAATAGGTGGGGCCCACTGGGGTTACTAGACTGCGAACTTGTCCCTTCCCACTTGTGAAGCACACCCAAGTTCTTAGACATGCCACTTGGCTTGTTTTTGTGGTTCCTATTATTCTGAGTTGCACAGGGTATGTAAGGTGTGTAAGGTGGGTTCTACCTCATGGACAGAAGTGGCCTGGGGCCAGGAGATACTGGCATGCCCTTCACCAGCTTCCAGTTGTTGATACCAAATTCAGTCTCTATGAGATAGCTATTGCCACTCCATGCAAGTTTCAGAACCCAACCACGAGAGAACTCTAAGACTGCATTACGAAAAGTATTTAAGTCACAGAAGCTCACTTTACTTAAATTTGATGTGAAGTAACAGTATTGTCGCTATCAACACCCATGCTCCCCGTAAAGCCCAGGAACACGTGTGATGTGTGCAGTAAAGTTGTTTGGCTGTGGGAAGTCAAATTGAAGTCCATAGAAAACACCAAAAGCTCATATCAGATTATTTGTAAAAATAAATATTCTTTAAAAACTATGGCTTGTATATTTTTGGGGGTCTGACTTACCTCACTCAGGATAGTGTTTTCTATTTCCGTCCATTTGCATGCAAAATTCAAGAAGTCATTGTTTTTTACTGCTGAGTAGTACTCTAATATGTATTTATTTCATACTTTCTTCATCCATTCTTCCATTGAAGGGCATCTAGGTTGTTTCCAGGATCTGTTTCCAGCATCTAGGTTGTTTCCAGGAACATGGGATGTACTCACTCATAATTGGTTTCTAGCCATAAATAAAGGACATTGAGCCTATAATTCGTGATCCTAGAGAAGCTAAATAAGAAGGTGAACCCAAAGAAAAACATATAGGCATCCTCCTGGATATAAACCTTCATCAGGCAATGAAAGGAGACAGAGACAGAGACCCACATTGGAGCAACGGACTGAAATCCCAAGGTCCAAATCAGGAGCAGAAGGAGAGAGAGCACGAGCAAGGAACTCAGGACTGCGAGGGGTGCACCCCCACACTGAGACAATGGGGATGATCTATCGGGAACTCACCAAGGCCAGCTGGCCTGGGTCTGAAAAAGCATGAAATAAAACCAGACTTGCTGAACATAGCGGACAATGAGGACTACTGAGAACTCAAGAACAATGGCACTGGGTTTTGATCCTACTGCACGTACTGGCTTTGTGGGAGCCTAGGCAGTTTAGATGCTCACCTTACTAGACCTGGATGGAGGTGGGTGGTCCTTGGACTTACCACAGGGCAGGGAACCCTGATTACACTTCGGGCTGACGAGAGAGGGGGACTTGATTGGGGGAGAGGGAGGGAAATGGGAGGTGGTGGCAGGGAGGAGGCAGAAATCTTTAATAAATAAATAAACTATGGCTTGTATATTTATCTATTTATCTATATTTTCACATGCACATAAATATGTATATATACACATATATTTACACATATATACATACACTCATATATATACTTGCTAGTAATATTGTATATTATATATGTTTTCATATAAATTTTGTGTAATATATGTGTGTGGGGGTAATTAATTACTAACAAGTCCCCTTATATTGAACTTTCCGTGTTTCTTAGTTCAGGCTGTCACATGTAATACTGGAGATAATTTCCTTCTCTTTCTTTTCTAAGGATTAATTATGGGAAGATGGCAAGAATAACAGTTTTGTAATTTAGACTGTAGCATTACTTGTAATAGCTAATCAATTAAAGTCTAAGTGTTTATTAGCAGGATAATGGTTAGATAAATTGGGTCAGTACATAATACAAAATAACAAGCAATCATTTGAAATACTAATTGGAAATTTATGTCCTGACAGAGATGTCTTAACATGTAACTCAATTTTTAGAGTGTGCACTCAACACTGAGCCTGAGCACATGTGAAAACTTGCACAAGCGCTGCCTATGCGCTGTATATATGAGATATATACATGTGCTCGGGTCGACGATGATGAGGTTCTGTGTGACCAGCCACATCTGTGTCTGGCTGAAAATGAACCTACTCTACAGTGATAACAATCTTAACGACACCCACTGTATCTTTTCTATGACAATCAGGCAGCCTAGCAGCCCCAGGTTTCACTGTGACCTTAAGATACGCTGAAGGACGCAAGCTCCTTCTCATCTTCTGTGGTATATAGTTAATTCAATGGATGTTTGCCTTCAGGAATCTCACAACCTGGTACCCAGAAAGCTATGATATCCCTCCATGCCGCCTTCTAAAGAAGCGAACAGTACATAGCACAAAGGTAAGCTCCTGCAGTAGCATGGTTCATGTGTGTGCATGATTAAGATTATGTGTGCATACATGTACATATGTGTGTCTGTGTGTGAGTGTGCAAGAACATGTATACATGTGCATTGCATGTGCATACAGAGGCAAGAAAGCAACTTCTTTTTAGGGTGCTGTCTATTGAGTGTGTTTATTGAGACAAGGTCTCTCACTAGCCTGGTTCTGACTGGCCATTTTTTCTAGGCTTACTGGCAGGGAAGCTGGGGGCGGGGGTTCTTGTCTCCAGATTGTCAGCACCAAGTTGACGAGTGCACGCCACAGTGCTCAGCATGTTAGATAGGTTACAGAGATCAAATTCAAGTCCGCATGCTTAGGTGTGTATGCTCTTCAACCATAGTTCACTCCTGTTAGACTGGGAGAAACCTGTACCATACACAGATCCTCCTTCCCTTCCCGGCACCTTATCTGCTGGTTTGTTTCAAAGAAGGCTGGAGTCGTGGGGGTGTTGCTTTCTTGAGTAGCTAATAGACAAAGGGAAAGGAAAGACTAAAATGGTGTTGGGGCCATACAACTAACCTCACTATGCAGTAACTGCCTGCGTGAATAATTGTATAGCTACTTCCTAGGCTATGTTTGTATGCTGGCATCTACATAGAGAAAGGAAAATTTTCTGTAATGATTCATAAAAATTGCTAGGTTACGTTTAACAGAAATAATGTAACTAAGAAAAAGAAAATAATACATCAATCTTGATGACAGTTTTGTTAACAACCAGGAGCTAAAAGGAAGAAGAAAGAAAAATCATGTATTTTTGAAATTGAGAAGTTTTCCAAGATATTCTCATCTTAAGAACTTATTCATTCATAAAATTTAAAGCTGTATGTATATATGAATGTGCTATGGGTATATCTTTATTTATACATATATTTTTCTATCTGTCTCCATATATTCATATTTATTTACATCACTGATTCTCAACTAGAAATGAATTCTCTCACCATGGGAAGCGAATATGTGTGTGTGTGTGTGTGTGTGTGTGTGTTTATGTGTATGTGTGTGTATACATTATTAGAAGAGCTTCATTATCCATCAAGGACTCCATCCTCAACCCCATTGATAGATGATTAAATCTATGGATGCCTAAGTCTATTGCATAACTTCTGTGCAACCTGCTGTAGATTTTTAATCATTTCTAAATGACATATAATACATGACATAAGTTTAAGGTCATGTCAATAAAGCACGTGTACTGTTTCTGTTGCGGAAAGCAATGACAAGAAAAATCATCTCTGCATGCTCAGGAGAAATGCATTATTTTGTAATAAGTTATTTTCAGTACACGGATGGTTTAATCTGTAGGAGCAGAATGCACAGACACACAGGCAGGACACACAGCTAAGATGTTCAGAGCTCTGCTAAGATATCCTTGGTCAGCTATCTCCTCTAAAGAGAAGCAATCCCTTTGGAAAGGAGGCTCCACAAGGTTCAGAACACAGACAAAACTCCTAAGTCTGGAAGGCAGTGAAGCTTACAAGATTCATACCTTAGCAAAGACTGTTGGAAAGGATGCAGTCCACCTGCAAGGCTGTTGCATGTCCTTTATGGAGTGGCAGCAATGAAGATACATTAGCCATTGCTGTGATAGGGTGGCTTCTTAGGAATGCAGCCTCCTTGAGGTCCTCCATGGTTCTGTAAGTTACCTCTCACCTATACCCCTTCATGTAACCATAACACCAACTTGTTCATCAAGTTAGACATGAGTAAAATAGTTTCTTTGGTCTGTTGTCTGTGCCCTACATGGGATAAATAGACATTTGTTTGTGTGTCTCAAAGAAGAGACAAACAACAGATACACAAATTAAAATACTTCAGTACAGTCAGGTATATCCTATATGATTATCTCAGTCATGTGTACACAATGTATAAGATTTCCAGTAGGAAATCAAGCTGTGTTCCTGCCCAGCTTCCTCATCTCAAGTCCCATCCTCATCAACAAGTACCAAAGTTATCGAGCCAAGTTAACTAGGAAGGCACAAGGAAGGGAGCACAAAGGTGTACTCATACTCTTCCTTTGGTGAAAGTGTATTTTTCCACATGGAGAATGAAAAAGTCTTACATTTTTTTTTTTTTTGGTTTTTCGAGACAGGGTTTCTCTGTGGCTTTGGAGCCTGTGCTGGAACTAGCTCTGTAGACCAGGCTGGTCTCGAACTCACAGAGATCCGCCTGCCTCTGCCTCCCGAGTGCTGGGATTAAAGGCGTGCACCACCATCGCCCGGCCAAAGCCTTACATATTTAAATTACCTAAGTGTCCCATCTGAAAGAGGAACCTAGTATCAAAACAGAGTTGAACTGCCTTCAAAATTCAATGGTAAGAACTATCTATTCTACAAACGGCACTGGTATGAAGACGAATTCATGCCTCACGTCCCATACAAATGCTCAGCAGCCTGGAAGTGAGAATCCAGAGTAGAGAGTTCGTAGACAAAGAAGAATAAATAGTTGAAACTTGGGCTGGAGAGTTGGTTTCTTTTTAATGGCTCATTTATTTTTATTTTAAATATATGGGGTTTTTTTTTGCTTATATGAATGTGTACTCTATGTGCAACAGGACCTGATGGCAGCCATCTTGCCAGAGAGGTGTGCGAGAAATAAAGAGGAGGCCGTCTTTGGGACATCATTTGGGCACTTTGATTGGACCTTACTCCTTATAAAGATATCCCCATCCCATTATTTATCACTTTTTTTCTTAAGCTGGTTCAAGATGTGTGCATACCACTAGTGACTAAAACATGTTTGGTAGAGAAAGCATAAAAATACCAAGTGAAAATGTGTGAGACATACAGTTATGACAGTGGGGAGTCAATTTAGGTTGATGGTTACATTCACATTTGCTCATATGTGGGGGGTGTGCATATGTGTATCATGTGTTTGGAGGCTAGAGGTGAATTTGGAGCATCCTCCATAAGCACTTTTCCACTGTAAATCTGAGACACGGTCTCTCATCGAACCTGTAACTCAACAACAGGTAAGAATGGCTGGCCAGGTGAGCCCAGGAGGTCCTCCTGTCTTCATCTCTCCAACATGAAGTTGACTGGTGCATATTGCCATGCCTGGTTTTTGTTGTTGTTGTTTGGTTGTTTGTTTGTTTGGTTGGTTGGTTGGGGATTTTTCTGTCTGGGTGTTATGGATTCTGAATTTGGGTCCTTATGCTTGTACTACCAACTCAGCCATCTCCCCGGACTCTGTAAGCACTTCAGAATTAGTCCAATTTGGTTTTGGTTTGTTTGACTTTCTTTTGAGTCACAATCTCATTAAGCATAGAAGGCCTGCCTTGAGCATGCTAGGTAACTCATGCTGACTTGAGACTTACAGCTGCATAGGCCGCAGTACTCTGAAAGCTAAGAGAGGGCTGCCACAGAGAATAGCAAGTCCTTTCTGCTGTCTGCCTGAGCAAACTGGAATTTTCCATTGTGTTGTCCTTGCCTACCCATAGCCACCGCTTCCTCCTGACTCTAGACATCTGAATCAACCATCATACACATTGCTTCCCACAATTGATTCTTAAGCATATGATTATGCATTTCCGGGTACATAGAGCTGTTTATTATTAAAGTACAGTGAATTTTGTTTCATAGACTCCTTTCAGTTGTTCAAAAAATACATCCCACAGATCTCACAATAGAACTCTGGGTCAAGCTATGTGGAAGCACTTTAATTAGGAGAAGACGAGAACTAGGTCTGTTTTATGCTCCGGCTGCACCATCACATAAACATAGGTACAAATTTCCCCGGAACTTTCTACTTGCAAGCACAGACTCTGATTCCAAATGCCCGACCATCAGAGAGAACAAAAAGAACTGAACTATGTCTGTAGCAATGGGCAGCAGGAGCAGCTCTCTTTTGACTCTCCCTGAACTCTAGGAAGCTATGAGATGAGGAGAACACGTGTCAGTCATTCTGAATAATCACATTGTTTACAACACTGTTTCCCAAAGCAGAGACTGTCAGCGTCTTTGATCTACCCAGCATCCAAGCCAGGCCTTTTCATGGCTGGTGGAGGCCTGCACAGACATCTCGTGGAATTAGACAGAACTCTACATCACAGAGGTGAGGGCCTCCCAAGACATGTCAAGATGAAAAAAATGAAAGATAAAATGCCGTCTCTTTTGAGCACAACACAGAGGACCTACGGTCCTAGTCGAAAGGAATGGAAAACAGTGGCAGTAAAAGCCAAGTTAGGAGGAGACGATTTGAAAAACTCTCTCTCTGTGAGGGGAGCTCCTGGGCTTGTGCATGTGGGCAATTCAAAGGCATGATAGCAGCAGACTGACTTCCCTGCTATTTCACACATGTGATGACCAGGGTTTCTGATTTCCTAAGGCAGGACAAATAATGACCATACCTGAGAGAAGCCTAGGAAGTGGCCTCGAGCACACCTCAGCCCTGAATGTCTTTCTTTCCTTGTACAAGAACAACTGAGAATGACTTTCTAACACCTGGAAAGAGAAGCTGAGAGCATCTGGGCCCTTCTCCATCAGGGAGAATGGGGACACCCACAAATCACCTCCAGGGATCTCTGCCTAGGAACCTGTCTGGCTTGTTCGTTTGTTACCAGTCCTCTAGGCATTCATTCGTTTGTTTGCTACTTAATGTCTCTATGTGTGTGTTCACGTGTCTGTGTAGGTGTGTATGCATATGTGTGCCCATTTGTCGAGGCTGAAGGTTAACTCTAGGCCTGTGTATCACCATCATACCTCAGGAGCCATCCGTATTTCTTTGGTGGTAGTGTTTTGGTGTCCTATTTTTCTTTTAAGAAAGGGTCTCTCATTGAACATAGGGCTCGCTGACTTGGCTAGGCTGGGTGGCCAGAAGGTCCCAGGAATTCACGCCCCCAGCTTCTCGGCAGGAGGATGGAAGGAAGGTCCACTGTGCTTGGCTTTTTTACGTCAGTGCTGGAGATGGGACTCTGACTCTCATGACTGCCCAGCTAGAACCTTGCTGATTGGGCCATCTCAGTAGCCGCTAGTCATTCAGTTTTGCACTGTTGAAGGCTGAACCCAGTGCCTTGTTCATACCAGCATAGTGTGCTAGCCTTGAGCTAAGCCCCTAGTCTTCTGGTCAGCATTGTTGATCCCCCTCATCTTCTTAAAGAAGTTAATTTAAGTTTATAATTACCATACAGAGTCATGTTCCTTATGGAATTTTCTTACTTGGCTTTTCTTGGCTGTCCCACATCACCCCCTTCTCTCCTGCCCCCCTTCCTGCCTATTCCCTTCTGCCCACTTTCACACCACACATATTCTGATACTGTCTCCTTGGCATACTACAAAATAAACATTTGTCTGATTTTCAAAAAGACCCATGATTTGAGATCTTGTATCTTTATCTTTAGTTAAATTTGCATCCCACAGGCAGGTGATGCCCTAGAGGAGGCTGAGAAAATTCCTGGCCTCATTTCTACCCCTTCATGATCCATCCCATATGGTCCTGGTTGTGGTGGTGAGGATTCTTGTCGGCATAGGACAGAGGGTAGGGAAGCAGGAAGGGATGATCTGAGGTGTCACACCTTAAAAGGAAACAACTCAAGAAGCCTTTCCTGTGCTCTTGGTTACTTGATATCCAAAAATGACATGTGTAGTTTGATTTCCCCCAAAAAAATTTTTTGCTGAGCTCTGAAACTGTGTCTCAAGATTCTTGCCCCATCTTAATGGACATTGATGCTAATGTAGGTCACAGCGACTGCCATGTACAATAGGTTCACAAACGCAGCAGTGGACTCCAGTTGGATGATGTGTCATTTGGAATAAACTGTCAGTGTTGTGAGTCAGTTTAGGAGAGCCTTGGGACAGTGAGAGGACTTGGGGAGTAGAGGTGCTTGCTACCAAGACTGACAACCTGAGTTCAATTCCCGGAACCCACATGGTGGAAGGAAAAAACCAACTCCAACAAGTAGTCCTGTGTTCATGTGTGCACTGTTGTACTTACAAATACTGTAATAATAGATAGATAGATAGATAGATAGATAGATAGATAGATAGATAGAGCCTTAATCTGGGGGCACGGCTTAGTTGGTAGAGTGATTGCCTTGACAGAGCCCAGCATTTGATCTGTGAACACATAAGCCATGCGTGCTAGCGCATACCTATAGTAACAGAACTGGAGATGTAGAGGAAGGAGGATGAAAGTTCAGGTCATTTTTGGCTATAGACTCAGTTCAAAGCCAGCCTGGGCTACATGAGACCTAGCTACAAAACCAAAAGTGCTTTAATACGGAATCCTGAATGCTGACTTTCTCAAAGGTTGTTATTTGCTTATCTTATTTGCTTTTGAGCTTTCCTTCCTCTCTACCGCACTCATCATGATGCAATCACCTTCCCTACCAACTTCGGCCAGCCTGATTAGCCTCTAACATTTTCCAATCCTATTATTTGCAGATTCCCCTCCTTTTCAATGAGTAAATAAGACAAACGGGGAATGGAAAATTTATTTTGGCATCACACCAACCTAATTAAAGCGCAGCTTCATTAGACTGCAGCAGGCTGCCGAAAAAATAATGTAATTGACCTATTAAAAGTTACTACTTTGGTTCAGTTTTCGGAGCTAGGAGAAATTGCACTGTGATTTAAAGTGCCTAGTTACCTTGACAAAACAGCCTGAGAAGGGTGGGGAAAAACAACCAGGAGTTACAGAGAATGGAGAAAATCCAATTAAAAAGCAGGCAGGTAACAAGATGTTCTCCACAGTCACAATTACTTGAAGGAAAGCAACAAAATGAAATGGGATCTAATAAAGCTCCTGTTATTTTCTTGATTGACTGAGCACCGCTCATATGGAGGGCTGCTGTGAGCTGCTCCCCCAGAACGTGACAGCTAAGGGATGGAGCAGACATTCAATTCTTATCTGTTTCCTTCTCCCTCTTTGGGTATTAGTATGTCCCTTGTTCATGGACCCACTCCTCTTCCAATCTCATAGGCTAAAGAGAAATGAATACTTGATCTTGATGCTACAGATCATATCAATTCCAGACTGGCCTAATTAGAACACAGGACGGCCCTGACCGCAGTAACTGATGTGTTCTAGGACCAATCAGAACCTTTTCTGGGACTTTGTGTAGGTTCTCAGTGAGTCTCTCTCTCTCTCTCTCTCTCTCTCTCTCTCTCTCTCTCTCTCTGTGTGTGTGTGTGTGTTTTGAATGTCTGCACATGTGGATGGTACAGGTAGATGCCAGATGCTCTTCTCCTGCCTTTTTGAGACAGTATGTCTCATTGAAGCTATCTCTTTCAGCTAGGCTGCTTAGAAGGGGCTCTCAGCAAGTGCAGTCATGTCTGATTTTTATAAGGGGGTCAAGGATTTGAACTCAGGTCCTCATGCTTACCTAGCAAATGCTCTCACCCACTGAGCTATTCTCCTAGCGCTGATTACTGGGACTTTTGAGGATAAAGCTTTTTTAAAAAAATATTTATTTATTTATTTATTTATTTATTTATTTATTTATTTATGCATACAATATTCTGTCTGCAGGCCAGAAGAGGGCACCAGACCTCATTACAGATGGTTGTGAGCCACCATGTGGTTGCTGGGAATTGAATTCAGGACCTTTGGAAGAGCAGGCAATGCTCTTAACCACTGAGCCATCTCTCCAGACCCCGTACTGGGACTTTCGATGAAGCAACCAAGAAAGGAGACTTCTCTGGTCCATCTGGTTTTTGAGCAAAAGAACAACAACAAAAAGTATGCCTGGCTTTGATATGCCCGCCCTCCATCTTATTGAGAAATCCAAATGAGAAAGAGTGGGAAGGAAAATGAGACATAGCCGAGGAAGAAAGAGAGAGAAAGGTGACAAAAGGAGGAGAGAGATTACACAGAAGAGGAGTAGAAAGGAAAATGGAGAAAGGAAGATCAATTCTTGATTCTAAATGTACCTCTGGATTTTCATTGTACATGTATGTATGTATATGTACATGTGTGTTGGGGGTCAGAGGTCAACATCAAGCATCTTCATCAGTGACTCTCCACCTTATGTTCTGAGACACGAGGGTCTCTCCCTCATCTTTTGTCTAGATTGGCTGCTATCCAGCTCCAGGGATGCTCTGGTCTCCCCTTCTGCAACCCTAGGTGTTTATTTGGGTTCTTGAGAATCAACTTGGGTCCTCACGCTTATGTGGCAAGCACGGTAGTGGCAAAGCCATCTCCTCAGGTCTACGGCTGGATGGTTTTTAGCTGTTCAAGCCCAACCAATGAGTCTGTTACCTGAAAACATTTGAGTTGCTTCGTGCCATCAGCAAATAAAGGAATTTTAATGAACAGGCTCAGCATCCATCCAGCTGACAAAGCAGCCCTGGGTAGACGGTCAGCTCCAGACAGTTAAAGCCCGGCTTCCTTTAGCACATCTAAAGCATAGACATCAGCGTCTTGGGAAAAGAGTGGACAGAGTGAGTACAAACTGGGCAACCCCGCGAGGTTTCACCGGGAAGACTTCTTCTACCATCAACTACGGCATTCAGAACCAGGGAGGCTGTGCACCAGTGTTGCCATGGAGATGTGGAGATGACAAGCCAGCTCTGCATACTCTAGGTCCTGCTCTGGGATGTCTAAGCAAGGTGGAGAAGACTCAGTTGGGAATGTTCCTAACCACAGCATATGTGTTTCCTGTAGTCACACCTTTTGTGTGGTTCCACAAAGAAGTCACTAGATTCTGAGGTCCAGGACAACAGATTAAGATAGTCACACCCTTTGTGTGATCCCACATCCCTGGATGCTGAGATCTAGACCCTTCCTAAGTAAGCAGAAGAGACCTGAAGGGCCTCTCTCCAGGAGCTTTCTTAAATCGTTGAAACCATATTCATTCATTCATTCATTCATTCATTTGCCCATTCCTTCATTCATTTCTCCAACATGGAACATACCTCCCCCACACAAGCCAGCACAAAGCAAGCATTTTCCTAAGCACTCAAGACGCAGGAGAAAGTAGCATACACACATTATTTTTTATCATTTTGAAATTAGAGTTGGTGGCATTAAGTGATCAAGTTTTTCTTAATAAAATAACCACACAGGTCAGCCTGTCATTGTGTGGTGCTGAAGGCATGCCTGAAGGCTAATCTAACTCTGTGCTGGACTGGATAGATCAGAGGTCTCCAGAGGTGGCATTTCTCAGAATGGACCGCATATTTCAATGAAAGATTTAACTGGCAACACTGTAAGCTCTCTCTCTCTCTCTCTCTCTCTCTCTCTCTCTCTCTCTCTCTCTCTGTGTGTGTGTGTGTGTGTGTGTGTGTGTGTGTGTGTGTGTTTGTGTATGTATGTATGTGTGTGACCTATCTACATGTTGAGGCATGCGTGCTGGTGCAGATCTAGGTGGCCATGTGAATTTAGAGCGTGGTCATTGGCCACCTTCCTCTTCCACTTGCCTATATCTATTTGTTTTTTGTTTGTTTATCGTGACAGGCTCTCTCACTGATACTGAAGCTCAGCAGCTAAACCAGCTGACCACTGAGATCCAAGGATCCTCCTCTATCTGTCCCCCAGTCACTGGTGTGACAAGAAAGAGCCACCATGCTCTCATTTCATTTGTGTAGACACTGGGGCTCATGCTCAGTCATCAGGGACTTCACAGGCTGTTCCTGTCTCCCCAGTCTCCAAGAGTATTCTTGGTGGAGTGGCCCAATGCCACCCCCGAGGTTGGTGACTCCAGGAAGTGTAGAAGACTCTAGAACAGATGAAGACAGAACAGCCAGAGTTGAGGCCAGACCCCTGCAGCAAGTGCCTCCAGCACTGTGTGGAAGAGCAGATGACTAGCAGTGAACAGTAGAAAACCTCCAAGCACTGTGGAAAAGGTCTGGTCATGGCTGTAGGTGGGCCGATCTGCTGTTCTTTGTATGGACACATTATAACAAATGGTGTCCACCCACTGGCCTCCAATGCAGTCACCTAAGTCATTTCCCAATTAAGTAGGTGAAGGACAAGTGAGTTAAAACTGATTTCATTCACCTGACTCTACAGGTCAGTGAGGTCCTTCAATTTCAAGGGCATCCATTCATGTTTGAAGACAGAGAATCAAAAGGAGATGGACTCTGATATTTCAGGCGATAAAGTCAAAATTAATAACTGCTTAATTACATTTCTCCAAAGTGCAACATTATGTCAGCATCATTGACTGTTAAATTTAGGAGTCATAAATACTTTATTATGTTGGAAGACGAGATGTGAGGTAGGAAAATCTACATTTCTGCAGTGACTGCTGAGAAATAATAGCTAATCACAAATTAAATGAGTTATTAAGTGCTAATTGGCTTCATCGGAAGGCTGTAAAAATTCTCCAGAAACTTTTACTGTAATTATTTTCAGTTTTGTATTAAAGATGGCAGTAACTTAATGTAGTTTATCTTTATTTTTTCTTTTCAATTTGTTCTTTTGCATTTTATACACATATAAAATACATTCCATGCACTTACGCCCCACCTCTATCAAACTCCCTCGTCCTTGTATTTTTAAAGATTTATTTCAGTCAAAATTGCATCTAGGGGTGGGTGTGTAAACCTGAATTCAGGAATCCACAGAGGCCAGAGGTTTTGGATCCTCTGGAGCAGGAGTTGCAGGCAGTTGTGAGCTGCCAGATGTGGGTGTTGGGAGCCAAACTCAAGTCCTCTGCAAAGGCAGAATGAACTCTTAACTGCTGGTTCATCTCTCCAGGCCCCTTCCTCCCTCCTCAAATCCAACACATGATACCCAAGGACTAGATAACTCTGTGCTGAGGGTGGGGTATGCATTCTGTGTCTTAAAAGGAGAGGAAGCCCTGGTTTGTTCCCACTAGATGTCAGTAGCATCTCTTCAGTGGTGCCCCCAAAAAAATTATCTCTAAACATTACCAAGTGTCCCATCAGGAGCAAAAGTTCCTTGATTGATAATGGACTTGTACTAAAGCCTCTACTTTTGCACATGGGTCGGGGCAAACCTTGCAGGTATCAGACTTTGTTAAAATATAGTCATCTCCAACAATCACAGTATGTCTCAGATAAAATGTACATGTTGGCCCAGCTTGCTCCTGAGGGAAACACGACCTCAGTTGGCCAATAGATGGGCTACATACTTCTGAGAAAATGATGAGGAATTTTCATGTGACCACAGTGGAAAGACTGATGTCTGGTTTCTTCAAGGGAAGGATTGTCTCTGATCAGCACCTGCTGGTGGGTCATGTCATCTGATGGATCTCATTGGTGCTAAAACAAGGCTGTAGGGAAGGAAAGGCTCTCTTCCTCAGACCAACACAAAAAAGGTCAGACATAGGGTGCTCTGTGCCTGGTCTAAAGACAAAACTATGTCAACAAAGGTCTGCAAGGGTGAACATGTGACCACCCTCCATAGAGGAAAAGATGGCCAAGGAACTGGGTTTCTGTGTGATGACACCCATCAGGAGAACACAGAGGCAGCTCCTCTTACCACTCACAAATTCCACAGTGTAGGGGGCCTTTATAAGCCTTCCGAGAACCAGCTTCCCTGAACATGGATACCCAGACAAGTAGCCTTTCTTAGAAAACAGCATACAGGGCCCCACAGGCCCATCCTGGCCTGTGTAGGCAAATCATGTGACTCATTAGTCAATTCTCAGTCGCTGACGAAAATACCACAAACAAGTTCAAGAGAGGAACTTTGAGATTTTATTTTTCTGTGTATGTGTAAAGGTGTGTGTCATGGTATGTGTATGTATGGGTGTGTGTCATGGCATGTGTGTGTATGGGGGTGTGTCATGTAGCATGTATGTGTATGGGTGTGGGTCATGTTATGTGTGTGTATGGGGGTGTATCATGGGATGTATGTGTATGGGTATATGTGGGTGTGTGTCATGGTGTGTGTGTGTGTCATGGTATGTGTGTGTATGGGTATGTGTCATGGTATATTGTATATGGGTGTGTGTCATGGCATGTGTTTGTATAAGTGTGTGTCATGGTGTATGTGTGTGTGTGTGTGTGGTTGAGTATCAGGACATCTGTGTAGAGGTCAGAAGACAACTTGCAGAAGCTACTTCTGTCCTTAAACCACGCAAACTGTAGAACTGGAACTCAGCTCATCAACATGGCAGCAAGCACTCTATCTTCTAAGCCATCTCGTCTGCCTGAAACTTTAGGATTTCAGGCAGTCCACCACCACTGAGACCCCCACACTCAGATGACAGAGAATCACAGAGGCTTTAGAACTTTGGTCAGTCCGCCACCATAGAGAGCCCCCCTTCAGGTGACAGAGCATCATGGTGGCAGGACACAGGGCTTGAGGAAAGCTCTCTCTTCACAGAGAAGAAGAAAGGGAAACAGGAAAGAAGGTCAGGGTAAGTCAGAGCCCTAAAGGTCACACCCCCAGTGACCTATTTCTTCCAACTGGGCCCCATCTAGTTTTCAGCAGCATCTAGTAACTCCATTATATCACAAGTTCATCAAGGCCTTTGCACATCGATTAAGGTGGAGCCTTGGCATCTGGATGTTTCTTGAAACTCTGTCATGGACACCTCCTCACTAATCCCCTATGTGCTTCTTATACGTGCATGGCTAAGTTCAGCATTGACAATAGAGATGAGACAATATGTCCACTGTACACTTTGGAAGGCAGGGGGGAGGGAAAGAGGAGGCAAAGAAAATGGGATTACAGAATCACCTATGACATTTATTTTTTGAGGTGTGACCTCATATACCCAAGGCTGTCTTTGAATAGGCTACGTAGCCTAGGAAAACTTCGAATTTCTGAACCCACTTTCTCCATCTCAAAAGCTGGGCTACAGGTGTGCATCACCATGCCCCATTTATATGATGCTAGTAACTGAACCAAGGGACCAAACATGCCTGTCAAGTACTCTGCCAACCAAGCCTCATCTCCAGGCCCATGAATGGCATTTTCTAAAACAGAGTCTGATATGATTTATTGAAAGCAAAATACCATGTTTGAGTGACTTCTGCTGCTAGCCCTGGGAGCTGTAGTTTTGGGGACGAAGAACAAAAGCATCCCCTATGAGATGCTCAAAAAGGCAGGGGTGGTATACCTTTGACTGACTCCTGAAAAATCCATTCAGGTGTCAAGGCTTGACCTGATGAACATTGGCACTGGGGACAAAATTTGTTTCTGTCAACACTAGAACTGCTGTTGCCACATGTACCCACCCACCCCCTGGAACACCCTCGGCCTTTCTCAACTCAGCCGTCTTATCTGTAGAGGGGACAGAGATGACTGACACCTGGTGTGATTTAGGCCAGCATTTGGTTCATGCTTTATGTCTTCCAGAAGGAACAGTCCAAACGCGGCCCCTCCCTTCGTTTATTACCATTCATTCTCCATGACATTTCTGGCTTTGCAATGTTGAGGAAACGTGTCCACCCCCCCTCATTTGTATGTATGAGCAGGCCCCTGAGGGACTGTGTCTTCCAAAGTTCTTAATCTCCCACGGTGTTTATTCGTGTGGCTTTGCATATCAGTTGGTCTAATGATCAACTGACTATTCACTGGCCACATAATTAGAAAATTACACTTCCCTCCAGGTAATTGGCATGCTGTTGTTAAGAAACAAAAAGTACTTGGAAATCACTGTGGCAAACTCAGGTGAACTTAGTGGTTGCTTAAAAAGTGGGCATCTGTCAACCTGTGTGCAGAGTACATGCTGGGTGTGAACCCAGTATCAGGGACATAGTTCTACAGGGAGAGCCCTGCTGAGGGCCTGATTTTGCATCCCAGCACCCACACAAAAGATGTGGGCTGAGGAGGCAGCAAAAGGTCTATCCCTGGGACTTGCTGACCAGCCAGTCCATCCTAAACAGTCAGCTCCAGGTTCACAGAGACATTTAGTCTCAACAGAATAAGGCAAAGAGGAATCAAGCAAGACATTCAAGGTCAACCTCTGACCTCTACCTGCACACAGGTACACGTGCACACACCCAAAGTCAACAGAATATGAAGCAATGGAACCCATCAGGTAAAACTCAAAGGAAGACAGGACGGCAACTGTGCTTCTATCGATCAATTATCAAATTTTAAAAAAGTGTCATGCTGAATAAATACAATTTTATTACCTGTTTGTTTTCTTTTATAATACACCAAAGAATTGATGTGATTTGGAGAATTTCTGATTTTCTTCTCTAATCTTCCTCTCTCTCCTCTCTTATTCCTTGTTCCTTCCCATTTTCCTGTTCTTCTCTTCCTATCTCTCCATCCATTAACTCTGGCCATCTCTAAGGCCATGAATCACTTCCTGTCCTTGCTCCCTGGGACCCAGGGACACCACTTTATAAGACCTCATTTCCTCTGGTTATTTCAAGTCATGACTCACATGATCCTAGAGATAAATGGATGGTGATGACTTGCTGAAATGTCCTCAGAGTCCCACATCACCCACATCACAGCACAAGGGTTAACTACAGCTGGGTTTGGCAGTGCACACCTGTGATCCTAGCACCCAGGAGGCTGAGGCCAATGACCTTGAGTTTGAGGCAAACCTGAGCTATAGTGAAGCCCTCTCTCTCTCTCTCTCTCTCTCTCTCTCTCTCTCTCTCTCTCTCACACACACACACACACACACACACACACACACACACACACATACACACACATACACCATGTCATCTGATGTCTACTGTGAGTAGGGAAGCAGGTAACTGCTTGTTTTGTCTATTTCCAACAGCAAATTATAAAACTCTTGGTAATAACCACCAATATCAGGCTTTGTTACATAAGAGAATTCCAATAAATAGCTCTTGAAAGAAGCAATGACCTTCAAGAAAACATGCTTCCAAGGAACTCAGACCTTCCCTAGCTGTGTCTACTTGGCCAAATGACTTAGTATCTCAAGCCGTAACCTCTTCCTTTATACTATCATTGTGTCCCCCACAATCATGCTTCGCTTACTATAATTTCAGGGACCAATTGTGGTTCTAAAATATTAATATTTATTTTTGCCTTTTGAGAGGCAAACAGTACTTATATAATAATAATGCTATTCCAGGGCACTGGGATATGGATTTCAGCACCCAGACTGAGGCAGCTCACAGCTCAGTCGGGCTTCAGGGGACTCACACCCTCTCCTCGACTCTAAAAGAACCTGCACACCAATGGCATACACTCATATGGTTATGTACACATGATTAAAATAAAAATATAGCACATAGCTGGGTACTGGCCATGACTTCAGGCATGCAATGGAAGTCATTAGGATTCCCACCCCAGATAGACTACTGTAAATAGCAAATACCAATTAGTTTGTCTTTCATGCCGTCTGAGCATAAGGTAGAAAAAGATATGAAAGCAGAGACAATCTCATGACTTAGTTCCTCCCGAGGGATTTGGTGTTAAGTACTCCTCATCGCTGCTGTCAAGACCCTGAAGTACCTGTCAGTAGAGGCATCCACAGACTGCTCCCTACCAGTGTGGAAACAATATGATAAAGAAGTTAGTCAGTGTTTGCAAAGTGCCCTGTAAAGAATGGGCTGGCTTTGCCAAGCTAGAAACAAACTTTTATTGTGTTACATCCCTGGCACTTCGGGACTGTTTGGTACCATTCCATAATGTTCCCTGCCTGATACAGATGGAAGTACAGGCTGGAGAGATGTCTCAGTGGTTGAGTACTGGCTGCCCTTGCTGAGGATCCAGGTTCTGTTCCTATCACCCACATGGAGGTTCACAATAGTCCCTAACTCTAGTTCCAGGGCATCTGATGCCCTCTTCTGGCCTCTGCAGGCACCAGGCAGGCAAGGAGGATGTGAACATGCATGCAGGTCAAACCGTCATACATATAATTTTTTTAATAATACAAAAGCAAACGTATGCATAAAATTCTTAGCATCACTCTTGGGTCTTATATTTACTAAGCTTTCAAGGCCAAATATTAAGAATGTTTGGTATAAAGTCTAAATGCTTCTTTTCACGTAGGACTGTCACTCCAACCGGGATACTCTTACTTCAGCAGTCACAGCAGGGAAGGTTAAAGGACACCCCATTGGTGGAGCCACTCAGAGATCCAGGAAGCTAAGGACTTCCCAATGCCTAATAAAATCTTCGAGGATCAAGTCGGCATCAAACAGCAGTAGAACAAGCTGGACAGAGGATCCTAACGGAGAAAATTTAGGGTGCCAGCCTCCAAAGTGACACGGACTGTTTTTCTCTGTGTTCCACAGGGACGACAGTCACATGTCATTGTATAAATAAAATTCAGGCTGAATATGAGTCTCCAGTATGTAGTCGTCTCTCAGGGATGTCTCTTTGCTGGGGAAGGACACAAACTATTAGCGGACGGCCTCTAGGGTCCCCTATTATGTTCAGAGAACAACTGACGTCTGTGGAATAACTTCCTTTAATACTGGCTTCCCCAGCACTGGAGAGCTCCTTTTAATCTAGCTCAAATGCCTAAAGTTGTGATATAAATAACAAAAAACAATCATCTCTTCCCCTGGTATTCAGCTACTGTCTCTCTTCCCCTGAACACAAAAGCAGGATCAGCCCCCCGCCCCTTGCTATTTCCCTCTGGGTTTACTCCCAACAGAATACAGAGACACAAGACAAAAACTCACCAGGATGAGCAAGATGTCTCAGTGGCTAAAGGGACCTGTCTCTAAGATTTCTGTCCCCAGGACCGACACATTTCCCCCTGGCCTCTCCATGTTCAGTGGCACATGGATGTCCACACATGTGTACATACGTGCATGCATAAATGTCACTAAAAATAACTTTCTAGAAGAATCATAGCACAGGGTTAAGAGCTACCTCATTCCAACATCCTCAAGTGTCTAAAGCCCTTTGGAAATGTACAACTGAGAGAGCATTTAAATGTAAAGAAACTACAAATAGTGTGTGCTGAAAGACCACGCACATGCTTCATGAAGCACATAATTGCTTTTAGACACCAGGTTGTAATTATGTTTATCAGAGCTATGATATGACATGCAGCAAGTGACTCACAGACAAAAACTTGGGCTGTGCCTTTCTCAAAGGTTACACTTTAAACCATGTTGGGATATGACCCATCAATCTGGGGGAAACACAGCATTTCTGGTACATGTGTCCAAGTGACTATATGCTGGCATTCCTGGTGTCAGCTCTTCAAAGAAAAATCCCACTTCACCCAAGCACAGCAACCCATCCCGTCCAGCAGATGGACACCTCCATAATACCTCGTGACACCCACACTTTAAGTCTGAAATCTCAAGGGGAGGTAGATTTGCTAAGAGTACATCATACGAGCAGAAATTGGAGTGGGGGCAACAGCTGGCAGGAGCCACACCTTTGATGATGGTAAGTGGAGTCTAGACCTTCTGCAAGGGCAAACAGCAGCCCCACCTCCCAGATGGGGAAATGGAGGCTTGGATAAATAGTGTGCCCATGATCCTGTAGACAAGACAGACCAGGAAGTCATGGGGAATGGAAGGCCACATCACTTCTAGGCTATTGCTCAAGTTCTCACCAGCTTGAGCACACTCGCCGAAGACGGAGAATTATCTCAAGGGGAAGAGAGTGCTGCAGACTCAAAGATTCAAGCTGTGAACAGAGAAGGAGGGTGTCTTTTCGAAGTAAGCTGAGCCGAGCAATATGGCACACTCGCCAGATGAAGAAGGAAGCATGTGCCACTGTGTCCCCAAATGCACCCATTACATCCACACCATGAAAAGGGGCCAGAAGATAAAACAGTGGCTTGTGTGTCTCTGAGAGACCAGTGGGTGTCACTGCCTCTCCACAGTGTTTCGAGAGCACCCGCAGCAGGCAGCTACCTCACACACCCTACTAGCTCTCCAGAACAGAGCTCCAAGCCCGGAGCCTTCTCCATCAGGAGCCTATTTCTGAAGCTACTCATTCCGGTGTCTCAAAAAGCAGGTGACCGCCCTGTTTTCTCAACCATCTCCATTAGCAGTGTGTCCCTAGAAAGCTGGAACTTACGAGAGATGCAGAAATCTCAGGAGCCAGTGAAACAATGGGGTGCAGGAATCCCGGGAATCAGTGAGATGATGAGGAGTGCTGGAACCTCAGGAGTCACTGAGACAATGGAGTGCAGGAATCCGGGGGATCGGTGAGACGATGAGGAGTGCTGGAACCTCAGGAGTCAGTGAGACAACGGGGTGCAGGAATCTCAGGAGTCAGTGAGAGGATGAGGTGCAAGAATCTTGGGGATCACTGAGAAGATGGAGTGTAAGAATCTCAGGAGTCAATGACAGGATGGGGTGCAGGAATCTCAGAAGTCAGAGAGACAATGGGGTGCAGGAATCCTGGGGATCAGTGAGATGGGGTGCAAGAAGCTCAGGGGTCAATGAGAGGGTGTGGGTGCAGGAATCTCAGGGGTCAGTGAGAGGATGGGGGTGCGGGAATCTCAGGGGTCAGTGAGAAGGTGGGGTGCAGGAATCTCAGGGTCAGTGAGAGGATGGGGTGCAGGAATCTCAGGGATCTGGACTCACAGCGACTGAATGGATGCTAACAGTTTCCCAAGTCTCCACAGTTCAGATAGCAGAGTATCTTTCAAAAAACTCCTCAAACTTGACATAAAGACATACTGTGCTGTAGCAGAGAGCCTCCCCTGGCTCCCCACTTTCCAAAACAAGGAGTAGTTTCTCCCAGTAATGTGCACAGAGGGGTGGGGGCAGCACTGGATAAGGGGTAGCTTCAGGGTCTGAGCTCTGGGCAAAGGGCCTTAAGAGGACACCTGATAAACTTGCCCATGCGTCTGTCAAGGTTACAGAGCTTGCCTCCCCTCCCCTGTTAGACTGGAGTTCAAGGTCACGAGTGGAAAATAATTGCTGTGTTGAAGTTCTGAGAATGCAGGAGGCCTAAATAATACTGATGAACATCCGTGAATACAAAAGAATAAAGTCATGAAATAGCCACAGGGAAGCTTAGAACAGCTAGGCAGCAGTCCTGTAGTCGTGTGTGCAGTTTTTATCCCATAGCATACCATAAACTACACTATGTGTGTGAAAATGCCACCATGAAATGCATTCTTCTGTGGGCTCACTTTAGCAAAAGAAAAGAAAACTGCTTTTGACCATTGCCATTCTAAAAATAGTACATACCCATTAAAGAATAGGGGCAAAATTCATAATTCGATCTTAGAAGACTCGTAGGGTGATATTGGCCTTTTCAGAGTCTCCCATAGAGCTGGATTCAGATTAATTAAATATGCATCATTAAAGCAAGCGTTTGCATAGAAGGTATACATTTTATACACACAAATTATACAAATATCACATACATAAAAATTGTATATCCATGCCAATTACTACACACACAACATCTATATTATCTTCTCTGTAGACCTATGACACTAACTCTATTTTAAGACAGGAACTAAGATTCCTAGACTGCCGTTGAATTTATTCTGTAGTACATGATAGGCCTTCAGATCTTGGACCCCTGCTTCAGGGACCAAAGGGGCTGAGACCACCAGTGTGTGTCACCATACCTGGCATCAAAAGTGCAGTGAATACTCATATACCATCAAAAGGGAAGTAACACAGTTTGTGATGTAAGATAGACCCTGGAAACGGAGCAATGGCTCAGTGCTGAAGCATGTTTGAAGCTCCTCCTGAAGACCTGAGTTCAGTTCCCAGGATCTATGTCAGCCTGTGCACAGCTCTCTGCAACTCCAGCTCAAGAAGAACCCTCTTTTGGCACCTTCAGACTCTACACACCTATGCACATGCATGCACACAGACATATCCACAAAAATAAAAATATGAAATAAATTTTAATATAATAAATAAATTAATACACTAACAAAAACCCCTGGAAACTTGCCAAGTACGAAGAACACAGTCTGTATTGTCTCCTTCCAGCTCAAGGAGAGCTTTGTTCTCGTACGGGGAACAGCGCTATGAACAGTGCACACGGCTGTCACTGAGCTGGACATCTATGTAAATAACAATGATGATGACTGGCCACACTAATAACCGTGGCTGAATTAATCAGCCACCACTGAGAGCTGTAAGAAGTGAGAACAAGGAAAGCCACCGTCAGTATGGCCACCCACCATGCTTTGTACATATTTTTGTCATAAAGTCATTAAAGGAAGTGTAATTGAATGTCCTCACTGGTCCCATTTCTCTGGCAATCCATCCAGCCTCTTCCTTCTGAGCAATAAATATTTCCTGGCCAGTCACTTCCCCTAGTCAATCAACGTGAAGAAGTGTACCAGTAGTTGTCTCAAGAGAGCCCTGGCATCCACCATTTGGGGTAGGTTAAGGATAAGGATCCCCAGACAAGAATGAACCACTCCGTGTTTATCATGTCCCTTCTCGGATCCCTGTGTTCTAATATGATTTCTCTTGCTGTGATAAACACCCTCTCCAATCAAAAGCAAGCCGGGGGAGGGAAAGCTGATTTGACTCACACTTCTGGGTTGCAGTACATCATGAGCAAAGTCAAGGCAGGGACGAAAAGCAGAAACCATGGAGGAACACTGTTTCCTGGCTTATGCCTAGGCCCAAGCTTAGCTTGGTTTCTTATACAGACCTGGCCCACACGTCCAGGGAATGGTGCTCCCCACAGCAACATCAATTAATAACCAAGATACCATCCTCAGACATGCCCACAGGACAATCTGATTTGGGCAATCCCTCAACTGAAACCCCTTTCTCAGATGACTCTGGGCTGTGTCAGGTTGACAGTTAAAGCTGAAGAGGACATCATTGCAGCAATCCGTGCCTACATCCTCTTACATGTGAGTGGAAAGGCTCAATACAGGGAAGAAAACACATTACAACATGCTCGGTATAAAAGCCCCTTTGGGAAGTGGTCTCGCACACATCAAGGTCACCTCACCGAGGTTCTTGAAAGCTGTGGCTCTCAGAGTTGTCCCCACCCTCTGGTGTGGCACATGCCGCAGCGGCACCCACCCTCCTCTCCAGTTCTTTGGTTCCCCTTGGAAGAACAGCTCATGTTATTAAGGGGAAGAGGCTCCGACAATTTCCAAAGAAGCCTTTAGGGAATAGACCCCTTTTGTTTGTAGTTATCAAAACAAATTACTCGCTACATGCCTGAAAGGATGCCCTCCCCGGGGACCTGCAAAGTAGCAAATGTGAATTCTAAACCTTTGTCTTCCGAAGGCCAATCTGAAATGTGTGATGATCTGAATAGGGCCTACTCTCAGCTATCAGGGAGGACTCTATATTTGGAACACAATAACGCCATTTAGAAGGCAGGGTGCTCTGGGTCCCTGGCTAATGAACTAGAGCGGATCTCCAATTGAGGGCCCTGGAGCCTGGAGTCACAACCGTGCCCAATTCTTCCTTCTCCTCATCCCACCCCTCCCAAAGCTGGTCATCAAAGGTGGTGTTTCAAAGTTAGTCTAGTCTATAGAAGTAAAATAGTTATAATAATTGAGGAAAAATATTAGCGATTTCCATGCTTAAACAAATAGCACATGGCACATAAATTTCACCATCTGCTATGACTTTCCTCGCATAGGGAGCTGGCAAATAGTGCATAATCATCTACATATGACGGATAACTTCCAGCCAAGACTAAATAAAAATGTGCATTGTCTTCAGGCATCATTTCAAAAAGCCGGAGACATAAGGTAAACAATAAAATGTCATCTCACTGTTTCCTTTCTCCATTAAATACACACAAAACTGGTTTATGGCCATGTGCACTATATTATTCATAGGTGAGACTATGATTTTTAAATTTTATTTGTATATGTATGCCGGCAGGTGCCCACAGAGGCCAGGGAAAATGTAGGATCCTCTGGACCTGGAGTTGCAAGTGGTTGTGAGCTGGACAATGTGGATGCTGGGAAGCAGCTCGGGTACTCTGTAAGAGAACAAAATGCTCTTAACTAATGACCCATCTCTCTAGTCCCAGGTATAGATATATTATACACTCTTTTGTATCTATATCTATCTAAGTAGATAGATATACCTATCTATATAGATATATCTAGAGATATGTCTAGATGTAGATATAGATGTCTGTCTATCTATATAGATGTATATATATATATATATATAATTATCTATATCCTTAGAGATAGATATTCCAAAATAAATTCCTTATGCTTATGAAGAACTTATGAACACACGCCGAGTTTAGCATGCTTTCCATTTTCCTCCCTTTTCTTTCTCTTAAAACTTAATTAAATTCATTATTCATTCATGTTTGTTTGCTTGTTGGAAAGAGGATCTCACTAGATAGAGAGATCTGGTTTTGAACTCATAATCCCCTGCTTGCCCCTCACGAATGCTAATATTACAGATCTATGTCCCCACAGCAGCTATAAATACCTGGGCTACAAGTAACAACACTTCATTTAATTGACTTCTTGTTTGGACTTATTTGGTTATTTATGGTTGGGGAACACACGCTTCAGCATGTGTGTAGAGGTCGGAGAACAATAGAGACTCCCCTAAGGCCATTAGGCCAGGTGGCTAGCATCCTTACTGACTGAGCCATCTCACCTTTGCTCCACTGGGTTTATGTTTAACCTGTCCCGAGAACAGCTTCCGGCAGAACTCTTGTTGGCTGAGAGTACTCTGAGAGTTAAAGCAATAAAAGTACTCAATATTAGGAAATAGGTATATTTTTTGATGGATGAGGTATAAAGCTCTATGGGGAAAATTTGCACAAAGTGAAAAAAATAAATCCACTGTCAGTGAAATCCATGTCCTTGCAGAACTCTTGAGGTTTCCTAATATATAACAGAATTAGTGTAGTCAGGTTTCATTTAGGCACAAGGCTTGGCCGTCCATTATTTAAACAGCACTGTCAGTCACGAAAGAATACTTCAAGCACATGACAACAAAATTCTCTCCATACTGAAGGTCGCCCTCTAAATCAGAAGAGAACGCAAGGGCTTCCTAACGACTCCTTCTCAAACAAATTACTGGCTGGGCTCACCAAAATGAATTTTATTATTGAGGACAAGTGAATTGTACAGTACTTATAGCAAACACATTAGAGGATTAAAATTGATTGAAGGAGATTGGATTTGAAAAGATATAAATAGGGAAGACATGAAAAATCTGTTCAGAGTGAACTTACAAAAAACAGCAGTGGAATTCAGCCATTGGCCAGTCGCCTCTGGAGGGCCCCTTCTGGTTGTCCAGAGAGCAAGCTGTAAAGATTGTACTGCCGTGGTGTTATGGTGATAACACACTGTAGAAGTGAGATGGGTACTCACGGAAGGCACACGCCAACACAGAAGGACTGTGTCCATCATGGTGGTGTTTCTGCGGCATAGGATGTGAGCTAGGTACTCACAGGATAAATAAGCTAATACAGATGGGCAAGCCATGAAACCACCATGACCAACATTTAATTTTTCTGCATGTCGACCACTTGATGTGACTGCAAAGGAAGTTTGAAGTAACTCCACATGGAAGATCTCTCCGGGGCTCTTCTGTTTCTGATTAGCTGGACGAAGTTCAGCCCGCTTCAGTGTGGCTTTGCTATGGAATGATCATACAATGAAAGGCAATCCTTTGTCTGTACCCCCGTGTTTATCACTCTTCTATGGATGTTCCATAAGCACAGATACTAGACTCTAGTAGAAACCTATGGGGCAGGCACAACCAGCACGACCAATAACCCAAATAACCAAATACACACAGTGATACAGTGAAACTTAGGGCCAGAAAGCACAAAAACTCCCCCTCTCCTCAGCTTACACGGTCATCAAGAGAAATAGACAGAATTCAGATCTCGAGATGCCCAGCTGAGGAAAGAGCTCACTTGGAAAAGTGTCTTACTGGCAAGAGAATCAGAGTTGTACCCCTCGGACCCATGAGAGGAGAGCCAGACACGATGGTGCACTATCGTGATTCCAGCACTGAAGAGGTAGAGAAAGGTGGGTCACTGGGACTTGCGGGACAGCCAGCCTAGCCTACTAGTCCAGATTTGGGCTAATGAGAGACCGTGTCTCAAAAATCAAGCTGGCTAGTGGCTAATGAATGACACCTAAGGTTTCCCTCTGGCAGACACTCCCCACATGTGTGTGAGAGCACCCACACGCCTGGGCTATTGGCCCCAGGATGTCTATTCTGAAGTATTAACGTAGCTGCAGATTTTAAACACGACTGTAACCCAACTTCCCCCACAACTGACTCAGAGAATAGAAGAGGGTATCAGAAAAGGGCTAGTGGATTTTTTTTTTACATGATTCATCCAGGACAAGCTACACAACATCCACAGCAGCCTGCTCCCATGACAGCCATGTGAACTATGTTACGTGAACTATGTTTTAGGTCCCATTTGTTCTTTCCTGACATCGCCATAATTTTCTATAGTTGGTCTATGTCACTAATTGGAATATGAGATTGGTGATCTATGTAGGTTTCAGGTAAGTACAACTTACAGAAGACATAGAAGTCGAGTTCCATGTGGATTAAAACACAGTGACTTCCGTCTTTGGAGCTCTCTTGTGCGCTTTCTCTTCCCCACTTCCTTTCATCCTCCCATTTCTACCCTCCTTCCCTCTTCCCATCCATCTCCTCCTTTTCCTTCCTCTTATAGCTCATTTTGGGGAAAGCCATCTGCCACATTTGCAGGACATTCTAGCAGCCTGCAGCGAGGCCCCTGTGGTGAATAACAGAGACTTGCCAACAGCTACACTAGTGGGCATGAGCATGAAGACAGCGCCACTGATTTTTGTCCCCTAGCATCCTAGTTGACAACAAAACAGCCATTACCTCATAGACGCCAACCCAAAGCCACCCAGGACCTGCAGAACCCCATGAAGTTTTTATATATGTGTCATTTTAAGATGTTACGTTGAAGGAAAGTTTGTTACACAGTACTAGATAACAAATACATATTACTACCTATAGAGGTGATCTATTAAAGACTTGCTAGACATTTTCAACCTATTGAGACTGTAACATCCCACTGGGCATCAGATCACGATTAAAAGGCCATACATCAGAATGCTTAAGTGAACATATCTTTGTGTTGGCCTGAGTTCACGGTTATTGCTGGCTGTGCAAAGCTCACAGGATTCCGGGAGAACACGGCTGCTGGTAAATGGTGTTCGTTCATCAAGCCTCTGACACCCAATCGGTCGCTTTAGATAAGCCAGCAGGATGCTCCACTTAAACCCCATCCCGAGACGGACAGTGCAGAGTGCAAACTGTACCAAACACTAAATCTGCTCAAACATCTCTGGGTACCAGGCACGGCGGTAGTGCTGGCACACAGCCCTGAAGACAAGTCCCCTTCTTCATTTCCTAGGGCATGTAGGCTGGCAGCAGATAAGGAGATAAGGGAAGCGAAGAAAGAAGAGTAATGGTTACAAAAGCAACAGGAAGCAGAGCTCTGGGGCAAGCATCCAGGGACTACATGGTTCACTGGCATCCTCTCCAAGGACAAATGTTTATGAAGAATCTAGAATAGCTAGGCTGGCCAGGCACCAAGTGATCAGGACCAGCTACAGAAGCCTCAGTTTCCCCACTTCTAAACTTGGAAGAGTGGGGATGTATACTACAACACAGAAAATAAAGCTAGAGTCTACACACAAATGACATTTGGCATGTAGGAACAGGAGCGTTAGGCACTCCTCTGTCCACAGGGAAAGAGAATTGCTGGGGGTGTGATGGCACCTCCCTGCAACACCAGCACTCAGGAGATTAAGGCAGGGGGCTGCAAGTGGGAAGCCAGGATGGGCCATTCAGTGAGCTTCTGATCAAGGAAAATCAACAAATACTAACAATACTAATCAATAGATAACCAGAACTTCTTTGCTATGTCTTTGAAGTCACTAAGCCTGGGGCATCATTATCACCACCCTCAAGGCAACAGCAGGGATATTTGCACAGCCTCCAGACTTAATAGAGTATCAGTCTCGGGGGAAACTAACTCAGTTACAGAGAGTCTGACCATTAATTTCAATGATTTGACTGTGTAATATAATGTTTCAATCCTGGAACACAATTTAAACTGGGACAGGTAGTCATTACTTAACTCAGAGTCTGAAAATTCATCTCCAACATGTCAAATTTTTTTTGTAGTCTCTATTCAAAGACTTGCCAAAAAAGATATGGGGTGAATATTTCAAAGTCCATGGAATTCAGTATCTCGATATCAAATAGCGCTTGGGCTGCTACTGCAGATAAAAATGGTGATAGAAGATTTTATTAAAACAGTAAGCAAAGGGAAAGGATGCTTGTCAAACACAGATCTCGTCTCCCATACAAACGAGAGTGCCAAAAGCGGAAGGATAAAAGATAGGAAGGGACACCCACTTTGGTGACAGATAGGGGAAGACTGGGTAAAGGGTCAAAAGAATACATGAAATTCACCAAAGACAACAGCAACAAAAAGTCAAGTCGTAGTCATAAATTGGCAAATGAATGCTTTCAGTAGTACTCAAACACCAGCCTGCAGTTGGGGCTGGAGGGATGGTCCACTGTTTATGGGTGCCCGCTGCTCTTACAGAAGATCTGGGTTCGGTTCCCAGCACTCATTTAGTGGTGCACAACTGCCTGTAACGTCAGGTCTAGGGGATCCAATGCCCTCTTCTGATCTCCTCAGACACCAGGCACACATTGGCGCTCATGTGATGTGCAGGCACTCACACACTACACACACACACACACACACACACACACTACGCACACACTACACACATACTATACATACACCACACACACTACACACACTATACACACAGCACACACACTACACACACAGCACACACAGCACACACACCACACACACTACACACACACCCTACACACACTACACACACACACCAACACTACACACACTACACATACACACACACCACACACACTACACACACTATACACTACACACACCACACACACTACACACTACACATACACCACACACTACACACATACTACATACACACACACTACACACACACACACACACACAATTTTTTTGCCTGAGAATTGAAAAAAAGCATAAATGTCATTGCATACTCATCAATAAAGTAAGTGCTGGAAGAATGGTTTAATATTCCCATTGAGAGATGATAAAAACAGAAATTAAGGGGAAAGTTGAATCCAGCAGCTGGCGATGTAACTATAAATATGTCTCGCCAGAAAATCTCTGAGGGTCGCATAGTTCTGAAGGAAAAGGCTGTGTATTCTTCCACCTGGGTGTGTAGGTCTGTTCATTTGTATTCAGAGTCTATAGAATGCTTAGAGGTCAGGCTCGAAAACACTGCCCACCTCCTTTGACAGGCTCTCACACTGGCCTGTGTCTCACCAATTAGGTTGGACATTTTGGCTCGTGAGCTCCGGAGACTCTGGCATCTCTGCCTCCTAATGCTGGGATCCCAGGCCGTATCACTATGCCTGGCGTTTTTACAGGGATTCTGAGGATAGAGCTCAGGTCTTCCTAGCACTTGAAATGGAAGAATTTGAATGACTGAACCATTCCCCCTAGCCCTATATCTTACAGATATTCTTTTTGGTTTGGTTGGTTTGGTTTTTGAGATGTTTGTTATTTTAAGTGTGGGCACGTATTTGCAGTACTCACAGCGGCCAGAAGAGGGCATTAGCTCTCTTGGCATTAGAGGTAAGGATGGTTGTGAGGTGCCCTGTGGGTGCTGAGAATTGCAACTAGGTCCTCTGCAGGAGCAGCAAGTGCTCTTAGAAACATGTTAACTGCTGGAGAGGGTAGAGTATGGTTAATTCCTGATGCCTCGTGCCAGATCTGTGGTTCTGCTTTTCTTGGTGGTGGATATGAAATAATGTTACCCGAAGTTTCAGTTTCTCCCAGGGCACACATGTGGCAGGACTGTGCCTCACAGCCTGCCAGACCTTAGCCACAGTTGAGAGTCTTGTTTTAGCAAACATAATGTAAATAGAAGTGACATGTGTCACTTTGACATAGAGGCTTGAAAAGGCCTTTGTTCTTTCTCTGTCCCAGGAATTGTACGATCTTGGAGTTGGAGCCAGAAACGCTGAATGAGGGAAGAAGGGAGCAGTACGCAGATCCAGCTCATAATAAAAAGAAAGAATTTAGAGGAAAGGAAAAAGCATTATGTGCCAGAGATCTGTAACTATTTTTTAAGAAGCATGAATGCCTTATGCTAAGTGATTACTTACTAGGATCTAGACCTTCTAATTTTCATAGCATAGAGTTTTGGTTAGGGAATTGTTTGATTTGGGGACCCCAGCTACTATCCAGAATGTGTGTTTTAAACAGTGAGAAGTGCTCTGTTATCACAGTTATGTGCTGAAAATGATTTCTAAAATTCATTTAAAATATTTAATGTGTGAGTGAAGACTTAGTATAGTTGAGACACGTAAGGTTATGGTCTTTTGTGTGAGGATCTCACCCAAGTGAATTCAGATATGGCTCAGCACCATGCTGTGTAGAGTGTCTGGTCGTCATTCATCTTATCACTGAGAGCGTGCATCTTCTGACCTGCCTGAGCCACACCTCATTTCCTACTGCCCTAGTCCCTGGTAGCCACTGCCTGTCACTTGTGCCTTTGAGCTCGACTTTATTTTATTTTATTGTGCATGTGTGCGATTGTGTGTACATATGCACGTGCAAAAGTGCAGAGATCAGGAGTCGAAGCTCCAGTGCCGCTCCTCAGGCAAGGCCCCTCTGTTTATTTAGTGACAATGTCTTCCATAGAGACCAGGAATTTGCTGAAGAGGCTGGCCTGCCAGTAGAGGGACCCATTCATAGTCAGCTCCCCAGTGACAGGACTACAAGCCTATTCCACCATGCCCAGTTTCTACGTAGGGTCTAAAAATCAAACTCAGTTCCTTGCACTCATGTGTGAAGTACCTTTTCCAACTGAAGTCTATCTACAGCCTTGATTCCAACTTCAGATTCCGCACATTCAGGAGGCAGATCTGCCAGTTTCAACTTGCTCTCTCTGGCTTATTCACTTAGCAACATGTGCTTCGTGTTCATCCACACTGTGACAAATGGCACACTCTTACATGGGTAAATAAGGTTCTTCTGTATTTCCTATGCTGAGCCCACCCCTTACATAGTTCAACTATCAGCAATATAACGCCCTCAGCATATACAGGCATGGTACTTTGCAAAGTCATTCTGGAGTCTTGGAATGGGTCCACTCCCCCAAGGCAAGGTAAGAAAGGTAAGCATGGTCTTTACCCTCACCATGCCTGCGATGTGCTGAGGATAGAAGACATTGGGCAATGGTAGCACGATGAGCAATGGATGGTATGGGACCACAAAAGAAACTTTCAGCTGTGGTTGATGAGGACAGAGTGATAACAAGAGAAGGCATTGCTGGGAGAAGCTGAAATGGGGAAAAAGGGGAGAAACTGTTTCACACAGACCGTGAAAATGGCTGGAGGTAAGAAAGGGCGTGGCACCATCTACAGACCTAGGACAACACTGGAAAGCAGGAGAATAGAGGATCAGGAAGAGGATTGAGCGGGGGATGGAGAAGGTTTGAAATCAGGTACAAGACGTTAGACATTTTCTGGGTGGCGATATAGTGCCACTGGCCATGAGGTAGCACTGCTTCTGTATGACTTTTATTTATTTGTATGTATGTGTGAAGGGTCATGCATGCCGTGGCACACATGTGGAGATCTGAGGACAACTTGTGACAGTTGCTTCTCTCCTTCCAGCATGTGGGTCCTGGGGATTGAACCCAGGTCATCAGGCTTGGAGGCCAGTACCTTGCTGGCCTTAGGGAATCTTTCTTGAAGAACGTATTGGCTGTACTTAAAGGGAATAAAAGAGAGATAGATGGATGGGCAGAAGATGCAGAGGATACCAGTGTGCTGTAGATAAAGACTTGGACATGTGGATGCTGGACACGAAGTCATGCAAAGATAGAGAGAAGTCCCAAGGCTGGAAATCGACTTTGGAGAGACTACTGAAGAAGTGTGATGCAGTCTACTGCACAGAACAGAGTGTAACAGGATCATAATGGTATTGTTACTCATGCACATGACTGCATGTTGCTCATAGCCCCTTTATATAAAAGAAATAACTAAAATTCCACCTTATGCTAATAGTCCATTGGCCATACCCTTTGAGAGCTCCTGTATACATGGAGGACCTGGCCATACTGACATGCAGGATAAGGTCCAGCATCAGGGGAATGATGTTACTGAGCACCGTACAGTCAGCATTCATCACCACCCTAACTCTCTCTTAAGAAGAGGCAACGTTCACGATGCAACTTTAGCACAGTACAGGAAGACAGTAAACAGATTCCTAAAGCAACACAAAGCACTTAAATGTACCTAACACCTTTCAACAAGTATTTTGAGACAGAGTCCCTGGCTTCAAATTCACTGTGTAGCCTAGGGTAGTCTTGAACTCCTGATCCTCCTGCTTCCAAGTCCCATGTGCTAAAAGTCACATGTAAATGAACACACATGAATATGTGTGCACGCACGAGTACACACACACACACACACACACACACACACACACATACACACACACACGGGAACTGCTGAACCTCATTGGAAGCGCATCACTCCCAGGGGAGGTGAAGGTGTCTCCCTCTAGGGTTCTCAACTGATAGGAAAAAATCACAGCTATGTGAGGACAGCAATAAAACCCACAGTCATTTATAAAGGATGCACATGTAGCAACTTGCTCAGCTAGGAAGAAAAAGAAAGCACCTTTGAGGGGTGGGAATCTCAAGGAGCTTTAGGAGTCTCAAATGGAGGCTTCCTGCAGCTCAAGGAGAGCACCCACATTCTCGGCTATGTGCTCAGAACATGCATGGCACCCAGAAACTTCCACAACTACAGCTGTATTAGAGGAACATCCCAGCATACATGTTTGCTGCCTGGTCCTTCCATTTACTTGTTTAGAGGAGGCTTCTTGTATCCTAGCCTGACCTTGAACTTGCTATAGCCTGGAATGACCTTAAACTTCCAGGCTGGCTGTCTCCATCCTCTGAGTACTGTGATTCTGGCCATGTATTACCATGCTCATTTTATGTGGTGCTGGACTTTAAGTCCAGCCTCACGCAGGCTGGAGGAGCATCCCACCAACTGAGCTACCTTTCTAGTGCTTTGCTTCTCATTTTTAAATCAGAAACTTAAGAGCCAGAACTATGTTAGCTTTGCTACTTCTAATACATCAGTATAGCTGGAATTTTCATAGGCATATCTATGAAAATTATCATAGGCAATAGTTGATTATGTTCATTAAACGTTCAATATGAGCTCTGAAAATTAGTGACTGGTGTCTGGGTTTCTCTCATTCAGGAGAACCTTTTCAAATGGGAACAATGAATGGCACTTCTATTTTACAGAGAAAGTGAGTGAGGGGTGTGTGTGTGTGTGTGTGTGTGTGTGTGTGTGTGTGCATGCTTGAGCTTGTGTGTATCTCTGTGCACATGTTTGTATACTGTCATACCTGTGCTACAGGTGTGTGGATGCCAGAGGCCAACTTTGAATAATGTTCCTTACTTGATACCCACCTTGTTTTTTTCCCAGTTTTTCTTACTGAGATCCAGAGCTTACTGACTAAGTTCAGCTATGTCCACCTCCCCAGGCTGGAATTACAAGCACACACTATCAGGTTCACGGAATGGAACTCAGGCCCCTGTGTTTACATAGCAAGCACTTCACTGCTCTCCCCAGCCCACAGTGACTGAGTCTTAAGGCATTAAGTTGTTTGCTCAACTTCAGGACACAGCTGTGACAGAGTCATTTCATTACGGGATTACACGCTCTTGATGACTGATCCTGCATCCATCCAGTCCTCGACGGTGACCAGTGACCAACAACAGCTGAGTGACAGCTCAATTTAAGAAAATTAAGAAAACAACATACCTCATAGTCTGGAGATGACCTCATAATAATTTCTGGAAAATTCATCCTTATATGACATACTGAGATAGCTGATGGAAATATAGTTATTGTCTCTGCCAGGTACCTAGCTTGAAGTAATGCATAATCAATTAACTGAAGTGCTACTGATACTGTGATTAAATCATCCACCAGAAATCAACATCTGGACTCCTCTGGAACCACGAGATCGGCAGGAAGAAAACAGGTCCTATAACACATTTAGAAATTGATGCATGAGTCACGTTCTAATGCTATATTGCATTACTATAAAAAATACCATGATATTATAAAAAAAAAGTCCCAGAACACCCAAAAGAAAAAGAGAAAGCAGTGGAGGGAGGAACGAAGAGAGAAGGAGGAGGAGATAGAGGAGGGGAGGAGGACAGAGGAATGGAGAAGGAGAGCAAAGACAGGCAGGAGTACCTCCTGCCGCTGGACAGAATTTCCCCTTTAAAATTGGTCTGTTCTACATGACAACTCCTTTCCTGTCTGAAAATCACATATCTTCTTCTTCACACTATGTTTACATTCCAAACAACATTACAACACATCCCCTATGTCAGTTTGACAGAGGGAAGATCAGGGAACAAGCCTTTGAACCGTTACAGCCCATTGGGTAGACACATACTTGGTACACATCCTAATTTTGAAAAACATGTTATTTATTTGCTTGACTGAAACAATTTTACCAAATGCTTGCAGAACCACCAGGTAAATATGTGTCTTGGAAGGCAAGCATACAAATGTGGAACACGTGGACCATATACCGAGGACAGCCTGCTCTTCCATGGATAGCCCCTCTCCCCTCACGTATCATTATATTAATAGGACCATCTTCTTGGACATAAAGCATATCTATTTTTGGGGAAGAAGCTGGACTGGAGAGATGACTTAGTGGTTAAGAGCACTGGCTGCTTTTGCAGAAGACCCAAGTTCAGTTCCCAGTACCTACACCAGCGCTCATAAATTGTAACCTAAGCACCACGGGACTTGATGTCCTTTTCTGCCCCCTGAAGGTACCTGCATATATACAAACAAACCAAACTGAAATGAAAACTTAAGAAGGAATGCTTATAAATTTGCAATGAATTTCTTTTGGTTGGAAATACCAAAAGTTCACAGACCACACATTAAAACAAGATTGATTAGAAACAATAGTCCATATCAACTAGATCAATAGCTGTGCATGGACATTTATCAGAGGATTTGATGAAGGCCTCTTTACAAGAACCAAGCAAGGAGATTCTGAGTCTGCAGTGCAGCACACTGGCTGTGCGCAGTGCATGCCTGGAGGGATGAGCTGTGCACCACACTGTCTCTGTGCAGTGTATTCCTGGAGAGATGAGCAGTGCACCACACTGGCTGTGTGCAGTCCATGCCTGGAGAGATGAACAGTGCACCACACTGGCTGTGTGCAGTGCATGCCTGGAGGGATGAGCTGTGCACCACACTGTCTCAGTGCAGTGTATTCCTGGAGAGATGAGCAGTGCACCACACTGTCTCTGTGCAGTGTATTCCTGGAGAGATGAGCAGTGCACCACACTGGCTGTGTGCAGTGCATGCCTGGAAGTGTGAGTAGTTCACCACACTGGCTGTGTGCAGTGTATTCCTGGAGAGATGAGCAGTGCACCACACTGGCTGTGTGCAGTGAATGCCTGGAGAGATGAACAGTGCACCACACTGGCTGTGTGCAGTGCGTGCCTGGAAGTGTGAGTAGTTCACCACACTGGCTGTGTGCAGTGAATGCCTGTAGGGGTGAGTAGTGTACCATACTGGCTCTGTGGAGTGTATTCCTGGAGGGATGAATACCAGTGAGTATCCTCTTGATGCACCTTGTCGTTCATTTGTGCATGGCATGTAAACATTTACTATTTAGGCAGTGACATGAAAACACGAGCCTGTATCCTGGGAGGTCAGTGAAGAGTGGAATAGGCATTCCCCAGCCCTTTTACAGCTAATGGTGAATGGACAAGACAGGCTCAAACAATCCATTGCTCAAGTGGGTGACTACAACAGTGTCCTCGAGCTCTGCTCTCCATCCCAAAGCCCAGTCATCAGTTCAAGATGCACATCAAGTCCCTGTTTGACTCAAACAAAACCCTCGCCATAATCATCCATGAGTAATGCCTGCTCTGCATCTCAGCTCCCTTTATCCTGAAACTCGTTCCTTAGAGCTATCCATACTAGCCTTCCTGGTCCTCTTGTAGAATATTTTGAAGACAGGGTATTCCTCAATCCTTCTATCCGTTGTTCGCACTATTTCTACTTGGAATGCTCTTTTTGCATAAACAGCCACACAACCCATTCCTTCATCTCTTTTAGACTATGCTGGATACAGCATTGTAGGGAGGCCTTTCCTGAACCCCATTCAAAGCTGAATGCAGCAGCTTTTGCCACCCTGCCTACCTGTCTTCTCCTTTCTCAGTTGATCCACAACAAGGCTCATTTCCCAACAAGACCAGCTTATACATCAAGCATGTCTTCTCTCATCAAACATGCCTTCTCTCCCATGAGCTGTTAAATTCCATGAGGATTTCTCCTGTTTTGCTATTGTTTACTTCTTTATTTCCCTCTAATGGATTCAAGAAGAATGCTTTAAACAAAGCAGTTGTCAGTAGACAAATAATAGATGAATAGACAGACACACAAGCATTAATGCAGATATGCACACACACACACACACACACACACACACACACAAAGGTACATAAGAATGAAAGGTGCAAGCGGCTATAAAGCTACCTACTAATAGATTCTCATCCACATTAGAGATCTGGGAAGCAGGAGGATGGGGATTCTGTAAAAGATTTTCCTGAGCATTCCTGAGCTGAGATGGGGTGAAGAAGGAGCATTGTGGGAAAGCATTCTGTTCTGGAAATCTTCTGCTGTGGCAGAAGCAGCCAGTAAGAAAGAGAGGTAGAATATTTCCAAAGCACCACTCCAGCAGATGGGCAGGTCTGAAAAGGTTTAATAAAATAGTCAAATGGATAACCAGCCAGCGTTCCCGAGCTTGAAGACCACACCAAGTGACAAATTTATGTTAATCATGTTAATTGAAATTTGTTCTTCACCTGATAGACAGAAGGGGTAGAGCAGAGAATGAGCATGCCTTTGTGGTGTTTGGTTTAGTTAGCCACTTTGGGTTGCAGAGCACAATTTATCTAGACATTGACATGACAGCTGCCACATCCCCAGGACAAAAGCCAAAGCCCCACATGGAGATTTACAGGAAAACTCCTGAAGGTCATGACCAAGTCCAGAATGAAACAGATGATTTCCCCATTGTCCTTCCGAGGTGGAGGTCACTCAGGTTGAAGGACACAAGCCTTGTCCCATTGCCTCAGCAGGAAACTGCATTTCCTTAGAAACCAAACAGTCCAAGTCCACTCCCTTCTTCCTACAAAGGGGGATAATGTGGATTGTCTTGCTGGACACCAGCCACACTCTGTGGCTCTGTGAAGCCCTCTTCTTACTCTCCATTCAAGCAAACGATTTTCTTGTGGCATGGGACAATGAGAAGTACGGCCACATGAAGCCGTGCATCCATCACTGACCTAACACATTTGTACACTCTTCGGCTTCTACCACGGTCTTCTGGTACCTTCGGGCAGAAGATAGCTCTCCGTGAAAGCCTGGTAAAGCACTGGCTTGGGTTGCATAATAACTTAATGCTAGTTTAAGTGATTTGTGTTTAGAGCTTTAAAAAGAGAAAAAGTGGACCCGTTCATAAAACATACACACACACACACACACACACACACACACACACACATCACAATGTCCCCAGGAATGTTTTTGCAGTGACAGCAATGTATCCAGTAAGCCAAATGAGGTTGTTGCAGGAAGGGATTTAATTAAGCTGATTCAGACATGCAGTGAGCAACACACAGCCCAGGGAATATTGTAAAGAACTGACTATACTAACACCAAGAATCCGCACCATTAAAACAGCCAATATGTTAGCCTACCAATCTATTTAGCTCCACGTTTGTCCTGCCCCATCAAATAAAACAAGACCCTGAAATGGAACTGTCTGAGGTGATTCACAACAAATCAATTGACAGCGAGGAAGGGAAATCCTTAGCCAATGCTGAGGCTGCAGTTCTAAGTGAGGTTACTTCAGGGAAGGGAAGATGTTTTCTCTCTCCTCCATCTCCCCAGAGTAAGAACAGGAATTAATCAGCAGGACCCAGCCACCCTTTCAGATGGACTCTGCCAACACCTACAGACACACTTCATTTCTTTCCACATTTCTGAACAACGGACAGCCACCAACTTTTAATAATTCCACGTACTGGAGACTGTGAGTAAAGACTATGGCTAGCAAGATGGATGATAATGTACTAACATGGAGGAGTGGAGACTGTGGCTGTGAAATCTTCCTGCCCCAGCCTGGATCACATCTCAGTTTCCTGACGTATATGATGCGGATGCAATTATTAACAGTCATTAGCAGAGCTTTCAGAGGCGTCTTGCCCCAACTGTGAAAGCAAGGTTCAGCTTTATCTCTCATTTTAATCTTAATTCATGCATGTCACCCATCACCACAGAAGGAGGGCATGGTGATTCTCCGACGTCTGTTTTGACAGATTGCTCTTCCTTGCTTCTTTTCTATTATAAATATTTGATGCATGGTTCAACAATGGAAGATGGAGATTTCAGCTCTGTAAATGATCTACTGAAGTGAATTCCAGCCTTCTCCTCTGTCTGAGCATACTGTCAGGTACTGTTAGGATTTGAGTCTGAAATGTCCCTCTCAGACTCATATAGTGGAACACATGGTCACCCACTGATGACACCAATGGGCACAGATGTAGAACCTTCAGGAGGGGTAACCCTGCTAGGGAAGTGGGTCATGGAAGCCCAGGCCCACATCAAGTCCAGTCTCGGTTTTCTGCTCTGTTTAGATGTGAAGAAGTGAGAAATGCCAGCCGCATGCTTCTTCCTCCATGGAGTCCCCTGTCACTGTGCATTTCCCTCCAAGATGGAATAAATCCTCTCCTACTACAGCCAAATCCAGCCTTCTTCCTTTAGGATGCTCTTTGATAGGTATTGTTTTGTAGGAAAGAGCAAGAGAGTACAGAGGGACAAAACATAATGACATAGCATTTAGTCTCTTCTTTTTTAAGTATCTAATCTCTCTGTGTCTCTGTCTCTCTCTCTGCGTGCGTGTGTGTGTGTTACATGTGAGTATAGTGACCCTCAAGGCCAAAAGACACCTTCAGTCCCCCTCAAGCAGGAGTTTCAGGAAACTGTGAGCCACCCAGTATGGTTACTGGGAATAGAACTTGGACCCTTTGTAAGAGCAGTTGGTGCTCTTGGCCACTGAACCATCTCTCAAACCCAGACATGTCCATTGTTCTAAGCCCTTTGCAGTATTGAAAGAAATCCAGTCTTTTTATTCTCTATGCAGATTTCCCTGGTAGACCATGTATTTAATTGTCTAGACTGTGCCATTGTAATGGAACAATACAACCCTGGTAGCATGCCACCACTCCAGGACAAGCCACCCTGTCTCTTGCTGTACAGTAATCTAAAATGGAATCTGAGAAATGACAAGAGCCTTCACAACAGCGCACAAGGTGAGTGGCAGATCCCCCTTCCATTGTTCGCACGTCTTAATGTGCTCTGGATGTCCCGGGGACAAATGAGACCCCAGAAGTTACATGTTTTCATTTTATCACTTTTGATTTAAGATGACTGAAGACAGAACCCAGCATTTATTCAGCACATCCAACATTTGCCATCATGAGAATAAAAGGTGAGCGGGCAGAGTGGGGGCGACACTGGGGATTTTTGAAAAGATAGTGTCACGTGAAGAGCAAGGGAACCTTTAGTTAATAAGCCTCCCCCTGACTGACAACGATGACTTTCCGGACACATGCAGAATCTGGGAGAAGCAGACAGAGGGCCTCGCTGAGGCTCTGGATCCTTCTGTGCCAAGCCCATGTCTGAATAAAGACAGGTCTTATTACTGGCCTTTTAAGAATCCCAATAAATTAAATGTCTTGGTTTTGGAGGGATAAACGATTTAAATTATAATTCCAAAGACCATGGGAAATTTCTACAATCTCAAAGTGCTCTACTGCCTCAAAGCAAGAATAACATTACTCAACGCCAAGGGGGCGGAGAAAGGAAGCTGTGTTTAATAAGGAGCCTCTTTCATCTAGTAATGTCTGGATTAATAGTCTTAAATCTGAACATCTACAACCCCAAAGTCCAGTGCAGCCAGTGTTTGACAGGGATCCTATCAACCAGGCACGGTACTAGACATGCACATTTTAAGTGAGAAGATGGAGACCACAGCAACGGCTGGGGGGGGGGGGTTGCTGTACTTGCAGAGGACCAAGGTTCAATTCCCAGCACTGACATGGGGGTTTGCAATACCTGTCACTCCAGCTCCGCTAAGAGGTCCTGTTCTAGGGCCCATGAATGCTCTCTCTCTCTCCCTCCCTCTCCCTCTCCCTCTCCCTCTCCCTCTCCCTCTCCCTCTCCCTCTCCCTCTCCCTCCCTCTCCCTCTCCCTCTCCCTCTCCCTCTCCCTCTCCCTCTCCCCCCCCCTCTCTCTCTGTCTCCCTCCCTCCTTCTCTCCCTCCCCCCCACTTCACACACACATGCACACTTACAATGGTGGGTGATACATTTTGCTATGTGAAGAACCACAGGTCCTCTGTGTACTTAAAGACATACTTTCATACGATGTAAGCCAAACCTATCTCTACCAGAATTTGTAGCTATGGCTCACACTCAGGGTCTATGATGGGGTGTAAAGGAGTCAGAGAAAATGTTACTATATTTGAATCTCAGCTAATCGGCTTATAACGAATGAAGCAGAAAATTCTTAGGGTAAGGCTTCCAATTTTTTAAAGTAACTACTGATGATAAGGCTTGCAGATGGTTCAGTCAGTAAGGCAGTTGGTGTACAAGGACCTGGTTAAATCTCAGGACCCACATAAAAAAAATCATAGGTGAGATCCCAATAGAACATCCCCATTGTCTTAGTGTGTGGGTGCACCCCTCGTGGTCCTGAGTTCCTTGCTTGTGCTCCGTCTCCTTCTGCTCCTGATTTGGACCTTGAGATTTCTGTCCGGTGCTCCCATGTGGGTCTCTGTCTCTGTCTCCTTTCATCGCCTGATGAAGGTTAATATTCATGAGGATGCCTATGTGTTTTTCTTTGGATTCACCTTCTTATTTAGCTTCTCTAGGAACATGAATTATAAGCTCAATGTCCTTTATTTATGGCTAGAAACCAAATATGAGTGAGTAGGCAGTTTGGATGCTCACCTTACGAGACCTGGATAGAGGTGGGCAGTCCTTGGGCTTCCCACAGGTCAGGGAACCCTGATTGCTCTGCGAGCAGATGAGGGAGGGGGACTTGATCGGGGGAGGGGGAGGGAAATGGGAAGCGGTTGCGGGGACGAGGCAGAAATCCTTAATAAATAAATAAATTTAAATAAAAAAATAAAAAAATAAAAAAAATCATAGGTAAAATGGTACATGCTTGTAATCCCAGCACTGGGGAAGAAGAGACAGACAGGTCTCTGGGAATCTGCCAGCCAGTTTAGTAGCCTTTAAAAAATCGCCTAATTTGAGAGTATTGAGTCAGTGAAAGACCCTGTCACAAAAACATGGAGATAAACAGGCTCTGAGGAATGACAGCTGAGGGTGTTCTCTGGCCTCCACATGCACACATGTACGCCAATATACATATGCATCTGTAGGGTTCACATACATGCACATACATGAGGATATTTATTTCAGACAGAACAGGAATGGTGATGATAAGTGGAGAAGCTGAAGCCATTCCTGCCCTCTCAACATCACAAGCAGGAAGCTAATTCTGTGGAATTTCTCCGGGACTCCTTCACACTTTTAATGTGAAACACTGGGTGTGGTGGTCCCTGGTCAGCAATGTGCAGCATTAGCCGTGGCTGTGTGAAACCGAGACAGACAGCCTTCACCCACAGCCTCCTTTAGGGGGATCCATTCTCAATGGACCGGACATGTGTGGCAGAGGCCAATTCTAGGTATTCTTAAGCCACAGTACCACCCACCTCTGCTTTGAATGAGTGTTTCTGACTTTTACCTCAAACTCACAGACTCAGCCACGTTTGAGGTCAGCTAGACCCAGGTGTCCTCCTGTTTCAACCTCCTCAATGCCAGGATTACAAGTGTGTACTAATTCACACATCTTGATTTTCATGAATTCTGGACTTGAACACAAACCCTCATGTTTTCTACAGATTTTATCCAAGAGAACTGTCTTCCTAGCCTCTGACTTAGTTTCTAATGCTAACAAATTAAAAAAAAAAATTCCTACTGTTATTCTCCCAAACAGTACTATATACAGTAAAGTCCAAAGTGCAAGAAGGTGGCTCATACTTCAGGGACTATTCTCTTTGTTTCTGTCAAGGTTCTATGCTGGGTCTCTTCCAACATCTGGGTCTTCCATCACCTGATGGTTTACCAGGTTGCTACATTGGGGAAAGATCCTGGCCATTCTCAGTTTCATCACAAAGGCTTTTCCTGTTTTCCATCCAGCAAGAAAGGGGAACTGTGATCTCCACTCCTCACTGTACGACTCCTGAGTATGAACCAGAGGGGCTGGAGGGGCTGGAGCTTTGTACCCTGTTACTAACTGATAACAAAATCTAAATGCATCCTCCCTGAGCCATACTGTCATCTAGAAAGTTCATATTCAAGATTTCACAGCCAAGTTACAAAGCTGTTTATGCTTTAAATAAGTGGTTTTTGTGATGAGGTGAGTGTTTAGCCTTGCTGGGTCACATGCAGCCTGTGGGCTCCAGGGTGGGAACATCTATAAGACGATACCCGAGACTGAATATCTTATAAAAACAAAGGTGTGTTTGATTGAAAGGGGTTTGGGGTTTGCATGTATTCTTCCTTCCCCTCCTTCTCTCTCTCCCGCTCTCCTCTCCCCTCTTTTCTTTCCTATTCCCCCCATTTCCCTCTTCTTCCTGACTTCCATGTACTCACTCTTCCAGAGGCATCCAGCACAATGTTTCTCCTCAGCAAAGGACCACAGAGAACAGAGCTACCATGGGTTGAGACCTTGAGACCGTGAGCCAAAAGACAGTGTTCCTATTTTCAGTTGGTTTTCCTGAGTATTTTATCATGGTAAAATAAAGCTGACTACCAAATCCATAGCCTCGACTTTCCCCTCTTGGTTATTATCCACCACTGTGTGTTCCTCAAATGGGACCCAATTCTTTAATCCACCCATGACAGAGTTTCCAGTTTCTCCCGTGAGCACCCCCATCCCTGCACTCATGCCCAGACTGCACTTCGCCCTCCTCATTTTCAACCAAAACCTTGCTGTCATTTTGAAATCTACAGCCCTGTGAAAACTATTGATTTATGGTGATAACGCAGCCTGCCTGCTCACATCTCAAATCCACCCAGCAAGAGGAGCCCCAGAAATATTCGTTCAGACAGATAAAAATCCTCCGTATTTAGCAGAACTGACTTCCATGACCCGTGGGCACACTGTGTTACCTGGGGACATTTCTGGAGTTATGCACTCAGAGATTCTGCCTGGAACTCAAAGTCACTGCCATCTATTTGTCAAAATAAATAGTATTAAATGCCAACTCTCGTAGGACTGTGGGGAGGGTAATGCTATTTATTTATTTAAAGATAATGTCTCGTTCTATAGTCTGAGCCAGAACAGAACTCACTGCAAGGTCCTGCCTCACTTCCTGAGTGCTCAGAAAACAGCCATGAGTTACTATGCCTGGATGTGGTTTTCTAAAGGTAATTTGTTATATTTAATTATAAACAAAAGAGCCAAGAAAGAGTGTGGGATTACAGGACTATATGTAATCCATATTATACCAAGTATTTTATCATGTGTCTGCACCACACAAGAAAGCATGTTAATAAATATTCTCTATAATATACATCTAGATATATTACATATGATATGTACTGCACATGACTGTATGTGCTTGCATTTAATTAATAAAATGCATACATGCACATTCTTATATGCTAAAATGCTAGTTTAATTGGTAAAGTGCTTGCCTTGTAAAGATAAGGACTGGATTAAATACCAAGAACCCATGGGGTCCCAGTGTTGGTTAGTGGGCACAGTTGGATCTCTGGAACTCCGTGGCCTGCTATCCTAGCCTACTGGATGCCCTCTGGGCCTATTAGAAACCCTCAATTCAAAATTTGTGAATAGGGGTCCGAGAGATGACACTCAGGATGGTTCTTTGGGCTCCATATGCATCTGAGATCTAATAAGGAAGAGCTTTGATCCCACACTCATCTATAAGGTTTATATGAAATTCTAAATCTCCATGAATACCTTATTTTACAGAAAACAAGACTCAAGACCAGTTAGTTCAAAAACCCTAGTCATTCTGTCGAGAGATTGGCTCAAAATTAGACATGGCACCAATTAGTGAACCATTCTTTCCTGTTTTTTTTTTTTGCCATTTTCTCCAAGAGAATTCTTTTTTTTAAAAAAAATAACTCTATTTTTTATATTCAGGTACATCAATAACATTGGAACTATTCCAATATCCAATAAATTACTAAACATTATAAAAGAGCCTTTTTAACATAATTTTATCTCCAGCAGATTAACTATATCAATGGTTTCCTCTTTAAATAAGTTAATGGTGTCTACCTCTCTCAGCTTAAGAAAGCTTAATACAAAGGACAAAACTATTGTTTAAAAATATTACATTAGGTCTCTTTATCGTGTGTACCTCCCTCCCATCTCACCTCTATTCTAACTCTTAATAGAAGACATACACTAGGAAGTATCCCTTTTAAAATTATGCTTTCAAAGATTGATATACAAAGTTTCATCCTGGAATTTTTACATATACTTTATTCTTTTTTAGTATAGATTAATTATATATCATGGACTTTTCTCTGATGTCCTCTCCCCCTCTCTCTCTCTGGCCCCATTACACACACAAGGTATTTTGATCATTGTTACCCCATCCCATCAATTTCTTTGGTCACCTCCAAATCCTGCCAATCCCTTCCTCTTCCCAAATGAGCTCATATTTTCACATCTTCTTAAATAACCTGTTAGAGCTTTCATGACATCAAGACTTAGCAGCACCCCTGAAATCCCCCCATTTAGTGATCCAAGTTTTCTCCCTTGAGCGCATTTATTAACTGAAGTAAACACTTTCCAGGAGACACCAAGGACTCCTAATTACCACAGAGCCTGCTACCCCTCTGTGACCCAGGATGCTCTCTTTCTGCTCTCACTGTGGCTCCCTGGTCCCTGTAAACACTCGCTAGTTTGAAGACACCACACAACTTTTCCTGTCCATGTGATACAATAACAATCTTTAGAAATGTCATCTGTGCTCTTTTAGGTTCCACATGGCTTCATAACCTGTGAAAATGATTCAGAACAACCTCAGACACCATAGCCTGTTTGACAATCACCAAATGACATGGACTGAAAAGCTACAAGCCTGGGCCACAATTTGTATCAGCAGTTTAAGGCACCTGCCTCTAAGCTTGAGTCCAATCCCCAAGACCCCATGGTGGGAGGAAAAGATGGACTCCTAAAAGCTGTCCTCCGACTTCTGCATGGACAGCATAGCACACAGACATATGTACAAACACATATACCCTGCACCTACATACATACAACACACACAGTAAATAAATGTATTATTTAAATAAATGCATTATTTTAAAATAAGCTACTGATAAAAACTAGTTACAGGGCTGGGGGACTAAAAGTGCTCCAGGCCCATCAGGGAAGTGACTTTCTGGAGAGGATTACAGTCAGACCTCTCTTCTCTTCATGCTCTGCCTTCCTTTCTTTGTTGGAGTAAAACACTCCAGCCAGAAGCACTTTAAGTGAGGAAAAGGTTTGCATGTCTCATAATTCCATTTCCGTCTTTGAGGGGAGTCAGGGCAGGAACTCAGGCAGCATTCGAGGCTGAAACCATGGCGACACATTTCTGCTGTCTCGTTCTGGTACTCCGCTACCTTTCTTGTTACATCTCAGGCCTGCCCACTCAAAGGATGGTGCTGTACACAGAAAGCTGAGCCTCGTCCATCAGCCAGCAAGCAGGATAATCCCCCAGAGACATGGCCACAGGCCAGTCTGATCTGGGTGTCCTTCCGTTGTGACTCCCTTCTCCAGTAAGTTTAACTCTCAAGTTGAAAGTTAGCTCTAATCCGAATATTATAGAAAGTATGTTTATGCTTGGTGGAACTTGCATTAATTGCAGGTCTGTGCAAATTGTGATTCAGTAAATTGTCTGATTGTGGTGATCAGTAAGATCCTGGGCACTGAGGACTTTACATAGATCTTCCAGCCTCCACGCACCTTAGTTGCTTACTTCTCCCTTTCCCAGTTTAGGACGAGGGCTGCCTAGATCCCACTCTGGGGTTTAATGGACATTCCAACCCTGGGGAGGGTGGCTGGTAAGCTGAAAACTTTTCCTTTCTTGAGTCCAAAGAAGCCACTTTTGAAGGCCAAGATTTAGATGTAAGCATGAAGGATGTGTGTGATCCTGAGGGGGAAAATATCAAACATGACCCAGAGGGACTGTGGCAGCCTACCTAAGGGAAGTTGTCTCTGGATAGATTTTCTCTGATCTTAGCTTTTGAAATATGGCCCTCTTATGCAAAACCTCAAAAACTGTCATCGTTGTATTTCTAAAAGAATGCTTTGTCCTTTTTTTCTCCCTCAAGAGAGAGAGAGAGAGGAAAAAAATGATGTTATTTTAATTGACTTCAAGAAAAATTTGCAAGTATCCAAGAATAAAAGAAAAGAGAAATAACCACAGTTTGTCTGTTGCTATCAGCAATTAAAGACACTTTACCTAATCACTGTGGAGGAAGGTACCATTCAACAATTATCTCTGGTAAACCAGTATTTTATGACCAGTTTCTTAGTTAATTGTCCTTAGGAAGGAGAGCAAAATTCATTTGTATGGAGCAGATACAGTCATTAACAGCAGAAGGTCATGCTGGAGACAAGATTATAGATCACCTAGAACATCACTTAAAGACTCCTGAGAAGAGAACTGGGAGGAGGGGATACAGATACCAGATCCAACTTTAGGGAACTATTCTACGGGAAGAACCCTTCCAAATGAACTGTCTCTACCAATTAAGATGAAAAACGGCTTCTCTTCCCTTTCAAATCTCCTCAGGAACTTTCTTCTCAGCTTGCTGGTGTGAGGCAACGAGGAACTCATCCCTGCCTGAGTGTGAAGCCACACTCCTCAAGCAGATAGCTCTGGGATCCCACTTCCCTGAGTTAAGATTAGTGGCATCAGCTAGTGACCAAAGTCTAACTTCAGAATGTTACAATTGCTTGTTGGGTTTATAAGCCAGGAATGAACTTGAAAGTCATGATTTGTATTTGAATTTGCATTGCCCAGCACAAGCTGTGAAACTTGAGCAATCTATGGAGCATATGGCCCCTTGCAAAAACTGAGCAGAATGAAGGACTTACTCTGTAGATTGAACTGCTTTCCCCTTGAAAGCTGTGGTAAACTCCTAGCCTCTTGTGCCTGAGAATTTGACCTACTGTGTGATAGAAAGATGATCTAGCCCTACTGTGTGATAAGAGATCATGTAGATCAGCAGTTCTTAAAATGTGGGTTGTTACCCCTTTGTGGGGTCCCATATCAGATACCCTGCATATCAAATATTATTCACAATGGTAGCAAAATTAATTTCATGGTTGGGGTCGCCACACATGAGGAGGTGTATTTAAGGGTCACAGCATTAGAAAGGCTAAGAACCACTATTCTATCTACCTCTTCTCTAACCCAAGCTACCACACAGACACACACACACACACACACACGAGAGAGAGAGAGAGAGAGAGAGAGAGAGAGAGAGAGAGAGAGAGAGAGGTCTCTCAAAGCCAGTTGCAGAGAGCACCATAATCTGGTGGCTGAGTTCTCGCCAGCCTCTTCACAGTCACTGCCTAGACCCCAAGCAACACTGAATTATGACTTGACTCTTGTCAATGCCCCTGGGCTTCTAGCATAGGCTAGGTCACGTGGTGTGGAACATTCTTCCCCTTCCACTGGAGATCTGTAAGCGTGAAAAGCCCAGCTTTGTTCCCCAGATCTGGAGAGAACTAGCAGCTCGACCCTCCGTTCCTTCCTTCATGCCCCATCATATGTCTCTGGTGTGGAGCTCTAGCCTTCCTAACACGCTAGGAGCTGAAGGGAATGGAAGGCTCTCTTCCTCCAGGGCCCGTGCCATCATGTTATCTGTGATAGCTATCTCTTTTAGTTCGTCTCCACTTGGGGTCCCTTTTCTCTCTGCCTATAGCAAGGATGCTCTCTAGCTCTAATAGACTCCTCTGATGGGTACTGTCACCCAAGCTTCCTTTCTCTGAGCTGTAGCATTTCCCTTCCATTCTGAGACTTCACACAGAGGTTCTTTGCTGAACTTACCAAGCTTAGATAAAGTTATCAGGATGGGTTGTAATCTGATATGATGAACATTTCTGGAGGAACCTATATAGAAATAGAGACAAAGGGAACAGTGAAGGAGTAGGGGGAGTGCTGGGGTACCACAAGGGTAGATCAAGACATTCCACAGCATCTAGGCAATGAATATTGCTGCTACCTAATCACCAGAGTTCAAGAAGAACCAAGCAAGGACTTCTGTAGGTTTCAGAGAAACATATCCATGCTGACACCTTGATACATGAGTCTTCTCATAGCAGAACTGTGAGGCAATACATTTTAATAACTGTTACCAACTCGGTGTCGCTTCCCATGGCAACCCAAGGAAAGTAACATATTCCCTGTGAGCTCCTTGTACAGAAAAGAAAGGTCATGGAATGTTCCAGGCCCAAGTGTGGCAGATGACCTGCGTGTAGTGAAAATGCATTCAAGTACTTCATGAGTGATATTTACTCGTAGACACACAAAAAGTGTATAGATGTAGGGAAACTTCAAGGTGCAGTGTTTAAGCTGAAAGAGTCCGGGATTGCCATAAGAAATCTACGATTTATACCAAGTTCTAGTTTCATTACCGCTGTCATCATCAAGTACTCAGACAAAAAGCTGTTGATGGACGAGATGATTTATTTGACTCGTGATTCCAGATGGCAGTCCATCATTGTGGGGGAGTCAAGGCAGGAACACAAAGTATTACATCCACCCTCAAGAGCAGAGAGAGAAAAAGAGCATGGAACCTTGCCTGTTTGCTTGTAGGCAGCTACCTTTCTCCTCTCATACATTCCATACAGTCCAGGAGCCCCTGCCTAGGGAATGGTGCTACCCTTAGAGGGCCCTGTTTCCACATCAATTAGCAATTAAGTCAGTCCCCCATAGACATGCCCCCCCCCCAGGCCAACCTGATCTAGATAATTCACATTAAGATTCTCTTCCCAGGTGAGTCTAGACTATGTCAAACTGACAGTTGAAATTAACCAGCACAGATCAAGTTCTTTCATTCCAGGTCACTGTGGTGAGCAATGGACTCTATCCCTACCGGTGGTTCTCAACCATCCCAATGCTATGGCCCTTTAAACAGTTCCTCATGGTGTGGTGGTCCCAATCATGACATTATTTTTATTGCTACTTCATAGTTTCATAATTTAATATTGTTATGACATATAATGTAAATATCTGTACTTTCCAATGGTCTTAGGCAACCCTGGTGAATGGACTGACCCACAAAAGGGTTGTGACCCACAGGGTGAGAATCATACTGATCACCACTGAACTCTTCTAGGCTGTGTCTTCCTAACAGAGTTGCTATAAGACTCAACTGAAGATATTAAATGCGGAAAGGCTTTTAGAGTTGATAGCACCTTACAATGAGGGATACTACCAAGAGGCATTGAGCAATTGAGAAGAAACCACACTAATACAGATGCACTTAACACAGTGACACTGGAGAACTAGGGATAGTTATTTTAGGGTCAAGGAATGCTCCCTTAGAGACTAAATTGAATGGACACTTGGGTGGACCTTTCCATTAATGGATGTAGAATTATCTGTAGCAAAAGAAAGAGCACTTGTTCCCAAGGCTAGAGTAGGAACAATGGAAACAGGAGAACTTTAAACCCAGGACATAAAGGATTCAAGAGATAGTGGAGTCAGAGAGAGAGAGAGAGAGAGAGAGAGAGAGAGAGAGAGAGAGAGAGAGAAAGGGAGAAGTAACAGGCCAGGTTATATAAAATTACAGGACCAGATGTCCATCTTTATTGCGTTTCTGAGATTTTGCTCAATACTGGAAAGGAGGAAGAAATACAGTAAAGAATGAAAAAATAACTTTATTTTTTAAAAAAAATCCATGTGTGTGTGTGTGTGTGTGTGTGTGTGAGAGAGAGAGAGAGAGAGAGAGAGAGAGAGAGAGAGCTCATGAGAATGGAGTTGATTCTTTCTTTCTACCATATAGGTCCTGGGATGGCAAGAGCCTATACTCACTGAGCATCTTGTAGGGCCCATACTTTTAGTATTATATAATCTCAGACCATTATACAAAGATGGATTTAGAGGTGATTTTAGATGAGAGCCCACATATGAGATTACTGGTCCAGATGTGAGCATCTCAGGATAAAGCATCAATAGTGGAGCCAAGGGACACAGACAGATTCTGCCATCTCATTTGGAGGAAAGCCACTATTATTACTTTTATCTCCTAATTTAATTCAACTAAGTCCTGTTGGAATGCCTCCTGTCACTTCTCTGACAGATGGGCAAGGCTGTTAAAAAATTCATTCGTTTAAACTGAGTAACCTGTGCTTCATCACCCCTTCCCACCATCCTCTGCAAACAGAAGCTCTCAACTCACAACCATCAAAGCACACATGTGCCATCACTGCTGGTCAAGGGCAACAAGATAGGTCAAGTTGAAGAGCCGCAGCATCAGGACCAGGGACCATTTGGTTCTGAGGAGGGGTGTGTCCAACCAAGCAATGGCTGTCATCTCTGTTAGACAAAAAAGGAAAGTGAGGTTTGGAGAGGTAAACTAGCTATCATGGAGGTCCATGGGTAGATCGGACAGGGCTCAGGTGCAGCAGATGAGATTGTAATTGGGAATTTTCTAAGCATCCATTTTTTTTTCCTCTGGGGCATATGAAGCTAACTAAAAAAAACATCACTGGGGACTGAGGCTTTGTTAGTAGAGTGCTTGCCTAACTTGCATCAAGCACAAAGTCCATCTCCTGGCACTGCCTAAAACTGGTTGAGTTAGTGTATACCTACAGTCCAAGAACTTGGGAGACAGAAAGCCGGAGAATCTGAAGTTTAAGGTCAGTCTGAGCTACACAGTAGATCCTGGCCATGCTGGATGTGATTCTGTTAAGAAAGAAAGAGAAGGGGAGGAAGGGAAGGTGAAAAAACTGGGCAACTGAAGCAATTGTATTAGAAAGTAAGAAAATCCTACCCACACCAGTGTTTAAAGTTGATGGTCATAAGATCAGAGTTGAACTCACATGCCATGTTCCCGAAGGAAGACACACTAAATGACAGTGTCCCAGAACCTGAGTTTGCTAAGACTCCAGGAACTAAGAGCCCATTCAGAGTCAAGTACTTCCTTGTGGGAAGCAGAGTCTTCATTTGCTACTCTTCTGCATCTGTATAGACAGCCTTCAGTCCATTCTAAATCACCACGGAGATTTCCTGCAATTATTGGCACAGTGACCCAAGTGTACCTCCCTGTCCATGAAGCAGCACCCAGCACCCTGAAACGGAGGTCACCCGCAACAAGGGTCCACCGCATAGTGCATGGATAGGTGAGCAGCCTCCAGGGGTCAGATGTCACACTTTCCACTGGTGTTGGGGCCACAGAAACAGCAAAGACATTGCTGCTCTTACCTTTAGCAGCCCAAATTCATGATGACCCAAGATAGAAACACTGGGGAAAACAATCCAGACACTGAATGTTTCGTTTCTATGTCAACATTAAGGTTTATAAAGTGAGTGTCCTGGGCTGTTGGCCCTGATATGCTTACCATTTTATCTTGAGTTATCCTTACATCCCCTCCTTATGCATAGTGCTTATGTGTGTATACGCTCATGTGTGTGCATGTGTGTACCTTTGTGCATATGGACATCAGAGACTGATATCCTTAATCACTCTCCCCATTAATTTTTTTTTCAGACAGGAGTCTCCCATTAACAGAGAGTTCACTGATTTCTCTAGACCGGCTGGCCCATGAGCTCTCAGCATCCTCTTGCCTCCATTCTCCAGTACTAGGAGTATAGACGTGTCTTGCTGCTTCCTGATACGTATGTGGGCACTGGGTATCAGAACTCAGGTCCTCATGCTTGTGTGGGAAGGACTTGGCTGACTGAACCATCTCCCCACTGAGAGGGTTCCACGCAATGCAGCTCCTTTTCTCGAGGAGACTCTCTGACAACTACTTGCATAACATCTTTAGAAAGAGTCCAGGGTCAAGGGCATGGCTAAGCAGGTAATGTAAATACTTTACTTGGCAAACATGGAGACCTGAGTCCAGCTCTTGAACACTCACAAGAAAGCTGCCTGTTTCAGTGTGCAACTGTAATGCCAGCTCTGGGAATAGGGACAGAAAAAAGCCCTGTGGCTTTCTGGCCAGACAGTTCTGAGCAAAGCAGGAAAGTCCAGCTCCAGTGAGAGAGCTTGCTTCACAAAAATTAAAGAAGACGGAGAAGCTAATCAGGAAGACATCTGAATGCCAACATCTGCCCTCTACATGTGTCTACATAGGTGAGTGCGCGCGCACACACACACACACACACACACACACACACACACAGACATATATCACAGGGGTACACTCTCCCCGCCCCATCTCTCTTTCTCTTTTTCTCTCTCTCCCTCTCTCTCCCTTTCTATCTCTCTAACTCACATACACACACACACAGAGTACATAAGAGAGAGATCTGTCTCCCTCTAAAACATTTTAGAATATTCTGAATAAGCCTTATAGAAAAATCTTTCCATAATCCAACTCCCTTTCCCTACAGGGGTTCGTAATTCCAGCAAGACAAAAATTGTCTGGGCTAGAATGGTGTCTAAGCAGAGCACAGGTCAGCTTGGATCTCTGAATCTCTGTGTCACAGTGAGACATAGAACATGCAAACACCTAAGGTGTGCAGAGAGGCTCAGAATGGAAGACGTCCACATGGAACCTGGAGTCAGAGTTAAGAAAGAAAGAGTTGCTTTGATGAGCCTTGCCCCTGTCCAAGGCCATGAAGATGAATGTTAACTGAGGACTGTCTGCCTTTCCACCTTTTCACGTCACAAGCAGCCATGCTTCCTCTTAAAGGACGGCTGATTCTTCAGTGGTCAGGTTCCTGAATTCATAGCTGTAGGTTATATGTAAAAGATGCTGGCTTGGGGATTTTAAAGATGAAGCCAGGGTGATTTTCCTTCCTCCTAAATAATGCTAACATATTTGACCAAAGGGATGGATATAAATATGTCCTGTCTTTATTACATCTCCCAGCCCGTGATAAACACTTAGACCATTAGCTTATTTACATTTGAAAAAAAACCCTACTGATCAATTGGGCATTGGTCTGTGATAATCGCCAAAGGTCATGATGGTGCGGGAAAGAGAGAGGAGGGAGAAGCCAAACAGCAGGTGTCCTGGGGAGCAAACAGGTCACACTGTGATAACAAACATCCTTTCCAACTGTGACTCAACACTGCGTGATCCCCATTAATGGATCAAGAGGAAGTCAATGATAGGCTAACGAAGCTCAAAGATAGTCTCCAGTAAGAAAAGCACTGTGGCTCCCAGAAAGGCAAAACCAGGTCTGCTTCCTTGGTCCTACACAGGGCAGAGCTCCTACAGCACAGAGACAGCTCTTATCTTCGAGGTCACTGGACTCAATAGAAAGCAACTGGCCTGGCAAAGTGAACCTGCGTAGGGCATCTTCAGGAACCCCTGGTCCTGGACAGGTGCTACATTAAAAAGAAATAAGATGTCGGTAGCGTCAGCGTTACTGAAGTGTTGCCCAGGTCTGAAACTGTTTTGTAAAAAGGTGGTTTTCTGCTCTTACTACTGAGTCTACAAAGGAGTCCCCATCTTGATGCCCAAAGTGCGCTTTGTTTCTGCACCTTGAGCCCTGCCACCGTAGCACAGCCGCCACCACCTGTATCTCTAACAGTAGCACTAGCTGCTCACTGGACCCCTTACTGCCTGGCCTCAGACCCATAACCACTGCAACTCTGCTCAAGTGCCAATCCATTTCACATCTGTACACGCAGGAGCGTGTGTGTGTGTGTGTGTGTGTGTGTGTGTGTGTGTGTGTGTGTGCGCGCGCGCGCGCGCGCGTGCGCATGCGCGAGCACTCATGTTCCTCCCCGATTTAGAAGTCTACCCTAACTTTCCACTGCGCTTAGAAAAAGAAGTATCTAAGTGGAGGCTTACTAGTGTCTGCTCTTGCTCTGCACCTCTGGCACCCCTATAGGACACTATATTACTGTCATACTGGCACTTCTCAATAGAACACCTGATTTGTCTCTTTAATATCTGATTCCTGGCTCCCAAGAAGAATAACTCATGCCTATAATCTCTACAATAGGGAAGGTGAGGCAGGAGTATGGTTGTCAATTCCAGGATACAGAATAAAATCCTATTTAAAGAAAGGGGTGGGGTGGAAAGGGGGATGAGGAGCGGAAGGGAAAGGAAGGGAAGGACAAGGGATGTCTACTCCTGCAGGTGACCAAGCTCTTTGCTGTTAGGGATGTTTCCAGGCTGGGTCTCCCTGTACAACCTCTGTCTATGACTTATGCTTGCACTGGTAATGTCTTCTGCAGCATATCCTAGCTCCATGACAATGCCAATGTCTCTCACCGATACAAAAGAAGCACCATGCTGATCCCAGGTACTCCAGAAGGTATCCTGGAGAATGACAGAGTCTGCCTTGGGAAGCCAGGGTCCTGGAAATTCCACAGTCACAAAAGGAGCCCCAAGCTAATAGCTTTTGAGTTCTCGTCTCACAAATATGAACAATGAAGTTAATGTACAAAAGAGCGAGCTTTAGAGATATTTTATTATAGATTCATAGGTAGGAGCCTAGGAGGAGAGAGAGGGAGAAAAGAAGACAGGGAGGGAGGGAGAGAGGGAGAGGAAAGGGACAGAGAACACAAAGAGGTCCCCCATTGGGCAACATCAAACTGCTAGCTTATCTGTAGGCTTTTTAAGGACTTATGACAGAAACTGGGGTGAGGTTTGGGGAAGGGAATGAGCTGGTCTGTCAGCCTGCCCAAGCAGATATCCCAATGACTCCTCTCAGCATCTGTCATGTGGTCAGTCACATGTGCCCTTTAGACAGAGGTGCTGATTGGGTGACAACAAGGGAAGAGGAGTCGGAGCCCTGGCTGACATCACTGGCCTCTCTGAGAGTTTGTCCTCAGAGCTGCTGCTTTGGAACCCAGCCCTGCTTGGGTAGTTACTGTCTCATACCCCTCGTCACACAGTCCCTTCAAGGCCGTTCCAGGAAAACCATTAACAGCTTCCTTCTTGACATCAAAGCAGGAGACTAAGGAACCATCCTTGTGCCCCCTCATGGAGCACCCAAGCCAGGGCTGTTCTTAGAAAGGGATCAAGGTTCCTGTGTGGGAACACTTTATTCCGCTCCTGCTGCTGCTATGTGATGTGGAACATCTGGGAGAAAAAGGCTGGCCAAGGACCCCCTTTCCTATTGGCTCATCAAATACCTAAACTTGAAGAATAAAACAGACAAGTTCAGGGACTGAAGATGCAGAACAGGGATGAATGCAGTTGGAAATGAACCAACCATAGTATCTCTCAAAAGAAAAACTATGACTGTAAGAAAAACATGAAATGTTTCTGTTTTAAAAAATGTATTTATTTTTATTTTAGGTGTATGGGTATTTCATAAGCAGGTATGTATGTACTTCATGTATGTGCAGCAGCCATGGAGGCCATGGTGGCAGATACCCTGGAACTAGAATAAGATGGTTGTGAGATACCATGGGAACCACAATGAAGTCCTCTGCAAGAGCAGCAAGTTCTCCCAATTGCTAAGTCATCTCTCCAGACTCTTTACAGGTTTCTTTTAACTAACTGTAATGTAATGTAAAGTCTAAATATGTTTTAAACATAGCATACAGGTTTGTCAGGGTAGACACTACAGATTTGGCAATCTTGAAATTTCTGGACAGAGGTTGAGTCTCCTATGGATGGGCAGAATATCTAGTGGCTAACTGTGAATGTCTAGGGGCTCACTATGAATATTTGGTGGCTAGCTACGAACAGGTACCACCAGAGGCACACCCCTCGACATCTTTGAAGAATGAGCAGTAGTATAGTACTTATTAATGTAAACATACACTGCTCATGTCGAGTCACGGCGTGGGGACCCAAGCCGCACAGAAATCATCAGACTTACTGTATAAGCCAGCATCTCCAAGGGACAGGGGAAGGAAAGCCTGCATCTTCAGGTCCTCAAATCCCAAAGCAGAGCAGAAGCTGGTAACTTCCCTCTAGGGTCAGGACTTTATGAAAGAAAGCATTGACTGGGAGAAGGCTCAGGCCTTCAGCCTTACCCAGCTTTTCCCATGGGTTCTGGAGGTGGAGCTCAAGGCCTCACATTTGTGTAGCAAGCACTTTGCTGACTGGGCCATCTCTCCCCAGCTGTACAAAGGCATTGAGAACACATGGTCTGCTCTTATCAAGTCAATTGTAGAAATCACTCAAATAATGTGAGCTCTCACACATCAATTTCCTCCCAATCCACCCAAAATTCCTGGCTGTCTCATTGCTCCTAACACGTAACCATCTGCACACCAAATACATTTCTCCTAGTTAACACCCTTACTACTTAGAGCCTGGTCCACCTAGCAGCAGGAGGGCTTGAGAGCTGTGAGCAGAGTCATGGAGGTTCCTGGCTCAGGCCTGCTCTGGAGGAGCAGACAGATTAATTCTAACGAGTCTCTTAAAGCTCCACCCCAGAGCTTATAAACAGAATATGTGTCTTCAGAATGTTGCAAGAATATTCTATTTTCACTACAGTTTGAGAAGTACTAGGGCCATATGCCATTCATCAGGGCACATTTCCCGGAGCAGGGCAGTGAGCAGTGTGAAGGGAGAGAATCACCAATCACACTAACCTTCCACAAGGCTGAGTAACTGAGTCCAGCATCTGTGGTTGGAATGCTGAAATCTGGGGTTAAATTATATTGGGCCATTTTTATCCCTCTTATTAGCCTTTGCATTGCATGCCTCTGTATCTGGGCTCACATCTTTGGGACCACCATTAAGTAAGTTCTTTGGAATGTGCAAGTATATACTGTCCACCATCTAAAAGGCTGAGAATGCCATCAGAACCTGAGCCCTGTAGCTGAGATTTTTGAATTGCTTCAACATGACTACCTGGTGTTTCCACTATTGTGTTTGAATAGTACTATAATAGTACCTAATTGCCTTTCTTTACTCTGTTACTGGAATATCCCTGGGTCAGGGCTATGACCACTCTTATTTGGCTGGAGAATAAACCATCTCTTATCCCCTTGGATACAAGAGACAGCAACGAGTGCTGGACTACAGTATCCATGATGGAGTGTTTCGGCTTCCTCCCTCAGGAAAGCAGCATATAGAGATGGCTTGCCTCAAACTGACAGATCATTAGGAGAGACAAAAAATAAATCCTTCCTACAAACAGCTGAGATTTGCCATTCCGCTGTTCTCCAAGTTAATCTAAGATTCTGCGGGTGTTATCCTTATTTAACTCCCAGGAGCAGAATAAGCCACAAGAATGTATTATTGAATCTGACCATGGTTCATCCACATTCCAGTCTCTGCTGCAAGGCCAACTCCCCTTCAGTCTTCAGAACTCTCCTCACAGGAGCCATCTCAGCTCAGATACCTGCTACGGGAACCTCAAGATCTCATACAGATCCAGGAACCCTGCAAGCTGCTCTGGTGGAAGAAATGTGACCGCTTGCTGCTAACTACAATTAGACATCATACCTCAAGAACAGGATTTAAAAAAAACACTCCACACCATAAACTGTCACAGGCCTCTGCCCCCTGCCATCCCCCTCATCCTTTCATAACAGAGCTCATTGTAAATATGATACATTATTGAAGCCACATTACTCTGATGATGGAGAATTTATAAGGTGCATCCAACTTCATATGATGCATTAACCTGAAGTCAGCCAGGGAGAACGAGTAGGGACACGGGTGGGAATGTGAGACACATTTACAGTCAGTTGAATGCCGGGGAAATCAGGAATCACAAAGCGATTCCACTTCTTTTCCTTTGTACAAGATTCTCCAGAGTCAACAGAAGTTTGCAAAGACTACAGCATATACTTAGAGACTTGCCTGGGTCTCCAAGGGAGCAAGTTTTTATAATCGGATGTTGATTTTGGTGCATTAGCAAAAGGGGTACATTAGATGCTACATTCCAAATCGAGTCTTTGTCTACTAATCCTTGAAGCACTGGCTAGTAACAGGTCTACTGGCATGGAAAATATGGGGTGTGCCTTTTGAGCTTTGTGGACAGCCTAGAATGAGATAGGAAATCTCCGATGGGCCTTCGAGATGGCTCGGTGTGGGGTAAAAGCATGTGTAGGTGAGCCTGGCAACCTGAAATCAATTCCCAGAATCCAGGCAAATGCAGATGGTATGACATGACTCCACAAATTTGTTCTTTGACATCTACACACACATGATAATAATATGTTCCTGTTCCTTCACACACATCATGTATACACATACATGTACATCATAATAATACATTGAAGAATATCTATATCACATTTTTAAAAAAGGGATCTCTGAGTAGCTAAAAAGGTAAAATGAATAAGTGCAAGCAAGTTTAAGGTGTCAACCCAAGAATAAGACAGAAGAAGAAAGAGAAGCATAAATACTAGATCTGGTTTAGCAGCATCTATGGCAACAGGAATACAGGCAAGAGATCCTTTGGTTGCTGTGGCCATGTAGGAACACACATGAGTCTCTCCGGGATTTTCAAACCTTTCACATGAAGGAAAGGAGACTTCTACAAGCCACGTGAATGGAGAAGATTCACGGGCTGCCTGCCAACTGCTTCTCTTTCCTACGGGGGGCATCCCCGGGGAGAGTGGCAGCTCCCCCATTATATGCAGTGTTGGTAAGGACTCCCAGTGAGTGTCTTTCCTGCCCTCTTTGGAAGCTGAAGAGAATCCTAATTTCTTGAGGTGAAGTCAAGACTGAGGTGAGGCCTATGTCCTGGGCTTGGCCAATGGGAGTTATTCTCCTGAGACCAATTGCTATAGCTCAGCAACACGAAACCTTCGGATTTTCCCATGATGCATTTTCCCCAAAGGATGCAACCTGTGGTCTTTATGTGCCACTTTTACCCCCAAAATAGCTCTACAGATACCTGTCAATCCTATCAGCTCCCTAATCATTCCTAATAAGTATCATTTTTAAATGAAGTGGCACATGGGAGGGGCAGGGTCTGTGTGTTGCTTACAACCAATGAGCCCTAATTGGCTCACACAGTTTAAACTGTCCCTGTAATTAACTGCAGTTTAATTCCACTCCTTTGCAAATTGGGTTGATGGTCATACATGGGGATAATCACTCTGCTCTCATGTAATCCCTTTTGATGTTATATATCTCTGTTAAGAAGCCCTACTTGGGTCCGTGAGAAACTATCTGCTTGGAAAATGGTTGGGTTATCACACTGACCTGTGGGAATTCACAAACACGGCCCTCAGCTCTCTGGATCCACCAAATGTAGAGAGCTTCCAAACGTCAACAAAATGAAAGGGGAAAAAGATCTCAATTCAAGAAACCGTCTCTGCATTTTTCTGAATTTGAGTGTATGTATGTGTGGGTATGTGCACACATTCGTGTGTGTTCATGGACATGCAGATGCACATGCATGTACAAATCAGAGGATAACCTTGAGAGGAATTATTCAGAAGGAAAACAGTTTTGCCTTTCTTGAGAAATGGTCGGTCATTTACCTTGATCTCACCTAGTAGGTGAAGCTGGCCACTGAGCCCCAAGAATCCTCCTGTCTTGGTCTCCTGGATGCTGAACTCACAAGACACCCTTGTGCCTGGCTTTTATATAAGTCCTGAGGCTAGAACTCAGGTCTTATGGTTACATGACAAACCCTTTACCACCAGAGTTAGTACTGACTCCCACTTTTGATCACTCTCGTTCTCTTTCCCCTAATGTGTGTGTGTGTGTGTGTGTGTGTATGTGTGTGTCTGTGTGTATTTTAAATATATGATTGCAAATAGTTCAGGGATTGAGCTCAAGAGAAATCTAGCAATAATTTCTTTAAACTTATTTTTGGAGATGTTTGTGGATATTTTTGAGTAAGGTATGCACTTGTTTGGAGGCCATCTGAACCCAGGTCATCAGTTTGCAATGCGAACATTTCTTTTACGCACCAAACCACTTCCCCTGCTCTCTGCCAATGCGTTTAAGCAGACAGATGGATGCCACGTGTCAGAGTAGTCACACTTGGAATGCGGGCCCCTGTTAGCAGAGGCACTTCTCAGCGAGAGGGACGGGAGCCTGGGACCTCTCCCCTTGTCGTAATGCCGTAATATGACTCACGTCTGAAAACAATTTCTACGTTCCACCAGGAGACAGACTGAGAACAGACTGGGGGTGAAGGGCAAGCGGAGGAGGACAATGGAATACTGCTTTCTGCCAAGCCTGACTATCAGGGAAGAGTGGAAATGTCTAAGAAATTGTAACAAAGGGACTTCTGATGGCTGACCTTGACTGTCAACTTGACTGGATCTGGAATCAACTAACAAATAAAGCCACCAGGCACACCTGAAAGGGGTTTTCTTGGTCAGGTTATTTAAAGAAGGAAGATCTGCTCAGAAGGATTGGTCCTTTGAGTGGCAGCCAGAGAAAAGGGGGCGCGGAGGGAAGTGGGGAAGACTTGGTTTTGGTCTAATTGTCTTCACGTCTCACAGGTGAAGTCTTCACTCTCTTGCTGCTGCTACTGTTGCGTTCCTTTGCTGGCATCAGATCTCAGCTTCATCACAATTCAAAGTGGACTGGAGATGCTGGCACTCCAGGAATGTTCTGTTCCTCCAGTGTCAGGGGCGGCTGAGGCACCCGGCCTCACGGGCCAAGCAGTGATCCTCCCCAGTACGAAGGCACTTTGGACTACCTGGACCATATTGAGTATATCAATCTAAGCATTCCCTTTCCAATATGTATTCATTCTATTGGTTGTGTTCCTCTAGAGAGCTCTAATGCAATACTTTTGAAAATGACCCTGTCCCAACGACTGCCTTCTGGCAGTTACTCTTCTTATGGGTACCAAGGGGCCCCTTTTTAATAGCTACTAAGCCCAGAGATCCCATTGCACAGCCAATATGAGTTTAGAGTATCATCAAAATAAATTTAAATGCAAATAAGAAAATAAAGGAGGCATAACTACCAATTGAGAGTTTATGTGGATAACCAAAATTAACAGGAAGTTACAAAATAAGATCAGGATATTACTAAAGGATGGGGGAAAATAGGCTATCTAGCCCCTGGAAGCAGTAAGCACAAGACAGAAAATCATTTTGTGTTTATGACCCACTAATGTCTTCACTCATTTTTGGTGATTTTCTCAATGGAGATGTCATACTTCAATAAAACAGTGGAAGTGTTAAATAAAGATGTATCCGTGAGACCACTCAAATACCCAATTACTTGGGCCAACTATAGATGTGTTTGAGCTCCAGACAAGCTTTCCAATCCATCTGTATTGCAGAGACTTAGGTTATCTAGGGTCAGGGTGGTGGCTTGTGCTCATTTCTGGAGATTGTCTTAGTTACATTAATTGAAGTTCTCAAGACCCAGCCCACCATGCGTGGCACTCCCTAGGAGCTCTATAAGATTACAGAAAAAAACAAAAACAAGCTAAGCTCAAGCATGCTTGCATTGTTTGTTCTCTGTTCCTGATAAAGTACAGGACAAGCCATAGACTCTGCAGGCATAAATCCAGAGACTCACCTCTTCAAACAAGGGAACGGGGTGGAGGTCAAGTTATAGATTCAATGGGAATGTGTCCTGAGACCTACTCCTTTAAATCTGGGAGTAGGGTAGAGGAAGGAGTAGAGGAAAACTGTGAGGGCAAGCATCCAAGGATCTACTTCCATCAACAAGGTTCTACCATCTGCTAATAATCCAGGAAGCTGTGAAACTGTTGGTTCTATATTCACTGATTATGTCAGGGTCCTTAAGAATTATCACCTCTGCATACGACTGCTTTGTATAAAACTTTCAGCACATGTATCTTCTGGAATTTCATATCTAACTGATGGCAAGGTCCACATACGAAAGGTGTGGGGGTTCAGAAACTGTACCCTACAATCTGTACGGCCCAAATAACATGAAACTGAGTAAGCATTTGCCCTCAAGGAGCTACTAATCATGATACGATATCAAAATGACTTTGACCCTGCTAAACTGACACACAGTCACAACGGTGCTTGCTCTCAACCCCAGGTTCTATCGATCCCTGTTTCTGTCAATCCTAAATACAACGCCTATAGCAATGCCCCCCTTGCCCAGATGGTCACCAGCTTCCTCTATTTCCTTTGGAAAAGATGCAAACAGAAACATGCAGATAGAGAGGAGGAAGCCAAGGTCAGTTTTCATTGGCTCTGCAATGACAGTGCATTGATGGCAGCTTTGTCCAAACATTTATAATGTGTTGGAAGCTTCTCAAATGGCTAGGCAGCTTGTCAACTTCCTAATGAGTGAGACATCCTAAGTTTGGAATGTAGGCACCCAGTTGTCTCAGGCAGCTGAAGGGCAGGTGGCATGTGCTCCACGTTTCCCAGTTCTTTGTCTCAGTATTTACTAAGCACGTACTATGTGACAGGCAATGGCAGTTGGAGGCAAGGGGGCTGGAGAGACAGAAGTTAGGGACAATGCCAGAGGAGTGGCAGCCCAGGAGAAAGAAAGGGGAGGATTCTGGATGAGTGAACTGGGAAGTGTTTTGTGAAGGTGGCAGGATTTTGGCAGTTTTGGAAGGCAGAAAGGATGTACAGTGGAGTGGAAGGAAATTCAAGGTACAGCCATCCATATGGGCCAAAGCACGGACTAAGTAGAGCATGAAACACGGAGAGGAAATGACAGCCTAGTTACAAGATGAGAAAGGGCAAGGTAAATGCAGAGGAGCCCTGATGAGGTGGGTTCTTGCAACAAATATTTTTGTGTGGAGTGTGTATGTGTTAATGTATGTATATGTGCACATACATGTGTGCTGTCTGTCCTGTAGGCCTGCAGTTAATGTCAGTTAATTTCTTAGTCACTCTGCACCTGATTTTCTGAGACAGGATGTCTCATCAATCCTGAAGCTCTCTGATTTGTCTATCCAGTGAATTCCGGGAATCCTCCTGTTTCTAACTTCCAGGGCAGGGATTAAAGCATGAGCCACAACGCCTGGCCTTATACATGGGTATTGGTGATGAGCCCAGGTCTTCACAGTTTCAGGACAAGCCCTCTATCTACGGAGACACACTAAAGCAGAGTCTTCAATAAGAACATCAACAGTCTTTTCATGAAGTATAAGAGATGACACTGTGCCTGTATGCTCTGCCCTCTGACACTAAACAGTAGCATCACCTCTTTGCAAAGGTGAGGAAGATGGAGGGAGCAAGGGAGGGAGGGAAGGGAGAGAGGGGAGGAAGGAAGAGAGGGGGAGGGAAGAGAGAGAGAGAACCTAGGCTGTGAGTCACTGGCCAGAACAGACTACAGAAGTCAGGTTCTCTAGACTTTTGAAATATGTGGCTTTTGCCCTGAGGAAAACAAGTCCCCAAGACTAGGAGACTCCACACCACTGCAGGGCATCATTACCATTCAGAAGGTCCTGGAGAGTAAAGCAAAAAAAATATATATATTTAAAGGCACACACATAAATCAGTATGACCACCACAAATGGGCAATCTATAATCCATTAAATCATGCAATTGACTTGAATATTTATTCATGTTTTCAAAGTTGCCAAAAGGGGAAGATAGCCCCAAAGACAGTAAGCATGGGAAGAGGGTACTTACTGCACTATACATAGAAATTTTGCTTTGTGTGCAAAGTTACACACACACACACACACACACACACACACACACACACACACGTGGGCATGCATGCATGCATAGAGAGATTCTATATACACACATTTTATAATAAAAACACTCTCTCAAAAGAAAAGTGCTGTCTAGATCAAGAAAAGATGCATACGTGTGTAATCAAGTTCACAAGCATAAATTTTAGTCTGCTTCCCAGGTGTGAACTTCTTTTCTCTGAACAAAGTGACCCTAGGTAAATTTGATTCACGATTATGACTTTTCTATGTAAAACACCAGCTCCACGGTCACCATACAAGTGTCACTGTAGCCCAGGCTACCACTGCCGCAGAAGGCATGGCCTGTGCACATACCGTGGAATCTCTTGACTGGTAACTCAATTCCAACATAGCAGGCCCTTTCACCACACTAGTGGACGGGCTTCAGGGCAGAAGCTGAATGGTTCCACATGTGCCAACCAAAGCAGCTGCATATGAACTACTGCAGCCAGCCATGTGATGGGTGGCCTCAGCATCTAGTGAGTACTACCTTTGCTGTAAGACGAGCGTAAAGCTAAGCACAGAGGGAGAATTTCCCTACGACTTTCTCTGTGTGTGCATGTTTTGGAGTGAATGTGCCTGGGCATGCACACAAAGGGAGGTCAGAGGTAAACCTCCAGTGTCGTGTTTCAGGATCCCACCCTCTTAGTTTTCAGAGTCTCTCACTAGCCTGGAACTTGCCAAGTACGCTAGGCTGGCCGGCTAGAGGAACCCATGGAGTTTGCTGTCTCTGCCTCTCCACCACCAAGAATAGAGTACCCATGCCCTGCTCGTCCACCTGGGCCCTGGGAACAGAACCCTGGTTGTCATGCTTCCAAGGTAATCACCTTGCTATTCCCTTAGCCTGCATTCCAGCTGCAATGGAGAGCTGCTTCTTTCAGGAGCCTGCAGAGCAAACCTTTGTAGGAAATTTCCAAGTTGCTACAAGATATAAAATGAAATGCTTGGTGTCATATAATAATAATTTGAGAAGGAAGAGGGGAGAGTTAAACACAGAGAAATGGGAGCTTTGGATCACCCTGAAATAAAGTATGGGTGTGGTAGATGCTTACTGCACTTCAGGTGAAGACTGCATGCCTCACTCTCCCCATGGGTGGTGCATTCGCTCAATGTGGATTTTATTGCTTTCTGACCTCAGAGACTGTGCTGATAAAGTCCTCTTCAATGGAACCAGCCTTGCATTCAGGCACAACTTCTGGTTCTTTCCTTGTCCCTGTCCCAGAGCTTCACTCATGCCATGATTTGAGTGTGCATGTGCCTTCCAAAATCCCTGTGCTGAAACTATGCTCTCACCCTATAGCGTTAACAGGCTTCCAGGAGGTGGTTTAGTTATGAAGACACATCCCTCTCACCCCTATAGCATTAACAGGGGCTTCCAGGAGGTGGTTTAGGCATGAAGACACATTCCTCTTACCGCTATAGCATTAACAGGGGCTTCCAGGGGGTAGTTTAGGCATGAGGACACATCCCTCTTGAAGGAATTAGTAACCTTATGAAGGGATGGGAGAGCTATCTTTTTTTGTCCATCCATTCCTTCTGCAATGTGGGGATACAGCCTTTTTTCTCTCCTGATGTCTTGGTCACAAGCCACCATATTTTTCCTTTCTCTATTCATCATTTTCTATTCATTTTACTTACCAACCACAGATTTCCCTCTTCCCTGTCCTCTCTCCTCCTCCCTCTGCCCCCTTCTGTCTTCATCCATTCCTCCTTCAGCTCCATTACTGGGTAAGGCCTCCCATGGGAATCAACAAAGCGTGACAGATCAAATTGTGTCATAACCTAGCCCCCCTGCCTACAATAAGGCTAAGCAAGGCTTCCCACCATAAGGAATAGATTCCAAAGAGTCAACTCATGCATCAAAGACAGGCTTCAGTCCCACTACCAAGGGCCCCCAAAAGAACAAGCAACACAGCTGTCACCCAGATGGAGAGGGCCCAGGTCCATCTTATGCTGACTTTCCAGCTGTCCATCCAGAGTCTATGAGCTCCCACAAGCTCAGCACAGCTGTCTCTGTGGGTCTCCTCCTCATCATGATCCTGACCCACCCCAGATTCATATCATCCCTCCAGGCCCTCCTCAACTGGACCTCCAGAGCTGGGCTCAGTGTCCAGCCGTGGATCTCTGCATCTACCTCCATCAGGCACTGTACAAAGGCTCCAGAATGACAATGAGGGCAGTCACCAACCTGATCTCATGGGGAGGCCAGCCCAGGCACACCCTCCATCATTGCCAGGAGTCTTAGCCAGGATCATCCCTAACAAGCCACCATTTTTAAGGAAAAGATTATGACTTCCAGATGCAAAAGTGGCTAAGGCCTGGAGCTGGGAATAGGACCCCATAAGTCTCTGTTGTTTGTAGTTGTCCAGGCCAGGGTATCATGTCCCAGCAACACACACAGACTAACCACATATACAATCAAATGCCCTATTTTTCACAACCCACAGCTCTCACAGGTGGCCCAAGACCCAGAGAACCAATTGCCATCTGAGAGACTTTCCAGTGGGCTTCTTTTCTCTTTTCTATTCTCTACCCCCTCCCCCTTCCTCCTCACCTCACTTCCTCCTTCACTTCTCTTTTTTCTTCTCTATCCTTTCTCTCACCCCTTCTTCTAGCTTCTTCCTTCCCTTTCTTCTTACCTCTCTTTTCCTTCCTCCACCCCTTCTCCATTCTTCCTTATTGCACCATGTTCTCCAAATGTCTACTAAATGAGTGTATTCTTATCATATAGGTACTGCATGCTGGGAAAACGAGTGAGTCAGGAGGCCCAGGGCACTGGTCTCGCTGAGCATACATCCTGGCTAATAGAAACAGACAATCCAGCAACTAGACAACACCTGAGATGGCTCCAAAGAGTGGTAAACATGGTGACAGACAGCAATTTTTCAGGTGGGAAATGCCTTTTGATGGCTGGAATGGGAAATTAGCTCTCTAAAGCAGAAAGAGAAAACATTACAGAAGTCATGGGCTAGAAAAGGATCTGGAGCTAAAGACGTTTTTGAGCAATTAAAATCACTTTCTGCCTTTGCAAAGGATCCAAGTATGTTTCCAAGAACTCATGTTGGATGGCTTACACTGGTCTCCAATTCCAATTCCAATTCCAATTCCATGGGATCTAACACCATCTTCTGAGCTCCACAGGCACCCACATAAATGTGGCAAACACACACACACACACACAGGGAGAGAGGGAGAGAGGGAAAGAGATAGATAGATAGATAGATAGATAGATAGATAGATAGATAGATACTAGATAGATAAATGATAGATGATAATGATGATTATGATAGATAGATGATTAGATAGATAGATAGATAGATAGATAGATAGATAGATGATAGATAGATGATAGATAGATAGATGATAGACAGATAGATAGATAAATAGATGCATATTTAAAAGATAGAAAGATCCTAAGCCTAGAAAGAGCTACCCAGTGGAGAAGGGCATGTGGCTAAGGTGCAGCAGTGCACAGGTCCTTGCTGATTGTGCAAAGGTAAGGGTAGGGTTGCTCTCTCAAAGAAGAACAGATGTCAGGTCCATGGAACCAGCAAGGGACGCATGAACTAATATACCATTCTGAAGCAATCCTTGACAAGATTTATCTTCTAGCAGGTTCTTTAGATACAGTTGGGGTAATCAAACTTAGTTACAACTTGACCTAATTGGTCATCAATATTGACTGTTACTTAATCTCAAAGCCCAGGTTCCTAGGTTACAGCTCCTGTAGAGCCGATACATAGCTTTCTACCCATGCCACCTTCCCAGGACTGAAATGAGCAGAAGTGACCTCACACAGCACTGTCTTCCTTACACCAGCAGAAAGATACGTTGAAGTCTTTGAACTGTCTATATTCACTGACTGGGATTGATGTCTTAAAAATCATACCTATTTAAACAATTCTCCTAGTAGAATGAAATCCTTTGATGAACAGCAAACTTGATCAAAATTAATCAACGAGAAGATAACAAGTCTTTGGTGTTCCAACATATTCCATCTCTGGAACATGGGCATTCCTTCCCATTGCTTCCAAGCTAACAATGTTTGCTTTGTGGTCTCTTCGTTGGAGGCAGAATGGGTATTTATTCCCTTGGAAGTCATATGGATGTGCATCTTCATCTGTCAGACACACAGACACCCATATCATTGGTCCTCAGTTGGTTGAGATGGACCATGTAGTCTCCAGAAACTAATTCAAAGAAAAGAGATGCAGGTTTTCTAGTTGCAAGAACTTCTACTCTGGCAACTCTCCTAACACTTTCATAAGGAAGCAAATATTTGGCTTTGTAGAAGCTTCTCAATAACCTTGGCGAGAGAAGTGAAAAGAGAACTTTTAATTCTGGGGCTTGGATGTCCAGGAGCCCAAAGGACAATTCTGCTTCTATTACCACCCACTCAACAGAACCTAAATGGGATTCCAATGACGTGGTAGGAGAACTTTGATGCTCAGTCCCAACCTTATCCCTTCCATTTGTTGAACACGAGAATTCCTCATTGCCCAGCTGTAAGAAGTGTTCAGGAGAAAATATACATTATCTATCACATTTAAGTTTATGGCTCAGAAAAAAAAAACTACATCTTTTTGGATAGTCTTGTAAGAACTACATGGCTCCCAGGCTGACTTACAGCATGTCTTAGAAATGAAGTCTCTGTCTCCTTTCATCGCCTGATGAAGGTTAATATTCCTGAGGATGCCTATGTGTTTGTCTTTGGATTCACCTTATTTAGCTTCTCTAGGAACATGAATTATAGGCTCAATGTCCTTTATTTATGGCTAGAAACCAAATATGAGTGAGTACATCCCATGTTCCTCTTTTTGGGTCTGGCTTACCTCACTCAGGATAGTGTTTTCTATTTCCATCCATTTGTATGCAAAATTCAAGAAGTCCTTGTTTTTTACTGCTGAGTAATACTCTAAAAACACGGGAGCACCGGACAGAAATCTCAAGGTCCAAATGAGGAGCAGAAGGAGACGGAGCACGAGCAAGGAACTCAGGACCACGAGGGGTGCACCCACACACTAAGACAATGGGGATGTTCTATTGGGATCTCACCAAGGCCAGCTGGCCTAGGTCTGAAAAAGCATGGGATAAATCCGGACTAGCTGAACATAGCAGACAATGAGGAATACTGAGAATTCAAGAACAATTGCAGTGGGTTTTTGATCCTACTGCACGTACTGGCTTTGTGGGAGCCTAGGCAGTTTGAATGCTCACCTTATGAGACCTGGATAGAGGTGGGCAGTCCTTGGGCTTCCCACAGGTCAGGGAACCCTGATTGCTCTTCGAGCAGATGAGGGGGGGGGACTTGATCGGGGGAGGGGGAGGGAAATGGGAAGCGGTTGTGGGGACGAGGCAGAAATCCTTAATAAATAAATAAATTTTAAAAAAAATACAGCTCCACTATACAAATGGACTGAATGAATGTGAAACAGTTTTCTATTTCTGGCTGTTGTAAATGCCTCACAAAAAGCAGCTTAAAGGAGGAAAGGTGTGTTTGCATTCATGGTTGAAGGTACAATCCACCATGGTATGGATCATGGTGGCAGCAGCTTGTAGCCAAGGCTGCTGGAGCAGGGATTTCTTATATCTGGGCAGATGTGGAAGCAATTAAATAAAGGGAGATGCTAGCACTCAAAAAAAAAATGAAGTATGGCCTTGGCAGGGATAACTAGTGAGGGCAGAGCATAAAAGAAGGGAGGAGAGAAAGGGAAGGAAAAAAGTATGGGGTATAGGGAAGTGGTGGGGAAGAGAAAGGAAAGGGAAATAAAGGGGAGGACAGGGGCAGAAAAGAGAAGAGAAGACAAAGGAACAGGGAAGGGAAGAGAAGAAAAAAGAAGAACAAAAGGGAATGAAGGAAAAAAGGACAGAAGAAAGGGGTTAGAAAAAGGGGAAGGCAGAAAGGAGTATGGGGAGAAAGCAAGGGGAGGAGAGGGACAGGAAAAGAGGGACTGAAAAAGAAGGGAAGGGAAGAAGAAAATGAGAAGAAAAATAAGGAAGAAGAAAATGAGAAGAAAAATAAGGAAGAAGGGGAAGGAAGATCGGAGAAGGTGGAAAGGCAGAAAGGGACAAAGGGGGAGCAAGACAGATGAGAGAGAGAAAACAGAAGGAAGGGAAGGAGAAGAGAGAAAGGAGGAGGAGAGGCAGGAGAGGGAGTAAATGAGGAGGCAAATTCAAGTATGAGCAGAATACCTAGCTGGGTATGGAAGCACATCTGTAATCCTAGTGTTCAGGAGACAGAGGCAGGAGGACTGCCAAGTCTGAGGCTGGGGCCAGCCAGGGCTACATAGTGCGATCCCATCAAAAATCCAAATGAATAAAAGCAGTACGTGCAACGTCTGAAATGCATGGTGTGCCTGCTTCAAACATCTCAAACTGCCTTTGGCTCTACTGGGAGCAGAAATCACATGCCCTTTAAGCCTCCCCTCCCCAGCTTCTAGCTGCTGCCAGGGAATCAGCACCCACTGCCTGGTGCCTCTCCGGCCCACCTGCCTGATTGCAGCCTGTCTGTATTCCAGGAAGTGGAGCCTTGATTAAAAGATCCAAACATTGTAAAAAGGTTTGGGTACAAGTTGACAAATTACTCTCCTGAGAATTTATGCCAATTTGTGTCTCTCTAGTGGCTTAGAATTATGTATAACCTCCATACCTTGCTTCCAGCTGTGAAGCATCAACAGTCATATTTTCTGCGGAAAATATTCCAGTTCCCTTTGGGGAATTTCCTCTGACCTAGCAACTCCATCTGATTTGTCAGTTGGCTTGATCTCCCCGAATGAAGGGAAGATGCATGGCTCTAGCTAGCCACACCAAAGGTAAAACTCTGGTGTCATTCTTTCCGAGGGTGCTGGGACAGAGCCCAGCTGAGGGTCATCTACTGAGACTCTAAGAACCATACACCTTGCCCTCCCAACCTAAGCTTCCTTTTACATCTGACACCTTCAGCCTTCAGGCACCTCTTTGCCTGCCACATTTGGTGACACAGAGTCTCCTGTACTCCCAAGTTGACCTTGAACTCCCTATATAACTGAGGATGCTCTTGTCTTCAAGTCCTGAGTGCTATAATTTTAGGCTTATGTCACTATGTTCAGTTTATGTGGTGCTGGGAATCAAACACAGGATTTCCTGTATATTAGCACAGCAATCTACCAACTGAGCTATATCTGTCCAATAGTTTTCTAATAAATCTCCATTTACTCATATTCATTGCAGAGTGTTTTTCTTCTTTTTGAGCAAATATCTATATAGACACAGCATCCAAGATTAGCAATTTTATCAAGTTTTTTTAAATTGTTTTTATTGAGATATATATTTTCTCTGCTCTCCTCCCTTCCCTTTCCCCTTCCCTTCTACCCTCTCCCATGGTCCTCATTTTCTCAATTTACTCAGAAGATCTTTTCTTTTTCATTTTCCATGTAGATTAGATCCATGTATGTCTCTCTTAGAATCTTCTTTGTGATCTAGGTTTTGGGATTGTGAGGCTGATTTTCTCTTCATTTTATTTTAAAAGCAACGTTTATTACTTTAAATGTCACTTATGAGTTAGTACATATGATATTTATCTTTCTGGGCTAACTCACTCAATAGATGTTTTCTAGATTCATCTATTTGCCCATAAATTTCAAGACATCATTATTTTTTTTCCACTGTGTAGTACTCCATTGTGTACCACATCTTCTTTATCCATTCTTCAGTCGAGAGGCATTTAGGTTGTTTCCAGGTTCTGACTATGACAAATAACGTTTCAATGAACATAGTTAAGCACATGTCCTTGTGGTATGATTGAGCATCCTTTGGGTAGATACCCAAAAGATATTGCTGGGTCTTGAGGTAGGTTGTTTCCTAATTTTCTGAGAAATCACCATACTGATATCCAAAGCAGCTGTACCAGTTTGCACTCCCACCAGCAATGGAAGAGTGTTCCCTTTACCCCACATCCTCTCCAGCATAAGTTGTCATCGGTGTTTTTGATCTTGGCCATTCTTATAGGTGTAAGATGGAGTCTCAGAGTTGCTTTGATTTGCATTTCTCTGATGGTTAGTGATGTTGAGTGTTTCCTTAAGTGTCTTTCAGACATTTTAGATTCATCTGTTGAGGATTCTCTGTTTAGGTCTGGATCCCATTTTCTATTGGATTATTTGTTCTTTTGATGATCAAGTTCTTGAGTTCTTTGTATATTTGGACCTCTATCCAATGTGGGATTGGTGAAGATCTTTTCCCTTCTGTAGTTGTCTTGTTGACCCTGTCCTTTGCTTTACAGAAGCTTCTTAGTTTCAGGAGGTCCCATTTATTAATTTTTTCTCTCAGTGTCCATGCTACTATTTAGGAAGTGGTCTCAAGTGCCAATGTATTCAAGTATACTTCCCACTTTCTCTCTGTGAGGTTCAATGTGATTTTTTTTAAGATTTATTTATTTATTAAGTATACAGTGTTCTGCCTGTATGCATGCCTGCAGGCCAGAAGAGGGCACCAGATCTCATTGCACATGGTTATGAACCACCATGTGGTTGCTGGGAATTGAACTCAGGACCTTTGGAAGAACAGGCAGTGTTCTTAACCACTGAACCATCTCTCCAACCCCCAGTGTGGTTGGTTTTATGTTGAGGTCTTTGATCCATTTGGATTTGAATTTTGTGTGTGGCAATAGATATGAATCTATTTTCATTCTTCTACATGTTGATATCCAGTTATGCCAACACCATTTGTTAAATATGCTTTCTTTTATCCATTTTATATCTTTTGCTTCTTTGTCAAAAATCAGGTGTTCGTAGGTGTGTGGATTGATATCCAGGTCTTCTATTCAGTTCTTTTGGTCCTCCTGTCTGTTTTTATGCCAGTACCAGGCTGTTTTCAGTACTGTAGCTCAGTAGTAGAGTTTGAAGTCTGGAACTGTGAGGCCTCCAGAAGTTCCTTTATTGTACAGGATTGTTTTGGCTATCCTAGGTTTTTTGCTTTTCTGTATGAAGTTGAAGTATTGTTCTTTTGAGGTCTGTTGAGAATGTTGCTGGGATTTTGATGGACATTGCATTATCAAGATATTTTATGAATTCATACATGGTCAAGCTCAAGAGAGTTGACACAGTGAACTCAATTTTGTAATAATAGAATTCCATGCCCTACCAAGCAACATTTTAAAGATGTGTTGCTCTCTATTTTGTTTGTAAGAATGTGTTGCCTAAATGAATGTATGTGCGCCATATGCATGAAGTGCCAGCAGAGGCCAGAAGAGGGCACAGATCTTCTTGAAACTAGAGTTAAAGATGCGACCGTGGGGAGACTAGGCATCAAAACCCAGGTCCTCTGTAGGAGAAGCAATTGTTCTTAATTATTGAGCCACCTCCTCAGCCCCTACCAAGACACTTCAAAAGCACTCTCCCCTGTGAGGGAGGTGGATGTACGTGCGTCAGCCATGAGGGTCTGGTAGTTTATGAAAGAAACTTTTACCTAAAGTCACACAACCTACTGACCACAGAACAGCAGAATCAAAGCCCTGAGGTCCGTACTTCACATCGAGATGTGTCATAGTCATGAGAAGCCTGTGTCTCTGTAACATCAGAAACTTTCATCTTAGAGAAGAAAAGTTGCTTACATTGATAGCCCACTGAGACCTCACAAAGGGTAGAAACACATAGGCAGTCTCTCAGTGTTGACTACTTACCTCTCAGGAAAAAGCAGCTAGCTCTCATCTTTCCTAGTAAACCAAGAAAGGCTCTCAATCACTCTGTCACATTGGTGAGGAGCAGGAAATCATGTTCACAGCTTGGACTTTAGTTAGCTGTCTGAGTATAGATAAGCCATCTAATCTTTTGAATCTGCATTCTTATAAAATGGAGATAGCAGAATCCTATGGAGATTAAATGAGTAAATACGTATCCAGGTTGCTAACATAGAGACGGACATGCAAGGGTTGGCAGCAACTGTGGGTTCTTATAAGTCTTTCATTAGAGGGAACACGATCTGTGTTTTTCTTAGGTGAAGAGTATCATACAGTAACCTGGGCTACTAGACCCCATGGAAAATTTTTTTCCCCAAAGTCGTTATGCTATAACCACAGCGACATCAAACAACCTTACCTCCTGACTATTCTCATGTGACCATTTCCAGGGCACGGACTACTCCAGCAATTGGCTTTCATATGTTCTCTAGTTACCCCAGTACTGTAGGCAGGCAGGCATTACCAATCACATTTTACAGACAAATCTCAACAGCTGACTTTTGCCTACTCCAATGGTTGTGTTTGTGACTGGTTTGGCAACCTCTGTGTTCCATCTTACACCTGCACCTCGGTGCCTGGCAGCTTCTCACGGAGAAGGAAGAAAGTGGTCAGACTAAAGCATTGACCTTCTAACTGTTCTCAGGAACCCAGTGGGAATGTATTTTCTATTCCATTTTCCTGCCCCCCTAGCTGGTAAGCCAGGGACAAACTACGTGTGTGATTAAGTTCAAGTCAAGTGCAATGTCTGCTGCTATTGGCTCTGGGAACAAGGGGTATGCATCTTTATAGGTCTTACACAGAACATACATCCAGACAGGTATAGACAGACAGACCCAAGAAATTCACAGCAGTGATAACTCTGGGGAGCCTCATGGCAAGCACTGGAGGCTGATGGGTGTTCAGCAGACTCAGGAGCCAGGGACAATGCACACAAGCAACACATGGTATTTTCTTGCTTTGAAAAGCATGAATGAGAATTCTCATCATATCTGAAGAACCCTGGGGAAACCATAGAAAACTGTTCTTCTTCATGAAACATGGAAGACTGTATCGGCGTAAATAAATGCAATGCAGATATTAAAGAATATTTACCACTTTAATGATAAACTTACAGAACCGAAGTTCCCGCGTGGCACAGGAGGTAGGAAGAGAAAGGGCGGAGCCGCCTCCCGTGCGCCCATTCATCTGTAGGCATTCGCCCGAGGCAAACCCCGCCCCCTAAAGGGGCTGTCTTAACCCTACATCTCCCCCTTTTGTCTAAATAAGACAGAACTAAACCAAATATAACTATAAACAATAATAACAAATGATAAATATAACAAACAATATTGAGAACAAAAGTTTTGCTAGGCATTCTATCTCAAGGAGTCTAAATAATGTAGAGAGTAACTACTATTAAATAATTTTCAACTCCATCAAAGATCTGAGAAGGGAATAAATATTACTTAACAAATGAGAGATATCCAAAATGTGCAACAAATGACAGAGACAACTGACTACCTGGGCAATCACCCAAAGTCTCGTTTGTAATGTTGAGTCAACCAAATTTGGCTAAGGCCTAACATAACTGACATACCATTATCAAATGCAAGGAACTTTCTTAGAATTATCCTACCCTGTCTTGGCAAGATAAGACAATCCTGTTTCATATCTTAGTCAGTAGTTGAGGTATGGGTTTTTCTTAACCCAAAGGCCAGTTCTGCCAAGAAGACAAGCTCCCAGTGGAGTGTCTTTGGTGCTCAACGTTCTCTCAGGAGTAGAGTGGTGTTGCCAGGAGTAATTGTGTCTCGTTGGCACAGGATTCTAGGTTAGATTAAAAGCCATTTTCTACAGCTCTTCAAAGAGGCTGAAGATTATACTATCTATACTAAAAATAATCTCTATGTATCTAAAAGACCTGATTAACCTAAAAATAAACATATAAACAAGCATATAATTCTCAATACCTATCTAATTTGAAAACTAAGAGAATTAACAACTGTGCAATATATGAAGACAATGATCTTCACCTGTAAACAATGTCATTACATATCAAAATGTAAACATTTTCCACCTGCAATGACTCTTTATGAGCCACACGGAAGCCTTACATAACTTCCATCTCCTTCTTAAACGGTGCACATCACTTGGACTCCCCTGAATCCACACCACTTTGGAAGCACCTGCAGACAGCAGACTCCCAGTTTCATCTGTCTAGACATTCTAGTCAACAAGTCTGCATTTTCCTACATCTCAGGAGCGAGAACATTCACCAGACAAAACAAAATGTAGAATGTGAACTATTTCCACCCACACAAACATGACCTTAACAAAGCCTCTGGTACACTACGAATATCTTTTCAACCAGAGGTCTCATTCTCTCCCAATGTGAATTGTCCTCATCACGACCAAGATCAGCACCGCCATCCTGACGATACATAGCTGTGTCAGCACCACTGTCGTTACTACCAACATTAACATCACTGCTGTCAACATCGCCATGGCTGCCACCCCTTCATCAGCAACACCACTACCATCATCACTACCTTTGTCACCGGCATCGTCATCAGCAACCATCGCCATGATAACCATCACCAGCCTCCTTCTGCCAGGACTATAGGCATCCACCATTATGAAACTGAATGTTCTTTATACTTGAGGTGCTTTTCCTCTGAAACTAGAAACATTTTATATGTATAAATCTAAACTTATCATGCCAATGCTGTGTGCTCGAAATCACCATAATTAGGGCCCAAGCTACCACAGGTGTTACAGTGCTGATAACTCCAGGAGTAGTGTATTTCTAAGAACTGGAAAATGAAGTTATGATATAGCTAAAGGAGGAAAGCCAAATGGCTACTTGGAAAACACTCGAGTGTAAGAGAATACACCAGGATATGAGAGAGAGCTGTCTGAAAGTCAAGTCCGTGTTAAGAGACATCACTAGCAAAGATGGGCTTTGTAATCAAGAATGGGAGACAAGAAAATCGCCAGTTTATTTTAGCCTTATAGACCCAGTTGGGGTTTTAAGAGTCACAGGTATTAAATAATCGAGCAAAGCAACCTTGAAACACAAAGGGTTTCACAATTTTCCTTGACTATAAGCCCTTAAATCCCCTCCCACTATAGCAGGGTAGGTGGGAGAACAAAAGCTGGCAGAAGCCAGCCCTTGGGGAGATGGAGGATGCTGGTATCTGAAAGAAGCCTCTGCACCTACCCAGCCAACTGAGAAGGAGAGAAGGAGGCTTCAGGGAGTAATTAACTGTCATGCATAAGATTAATTGACGACCCTCCAGTTTTGCCCTAAACACAGATGTATTGGGATCAGGACGCAACCTTGAGTGGGAAAGGTGAAGGGGAGCAGTTATTTCTGGACCTGAGCAAAGTGCATATGCAGAATGAGGGGTGATGCCGACACGCTAGCTGTGGAAGCGGGGCAGGCTATACATCATCAAGCCTCTCCAGAAAGGGGCTTGTCAGAAACCAGCCAAGGACTTAAATTAGAGCCAGCTGTAACAACTTGTGCACAGAGAGTCAGTGCTCCAGTGACACGGGCTGGGGCATACTTCTGGCACCACTTCCACGACTGTATCTCATTTGGAGATATTAAAGACAAAAGTCACAATGCCGTGCCTATAAATGTAGGAGATGATGCTCGCAACATCACAGAGAGAATTGCACTTTAAGAGAAAAAGTAAACCATTTTCCCTCCAGGAATTCTGTGTGCCAGGACTGGGGCTCCTCATAAAATACCCTTGTATAACCCGTTTTCTACCCATCCTCCACGCCTTGCCAGCATCTGCTGCTGCACGGTTCCCTGGTGATGAAGTGGGGACTCACAGGTACATTTTCTTCTGAATTATCTAACCCACAATGGGTATGGACAAAACAAGATTTTTCACTGTATCCCAATAAGGCTCAACAAATATTTAACAAGGCTGTTTTATTCTGTGGCACCTGAGACGGAGGCTGGAGCCCTGCACAGGCCAGGAAAGCACCCTCTACCGCAGCTGCATGCCCAGCCTCTGTTACAGAGTCTTAACAGTGCGCTGACATTCCCCTTTTGGTGTCCAGTCTAACCACGGCAACTATGCGTGAGGACTATGCACAATGGCCTTGGCTTGACAATAATTCTTCTTCATGATGCCAGTTAGTGGTTTCTATGGACTCCTTGTCTCTGCAGATATAAAAACCAATTTTGATCTAAGAAAGCATGTTTTAAAATGCCCCTATGTCAACCCAGCACCTAGTAAGAACAACAGGGAAACTCCCAGGTTTTCTTTCTGCCCAGAATGTTCTCTGGGTGCCAAGGAGGACACATTTTTGATACACAGTGGGTGGTGAGGAAACGCAGGAAACAAGAGGATAACTAACTACTAAGGAAGCTTTGTGACAAGGCTCCCGTACCCCCCCCCACATACACACATACCCACATATGCAATACACACACACAACACCTCTGCTTCTTTTTACAAACAATGTGACATCACCTTGCCACACCACGCCTGGCACTGGCCCATCTAATCAGCAGTTTCTACTCTCTCTATATGTTATTTCCGTTCATAGCTCCTCAATAGACAGCAGTTTCTACTCTCTCTATATATTATTTCCGTTCATAGCTCCTCAATAGACTTTTGCAGGCATGAGCCCTAACAGGAGGGGACCTGCTCCACTGTAGATCCACAGCTGAAAAGCCGGCTCCTCCACAGACTTTCATAGACACGCATCCTAACACGAGTGGGCTTGCCCTGCAGTGTGCCCACTCTGATTCACTCTACTTTGAGGGTCCCAGGCCCCTTTCACCAACATGGCATTTTTCAACATCTCTCTGTCTTCACCACTTACCAGCACTTGAGGGTAGCATGGGAGTGAAGGGAAGAACACACTGGAGCTGAGATTCACTCCCCATCTCTTATGGGGGAAGGAAATTGTCACCCATTACCACCCGTGAGTGTAACAGAAGCCTGGTCTTACTGGGGTTTTGTTGTTTTGCTTTCTCTGCATACAGAAAGCTTTCCAAGGGTAAAGAGCTACTTAAGGAATATGATAGAAGCCTTCATAGCCCTGCCAGGTACTGACAACAAATAGTTGTCTTTTTTTTAATAGTCTGAGACAATGAAGCAGAGATTTCTCTATGCTCAGGTTTGGAGTGCCTCCAGCCTTTAAATGTGATTGCCCAGCAGAGTGTCCAACGGTGTTTGTAGGAGGGAGGGAAGGAGGCCATTAAAATTCATTTCGTAAGACGTCTCCAGAGGAACACCCAGGCTTTCAGCCTTCCAACTTCTCCATCCCGTCGAATCCAACAGCCACCAATTTCTCAGGGACTCCACGAACAAATGAGTGACCATAAATGTGCTGTTGTGAGTGCATGCTGTCCCTCTGTGATCAGAAGCACCTGTTTCTTAGCAAGGACGCATAGTTGGGGCAGAGACTCGGCTCCTTATTCGGAACCGCAGGGGAAACTGGGAGTCCGCTTTGCACATGACCTTCCACAAACAAAAGCAGTTAAAACCTCAAAAATACTTCAACTTGAAGTTACTGAAAAGTAGGCTTTCAGGGTTGCCAGCAGGAGCCTGTTGAGTTCTGCTATGTCTGCTCGGAGCTAGCCAGCCACATGAGACAAAGGGGCTTATGAAAAAGAGTCTTTCTAACGAACGAGAACAAGCCTTGCAAGGGTTTCTCTGTGTGTGCCTTCTGTGTTGACTCCTAAGCAAAGAGCTCAGGAAATAGGGAGTTAAGAGTCTGAGCCTTTCCTCACAGAACAAATACAGCCAGTCCCGGGAAGCAGAGTAGATCCCTCATTTCATACCCAAGCTTTTTTTTTTTTTTCTTTTTGCCAACCTGCCCTCCAAGACCCCTGGTCTCCTTCAGGCTGTTCCCTGGCCCTTTAACAAGGAGAAAGAAAACAAACAAAGCTGGGGCGTTAGAAAAGTTACCCCTTTGAACAAAGCTAACTGCCAAGCCATTTCTGGCTTAAAAACACCAGCACGGGAACAAGAATCACAAGCTCATCCGTGAAGAGAGAGCTTAATCAGCGAAACTAGCTAACTGCCTCGACTTCCCCAGTCAATTTCTGTCGTAGGCTGACAACCAGATGGCAGTCGTCTGTGCTGCATGCTGTCGGCAGCTGAGTTGGAGATGCTGATGCTGGGGTAATCCTCTGCTGCTTGCTACTTTGTTTTTAACTTTCCCTTGCTCTCTGTTTAACGAACTCACTCACTCAGAACTGAAAGTACAGCATCTGCAGATCATTCCGCAGACTGTATGAAACATCATAGCTCAGGCTTTGCCTGAGGTAGGGAAGACACAGCTTGGTTTATATTTACACAAAGTTGCTGGTTCCTAAAGCTAAATCTGTTGTCCAGCCAATCACCCCTTAAACAAACAAACAAACTGCTTTGCCCAGTGCTACAGTTTTACTGGAGAGACCCTTTCTACACAAAACTTCTGGGAGACATAAAGTGAGATACAAGCATCACTAGTTGCTTTGAACACCAGTGCCCCTCAAAGTCAGTGGGAGATTTTAAAGCTGCATCCAAAATGACAGTGTCATTCTGAAAGGTGGCCTCAAGCTCCATTAAAACGAAAGTTTATGACGGAACAAATCCATTTACCCATAAAAGAGACCTGAAGCAAACAGAGCTGATGACGTTAATGACAAGAACTGTAGGAGCTTCTCACACATTGCTGTTCATCATCCTTTTATTATAAGTGGCAAGAACCTTCTCGGAACTTAATCTACCGCCTTAAACACCATAAAAATGACTCCTCCTATAAATCTAGGCATGGAGCATTCTGGGGCAGAGGAAGGGCAGATGCAGAGGGCTGCAATGACCTTGGCAGGCTTTAAGATGAGCAGGCAAAACAGGAGACACACAGCACAATAATGGCAAAACAAATCAGAGGGAGATGTGGTCTCTCTCTAAGGTCAAATGTTGTAGACCCTTAAGAAGGAAGTTATTATTTTCTCTTCTTGTTTTCCAAACATATAATATAATATAATATAATATTATATTATATTGTAAGTATAATATTATCAGGATATTTTAAAAGTTTTTATTGTGGTTAGAAGGAATTATGAAATGTATTAAATTGCTCATCTAGGAACACTTCAGTAGTGTTGAATGTGCACACAATGCTGTGTCTTAGATGGCCAGGACATTTTGACCTTGCAAATCTGAACCCCTGTACACATTAAAACACAATGCTTGGGCTTGAGTGATGGCTAAGTCAGTAAATTGCTTGCCTTGAAAACACAGGAATTAAGTTTGAATCCAACACTGACATTTAAAAAAAATCCAGGTATAACAGTATATGCCTGTAAGCCCAACACTGGAAATGTGAATCACAGGATCCCGAGAGCTCAGCTGTCTGTCAAGCCACACCCAATCAGTTAGCCACAGCCACAGCGGGAGCACTTGTCTCAAAATGCAAGTGGATATTTAACTCTGACCTTCACACATGTGCACATACATGTAACACATACATAAATAAGCATGTCTACACACAAAACACCCCAAACTCCACATAAATTCTCCTCTAAAGTCCTGGTGACCATCCTCCCGTTTTATCTTTCTGTGTATGACTGTCTTGGATGTCTGCTCTAAGTGACAGCAGATCACGACTGTCTTCTTGTGACCATCCTTATCCTGTTGTTGACCTCCAATTTCATGCATGGTGTAGTATGTGCTGTGGCATCCTTCCTGTCAAAGACAGAAGGATGTTCTGCTGTGGAGAGGCAACTCTGGTTGTCTACTCCACCAGGCTTGTTCCTCTCCATGTGCTATTAGAAAACATTATGATCTGAAGATGGATCTGTGGTGGTTTCTGATTTACATTTGCCGATTGTCTGGCAATGGTTTAGAAATCAAAGGTGGACCCTGGGGAGGACAACTAGTGAGATGCTAAGATAACAGAGCCGTGGGTACAGAAACCAAATGACTGGGTAGCTACAGAATTATAAAGAACGGAAGACCCAGCAAGTACTTTGAGGACAGGGTCTGAAGGACATTCTGACCCTGGGAAAATGCAAAGACCCGGAAACCCTTAGGACAATGAACTTGGAGCCTAACATCTTGTCACCCCTCAGTACGGGTAAGCAGCCATTATCAGCATTACCTAAGTCTTGACTGTCACGAAGACGGATGGAGAAGTGAATTGACTGTGCCCAGAGACACCCCAAGGTTCTCTAGTGTTGCTGACATCCTGGTTCAGCCCACCATCCTTACGAGGCACCTTCTCCTGTGTTCTCCAAACCTTCCTGATTTCCCAGACACTGGCTTTAGTTCTTCATCCAGGATTTTCTCTAAAGCTACTTGAGAGTAGTTTTCTCCGAGAAGGGAGTGGTACTCGCTCTTCCTGGCCCTCTCCTTTCATCTGAGTTTTACATAACTCCTCCTGTTCCAGTCCTTCTCCAGGCGTCCTCCAAAGGAGCCAGGGCATTGCTCTTGGCTGGTCCCCCTTGTTACCTGAAAATACCCTTGCAGGCCACCATTAGGTCACAGTGACAGTATCAGCTGACATAACTCCATGGTTCCCTCCAGGCTCAGGGGACTCTTTCAGCATTCTGTATTTATATGTAGTTTTCTTTTAATAGCAACAAGTTTCATGGAGGCATTTTGCTTAATATAACATTTATATTTTGTTTGACTTGCTTTGTCATAACCCTGCCCCTTCCTCTTGCTGCTTTGCTTATAGTTTCAGGGAAACATTCTGTTATATTTTTCTTTTCTAAATGTTAAAAATTTTATTTTATTATTTTGTGCATATAGGTATTTTGCCTTCATATATGTCTGTGAAATACCCTTGAAGGTCATAAAAGGGCATCAGCTCATCTGGGACTGAAGTTACAGATGGTTGAGAGTCACCATGCACGTGACTGGGGATTGAACTCAGGTCCCTAAAAAAGCAGCCAGTGCTCTTAACCACTCCAGACCCTTCTTTTCTAAATCTTATTTTCCCCTCTGTTTGTTTGTGGGGGAGGTCATGGGGATGTGTATAGGGGGTATGTGCACATGTACATGTGAGTGCAATGCCTGTAGAGGCCAGAAGGGGGCATCAGATGCCCTGTAGCTATCAAGGGATTAACAGCTGCTCAACACTAGTCCTGGGCTCTAATACCCTGCAAGAGCAGCAAATATTCTTAACTCCTGAGACATCTGTCCAGACGCGTCATTGCTTTTTCTATTTTTCCATTTTTCGTCCAATAGACCTCTTCCTCTCCTCTCCTACTTCCTTTCAAACTCTCAATTCTTCACACACACACACACACACACACACACACACACACACACACACACAGCGAGCACATATGAAAGCATTCCAGGATCCGGCTTATTTCCTTTAACATCGTGATCTCAATTCCGTCTATTTCCTATACTGTTTACCAGCTGAATAAAATCACTGTATGTATGAACTGCATGTTCCTTACCCAGTCATCTGCCGATGAATCGCTGGGCTGATTTCATTTCTTGTCTATTGTGAACAGTACAGCAAGAAACATCTTGTTCTGTCTGAGCTCAGGCCCTTCCCTCTGCTAACTACTTTCCTGGAGCCAGAACAGTTTCTGTAGGACCTGCCTCTCACATGCTCCCTGTGGTCCAATCAGCACCCAATTAACCACAGCGGGAAAACACTGAGAAGAGGAAGTTTCGCCCTGGTGCTGAGTGTGGACAGGCTACTCATGTCTCTTTTCCCTGAACAACGTGACAACTATCTGCCTGGCTGGTGAGTTTTAACTGCTCCCTTGATACAAACCAAAATCACCAGAGAAGAGAGTGCTAATGAAGGTTGGTGTAGATCAGGGCGGCCTGTGGGGAGGTGGCTGTTGTGCTGGTCCTGGGAAGACCAGCCTCACATGGAAGGGTCACTATTTTATATGCAGGACACTGGGCTTACAAGAGTAATGAAGTCTAGCTAAGCCGCAGGAAGCAGCAACCATGCATTTATTCCCTTTGCTCTTTGGTGCAGATGTAATGTGGCCCACTGCTTGACTTCCTGCTTTGACTTCTCTGAAACAATGAACAATGATTTGGAATTAAAAGCCAAATAGACCCTTCTTTTCCAAAGCTACTTTAGGCCACGGTCTATTGTTACAACTGCAGAAATAAGACCGCAGCAGCGCAGAACTGAAATTCTGTCAGCAAGAGCGACTTACAGCCCACAGGAAGGATGCACACAACTCCTGGGAGGAACCAGAGAACCCTTGTCTGTTGGTCTCCCCAGCATGTCCTGGACTCAGTCCTGTGACAATACCAAATGACAACTGTCTAGTTTGCTATCATAGCCACTTAGTGCTGTTCAACATCTAACTCCTACCATAACACTCAAGAGTTTGTTCCAATCATGAGGCTCCTGGTCCTTCTGTTTCACTCCAACACTGGATCCAACACGAACTCCATCTTCCAATATTTGAAAGAAATGAATAAGTTTCCAGGACCAGCACCTCCCTAGAAGATGTGTGTCACTCTTACAAACACAGCTTTCCTTCTCAAACACTCACTGAAGCTTTTCCTTTGTACCATAGAACCTTATGTTGTTGTTGTTGTTGTATAGAGGTGGTGAGAAGTCTCAGTCACCAATGGGGCTTGCTGCCAAGCCTGACATCCCATGTTCAATCCCACATGGTAGAAGGAGAGAAGTGATTCTTCCAAACTGTCCTTCCACACCCCCGTGTGCACTGTGGTATATGAGCACACCACATAAATAAATCAACTTTCAAAAAATATTTGTAGAGATATGTTCTCTCTATACACCTATGAATGGGTTCTTGAATGCGGAATGAGTGTTTCAGCACTTGGCACCATCTCCTTTCTTCAACAGCCCTCCAGTATCCCATGGTCTCTGTTTGGCTAGAAATACACGGAAGGAACACGTGGCTAAAAACACACTCAAGAGTGTGGAATTAATCCTCTTGTCCCAGGTCTACCTGGAATTTAAAGATTTCTTTTCTGTCTGAATGTAACAGAGGCCTTTTGTTTCCAAATACTACCTTCCTGTTTATTAAAGAAGAGGCCCTTCCCCCAGGCCATATTTGCTAATCATAAGTTTGTACATTTTTAGATTCCTTTTTATAAACAAAGCCCAGGGAAGAATGCCACAGTGAGAATCTCTGTGTGTGCGCTTTGCATTTCTGTTCCTGATGGAGACTCACTGAAAGTGACAACCATATAAAGGTGATTGGCAGCCAACAGCTTAAATGAATACTTAAGACACGGAAGCTGTAGAATTAGGGCAGAATCTCCAAGTCTGGTTAAAAAATTAAGATGTTTTGAAAAACAGAATTACTCATTTGACATACTTTCTCCTGATCATGTGTGCACACACACGCATGTGCATGTTCATGGGTTACAAGGACATATGCTGGCATATGTGCACATGCTAACACAGATGAGGGATAGAAGACAATCTTGGCTCTCATTCCTCAGGTGCTTTCAACCTTGCTTTGTCTGTCACTGGTCTGGAACTTGTTGATGCCGGCTAGCCAGCGAACCCGGAAGATCGCTGTGTCGACCTTGCCAACAAGCTTAGGTATGTCTGCATACATCATGCCTGCTTGGTTTTTGTTTGTTTTGTATGATTTCTGGGTACTGACGTCAGATATTCATCCTTGAAAGGTAAGCACTCACTGACCAAGTCATCTCCCCAGTGTCTCCTGTTTGGGTTAAATATACACCATACACATATGTAATGAAGTGTATGTATGTGGAGCTTCCCAAAATCAACAGGGCATCAAGAGAGTTCATATTCAGTCCCCCCAAAACTGTCAATTTACCTGATGATCTGGAATGTCACATAAGACTGTGTGTTTGAAAAATGGTTCTACCTGCCATGCTCTGAACCCCTCTACACTTTTACCTGAGTGTCATTGAATGTCTCTTTGAAAGGGAACCATCCAGTTCCCTCGCCAAACTGCTGCCCCTGTGATCTACTTCCGTCAGCACGTCAAGGGAAGCACGAACCAGGGCGGCACAATCACTAACGCAAACGCATTAGATTCCAAATGATCTCTGAAATAAACTGACTGGTGCTGCAGGCATGGAAATGCCAGTGGGAGCTGGATGCACCACTGCCTCTGATCCAAAGCAAATAGATTCCAGCAGGGGGGCTGCCAGGATGCTGTGAATCAGACACAGTTGTCAGAACCCTGTGGGCGTGGGCGCTATCGCACAGAGACATGTGGGGTCTCATCTTGGGGATTCCTGTGTCATTCGAGCCAATGACTACCTTACCTCTGGGCTGCCACTCTCCAGAAGGAAGAAGAAAAGAGGCAAGTTTATGATCATCAGTGCTTAAACATGAAGAGAAAAGGAGGGTGGTGTGTGGGAAGAAAAGCAAGGCTGGTCTTGAAAAGGAAGAAACTGAAGACAGGATAGAGGATTTACTGGAAAGACTGGGCTTGGGTATCATGGTCCTCACTGCATATTTTGCTTCAGAGAAGGATGAGGTGGGTGACAATTACCCCCCTTCATGTGTGCACACATCTTTCCCAGGTCAAGTCTTCCAAATCCTTCTTCATCATCTGTTATTCTGTCTTTGGTACTGGTACTGAGCCAGGCTGTCAATGAGACACTTACAAGCACAGACTGGAAGTAATTATGCATTAGGAATTACCTCATTGCTGCAGTGGAGCCCAGAGACCCCAGCTCGCATACTGAGCAAGCTTAAGTCAGTCTGAGAACGGCCAAGAGATGTCACACAGAGAAGACCAAAGCACCGCGACCCCTCATTGGCGGCATGAGCAAAGTCGACCATTCCAATTAAGGGGCATGAGTTAGCCCAGGTGAAATCAGCAAAGGAAATGCCCACATCATCTACCCAGTAGCTAACAAATGACTTTTGCTTTAAGCCATGGAATATTAAGATTGTTTGTTACATGGCAAAGCTAACAATTGCAATAGAAAAGTGTTCTGAAATCTCAAGCTTCTGCAATTACCTTTATAGCATTTTGCCTACCGAGGTAGAAGAGAGAGCATGAGAGATTGTTGCTTGGAAATGTCAGATCTGGGGAGGCACTGCTGAAAGCTCATGTTTGAGAAAGTGATGAATGACTGTGTCAAGGAGTGGACGCTATGGAGTGCAGAGAAAACCGTCCGTCACTGACCATGGGCGTTTGGCGCCTTTCCTCTAAATGCTCTTACGCGTTGGTGTTTCGCAAACTCCACCCATCCTCTCTCACACACACTGTTAAAGTATATACATCGCTCTATACATTATCACTTTTTAAAAGAGAGACTCAGGTAGCTCAGGTTGGCCTGGAATTGCTCTATCCCCAAATATGACGAACTTTTGATCCTTCTGTCTCTACCTCCTGAATTACAAACACTAGTTTCTCTTTTAAAAAGAAGCAGAAAACATGGCAGATGCCGCTTAAATAACTTGCTCAAGTTCATGCTCACCCTCTGTTTTTATAGAGCCCAGAACATTTTGCACAGGAAATGGTGCCACCAGTCGTGACATCTCCTACATCAATAAGTAATCAGGATGGTCCCCACAGACAAAAGGCCATAAGTAAATTAGTTCAGGGCAATTGCCCTTCTCAGGTAAGTGTAGGCCCTGCCAAGTTGATAGTTAAAGCAAATGAGGACAGTCCCATGGGTTGGTTTTCCCAAGTTTTCATTTGTCTACACACACACACACACACACACTGTATCTCAGTTGAGTCGATATTTATAACCTTCCGGTAACGGCACCCGTGGGTCTACCTTATAATTGAAGGGGCCATATAATGAAACTCTTCAGGTTGTAACATGGTTTCACTATAAAACATATGATAACCCCAGTTAGTATTTTGATTCAACCTAGAATCAACAAGGACAGATAAAAGACTAAAAGAGAAGGTATTTTAATCCATGACCAGAAACAGGAGCTTATACAAATGATCCATCAAGGGTACCTACCTATCAGCCCTGTATGAGAATCAGCAGGTAGTGATAAAACCCAGAAGGTGAGAGAACAAATCTGGACTAGATTGATATTTATAGACTTGACAGCATCATTTATATAACAGTAGTGTGCTCTCTGTCCCCCACTCTGTCTGTTCTTGTGATGACCACTCATGAGTAGGCATCTCACATCTGCAAGGGCTACTTAAGACTCATGTGGTTCTGACGTGGTCATCCACCATCACAGAGCAGAGGTTACTGTTGACCTTTAGAAACCTGGACCCGGGAATTATGGCAAATATTACAATGACATCTAGGTTTGTGCTGATGATAATGGGGATTAAAATTCTCTCATAGAAAGGGGAGTCAGACTTCCCTGAGGTTCCAGCTGCCACTCTCTTGTGCAGCTAGTCGCAGGTTGTCTTAGAAAGGGCAACAGTATATAGGTGTTACAAGGCAGACTGAAGGTGTGGCTGCTTGCCTATCTCCTTTACTTTGGGCCACTTGCTTATCTCTAGAGATTGGCATGCTAATTCATCACTTAAAGGTTGTCTGTATAACCTGTCTCAGCTTCTTCAGGACTGAAAGCACAGAGATGAGTCACTGTCCTAAACTTAAAGTCATCTTAGGTTCCAGGACTGGCAGAATGTCACAGGACAGAGCACCTGCCACCCGAGAGCTATTGCTCCACCAGAGAGGACAAAGCTATGGCCCAAAGTAAAACTGCTCATCACGTAGGCATAGAAGACGGACACAATGTGAAGGCATATTGCCAGACTTCTATCTTGGACCTACAGGTCCAGGTGAAGGGTCAGTTCTCAGTTCTCTTTAGGAAAAGCCCCTTCTGAGTGATTGTCTCAAAGTAACCTCTGTAAGACTCTCTCTCTCTCTCTCTCTCTTTCTCTCTCTCTCTGACTGTGAGTGGGTGTGGTATGTGTATGTGACTTAGGTTCAGGCAGTTAATTTATAGATAGCAGGAAAACCTCAAGGGTTTGGCCTTGCCCTCCACTGTCAGTCTTTCAGGATGCATAGTCCAGACTAATTATCACATGATCTGGGAATTCCCCTTTCTCCCTCTCCAATCTTACAGTAGAAGTGCTGAACTATAGATGTGTTCTACTGCTTCTGGCTTTATGTGAGTTCTGGGGATCAAAACTTAGGTCCTCACACTTTCAAGTCATCCTTTTATTCTTTGCAAGATCTTTCATGAAGGACTGAACTAAAACTCCTGGCTGCATTGTTGGCTACAGTAGAGGTGGGGGCTCTCCTTAAGGTTTTTAAAGGGTTCTTCAAGATGAGGCAACAGGCTTTTATAAAGTAGTGGCCAGTTATGCAAAGGTTCTGATGTCAACTTGCCTTGCAGCCTAACTAATCATGGTGAATATGACCTACAACCCTTGCCCCGAATTAGAGACATAAAATAGCACCACAGACTTTCTCTGTACATATCCTCCCATTCAGGATGTCCAATGACCAAAGTCGACCAAGGCGGGGTTTCAGCTCTGCTGAAGAAGGAAATGGCCCCACTGCTTCCCAGGAAAGCAGTAAGTGTGCATTCGCCACAGGAGCTCCGGCACAGACACTCAAAGCCACGTTCTCGCTTTGTCTCAATGAGAATGCAAACCTGACCGGAGAAGAAACTTCGGCTCACTCACCACCATTGCCCAGCACCTGCAGGGCCTCTGCAAGTGTTTAGTGCAACAATAACCAAAGGGATCCAGAAGAGAAGAGGAGTCTCAAGAGGGCTCTGAATACCAAGCTGGATCACTCCCAATGTCAACAAGGAACCTCCAGGGAGAATGACCCATTTAGTAGCTTAGGAGAACATCTGAGTGCGGTCCCTGACTCTCATCACAGAGCTCAGGAAGTCACTGTGAGAGGAACGGAGTCTAAGAAATACACTATAGAATATAATAAAGAGACCCTTTTCTAGACTGTTGAACCGGTCACGTGTCGAAAGATCTGTAACTTCAGTAGGCAGGAGTAAGAGAAAGAGTCAGACTCGAGAGCAGAGAATGCAGGCTCCTCATAGACCTCCTTTTGTTTTTCCTTAGAGATCTCAGCTGGCTGTACAGTATCAATTCATCCAGTCAGCCCTTTCTGGAGCATCTCCCTCCAGAGGGTAGAAATTCTTCCAGGGAGGACAGGAAGAAAGACAGCAAACTAGCTGGACCAACACCATCAACCAAAAATTTAACAAGTTATGAAGGAAGCCATGTGAGTAACGAAAGTATTTCTTAAGGGGTGAGATGGGAGACCATGACTGGCATGTGCCAGGTCACCTATCTGCCATGATGACGTGTTTTCTGCTCTTGTGCCAGTGCTGGCTTCTCTTCCTTGGTAGAGGCAAATTGTAGGGTCTGGATACCCCAGTGCCACCTGAGACTCTGCCCAGGTTCAGCCTCCTCAAAACAGCCTCTGCTTTTACACTCTTCTGACTTCTATAGCTTCCTGGCTTGATTTTTCATACAGTGTGGCGTTCGATTCCTCTAGGGAAGGATCTGTGCTGTACTTACAACATTGTGCAGTGTAATCGTGCTTCAGGCAGGGCCTCTCAGAATGGACATTCTGACCATGGCTAACTGATGGGAGCTGGATATGCATTTTGGATTTTCTGCGCACGTCTGTGTATGGAAGGTATATATACTGATGAATGGTGGATTGGAATCAGATGCTGATTTTCTGGCTGGAGTTTCATTCAGTTCCCAGGTGCTCTGCCAATTAGGGAGCTTCTGTCTTTGCAGCCTCAGCACCATGATTAGGTATTTAGGAACCACTCACACTACGCAACAGGTTCAAGAAAATGTTCCAGGAAGGCAGGCTTTCAGAATGGCTCCCTCCTTAAGAAAAAAATGACACTCTCTATAAACGGTTGGCAAAAGAGAAGTGAAGTGTGATGGCAGCTCGGTGTCTAGAGTTTTCTAGGATGGAGGTCATGATTAGTTCAGTCATCTTTCCACCTGGCAGCAGCAGAACATCAGAGAAACACTTTCTCCAAACACAGCTTGCCCAGTGTGCTCACCCTTCCTGCATCCATTGGCCCATTCTCCTTTGTAATCCAAGCAGGTGACAACTTCATTGAACTGTTGGCAACAAGAGAAGGTATCGATTCCCTCACAAATGCCCTAATGACTAGAGACTGAGACACAAACCATAAATGGAGACTTTCTGATTCCAAGTGAAATTATAGTTTGCCCTATGAGATTGCACAATAAATCAGTGGAAAAACCAGCCAACACAGGACTCTGGGGTCACTGAAGAGATGTTGACACATTACAATAATGAGAACTTGAAATACCTCATGCCCTATTGATTTTCAGGCTGAATCATTCCCACTGCAGAAGATTACAAGAGTCTGTCCTGGAATCATGGCTCACGCGGGAGACGCTGATGAAAAAATACAACCGATGCAATCAAAACGAAAAGCTTCTCTTCTTATTACAAATCTAATACCATTGTCCCTGGGCTGGGTGATGGGCACTTAACCTACGATACAAAGGGAGAAAAGAAACATGCAACTACTCTTTTTTCTTTTAATTAAAACATTTTTCCTACCTTTTTTACACTCGGCTCTTTGCTATGCCTCGACAGTATAAAAAGTAACCCTGCAAAGAAAATGGGCAGAATGGCTCAATTAGTGCATAAAAGGCAATTTCTTTATGCTTTTCTAATTCCAGGGTGGCTTTCAAGTTCTCTGTATCACCGTATCATTTTGAAGAATGGAAAATCATGTCCTAACAGCCAACTTATTTCCCAGTCAATAGCAGAAGACGCAGCCCACCAACGCAGACTTCTACAGTCAACAAAGAATGCCAGGCTGATCACTCCTCTTTGCCTGCTAAGTGCTCCATGGAACTGAATAAACACAGTTGTGAAAGGCCAAATGGTGACCCGAGTTAATTACTAACCTGTCACACAGGCATAGGATGGCAATAATTTATTTTCCCTGTTGCATTAACCATAAATCTTTTCTCCAAAAATGGGGTCTACTGGGGAGACAGACTCACTATATACCTTGTACATGGTGATGTTAATATCTGCAACACAGGTCAGACATAAACTACAGTACAGTTTTTGCTATGCATGTTGACCTGTCTGTAAGTCAAAAGCAAAGTGTGAACCCGGAGAGATGGCTGAGTGGGTAAGGCATGAAGACCTGAACTTGGATCCCTAGCACTCACAGAGGAGTTGGGCATGGCAACGTTCATCTGTAACCCCAGAACTGGGCTAGAAAGGGTAACAGAGATGGGCTTTATTCATAGGCTTGCTGGCCAGTCAGTCCAGCCAATGGACAAGCTCTGAGTTCAGTGAGAGTCCCTGCTTCAAAAGATAAGAGTGGTGATATAATTAAAGACACCCGATGTCAACCTTCGGTCTTGGCACACGTTCCCATGGCCAAGTACCCTGTGCATATACAGTGCACACATGCACAACACACACAGCAGAATTGCAAAACTAACTTGACTTTTAGCAGCTAGAAATAGTACGGTCTTTCCTCAATAGGACTCTGACACTACCATTCAACTATGGCAGATATAACAATTACTCAGACTTATTAGGACTTACTAGGTTATCCCTTGCTGGTTTTAATCCATGATTGTCACGCATACTTGGGAAATGCCCATGTAAGAAATTTTTTTTTTTAAATTTATTTATTTATTAAGGATTTCTGCCTCGTCCCCACAACCGCTTCCCATTTCCCTCCCCCTCCCCCGATCAAGTCCCCCTCCCTCATCTGCTCGAAGAGCAATCAGGGTTCCCTGACCTGTGGGAAGCCCAAGGACTGCCCACCTCTATCCAGGTCTCATCAGGTGAGCATCTAAACTGCCTAGGCTCCCACAAAGCCAGTACGTGCAGTAGGATCAAAAACCCACTGCAATTGTTCTTGAATTCTCAGTATTCCTCATTGTCCGCTATGTTCAGCTAGTCCGGATTTATCCCATGCTTTTTCAGACCTAGGCCAGCTGGCCTTGGTGAGATCCCAATAGAACATCCCCATTGTCTTAGTGTGTGGGTGCACCCCTCGTGGTCCTGAGTTCCTTGCTCGTGCTCCGTCTCCTTCTGCTCCTGATTTGGACCTTGAGATTTCTGTCCGGTGCTCCCGTGTGGGTCTCTGTCTCTGTCTCCTTTCATCGCCTGATGAAGGTTAATATTCCTGAGGATGCCTATGTGTTTGTCTTTGGATTCACCTTCTTATTTAGCTTCTCTAGGAACATGAAATATAAGCTCAATGTCCTTTATTTATGGCTAGAAACCAAATATGAGTGAGTACATCCCATGTTCCTCTTTTTGGGTCTGGCTTACCTCACTCAGGATAGTGTTTTCTATTTCCATCCATTTGTATGCAAAATTCAAGAAGTCCTTGTTTTTTACTGCTGAGTAATACTCTAATATGTATATATTCCATACTTTCTTCATCCATTCTTCCGTTGAAGGGCATCTAGGTTGTTTCCAGGTTCTGGCTATTACAAACAATGCTGCCATGAACATAGTTGAGCATATACTTTTGTTGTATGATAGGGCCTCTCTTGGGTATATTCCCAAGAGTGGTATTGCTGGATCCAGGGGTAGGTTGATCCCGAATTTCCTGAGAAACCGAAACACTGCTTTCCAGAGTGGTTGCACAAGTTTGCATTCCCACCAGCAATGGGTGAGTGTACCCCTTTCTCCACAACCTCTCCAGCAAAGGCTATCATTGGTGTTTTTTATTTTCGCCATTCTGACAGGTGTAAGGTGGTATCTTAAAGTTGTCTTGATTTGCATTTCCCTGATCGCTAAGGAAGTTGAGCATGACCTTAAGTGTCTTTTGGCCATTTGAAGTTCTTCTGTTGAGAATTCTCTGTTCAGATCAGTGCCCCACTTTATAATTGGGTTGATTAGCCTTTTACGGTCTAGTTTCTTGAGTTCTTTATATATTTTGGAGATCAAACCTTTGTCAGTTGCAGGGTTGGTGAAGATCTTCTCCCAGTCAGTGGGTTGTCTTTTTGTCTTAGTGACAGTGTCCTTTGCTTTACAGAAGCTTCTCAGCCTCAGGAAGTCCCATTTATTCAATGATGCCCGTAGTGTCTGTGCTGCTGGGGTTATACATAGGAAGTGGTCTCCTGTGCCCATGTGCTGTAGAGTACTTCCCACTTTCTCTTCTATCAGGTTCAGTGTGTTTGGACTGATATTGAGGTCTTTAATCCATTTGGATTTGAGTTTTGTGCATGGTGATAGATATGGATCTATTTTCATTCTTCTACAGATTGACATCCAGTTTTGCCAGCACCATTTGTTGAAGATGCTCTCTTTTTTCCATTGTATACTTTTAGCTCCTTTATCGAAGATCAGGTGTTCATAGGTTTGTGGGTTAATGTCAGGGTCTTCTATTCGATTCCATTGGTCGACTTCTCTGTTTTTATGCCAATACCAAGCTGTTTTCAATACTGTAGCTCTGTAATAGAGTTTGAAGTCAGGGATGGTAATGCCTCCAGACAATCCTTTATTGTATAAGATTGTTTTGGCTATCCTGGGTTTTTTGTTTTTCCATATAAAGTTGATTATTGTCTTCTCCAGATCTGTGAAGAATTTTGATGGGATTTTGATGGGGATTGCATTGAATCTATAGATTGCTTTTGGTAGAATTGCCATTTTTACTATGTTGATCCTCCCAATCCAAGAGCAAGGGAGGTCTTTCCATTTTCTGGTGTCTTCTTCAATTTCTTTCTTCAAAGACTTATAGTTCTTGTCAAGTAGATCTTTCACTTCCTTGGTCAGGGTTACCCCAAGGTATTTTATGCTATTTGTGGCTATCGTGAAAGGTGATGCTTCTCTGATTTCCCTCTCTGCTTCCTTATCCTTAGTGTATAGGAAGGCAACTGATTTTTTGGAGTTGATCTTGTATCCTGCCACATTACTAAAGCTGTTTATCAGCTGTAGGAGTTCTTTGGTAGAATTTTTGGGGTCGCTTATGTACACTATCATATCATCTGCAAATAACGAAAGCTTAACTTCTTCCTTTCCAATACGAATCCCCTTGATCTCCTTATGTTGTCTTATTGCTCTTGCTAGAATTTCAAACACTATATTGAAGAGGTATGGAGAGAGTCGACATCCTTGTCGTGTTCCTGATTTAAGTGGGATGGCTTTGAGTTTTTCTCCGTTTAATTTAATGTTAGCTGTTGGCTTGCTGTAAATAGCTTTTATTATATTTAGGTAGGACCCTTGTATCCCTATTCTCTCCAAGACCTTTATCATAAAGGGGTGTTGAATTTTGTCGAATGCTTTTTCAGCATCTAGTGAAATGATCATATGATTTTTTTCTTTCAGTTTATTTATATGGTGGATTACATTGATAGATTTGCGTATGTTGAACCAGCCCTGCATCTCTGGGATGAAGCCTACTTGATCATAATGGATAATTTTTCTTATGTGTTCTTGGATTCGGTTTGCCAGTATTTTATTGAAAATTTTTGCGTCGATGTTCATGAGTGAGATCGGTCTGTAATTCTCTTTCTTGGTTGGGTCTTTTTGTGGTTTTGGTATCAGGGTAACTGTAGCTTCATAAAAGGAATTTGGCAATGACTCTTCTGATTCTATATTGTGAAATACGTTAAGGAGTATAGGTATTAGTTCTTCTTGGAAGTTCTGGTAGAATTCTGCATTGAAACCATCTGGTCCTGGGCTTTTTTTCGAAGGGAGATTTTTGATAACCATTTCTAATTCTTCGCGAGAAACCGGTCTATTTAGATCATTCACCTGGTCTTGGTTTAGCTTTGGTATGTGGTACTTATTTAAAAAAATGTCCATTTCTTTTGTATTTTCCAGTTTTGTGGCATACAGACTTTTGTAGTAAGATCTAATGATTCTCTGAATTTCCTCTGTGTCTGTGGTTATGTCCCCCTTTTCATTTCTGATCTTATTTATTTGCGTGTTCTCTCTCTGTCGTTTAATTAGTTTGGATAGGGGTTTGTCGATCTTGTTGATTTTCTCCAAGAACCAGCTTTTTGTTTCATTGATTCTTTGGACTGTTTTCTGTGTTTCTATTTTGTTGATTTCAGCCCTCAGTTTTATTATTTCCAGTCTTCTACTTCTCCTGGGCGCGTCTGCTTCTTTTTTTTCTAGAGCTTTCAGGTGTGTTGTTAAGTCCCCAATGTATGCATTCTCCGTTTTCTTTAAGTGGGCACTTAGTGCTATGAACTTTCCTCTTAGCACTGCTTTCATTGTGTCCCATAGGTTTGAGTATGTTGTCCCTTTATTTTCATTAAATTCAAGGAAGACTTTAATTTCTTTCTTGATTTCTTCCTTGACCCAGGTGTGGTTCAGTAGTTGACTGTTCAGTTTCCATGAGTTTGTCAGTTTTTTGGGGGCCCCATGTAAGAAATTAACTTTTCTTTGTTTACTTGTTCTCTGTCTCAGTAGTTCTGTAACCTCTCAGAGTCTAATCATTGAGATGAACACCTACCTACCTGTGGGCAGAATCTAGACATCTGAGTGTGTCTGTTCACACAACAAATGTCACCATCCTTCCAAGAAGGTTCAATGCAACAAATGAATGGTAAAGAAGGTGAAATGTCTTTTCTTTTAGATATCCTGATAATGGTCCCTGGGCAAACTACCCAACTACCTCAGATATATATCTCACATGTATATATCACCATTTGTGAATCTTTCCAAAGTTGTACGCTGTTCTCAGGTCATCAGCCTGAGACCCACTAAGCAGAATTCTCAGACTCTGACAGGAGAACAAGCCATGCTTGCTTACTTGCTTATGATTCAGCAGGAGAACAAGCCATTCTTTCCCATGCTGTCCATGCATTTACTGGTAAACTGGGCAAGCAAGCAATTGGCTTTAGGTACTTTCTCAGAGTTGCCAGCAGAAAACATCTTAGAAAGAGACAGTAAAGAGAACTTTGAGGTTAATCTCTATGACTTTTCTCTTTTTGTTGTCCTTTAAAAAACTTGGGGATTGACTCAGCAGGTCAAGGGACTTGTCACCAAACCTCACAACCTGAGTTAAATCCCCAGGGCATGCATGGTGGGGAGAAGAGAACCAACTCTTACAAGTTGTCTTCTGACTTCTACACATATACCAGTGTGTATACCAGTCCACACGAGTATACATGTGTGCGTACACACGGACAGTAACTTCAACTAAAAATAAAAGAACTTTATTTCCCTTCATCTTTCTCCCAGCTACTCTGTGTAATTTACAAAACCACTGCCTGTTAACTTTAGTCACAGAGCAATGGACTAGGCAAGAGCTGAAGGCTCCCTGCAGGCCCTCCCCTTCTCCATCTCTGCTCCTTGAATAACTGGGGAGCATGGTATTCCACAACTTCTTCCCACGTTTGTTATACCCCAGAGGGTCAGCATGCTGGTGGTAATTGTGCTTGCCTGTTGCCAAATCCCAGAGCCCTTTACATAAATGTATTATCTTGGGTCATGTTTCTATAAAGTACAACACCCTCATCTATAAACTGAAAATGATCACCACCCTGCCACACAGGCCATTAGGGAGGCTCAAACAAGCCAGACAGCACAGGGCCCCTTGCACCACACTTGTCTGATACCAAGCCCAATGCTGCTAACTGTTCTGCTTTTCTCCCCAAGAGCATTGATGCCTGAGCTTGGAGGACTTTGCTTTGATTATCCAGGCCCAACTCAGCAAGGGGCGATGTGGGACAGCAACGATTTTGAATGTTCACTACCACCTAAGCAGATACATTCAAGTGGGCAGCTAAAATTGATTCCCTGCTGATTGCCTCTCTATTAGCAAGGCTGCAATGTAGCTATTAAAGAGAAAGGCATGACAAAAGTTCTGAGCATATAGAAATATAACTCAGTGATGCCTGCCACACCAGTGCCCGGCAACAAGCAGGTTTCCACTCTGCCTATCCCAGAGGAGGGGAAGATGACAACTGAATGAATGGATGAACGAATGAATGAGAGATGATGAAATAGGTTCTAGCTAGTAGGTAAGGCCACTTTCTCCTTTCAGAGATGTCTCTGTCACTGCGTTTGATCATCCAGTCTACATTTTCAGTGCAGAAGTTAAAGGGTCAATGCCCTGTATCATGAATGACCAGTCAGGAAAGCCAGTGCTTCAGTGGGTCTCCCAGATCTCCCTGGAAACACTCTCCATGACATCCATGACGTGTCTAGTAGTACATAGATTTCTCATTAACATCTCATGGAATTGTTCCATAAGCATACACTTGTTCTCATTGTCAACATTTTGTCCTGTCACTGCAACAGATGGCTTTATGCTGAGGCATATGAAAATATTAAATACTTTATAAGCCAGAGAGAAATGGAAAATGTCTTCAGAGGAATGTAATCTCCATGACTTAGATTAAGTGACTCTGAGGATTCTGTTAGAAACAGCTGCATTGGGCTTGGGTTGCTGAGTGGATCTGGTCAACCAGTAACTCCATGCCTTTGGCAAATACAGGAGTAAGGAGAAGGAACCCAAACTGCCAGAAGGTTGATCTGGCCAATTCAAAAGGCACAGCCTACCACCATGAAGAGCTGTGAAATATGACAGCGTGTAACCGGAAGAGGGCTGAGAAACATGTCTCTTTGCTATCCAAAAAGCCAGAAGCAGCATCCATCTGTCTCAGGAGGTGTTATTCAGCACTGTCCTCTGAGCCAAACAGCCGCCATCTTCATGGGACCGACCAGATGTGCTTGCTGGCAAAAGATCATCACAGCTGGTTGTGTTGACATTCTTTCATAGAGAGAAAGTTATCTGAGTCCCCAACACCTCCTCCTAGTCCACTGCAGGCAATTTTTCCCTAATTGTACTTGGCCTCGGGATCCTGACAGGTGTTGGCATATAAGAGGGCAGAGGTTAATTGAGAGGGACTCCATCCATGTGGCTATCCATGCTGGGAGATGACTCGGCCTCTCAACTTTGTAGTCATCCCTCACCCATACTCTTAAATAAGCCCAGCGTTCTCATTGGCTTCCCAGAGGAGACTTCAGTGGAACTGGACTTTGGTTTGTCATCTAGACCTTAGAAGGAGTAGCATAGGAATGCTAATCCCTGCCCCCCGTGACAGAGTGTTAGATAGAACAAGTTTAGAGGCAAAGTGGTGAGCTACAGGACCAGGAAGTCAGTTCCCTGACAGATCGTATGTATCAAGACGACTGATGCTACTGCTACATTCACAGAGGTTAACTCAACCAAAATGTGTGATGCCCTCACAGAAGCCCAGAGGTTTCTGACTGACAGGTATGTGAAAGAGAAGAAAATGTGAAGTCCTGGGACTGGAGGATGGCTCAGAGATTAAAAGTGCTTACTTACAGGGGACCCCAGTGCAATCCCTAGTATCCAGGCCAGGCAGCTCACAGCTACTTTATGGCCTCAGCAGCTCCAGAAGATCCAACACCCTCTTCTGACCTCCATAGGCAACACCACTCAAGTGGTATGTGTACACACACAGAGAGAGACATATCAATGTAAAATGAATTAAGTAGTCAATTAATTTGGGGAGTTTATTTTATTTTGTTTTGCCTTTATATCACAACTTTGCCCTCTCTCCCCACCTCCCCTCTACCTTTTCCTCCACTCCTCCTCCACTGTTTCTCTTTAGATACAGCTGGCCTGGGCTCATAGGGGATCCCAGAAAGTGAACCAACAGCCAGTCCTGCATAGGACTGACCCAGACCCTCTTCATAAATATTACAGTTGTGTAACATGGTCTTCTTGTGGGACTGGATTCTTTTTTTTTCTTTTTTTTTTTTTTTGGTTTTTCGAGACAGGGTTTCTCTGTGGTTTTGGAGCCTGTCCTGGAACTAGCTCTTGTAGACCAGGCTGCTCTCGAACTCACAGAGATCTGCCTGCTTCTGCCTCCCGAGTGCTGGGATTAAAGAAGTGCGCCACCACTGTCCAGCGGGACTGGATTCTTATAGTGGGAGCAGAGACTGTTACTGGACCTAATCAATTCGTTTAAAACTGTGACATCCTCACAGCAAGGTATACCTGTAAGGGCCACAGATTATTTCATCTCTGTAGAGTTACTTTAGTATCTTGCACCCATCCTTCATCCATAAATGGGGGGACAATAGCAGCAGTGCTCCTAAGGCTATTGTAAGAATAATGAATGGGTTTCTGCATAAAAGAATCTTAGGTCCAAACAGGCGCATGCTGGACGCAAAGGAAATGTCAGCTACTCTTTATACTTAGCATAATGTTTACATAGACATCAACATTAGATTTTGTCTCTATTCCCACATCAGTTTGTACATAACAGTCATCTACTTCCTATTGTACAATGTGCTCAGTGTTTTCTGAAACATGCACTAATTGAAAATGGCCAAAGCTCATTCCTGGTCCTGGATTCTAGAAAAACAGAACTCACGGTTATGAGAAGGCACAAATGCTCACGGCAGCTTCATGTGTAAGAGATCACCCACGTACTCGGTGGCAGACAGTGGCTAACAATGGTGAGCACCAGCCATTGGCAGACTCCAGGAAGGGATGCTCAGTAAGGATGCCAATCAAAGGGCTAACTACTGAGGACTGTAGGGATGGCTTGGCAAGCAAAGTGCCTGCCAGGGAAGCATAAAGACCTGCATATTTCAATCCTCAACACTCATGAAAAGGCTGGGCATCAGGGGAACACATTTGTAAGTCAGTGCTGGGGACAGAGATAGATGAGTCCCTTGAGTTTGCTGGCCACCCATCTAGCCAATCAGTGAGCACCAGGCTCAGTGAGAGACTCTGTCTCAAAAAATAATATGGAAAGCAATAAATGAAGATACATACCATCAAGCTCTGGGCTCTTTCTGTACATATGACACCCTCCCACACACACACGTGAACAAGCACACACATACATTTACTATACTCCCACACATAAATTTAAAACATCTGCTCTCTCTCCTGCTCCTGATTTGGACCTTGAGATTCCTTTCTGGTGCTCCAATGTGGGTCTCTGTCACTGTCTCCTTTCATCGCCTGATGAAGGTTAATATTCAGGAGGATGCCTATATATTTTTCTTTGGGTTCTCCTCATTTAGCTTTTCTAGTATCACTAATTATAGGCTCAATGTCCTGTTTATGGCTAGAAACCAAATATGAGTGAGTACATCCCATGTTCCTCTTTTTGGGTCTGGCTTACTTCACTCAGGATAGTGTTTTCTATTTCCATCCATTTGCATGCAAAATTCACAAAGTCCTTGTTTTTTTACTGCTGAGTAGTACCCTAATATGTATATATTCCATCCTTTCTTTATCCATTCTTCCATTGAAGGGCATCTAGGTTGTTTCCAGGTTCTGGCTATTACAAACAATGCTGCTATGAACATAGTAGAGCATATACTTTTGTTGTATGATAAGGCCTCTCTTGGGTATATTCCCGAGAGTGGTATTGCTGGGTCCAGGGGTAGGTTGATCCCGAGGTGTGCACCCACACACTGAGACAATGGGGATGTTCTATCGGGAACTCACCAAGGCCAGCTGGCCTGGGTCTGAAAAAGTCTGGGATAAAACCGGACTCGCTGAACATAGCAAACAAAGAGGACTACTGAGAACTCAAGATCAATGGCAATGGGTTTTTGATCCTACTGCACGTAATGGCTTTGTGGGAGCCTAGGCAGTTTGGATGCTCACCTTACTAGACCTGGATGGAGGTGGGTAGTCCTTGGACTTCCCACAGGGCAGGGAACCCTGATTGCTCTTTGGGCTGATGGGGGGGGGGACTTGATTGGGGGAGGGGGAGGGAAATGGGAGGCGGTGGCAGGGAAGAGACAGAAATCTTTAATAAATAAATAAATTTAAAAAAAAATCTGAAAAAGTTAAATACTGTGACTCCAGTTAATTTATCATTTGCGAAATGATAAAAGTTTACAGAGAGAACAACAATCAATTGGATGATAGGTGTTCAGGAGTTAAAGGGTAAAGAAAGGAAGAGTGTGTATGTTTAATCAAGGAATCTTTGAGAAGTAGCTAAGGAGGATACAGGAACTTGAGCATCACATAGAATTAAGCAGTCTTATAGTCAAGCTTGGGCAAATCTGGGGGTATTTGAAGATGATCATAGCAATGCCAACAGCTTTGAGATGATGTGACAGTACAGATTTACAGGGACAGGCCACTGAGGTTAACGCTACCATAGGAGGGAACTATGAATGGACATTTCTATCCCTGCATGACCTTATAGCTTCATGGGACAGTTACCCTGCTCAAAATCTCAATAAGAGATAGATAAGCTTACAAAGCCCTTGCCATGCACGCCTGACGACTGAGGTTTATAGTCCCCAGCATTCACCAAAGAAGACTAGGCATTGATTGAGAAGTGTGCACCTGTAATCCCAGCACTGGGAAGGCAGAGACAGGAGGATCCCGAGGGGTCACTGACCACTCAGTGAATCAAATCAGTAATCTGATTGAAATACTTGCCTCAAAAAGTAAGAAGGCATGTGGTGGGGGAAGCTACTCAACATTGATTTCTGGTCTCTGTATCATGCATGTACAAGAACACGGGGACCTGCACATATATGTGCACATAAACATAAATATATACACATGCATACACAAAAAAGCTCCGTGAAAACATTACCCAAGTAAGCAAAAGTGGGAACAGAACTCTGACTTTCCTTTGGAATCACCAATCTCCTCACAGTACTTTTTGTCATTAAAGAAAACAATATCCATGGGCATCACCTGGATCTACAAAGTGATCTTTAAATTTTCTGATGCCTGGGCTGTAGCGATGGCTCAACAGGTTACACACTTGCTCCACAAGCATGAGGATGTAAGCTCAACCCTCAGCACTCATGCATGGCCATGTATGTGCATAACCCCAGTGCAATAGGGTTTGAGAGTGTTGGTTGCCAGCCTAGCTCTAGTGAGAGACCCTGTCTCAAGAGCATAATGCAGAAATTCATGGGCTAGGACATCTGATGTCTTCCTCTGGCCTCCATCTCTGCATGGGCACACATACCTGCACACACTTTTACACACACCACTCATGCACAAACAAATAAAAAAATCAAATTCTGTTCCCTTCCGTTTGATGTCTTCTATATTGTACCGATTATGCCTGCCTTTGTGTATTCAGCTGGCACAATGCAAAGAGTGGCACTGTGGTCAGTGAAGTGCCCAGGCTTCTGAAGCAGGCTCAACAGTACCTGCCTCTCTCTGAAGTGTTTTATTATTCCAAGTCGGGCCCACTGCCTCTCCCAAGGTATGAAGTTCAGCTCAAGATAAAAATATTTTATCTGCCCTTACAGCATATTGAAAGGCTATATAAAGGGTTTTGTTATTGCAGTGTTTTCATAAATATATAGTAAACATCATTCACAGTGGGAAACACAGCACAGAATACAATTTCCATGCACAGCCATTCAAGTGCCTTGCACGGGAAGATGAAATGACCCAGAGATGAATAAAAAAATAATAGTATACAACTTTTAGCAGCCTGCAGTCCCTGACAGACACCCGCAGCTGGGAGGATAAGGATCATGATTTCATAGTACTGCCAATGAATGACAAGTGGCTACAGCAACAGGGAAATTTGCTTTTCCTCCACAGCCAAACCATTCCAGTTAACACTTGATTCCATATTTCCAAAACCTGAGGACTAAAAAAACCCTCAGCCAACCACTTCGCTCTGGTGAGCATGCCCATTCCCACACCTGAACGGGATTATAATTTCAAGTCTTTATAACCTTAATTATTTAGAGGTGTGTTTGGGTTCTTCTTCTTCTTCTTCTTCTTCTTCTTCTTCTTCTTCCTCTTCCTCTTTTTCTTTTCTTCTTATCCTCCCTCTTCTTTTTCCTCTTCCTTGTCCTCCTTCTTCCTCATCTTCATCTTCCACTGTGATTTCAAAGCAATGGGTTCCATGGAAATCTAGGGCAGTGTCTACACCGATCTCCATCAGCTCTTGGGTGAGGGGATGATTAGAGGCTGTTTCCAAATAAAAGGGGCTTTCATTTCACAAGGGATTTTCACTATCAAAGTTGTTCATGTCTGTGGAGGAGAGACGTCTCAGTCTGTAACGTGCCTGTTGCACGAGCATGAAGACCCAAGATTGATCCACAGAACCCAAAGAAAACCCCAAGCACAGTAGCAGCACGTGCTTATAACCCCAACGCTATAGAGACAGAGATGGATTGACTCCCGGGCTTCACCAGCAGGTCAGACTATCTGAGTTGGAGAGCCCTAGGTCCCAGTGAAACACTGGGTCTCAAAAAACATGGTAGGGGTTGGTGAGGTGGCTCACAAACAAAGATGTTTGTCATGGGTCTGATGACTGGGCTCCATCATGGTTAAAGGAAAAAAAAACAGCTTCCCTGAGTTGTCCTTTGACCTCTGCATGTGCACCACAGCAACTGCGCAAGCATGCACACATATATACAAAAAATAAAGACGTTTTTAAAAAAATGATACAATTTCAAAATTTTAACGCAACACCATGGTAAATGCCTCTGACCTTTGGCGTCCACATATAAGCCCCTACACACATGAACACACTCACACAGACACACACAGCAGTAGAACATGCCCTGAGAACGTTGATAGAGGCATAATGATTACCAAGTAATTTCCTCTCTGTCCTGGGGAGAAGGTTCAGTGGGTAAGAACACTTACCGCACAATTTCAAGGGCCTGGGTTTGAATACCAAGCACCTATGTAAGAATCCAGGTGTACACACACATGCCTGTCACCCCAGCATTGGAGGGTAGAGAAAAGAGGACTTTTAGGGCTTGCTAGTGGCCACCCTAGCTCCAGATTTTCTGAGAAATTTTGGTTCACGAAAATAAGACAAAGGGTGATAGATCTGGGAACCTGACTCATGGGTGTGTGCATTTACACACACACACACACACACACACACACACACACACACACGAGCCCAAGCTCATATACCACACATACAAACACAACGAAAAATTGACCATTTTCCCTATGAAAACTGTTTACAGTCCACACTTCAGCAGTGTATACAATACTTTTAAATATGCTATTTTCCAATGTGATATATGAATTTGCCATATATAGAGAGACTGTATATGTGAATAAATAGAAAACTATATTTTTATACTTTATCAGTTTTCCTTCTGGGTCATTACTAAGTTTATGTATCTAACTTTCCAGCTCTCCCCCTAGTTATCCATCATTGACCCACCCCCTATCCACGCACCCATCCATCCACCTTTGCACCCTCTACACACCTACCTGTCTGTACCCACCCATCTGCTTTTGATTCATCTACACACCCACTCATGTGTCCATCATTCTGGATCTTGTGCCAGAATTATAAGAGAGTCAGTCCTGATACAAGGGTCACAAGAACTTTCTAGGGCCAAACAAATCACCTGACCTGGGTCACGGTCATTTTTAACCAGTGGTATCTCAATGAGTGCCGAGCAATGGTCATAAAAAGAACTGAATTCGGAAGTCAAAGTTCAAATTTGGTCACCAGATCTTTCCGAGCAGTAGCCGTTGGTAACCTGGAACCCATCTCAAGCTCTGTCTTTCATCATGAGAAAATGGGTCTTACAAGGACATCTGCCTCAAAGAGCCACTGGCGATTCTAACTCAGCCAGGTTGATGTGGGATGTAGCACCACGGTGCCCAGGGCAAATCAGCCAACTGTGCCTGTAAGGAGGGTCCCAACTTTGACTTCTGTCCACTGAGCAGATCGTTCACTGGTTACAACCAACCCTGTTTTGCTCTTCTGCCTGCAGAATCAGCAGCCTGGTCCTGATAGCTGATGGAACACTTTAGGAACTCCAGAGAAATCCAATCCTTGTGTTGGGCGCTACCTTTACTATCAACAAAACATTCGCCTGTTGTGGTTTGAATAGAAAATGCAGCACACAAGCTTGTGTGTTTGCACACATGGTTCCCAGGTGGTGGTGCTATTTGGCAAGGCTGTGGAACCTTTAGGAGGTAGAGACTCGCTGAAGAAAGACAGTCAAGGAAGAGGGCCTTGAGTATGTTTATCTTGGTCCACTTACAGTTCATTCTCTGCTTCCTGAGTACAGATGCAAGATGACCAGCCAGCCTCTTGCCCCCACTGCCATGCCCTTCTGTCCACGATAGATAGCATCTCTCCAGACTGAGAGCCAAAACAAACTCTCTCTCTTTTAAGTTGCTTTATTTTACCACAGTAACAGAAAAGCAAGTGGGACGCCATCATTATTTCTGACAACAGGCTCACACTAAGGTGGGGGAATGTATCAGAAAACTATGTCCCTGGACACAACACTTAGGTGCAGTTTCCGGAGCTGGAGAGACAGTTCAGCACTTAAGGGCGCTCGCTGCTCCTGCAGAGAACTGAATCTGGTTCCCAGGACTCTGGATGATTCACACTGATCTGCAACTCCAGTTCCAGGAAAGAGATGCTATCTATGTTCTAGCCTCTAGGGGCACTGTATGCATAGGGTGCACATATACACAACCCAGTTGCACACACTCATGCACAGAAAATGAGAATAAACCTTTACAACGCAATTTTCCATCTCTCTTTACTTTATGCACACACACAGTATATGTACATGTTATACATGTATTGGGATATTCATCTAATCACATATATTTGCATATAATTTTCATTGTAGTACTACAGACCTATAACATCTACAGAGCATAAATAGGTAGTCCTTCTGTGTGTGTTTAATGTCATTTACTTTACCTTGGAGCAACCAATCCTAGACCCATTTTAAACCATTTCCTGAACCAACACACATAATAGGTACCCCACAAAAGCCAATCCGATGAACTGTATTAAAAAGGACATTTGATGATAATGGATCCAACATGAGCCTTTTGACAGTTCCAAAATAGGATTCGCTTTTTGCTTTCTTTGTTCAATTGTGAGTTCACTGGGCCTGAAACTCACAAAACAGTAATGGTTTCCACTTCCAGCCCAGATTCTGCACTGCCTCAGGAGTCAGGGGAGAGCAAACTCAATGGTCCAATTCACTGGCTTTAGTGTGGGCAGATTCAAGCTGGGCAGGCATGGCCTTTTCACTTTTCCTATGTAAAAAATCTGCAAGTTTCCCTGTTTAAAAAAATGGGAATTCATGATTGTAAGTTGTGATTAAGGACTTTCAAGGCAGTGAGCAGAGCGCTGATATCTCTATACCAAGGCCTACAGGATGTGTAAGTATGAAGGCCAGGGAAAAACCTGGCCTGGGACTATGACTTCTCTGATTTTTGTTTCTCATCACCATGCAAGTGTATTTAATATGATAGGCATTGGATGTATAACCCCACATGAGGCCCTGGGAAGACATTTCAGAAAATAGAAGCTCTTCCGTCCGTTCAAGAGTTGTTCTCATTCATTCAGGTGAGCTCCCACTCCCGTCTTCTGCACACTTAGTACACGTGTTTAATTGCAGCCTCACAAGAGATCTCTTCTTCATTTTTCTTCTAAAGCAGAATAAAATGTGTCAAATTGGCACTTCTATTTAAAAATCAACTCAATTGTTTTTCTTTTCATAGCATTTGCTACACACTAAAAATTCAACAGAGGGAAAAGACAGGCATGGTCCCAGCCATGGCCTGAAGGAAAGACGATAAACAAACTGGTATGAGAGAAATGAGCCAGGAATCAAGAGCCCCATGCCCACCCCAACACACTCACTGTGGACCACTCAGGTTCACTGGGAAATTCAAAGAACACCAAAGAGATGTGCTTCTTAGTGAATTCTACATAGCTGGGTCCCAACGGCACAGTCAATGGAGAAACAGATCATTTCTCATGTAGTATTGTATCTTTGTGTGCGTGATTATGTGCATATATGTAACAGTGTGCCTTTAGGGGTCAGATAAAAACCTCGGTGTGCATCTTTGCCTTCTACCTTGTTTGAGACAGGGTCTCTTTTTGTTCCCTGTTGTGTCTGCCAGGCAGGCTGGCTCCAGGTTCTAAGCATTCTCCTGTCTCCACATTGTATCATGAAATGCTGGATTGCAGACATACATTGTCATGTCTAGTTTTACATGGGTTTGGAAGATCAGACCTCAGGTACTCACTTCCACAACAAGTACGTCACTCACCAAACTGTCTCCTCAGCCTTCTGCTGTGCCTTTTATCCAATGAACCCCAATGCTAGGATCCTGTTGATGGTTTTATGGTTAAGTCAAAGGGAACACTCCCAATACTGGCACAGGATTATTTATTAACTCATTTATTTACTTAGGTTTTATTCAAACATTTATTTATTTTCAAAGATTTGGGGGAGGTGCATGTGTGTGTGTGCGCACATGTGTGTGTGTGCACATGTGTATGCAGTGCCTGTGGAGGCCAGAAGAGGGCGTCAGATCTTTTGGAGCTGGAGGTATAGGTAATTTGTAAGATGACTGACTGATTGACATAGATTCTGGGAATTGAACTGGGGTCCTCTGCACGAGTAGTATGTACTTTTAACTGCTGAGCCATCTCTCCTAGCCGAATTTGATTTTGTTTTGTTTTTGTTTGAGATGGGTCTTCTGCATCCAATGCCAGCTACTGGTGAAGTATGACCTTGAACTCTTGACTTTCCTGCCTCCCACCCTTTAGGTGCTGAATTACTAGTATGAATCACCACACCTGGCTGTGAGTGATTAATTGAAAAATAAAGTTGCAAATATTGGGCTGTATGCCCTTTCAAATATAGCTAAGTTAATTTTCTTAATCAACTATCCCCAAATTAAGTGTCTTTTGTTTCAAAAATCATACTAAACAATGATGCCTAAACACTTCCTGGTAAAGATAAAGATATTCTAATTTTTAACCAGTCCACTCAAGGACCCAAGAGCCCACACTTAAGATTTGACATTGTACCTTGGCCACTTAGAAACTGGGTGACCTTGGACAACTTACTTCTCTGTACATCTGTTGCCACTGCAAAGAAAAAGAAGAGCCCAGCAATTTCAGCCTCTCAGTCTTGAAAACCGAATTAAATTGGAAAATATTTACAAAAGCATTGGCGAGTACGAAATAATAAGTGTTTAAATAAATATACCAAGCTAGGTGACAAAGTTTGAAAGATAAGCAGACAATGATGACATTTGAACACTGATGGAAGAAAAACAAGGTACAAAACATCCCGAGAATTGCTCACAAAGCTGCCTATGCTTCTCGTCCCTAGGACAGCAGCACCGTAGAAAGAAACGTCATTGCCCAGTACTGATGAACTTACCAGTGACTAACTAAGGACTTGGGGAGAGGACAGGCCAAAATAAGTACCTCAATGACAATGAACCACATCTTGTTTGTGTGAAAGTGTTCAAAGCCAGCAGCTGTGCCAGTTTTAATGCCAGTCTGTAAGAAAATGGGCAACTTCATGTACTGCCTGGGAGAATCCAGAGAATTCAGAGAATCCAGAGGAGATTTTTAAAAATTTAATCCCTGGGATTTTGTGCCCTCTGAGCTAGCTTGAGTCTATAAACCATCCTCACCCTGATAGTGCCTAGGGCATTGTTATTCAACCATCAAGCACTTATGGAAAGTTCCTTCCCCATGGCCTTAGGACAGGAGGATGTCCTGGAAGCCCTGACCTCCACCCAGCGAAAGCCAGCAGTAACCCGTGCCCAAGTGTGAAAAACATCAACATCTCCAGTGCTACCACACATCCAGGGTGGGAGAAAAAACTCCCGCGAGCCCAGGACTTCTGCTAAGCATCCATTTGTGCAGCTTCTTCCTGCCTCCAGATTTATAAATTTCAAATCTTGGTATGTTAGAATTAAAAAAAAAAATCTGCAATCTGATTACTTGAGTCACCCAGTCTGGAAAATCCTTGTCCCATCTGTGAATTGGGAAGAACAGTATACATGGTATACAACTATACTGAGGACCAGAGAAGACATATTTGCATTCTGTGTCCACTGCCCGATGCCCAGAAGCATGAGGTGGGATGAAATCCCCAGTGAACTGCTCTGTTGGTCACTGTGCCCTGACAAATCTCATCTTGTCCTCATGTTCTAATGCACAAGGCCTCTATCTATGCACACCCCAACAACTACAACAGCTACGGGGATACCCCCATACCTCAGCAGCAAGATTTTCTGGCAAGCAGAGCTTCCAATCCGAGGACAAGCACACACATCAACAGTAAATGATGCAGAACAGTTGAAATGAGCAAAGGGAGGGCCGTGGAGGCTCCAACGCCATCCTTAAGGCACTGTGTCCTATCTGCACAGCCGACAGCTGCACCAAGAGTTGCTTGGTTAGGATAATATAAAGCCAACTGGAAGTGTGAGAGAGATGGCGTGGCAGGGGCCTCCTTGGGATGTGTGTGTGCATGGTATTTGTGTGATGACATAAACCAGGCTGGAAAATTGAACTCACTGGCCAAAATCTCCAGGCAATTCAGTGGGAGATATATCGGACTAAGAATCACTCTAGAAGCATGCCCACTTCAAAGAATAATAAGCTTTGGTAAATAAGACAAACATGAATCCAGAATGCTGAACTTCACTTCTGTAGAAACAGAGAACAGTGAACAAAATCAAGAAAAGGCAATAAGTGGGGCTGACATTGCATAAGATATATCCATATATATATATATATATATATATATATATATATATATATATATATATACACACATATATATGTCCACACACAAATATTTACTATCTACCTATAAATGTCATCACACTCTAGGAAACTGGATATACTTTTATTTTTCCATCACTGAAGAGTCTCCTCTGGCCTCCATTAGACCTGGCCTTAAGATGACTCACTGCTGATAAATACTAGCGAACTAACTACTATTCATTCCCCATTCTGGCTTCAAACTTAACTCCTCAGCGACTTGATTGTCGCCAACATCCAATGGACTCTGTTCACATCTGTGACATCAAAGCCTTTGGACATCATAAGCAAGGGAGAAACGGGAGCCCTTCATCACCTAGTGGTTATGCAAGCACCTAACCAGAAAGAACACTTTGAAATTTTTATGGAGCAGGAAAAATTGGAAGCCTACTAATCTAGGCAGTGAAATTGGGCTTTTTGTCATGTTTAATTGCTTGAATTCATAACCTAGTTCTACTGAATCAAAAGCAAGTTGTTCCTGCTGACGTTAGCTGTTTGGTCCTTTTGGGCACACGAGCACACAGATAATCGCCACAACTTCTCACATCAACTTCATATCAGTTAAAAAAAAATAATGCATCCTAAAAACATTTGGGATGTTGGCATTATTGAATAAATTTGCATGAGTTTTCAATCCAAGTTCTGCATGAGAATGCTGACTTCTAAAGGGTTGTTGGCCTTGGTGTGTGGAAGCTGAGGCATGCCCTCTTCGTTACAGATTGGGATTCTAGGTGGTTCTGTGTGATTTAATTTAAATGCACGCTGGCAAGTTTCCTTCATCCTATTCACTACTGTTTACTATTGCTTATAATACATGAGAATGTTCTGTCGAGCAAGAAAATGACAAGAAGCAGGACAAACCCACACACCCATAAACACATAAAAGGCCCCAGTGAGTCTTCGTGTTCCCAAGCTTCCCCTAAGAAGCAAAATTAAGTCTCGTGTATAAAACAACAGCCAAGCAACCACCTAGAAGGGGCCCTACCATCTTTTCCATATTCACTTTTATATTCATCAGAAAACCAGCACAAGATGAATTAAGGTCTAAAGAGGTATAATTGGATCATATTCTTTCTGCTCCCCAACACCTCACAGATCCCCCCACCTCCCAACCTGCTGAAATTCCTGGTTTTTTTACTTTAAAAGCATCTCATACAAAGACTTTTGGGATAACATTAACATTAAACATGCAAAATTCAGACTTCAAGAGCTAAAAGTGAAGTCAATAACAGTGTGTTATATTTTATTGTATTGTATTATTGTTATGTGTGTGCGCACACACACACAAATGTATGGAGAAGAGAACACAACTTTCAGGAGTCAGTTCTCGCCTTCCTTCCACCATGTGGGTCCGGAATTGAACTCAGGTAGTGAGACTTGGTGGCAAGGTTCTTTATGCAATGAGCCATCTCCGAATAATAAACCTTTGTTAATACAAAGCACATTTTCTTACTCGGCACATCACTTCTGACTTTTTAGCTCAGACACTCCGTATATAAGCCCTGGATCAGTTCAGCTGAACAACATGAACTCTTGCATAGACATGCTGGTGTTCTAAGATTGCATTTTTCCAGCCATATTTTCTTGTCTCAAATAAAGACAATAAATGGATGAAGGATGTCTGAAAATATGCTAAGGAATTCCATGTATCTCATCTGCTATAAAACATGACGATACTGTAACCACCACTGAGAGGTAAGCCACTGTTAAAGCATACCATTTCCCTCATATCCCCTTTAACTTCTGTATCATTCTCCTCCTGGGGAGACAGAGAAGGCTCCAGAGCTCAGGGTGGGGAGGGTGGTAGCCAGCTAGTCCTCTGGAAGAGTCTACAGAACACAATTGACTTTTGTTACGCATCATCATCATTGTACTTAAACCTGCTCCTGGGTCCATGCTGACAGTTACATCTAAAATGCCCCCCCCAGGAATATGCAGACACGGAGCTGAAAAAATAAAAGTTTGGATACAGAGTAGCAGCTGCCAAACTACACTTATCTCAGTCAAGTCCTAAGAGGCAAAAAACCCTCCCCAGTCAGCTAGCCAGCTATCAGTTCTTACAGGGGTGTTTTATTTTTCTTCCAGATTCAGGGCCAAAGAAAATGCAGAGTAAAGTTTGCATGTTCACATTCTGTAAGGTTAGAATACAGAGGGTGTCTGATGTTAAATAACGCTTGTTTGTGAGCAAAGGGTTCCAGGGGCAAAAGTCCCTTTGTCGTCATTGGGTACTAAGCATTTTCTACACTGACATATAGCAGAAGCAACCTGAAACACTTCCTGAAAAAAAGTAAATAAATAAAGACAGCCAAATGCAAAGAGACACATGTGTGAAGAGAGGAGGGAGGCTGAGGCGGGAGGAGACCCTCCCATTTCCTAAGTCTTGAGTGAAGCAATTCAGTCTTCCTAGACTCTGGCATGGTCCTGTTCAGGTCATAGGGATGGAGGGGTCAGAGAAGTGCAGAACAGGTTTCTTAGAGGACACCACACCTGCAGCAGAGCATCTCTGCCCAGACTTGTGGCAAACAACCATGGCTGGTTTAAGTGACCGGCCTGAACACAACGCTCTACCAACGCAATCACTGCCAACCTCCAACACAACTCACTCCATTCCACAGATACTCTCGCCCTCCAAGTGAGCTTACATGTGGGTCATAAGTGTGAGAATCTGAGAATGACTTGGAAGCCTGGGAGCCAAGTCATTTACTACACAGCTGCGTAGGATGCTCACACGACTATTTGTTTGACTTCTCCAGCATAGGCTCCACTCGTACCTGTAAGGCTAAAACGCAAACCACACAGTGAGTGAATTCTGAGTCAGCTGATGACAGCAGAAGTCACCCTCCACAGACGATATGATCATTTTTACTAATGGGGTGCTGCCACGAAACTTTGGGTCCAGGATCCTGATTGGATCTGTCTGAAGTAGGAAACAGAAAAACCCAGCTCTCTTGTCAAAAGAAATATGCAGAAGACTCAATTTCACCTATCACCTGGAGGTAATAGCAGAAAGGATGGGCTCTAGTCTTTCCAGGTGCTGATTCTGTTCTAAGGAGTGATGTGTACAACCCTGCACATGCTCCCTCATTGGCTCTCAGTAAAAATGTTTCTTCCATGAGATAGCACAGCATAGGGTTTGTGTGTTCAAGAGAAAGCATACGTTCAATATTGTTCATGAAATGCCTCTTCCACAGGTATCTAAAATCAAGAATGATGGAAGGGCACGATGCGTGCATGATGGGCAGGGTCGACCTGTCTCCCGCGACATGCGATGCCTCTGCACACGCACGCACAGGCGCGTGCCAACTTTCCAAACGCGCGGCCCATCTGCCCATTCATTCCGCCCCCCCCCCCCCCACCTCTATCTTCTTTGCAAAGCACTACGTACTGCTTCCAAAAGAAAGAAAAGAAACCAGAAAACAAAACAAACAGAGAAAAAAAAAACAGCCCTAGCCTGCGTGTCTTCTAACACTAGTCCTTTATAAACGCTTATTCATCTCTGGGAATAAAGTTCAAAAGAGCCAATGGCTATTAACAGGGAAGTTCCCCGCGAACTTCCAGTTGGTAAAGCGAATAAATTTATTCTCCGGTTCCGAGCCGGTTTAAGCTCCCTAGGTACTGAGGGGACCCTCTGGGAGCCCAGGGCTAATCCAGATCGTATCCCACAGGACTCCGGAGCTGAACTTACCTACAGCGTGTAATTCACTTGCTGCACACACATCTGCGTCCTGCCATTGCCTCTCAAGGCTCCCTGGGCTCAGTCCACCTCCAGGTCCGGATTCTGATCCACAGCCCCAGAGGCTCACACGCCCGCCCGCCACCTTCTCTGCGCTAACGTTGGACAGCGGCTGGCGGCGGCTCGCCTGCCACAGGCGGCCCCGAATGTCAATTCGCACACTCCTCCCCCTGCCGCCCGCCCCCGTCCCTGTGCGCCCTCCTCCCCCTCCTCCTGAGCATCCGTCCAGCGGGCTCGGGATGCTCGGATGCTGGTGCCAGCGCTGCCTTCCCTCCCTCCCATTCAGTCCCTGGCTCCCCCTCCCACAGTGTCTCTGAGCCTCCCTAGCTCGCCTTACCTGAAGGGCATCTCCCACGACTGCAATTAGCAGCCAGGATTTCATCGCCTGCTGCAAAAGCGCCTCCTGCTCCCTCTCATGCTAGCTCGCTTTGGGAGAAACGCAAGGCGGGAGAAGTGCCGGGGCAGCAGCAGCGAATGGTACCCACGTGCTAGCAATGTCAATGATTCCAGCTCTCTCTGCTGGGCTTGGCCGCGCCTTCACCTGCCGGCCAGGCTGTTTTGCTCCAGCCACCAGCAGGTGTTCAAGGCTTCCTGAACAAGAGAAAAGGCCAGAGATTGAGCAGGCAGGCGGCATAAGAGCGAGCGCTCGGTGCAGGGAGGTAATCAAAGCGCCAGGGGCACACAAAGACAAACCCACCGCCTTGCAGCGCTGACAGTTAAATGATGGACAGTCTTACTGGACGTCTGGTTTTTATTTTAATTTTTGCAGAATCTAGCAACTGAGGGAAGAAGTGCGTACTACCCTCTTTTCCCAAGCACTTGGAAAGTGTATAACTGATGGCGAATCTTGCCTCCCCCGCCCCCTTTTCCAGCATGTGTCTCTTCCCTTGTTCTTTCGAGCATTAAATATGTACCACATGACAGAATAGGGCACCTTGCACGGTCCCCAGAGTCCTCACTTGACAACCAATTTTAACTCAGGAGCAATGAGATGTCCATGGCAGGATATCAGCACAGGCAATTACTTACGCTACTCCCCGCATTATTCGCAATGTCCGTGGCCGGTATTTATGACTTCCAATAGGCGACTTCATGGAAGAATTCGGGGAGGCTGGGAGACCCCTTACCCCACTGCACTACAGCTGATGACCTGCCTCCATTTCCCCCAAGAGGCAGCTGTACCCCCGTTAGGAGGTTGACTCCTTGGCACCTCAAATCTCTCAGCTCTTGTGCTAAATGAGAAAGCACTGAACTTTGCTCTTGCTTTGAAGGGCTGAAAACGTTCGGTGGAAGTTCAAAAGCTCAGCTTTGGAATGGATTTGCCTGAGTACCATCAGCAGCCAGGCAAATGTCCTATTCCGTCCCCCCAAAGCCTTCACAGATCCCTCTCCCACACTGTGGTGTGTGGTATTATCAGCTAAGTGTCAATTAGGTCTGAGTGGCACTTGTTTTAACCTTCTCCCACCTGACAAAGATGCTCTGTGTAGAAACTAAACCTTCATTTGTTTGTAGAAGCAGGCCTTTTTGATACGAAGCAATTTATTCTCTCTCTTTCTTACTGTGGGAACTACATGATACACTCACTAGAATGCCCTTGCTTCTTCAAGTGTGTGAGTTGGGTGTTACAACTCTACATAAACGAAAGCTGAACATATCACACATATGTGTATATTTACCTTTAGAAATATGTATGTTATATGCTCAGGTTTTGTATATAAATGATATACCATATATCATATATGTGATATCACACATACACACACATATATGTAATATATGTTCTATGTTTGTGAAGGACGAAGTGTTCACTGCCCCACCAAGTCATCTTCTTTATTATTTGAAGACCTAAACTCAGTGAATGGCTCTTTTCTGCATTGGAAACAAGTTTTAGAAAACTTGGGACATCGCTCTAGTGTTTACTTCCACAATTATTGCAGCTCCATGCCGAGGCCATATTTCCAGAATTGCTGGGATGTGCCAAGTCCTTACATAATCATCACCTGTCTCTGTCACCTCAGGAAGTAAATGACAAGGGATTGTCTCCTTCGGCTGGAAATGTGTTTTGATATGGCATTAAGATAGTGTTTCCAGTTTGTTTGTGGTGTTTATAGGAGTCCTGTGTGTCTCCTCTGCTTGCCTTTCCTAGGAACAGGGACACTTAAGGGGGCCAAAGAAGACGCCAGGTAAAAACTGCTTCCCAAGGATGCTGTGATACCTGGAAAACTCCAGTTCATTCCACATGGTTTTGTGGTTCCTGAGCTGACCCGGAACTCATACCATGGCTGGGGATGACGCTGAACTTGCGATTCATCCACCCCTACTTAGCCAATGCTGGGACTGCAAGCATGCTGAGTTTATGCAGTCCTGAGACTCAAACCCACTGCTTCATATGTGTTCCACAAGCACTTTACCAACCGAGCCACATCTGCAGATCCAAAGGTGGCTTCTAACCTGCATCACACCCCAGATGCCTTTCTCAACAGAATCAAGGGGGAAGGAAGAAAGGTGTTTAGACTTCGGCTGGCTGACGCCCCGTAAGAGCACTGAGATCCATGACTACAAAGTATTATCACAGCACAAACTTCATTCTCAGTGGGATAATTTGATTCACAAATCAGTTCACAAAAGCAAGGTTATTCGAAGTGAAATGTAGAACGGGTGACCGGTGGGGAGACAGCGAATCCTAATTACAGCCTCATTGTCCCTGTGTTCTCAGGCACATATGGCCATTTAATCACTGAGTGTGACAACCTTGGCAGATGTTGCCAGACCTGGTTATTGATATAAATTGCTATTCTCGTGTGGAAATGGCACAGCAAAGAGTTAAAACAGTGTCTGCATTCATCCACAGGGAAATGGGGGTCTCCACAAGCATCTGGAACTACAAGACAAGATGCTACTGGGACAAGGTTGACGCTTTCCTCATACTCCACAAGGAAAGGATGGGAGGGACAGATAGCCTTCTAAGAATGGGAGATGAACATCCTGAACACACTCCACATGCACTGGATCGTTGCTGGGAAAGCATGCACACCCAGCAAGCAGATCCATATTTAACACATAGCGTACAACCATACTCAAAAGGTCTATCCGACTAGGTTGTGCATGTCTGTGATGCAAGCATCCAGACTAGCCTCAGCTCCACATGGGGCAACAAAGGAGGATTCTATTCCATAGAAGATGTTTTTGTGAGGTGCTGCCATGAAACCCAGGGATGTGTATATACTAGGTCAAGGGCTCCACCCCTTGACCTACATACCTAGCTAGCACCCTGGTTTCCATGTTTGGTGTCTAAGTATTGCACATACCTATGTAGTCAGATCTTTTTCTTCAGGACCACCAGCTCACTAATAATGACAGAGAGACTATATTAATTATGAAAGTTCAGCGGGTAGCTTAAGCTTATTTCCAATCTAGCTCTTAGAACTTAAATTAACCCATATCTTTTAATCTATGTTCAATTATGTGACTCGGTTGCCTTTTCTCCATCCATGCAGCTTACTTTCCATCTGCTGGTGACTCTGCTCTTCTTTCTAGAGCTGAAAATCCTGCCTAGATATTGACTATTCCGATTTTTATTAAACCAATCAGAGCGATAACTTTCCACCATTCATAAGAGAAGGAAACGTCATCAGCTGAATGCCCATTGAATTAGAAAAAAAAACAGTATATCCTAACCTGGCATACTGTAGAGCAGTAGAAACAAGAGGCAAACCCCTCATTTCTACATACACATCACCTGTGGAGTTAAAGGGCTGAAGAATACTGTCCTGGCGAGTTATGTTAACATGGCACAAGCCAGAGTTTTCTGAAAGCAGGGAAGTTTAGGTGAGAAAATATCTCTGTAAGATCTGGCTGTAGGGCATTTCCTTAACTAGTGGTTGATGGAGGAGAGCACAGCCCATTGTGGTTGCTGCCATCCCTGGGCTGATGGTCCTGAGTTATATAAGAAAGTAGGCTGAGCAAGCTGTATAAGCAAACCCATAAGCAGCATCCTCCCTGGCCTCTGGATCTGCTCCTGCCTTTAGGTTCCTGCCAGTGAGTTCCTATTCTCACTGCTCTTGATGATGAACTGTTAAATGTTACCGTGGGTGAAGCAAACCCAAGTTGCTTTGGTCATGCTTTTTCATCACAGCAACAGTAATGCTAACTAAGACACACACACACACACACATACACACACACACACAAATTTTAGGTAAATAATGATAATAATAGTGAGATAGAACTGCAGGTTAAGAACGGGGCCTGGTTTCTGAAGCCTCTATTCACAACCATTCTATAAGTGTGCACGTTCCAAGCTAACTGAGGCTGACAAGAACATGTCTCAAAATAAAAGATAAAAAGATGTCAGAACATAGTTCAGAGATAGAGCATTGTCTAGAATGTGTGAGGCCCCATGTCTAACCCCCACCACTGCAAAAACCAAATAAATAAAAATTTTTATAAATGATGGACGTTGGAAATGGACAGCTCTTTCTCCCTCTACAAGAACATTTTGTTCTGGAGATGTGGTTCAGTTGACAGGGTGTTCACCTTCTGCATGGTGCATAAGGCTGGGGTTGACCCCCAGCATAGCATCAACCAGGCACGGGGGCACTGGGGAGGTGGAGGAAGGAGAAACACAAGGTCGTCTTCAGGTCCAAGGGGAGCTTTAGAACATGAGATTCTACATGTGTGCATATCCACCTCCCAACTCTCTCTCCCTTACATACATTTGTATGTATAAGTATGAATATGATGGTGGGGAAGGGAACATAAATCAAATAAAAACGAAAACCAAGGATATGACTCAATGGTAGAGTGCTTATCTATAGAATGTGTGAGCCCCTAAGTTCAATCCTGTGGTACTGACATGGGGGGATAGGAATCTTTATACTGATTTATAATGATCTTATCCTTTAAATTCTTCCGTGGAAGCTGTGGTAGGGACCTGCTGAAATAGGCCCCACCCTACAGAAATACCACTCCTTTACTAGTTTGAAAATATTTCCCACACAAAAGCACAAAATAACCCCCATCTAGGAATAAAACAAAACACCGAACACTAAAATTCCATAGCAACCACACTGTAACTTCACAGGATGAGAACAGTGGGGCCTAATGCTGTTCTTTGTCCTGCTACCTCATAATCGCCTCCCATTGAGAAGGGCAAGCTTGATGAGGCAGTTTGCGGTGGGAGAGTGTTCAGTTGAGGTGGGGCTTGTTCCTATAACCCTACCTGGGGACTCTTACTCTTGGTCAGTGCCAAATGATCACAGTTACTTATAGACATATCACGAATCACCTGTGACTATTTCTAAAGCCTTGTTTATGTGTGTCTATGTCAGTGTACACATGTGTGGGCAAGCACCTGGAGAGGCCAGAGCAGCATACCCTGGAGTTAGAGTTGTAGGTGCCTGGGAGCTGCTCATCCTCTTTGCTGCAAACAGAGCTTGGATCCTATGGGAGAATGTCAAGGACTCGTAACTGCTGAGCCATCTTCTAAGCCATACCAGTGTGTATTTAAAACACTTCTCTACAGAATGGTTTGCCTTAACACTACAAATGAGGGCCAGTGAGGAGTCTTTTTCACAAAGCCAGATTTGGCTTCTCTGGAAAGTTCTGCCTGCCCCCTCAGCACCAGCACAGAAAGCCTCCTCCTTGCGTGAGTGTGACCCAGTGGCACCACGGTGAGGAATGTTTCTCTAGGCGCTGCCACAAACAAGCATTGTATTCAATATCATTTCAATGATCGTAAGGTCAGGACTGGAGAGAAGGCTCAGCACATAAAGTGCACAGTACACATGCATGAGGCCTAAGTAAAAGCACCCAAAATCATGCACAAAGCTGGGTGAGGAGAGGCACAGCCGTAATCACAGTGCTGAGGAGGCAGAGACAGGGATTCCTGGGGTTCACTGGGCAGCGACCCTAGCCACCAAATCTATGAGCAACAAGTTCAGTGAGAGACCTTGTCTCAAAAAAATAAAAGCAAAAGAAGGCTCAGTGCTCAAGAGGTCTTTCTGCTCCTGCAGAGGAAGCGTGTTCATTGCCAGCGTCCACAGCAGGAGGCCCTCATCCACCTGTAATTCGGCTTCCAGGAGACCTCCTCCTCCTTCTGGCCTGTCGGAGCTCCTGAACGCACAATGCACATGCATGCTTAAAAATCAAATAAATCCTTAGAATAATAAAAAAAATTAAACGGAAAGTGAGCGCTACATTCTTGCCCTTCCTTCGGAAGCATGCAGGTATACTCATGTTTACACAGACACATACATAACAACACACATACATATGTAAAAGAACAGAATACTAACTATAAGACCAATGAATACTTATTATTTACTGTGGAATGTTTATAAAATGTGAAAAAGCACAAGAGGAAGCTATTCGTTATTCATAATTATATTCACACCACAGAAAACATATAAGGCTTTACTGCAAATCCAGCCACTTGATGGTATTTTCCATTACTTACAGAATGAAAATGCCATCAACACACAAATGGCATTTTACCATATAAACTACCCATTATCTCTTGTGCTTTGCAATAACATACCAGGGATGTTCGTGGCTGCACCAGAAATGAACAGGTTGCATCATTCATGTTGCTATCCTACTTTAAGAAGAAACCATTTCTTCTTGCACTGCACTAAAGAAGGCCACAGTGAAGATCTCTCTCTGCCTGCGGTTCCAGGAGCACGTCTCTGTTCACATGTCCAGGAGAACTCCAACAAGTAAGGCTGATTCAACACAGGCTCTGTTTTTAGAGAGAAGATCTTATATCCCAAGCTGGGGACACCGCTCAGTGAGTAAAGCACATTTTGTGCAAGTGTGGGGAGCTGAGTTCAAGTCCCCAAGATGCAAATACAAATCCAATGTAATATTCTAACACTTGGTGAGAGGCAAGAAAGATGGAAAATAAAGACTCTGGAAGCCTGCAGACTAGCAAGCCTGTGGGGCAAATAAGTAACCTGTCTCAAGCAATCGAAGACTGACATATGAATACACATACACACACACACACACACACACACACACACACTCACACACACAACTCAAATACTAGAAGCCTACACTCCTTGATACTCCTGCAAGAGTATAAAAGATACTCCATCTTACCCTGGGTGTTGTTTTTCCAAACCTTCCTTCTTGGAATAGCTGTCTCTTGGCTCGGCCCCTGTCACAAGATGAGCCATGGGGGAACATGTTTGTGCCTTTCCACAATGTCTGAATTTATCAAATAGCAGTAAAATCACAAGGTTTAGCAGGTTTCAGTTTGCCAGCTTCTCCTGCCTGCTCTGGTCATCTGGCTGAGGGGACGTAGATTCTGCATTTTAGTGTCAATTACTAACATTAAACACATCAAAGAGGCTGCGATGGAGTTCCACAGGTTTCCGGAGTGGCCCGAGGGAGAGTCTGCACCAACAAGATAACAAACTCGACCCACGCTGGGAGGGAGCTGCTGGTGGGGCAGATGGAGTCAGGATTTGTGAGCCAAGCTGCAGAAGTTCATGTGCAAGAACGGTGCCTTGGATCCGAGAATAGAAGACAGCAATTTCAGGACCAGGCCCATTTGGTAAATAGGCAGGCAGGCAGGCTGGTGAGTCTAACATCAGGAGACCAAGCCCAGCTGAAGCCCTGGAGGCAGCTGGGAAGTCCTCCACCTGTCGGTCCCTAAAACACCAAGCATCAGATGAGAGGTTGGTGTGTTAGGTGTCTGTCACTGAATAGGGAGCAGGCAAGGGAGCTTCACCCTTCCCTTCGTTTGCTGTGTAGGCTAAGTTCTTGGACCTGTTTTTCTGCAACACGCCCATGAGCTTCTACAGTTTCAATTCACCTCAACAAAGAAGGGTTACCAGAAATAAGCCAACCATCAGTCTGTTCTGGAGAGGCAGTGCCTGGACAGATGGTGCAGTTTCTGGGTCCACCCAAGACTGCGATCATCTTACCTCAAAACGGATTCACAGCTCCCTGTAAAAGGGTGGACTTCTAGGGGAAGCCACAGCCTGAAAGAAACCAGTTTCCTATGCTACACAGTAGCTTCCAGGAAGACACAGCCTCGGCTCAGCATTTGGCTCCTACTTGCCTTCACACCACAGCAGACTGAGTTAGCCCAGAGGAGTGCAAACCCTTTGGAAAGCAAAGGAGGTAATGGGAAGAGATTTAAATCTAAGCTTACTTAACCTAAGTGACTAGTGGCTGCCCATTTTGTTTTAATTGCCTTTTAAACTAAAATCAATGTTAAATTACCTAAACAACACACCCCGCACAACCACACAAGGAGAATTCTTCAAGTGCCTCCTCAGAGTCATTGGCTCCTGTCTGTCTGAGTGACAGGGAGAGCCATCACTCTGCCTTGCACAGCAAGGCCTTTGAACCGTGGAGTCTGACTGAAAGATTCCAAGGACGGCCTGCCAGCCCTGGGATGATCTGAGTCTCTTGACACAGGGACAGAGTCCGTGCTCGGAGGGCGGTCTGGAGAGTGGCACCTGGTCTACTTTGCCTTCCTGCTTTTTCCCACCCTTCCTTCCTTGCCTTCCTTCTGTTCTCCCCACCTCTTTCCTTTCTTCCTCTCTCCCCCTTTGTATTACTTTTTGTGCTCTGATAAAACACCATGACCCAAAGCAACTCATGGAAAAAAGAGTTCATCTTTGGATTATAGTTCTAGAGGGGGACTCCATTATGGGTTGGGGGCATGGCAGCAAGTGGCCACAGCTAGAAGCTGAGAGATCCCCTCTCCAACCACACACACAAAACACAGAGCACAAACTGGAAGCGGGCCGAGGTTATCTACACTCAAAGCACACCTCGGTGGTGTATTTCCTTAGCAAGACTCCACCTCCTCAAGCTCTAGAATGTCCCAAAGCAACAGAATCAATCAGGAACCTAGTATTCAAGCAGGTGAGGGTGTGGGAGACATTTCTGATTCAAACCAATACACTCTCCCAGTCCTTCCTTCCTGGATCTCTGCCTCTATGTTTCTTTCTCGTTCATCTTCTTCCCTTCCTTTCTTTCTCTTCCTCACCTACCTACCTGCCTTCCTTCCTTCCTTCCTCCCTTCCACCCCCTCTCTTCCTCCTTCTGCTTTTCCTTTCACTAGAAACTGGCTATCTTAATAGACACTGGAGCCCTTCTCTGAAAAGTGACCTCTGACCTGTAGCTTGCACTGTCCACTCAGGAAGCATTCCAGGAAGCCAGGCTAGTCAGGCCGCGTTCTCCAGCACCTGGTCCCAGAAAGGCCGCACACTGGGATTGGACACCAGCTGGGATTGGTGAGTAACTGACAGCATCTCCAATGTTCCTTCCCACTGTCAACTTGCACGGAAACAGAGAAATCCCAACATTCTATAGGGCCCCGCACTGCTCATTCTGCCATGAGCAACCTCCATTTGGGGGTTGGGTGAAGGACAGAGTCGGGAAAGAAGCAACAGGAAAGGGGCAGAGGCCAGCAACCTCCCACCAGGGTATCCAGAAGCCTTCCATTGTTTTCTACCACTAAGGGTCCCACTATGAGTCTCCACCAAAACACAAGCAGAACCTTCTGACTCACTGCCACAGCAAGCTCTGATGCCATCAACTTTCCTTGTTTACGGTTAGCCCATTTTTCTCTGTTCCCACAGTTATTGCTTCTGGTTTGGTTCTGTCTTAACTAAACAGAATGGACAATCCATGACCCAAACAGAGCTCATGACCAAAAATAAGATATTACTGACTTTTGTAACCATTGTGGGGAAACTAAGTCATGATACAATGGAGAGAAAATGGAGACACAAGCCTAAGAGATGATTCTGGAGGTCCCAGTGGCAGGGGCAGCACCTGGATTGAAGATGCAAGGCTGATTGACAGATTATACCTACTGTGGTTGCTGAGAACTGAAATGCAGCAGATTATTTGGGATCCCCTTTACCCCCTTATAATCATTCATTGCCCATCTAAGTCCATTCCCTTTGGTGTGAGAACTGTCTTTACATCAGCACGTTGCTAGCATCTATTACTGCATAGATCTGTTCCTTGTTTCTGTTTCGCTAGAACGGAGCAGATATCATCTCTCCCACATCATGGCCACAGAAGGCAGGCATGGGCTCTGCCAATCAGTTGCCTCAAGGAAAAGGCAAGGTCAAGAATGGCCAGAAAACAAAATAGCCGGACAGTGGTGGCACACGTCTTTAATCCCAGCACTCGGGAGGCAGAGGCAGGCGGATCTCTGTGAGTTCGAGACCAGCCTGGTCTACAAGAGCTAGTTCCAGGAATGGAACCAAAAAGCTAGGGAGAAACCCTGTCTCAAAAATCTATTAAAAAAAATAGGCCCTTAGGTAGAAAGAGAGATGCAGTGCGAGTTAAGGTCCTTGAACGCTGAAGCTGCAAGAGAAACATTCTCGGGTATCATAAGGACCTAGTGGCTCTGGCCTGGAGATCCAGAGAGGTACACACATGCTGACACTCATCTTTTGCAGTTTTTACAGGTTACAATACAGCTGTGCAAAGCAGGGGAAAGTCATGGAGATTTCCCTCTGGGTTCATGCGTTCTTCCTATTACACGTCAGCAGAATTCCCTTAGGAGGACATTACACAGTCATGAAAAAGATGGTCAATCACCCTTTGCCCAAGCGCCCTTCCCTGTAAGGTGTCAGGAGTATGCCACCATGGGAAAGACACAACAGGATGCTGTTTGACTCCTGGTCCGGTGATTTGATTGTCTCTGAGCTGTGTGCAGGAGTGGACACGAGTGCTTCCGAATGTCCTTCACTGAGGGTTACAAAATGGAATGCTTGCCATGCATGAAGGTCATGAAGGAGCTCATTTCATGTCAGACATGTCTACTGTAGAGATGTCAGCCACAACCCTATCCCCTGCAGAGTTTTAGGAAGGCTGTCCCTCTTATATCCTCCCTCAATCAAGCACTGCCCAGCAATCACATGTATAGTTTAGCTGGAACCTCTCCCAAAGGTGTCAAATTTGGAGAGAGACAGGGTGATGAGTTTGAACAGCTGGAATTAGAAGACCTGAGGGATCTTATGATGTCACCTGTAGGCTGGGGAGACGGTGCAGTTGATATAGTTGGTAAAATGCTAGCTCCACAAGCATGAACACCTGAGTTGATTCTCACAACCCATGTCGGAAAAGTCAGGCATTGTGGCACATGTATAGTCGCCGTGATGGGGAGGTGCAGACAGGTGAATCCCTGGGACTCCCTGGCCAGCCAGTCCAGACAAATTGGAGAGTTCCAGATGAGTGAAAGACTGTCTCAACACACGAGGGAAAGAGAGACTGAGAAAGACATCTGAGGTTGACCTCAGGCATCTACATGTCTACAGGAACATACACATAGGCAGCCCCTCCAAGCATGTACACAAATACGGGAACAAACTAAACTAAATCAATGATCAAGGTGACTATAGAGGGGGGGAGAGAGGCGTCTGGAATGGAAAGGAGAAGGAGAGACTTGGGAAGAACCTATTGGCCCCAGAGAAAGACAGATTTGAACACATTGCTTCCTTGACTGGTCTCCTGTGGTTTGAATGAGAAATGGTCCCACAGGCCCTTGGTTTGATCACTTGGTCCCCTGCAGCCAGTGCTGTTTAGGAAGTAGAGCCTCACTTGAGGAGATGGGTGCCCTGGGAGCCCAGCCTTGGGTTGTCATAGCCAGGCCTCACTTTTTTCCCCTTTGCTTCCTGACTGCATCTATTACCTCTGGCTTCTGCTGACATGCCTTCCCCATCATGCCCGCCTGTATCCTTTCTTAAACTGGTAAGTACAAGCAATCCTTCCTTCTGCACATTGCTGCCTGTCAGCTGTTTGCTCACAAAAGTGATAAAGGAACTCTATGTGGTCCTCCTTAGCTCCAGGCTCCTGCCCCAACCAGACATGCTTCCAAGTCAAGCCAGCTTCCTGACACGCCCCAGTCACATTCCCCACACCAGCCACAACCACCACACACAGCTGAGACCATTGAGAACATAGCCAACCTATGTCCTACCAAAGTGTCTCGGGTCCTTTGCCTCGCAGACAAAGTACCCCTTGTTAGGATGAATGAGCCACTTCCCTGTTGCCAAAAACCCTTTGTTTTTCTTTTCCTATTTTCGTGTATGTATGTGTGTGTGTGTGTGTGTGTGTGTGTGTGTGTGTGTGTGGTGGATGTGCACGTATGTTTGTATGTATGTGTGAGCATATGGATGCTCCAAGTTGGTGTTAAGAATAATCTTTCCAGGCTCATCCTGCTTATTCATAGAGATAGGGTCCCTCAGCCACGCCCAGCATTCACTGATGCAGCCGGTCTCTCTAGATGGCTTGCTCTGGAGATCTATGTCTCCACCAATGGCAGTATGAATTACAGAAAGGCGCCTGAGCCCTGCTAGCATGTAGGGTTGGTTTCTGGGGATCCAAGTACCAGTCTTCATATTTGCATACGTGGAGCCATCTCCTCAGCTCAAGGTTCAGAGTCTTTCAGGGCTCATTGACCAGCTGTTAGGCTGCTCAGCACTAAGAAAATACAGATTTTCCAGCCATAGGATTATCCTACATTTCTTTATTTGTTTGTTTGTTTGTCATTCATTCATTCCTTTCACCTGAAGCCTAGGGATGTATTCTGACAAGAAACACAGAATGACTGATGTATTCATTCTTTTGACATCATCTATGTGAATAGCTGCTGGAAACACTGAACCCTTGTTAGGTTAAAAATTCTAAAGATAATCACAGCAAGAAAATAACAAAGATGATTATAACATAAACTAGTACTGTAATTGCCTCCATAAGTGGCAGAGAACGGCTGACCCCATATGCTATCTGGGATGGGATAGTCAGAGTAAATTTTCAGAGACTGCAAAAGGCGGTAAAGAGCACGCTGTATTCTAACGTATGCATGGGGGCTTATCCAGCATTCCTCCACATAGCCAAGAGAAAGGAGATTCCAATGATGGGAAATAGTTTGTAAGAAGATACAAACACGTAGCTTCATCAACTGATTGTAGGACAGAAGCTGTGATCTGCTTTTTTGTTCATGGGTTCTGGGGTTTGAATGCAGATCCTCATGGTTGCTTGACCAGGTCACTGCCAGTTGGGCTTTCTAACCAGCCCTGGCGCCTTAGTCTAAGCACACAAATCTTTTCATTCATGTGACTCCAGCATAGTTACAGTAGGGATTAACCTGGTGATGCAGGGGAATAATTTTGCCTTCTTCTCTTCCATTCAAGTTATCAATAAATCATTCTTAACTTAAAATGTATTAAATAAATAATTTCAGAATCTAATCATCTATTTTCCCAGAAATGGTTTAAACGAAAATGAAGAAATTATTTTACCAATTATTATTTTTAAAATAACCTGCAGTAGAGGACCTAGTAGCAAGGCACTCAGAGCAAATGGGCTTCTAGGATTCTCAAGCACGCTAATGGCTCTGCAGAGAGGACCTAGAGATTCCATTCAACACCCCTCCGTCAAATGCCCAATGTCCCTGGGGGAGAGGCAGACATAAATAAGTTCTTTAATGTTTTCTGTTTTCTCAGTTATAAAATGTGCTCTTTTCAGAAGAGGAACATGAAAAATGTTAAGAAGGACTCTGACTCTAAGTTTGTTTGTTTGTTGTTGCATTGAATTATGTGTGTCCCTGTGCATCTGAGCTGGAGTATGTGCACCAGCACAGCTGTCCATGGAGGCCAGAAGAGGGCATCGGATGCCCAGGAGCTGGAGTTACTGGCAATTGTGAGTTGAGAATAAACTCAGGACCTCTGCCAAAACAGTACACATTCTTAACTACTGAGCCATCTCTTCAGCCCCTAGGATTTCTGCTTTTCCTTTTTGATCATACTCTATTTTCTTCAGATTTTATCACATGTCTAGCCTGCAATTTGTGGGCCAAATGTATCCTAGGATAGCCATGAATGTGGCCCAACACCTTTGTAGACCACAAAATCCCATATCATAGTCTCAAAACGTTAGACAGCCATTTCAGACAAAGGGAAGACAGGCCACACCTTCAGACTTAAGAACATTTTTAAAAAGAAAAATAGAAAGTGGTGTTTTAATGTACTGTTTGTTTGTAGGAAGTGGTGTTTTAATTTACTGTTTGCCATATTCTATAATAATTACTACTCACAGAAGATGAGATCCACATATTATTTGGAGAGGTTCTGCAGCCATAGAGAGAAGAATCTACAGTGGAGAGGCCAGGTTGGCCCTCTCAGGGTCTCTCTTAAACTTTATATGCATCTGTGCTTGTCACTTTCGGTTTCGTTGTGGCTTCGGGTTTTTGTTGAGTTCTCTTTCTTCCTTCCTTCCTTCCTTTCTCTCTCTCTCTCTCTCTCTCTCTCTCTCTCTCTCTCTCTCTTTCTTTCTTTCTTTTCTAAAAGCCAAACTCTGATCCTTGGGCCTCCTGGCACTCACTGTACTGTTGAACTAAGTCCTCAACCCTTATTATCTGTTAACAAGAACAGGACACCTTCTCACTACAGCTTGTGCTTCAGGAAGCAAGCTCTCTCACCCTTCAGCTAAGGACTCCTGACCCAGCACAGAGGTCTACTCCAGATGCAAATTCTGCACATTGGAGAGTGCAGCTTCTCTTAACATCCCAGACAGACATATCTATGTGTCCTTATTTAGCTCTGAAAGGAAGAAGCAGCTTTCTTCCAGGAATGAACCACCTGGAAGATTATCCAATCCCAATTAGTTAGCTCTAAATGCATGTATATATGAACAATAGTAAATGAACTCAGTAGGATGTGTATGTATGTATATATAGATATACATATATATAGTGTGTGTATGTATATATATATGTGCACAATAATAGTTAAAGAAGTCTTGAATTTGAGAGAAAGTAGTGGGTATGAGAGGAGCTGAAGGTGTGAGAAATAGAGGTTGAAATGACACAAATATATTACTCAGACACAAAATTCCTAAAAAATAAGGAAATTTAAAAAATATGAAGCTAGAAATACAACACTAATGAGAATAGATGTAGAGCAGGATAATTCTGATGATGTTACTACCATTTCCACTCATTAGTCCATTGAATTTGTATCAATTTCATTTAGTTGTATTAGCATAATTAATGAACACACCAATCCAATTTAACTTTACTAAATTTTATTATATTGAATATAATTTGTACTAATAATTAAGTTATAAGAATGATTATAATAAACTTCATTTAATGATAGTAAGGTCACTACACCACAGGAATTATAATTCCCAGTTAAGGACCTTCTGTTTCTTTGTCCTTCTGTACAAGGAAATCTAAGTCAATTTCAATTTTTTTTCTTCGCTTATTCTGTAGTCTAGTTGGGACATTCTAGGAATTAAAGTGCAGGGAACAATCAGCCCCTGCTTGAACTCTGTAGTGAACACTTCTTCCCATTCTTCTTCCCCATCCTTTGTGACCTCGGAGTTCTTTCATGGAACTGGAAAAGTGGAGGAGGAAGACTATGTTCAGTCCCCAGAGACTGGGCAGCCACCCACTCAAGTTTAGACAGACTGAAGTCTGAATTCTGGCCCTGGAAAGTTCCAAGAACTTCTGTGAGTTATGTAAATCCTCCAGAACATCTGTTTCCTCCCCGCTAGAAGGGGCTTAGTAGCAACTAGTTCAGAAGTGGCTTACAGGATTGTGAAGCTAAGTAACATATGTCACTTGGGGTATGGCAGACATTGGAAATGTACAGAAGACCGGCTGATGAGTCCACGGTGTACTTGAGAAGACACTACCCAATGATGGTTCTGAAGCTTCCGCCTCTTTGGGTGGTTAGGTGCACGATGAACCAGAAAGTTTAAAAGCAGTGGTTCCCACTAAAGCACACAGTTTCTAGCCTCTGTTATGTAATGGTGAATCCAACCAAAGTCTGGCCCTGATGGAGAGAGTCAGCAAACTCCTTTTTCTGGGAAGGGCAGACAGTAAATGTTTTCCGCATTCAAGGACACATGTCTTACAGCAGCCAGTCAATGTCAGCCTTACCACAGAAGCAATAGCAGAAAGTGTGGCCACAAATACACACAGTCATGTACCCAGTCATTTACAGACCCCTCTCAATGGGACAACTCCTGACCGAGTGGACCCTCGGAGGTAGGTGAAGGGATTGCCTTGTCACTCGTTAAGTGCGGTTAGGATTTGTAAGCACCAGAAGGGCACTGTCCAACGAATGAGCCTTTCTTTCCAAGAGAGATGTGAAACAAAAGCCAGCTGGTGAGGATGGAGCCTAAGGCACCGACCTTCTTAATTTCTTTCTGTGCAGTCAGCATTTCCTAGAGCAGCATCCTCAGCCAGGGTTTGAGCGGCATGCTCCGGAGGGTAACCAGGATCATGGGCAACAGCCTATAGGGTTTGGGGAGTCAATGCAACCTCATTGGCTAATGAATCCAGAAAGGACAACCCAATCTCTGGCACTGGGCTTTTTATTTGCACATCCTCGAATTGTAAACCACACTGAATAAGTACAAGGTGCACGGAGAAAGCAATTGGCAAGCACAGGGAAGCTTCAGCCCTAGGTGTTGGCTTTCGATGGGCTGCAAGGTGCTGTATAGACTATCAGAGGAGAAAAGTAATCATCAGTCTTGGCCAGTTGTGAACCCTGCGAGCGACAAAAAAAAAAAAAAAAAGATTCACCTCAGAGAGAAAGCAGAGACCTGGTCAAGGAGCAAAGAACGAGTAACTGCAGAACGTTCTGTCCTGAACTGGGACATCTGTAGCGTGCCTTCTCCTGCAGAGGCCCACGGGTCGTTGCGGAAGAGGACAATGAAAGAGTGGAGAGAAAGAGACTGCCAGCAAACGGTGTTTCAAGTCCTGCACTACCTCAAGCCAGACAAAAGCCGACCATGGAGAGGGGAGGTGGGCATGAAATCCTGCCCATAGATAAAGAGCTTTGGTTGGGAGAGAGAGAGTCAGCTCTCTTCAAGGATGTGACCTCTGGTGTTTTGTTCACACTTCAGTGGAACTCACATATCTAAGAATATATGGTTCCACCGACTCCACTGGATGAGTTAACAACAATTATAAAATGAAGGCACAAGTTGTGCACGTAGGAAAGCGTGGTGAACTTGGGAGGAATTGGGAGAGGATGAATATGATCAAAATGCATTGTGCAAAATTCTGAAAGAAGTTTTAAAACTGAGCTAAAAATCAATAGTGGTTTTCAGGCATGGTGGCATGAGTTTGTAAGCCGCACGCTGGATAAACCTATTATCCCTGGGGCTCTCTGATCAGCCACCCTAGAGTACTATATGGGCTGCAGGTGACTTTGTCCCAAATGGATAGATGGACTGACAGACAGATGGATGGACAGATAGACAGGGAGACAGAGAAAAGAAGCAAGATGCATGGTTCTTAATCAAAGACACTGAGACTTTCCTTTGGTCTAACTGATCATGTGCACACATGTTTACCTGCATCTGTCTGTGAACATACAGACGCAAAGACACAAAGGCAGACACACACACACATACACACACATACACACACCACACAATGAGAAAGGCAGACAGACAGAGATAGGCATAGAGAGGGAATAGTGGACTTATGAGCAAAAAGTATAGTAACTGTCTTCTTTCTCCCCACAAAGCAAATGAACAGCAACATAGTGAACCTCACTCACCACTCCCACTTTTCCCAAATTATCTGCTCTGCCCCACTCTGCAAACTCATACAGACTTGACCAACCACTTCGGTGGAGTAAAACCATGCCCTCATGAGAACAAGAGATGGATTAATAGTAATAAAATGTAACTCCAAAGAGCAATGTGTCCCCGTGCATCCAGAGCTCTGAGACTCACACTCCATCTCTTCTTCAGGATAATGAGACTCGAGATAAGAGATGGAGACAATTGTGTCCTTCTGACAAAAGAAGATACAGACTCACTAGAGCTGCAAGCAGCTTGGCCTGAGCTAAGAAACTACAGCTCAAGAACTGGCCCTGGGACCTCCCTGCCAGGGGCTTAGTCCCTCGTTTGCCACTTGGCACGACTACTGTTTAATACACTTCTGTCCGGTCAACTTCGCCTAAACAAATTGTGCAGGAAGGAGAAAAGGTGAAATATATTCAGCCAAGTGATTAATGCTCTTGCTGAGTAATTAAATGTTTGGAATATGAGCTGTAATCCATACAGAAGGTGTAATCAAAGCATGAGCAGGGTGACCTGACCACTCTCAGGTGAACTGCTGCAAAATACTAACAAGGGCAATGATTCGAGCACTAAATCTTCATTAAGGGGCTGTTTTCTTTACATTAAAAATGTTTTTGATGTTAAAATTGTGTAATTGCCCTCTATTTAAATGTCAGGCGAATGCACAGTGAGACGGTCATTCTGTAATCGGTTTGTGCCTAACATGCATTAGAATGGGGTATGACTTTGATATTATAAATAATGGTACATCAAATGCTTTCCACAGGCGCACTTGTGGGTGTTTGGAGGGCTGCTTTCATAAGATAACCAGCACCTGAGGGGCTGGAGGGATGGGCCAGGCATTAGGAACACTTACAGTGCCATCAAGAGGACTGGAGTTTGGGTCCCAGTGCTCACCTAACGGACCATGAGCCTGGAATTACAGTTCAAGGACGGGGAGTCAAAACATGGGCCCCTAGTTCAGGAAGACTCTGCCCAAAGGAGAAAGGTGGAGAGTGGCAGGGGAGGATGCTAAGGCTTTAAGGGTGACACTGTATCTTTTAACGGCTCTTCAGAGAGAGACTAATTTGCACTCCCGCCATCGGTTTATGAGAATTTTATTATCACACAGTTGGCTACTGCTGATCTTGTTAGTATTTTTTTTTAGCTTCAGGAGGAATCGTGGAATCTCACTGATTCTTAGTTTCCACAGGTAGGTGAACCACTTACAAAGGAAGAGCTGCCACTGCTGAACCCTGATCAGTGTCTCTGACAATCACAATACATCTTACAGCAATAATGCTGTTTGAAGGGTTGACAGCATTTTTAAGAACTAATATGAATATTTGATTCATATTAAATCAAGTGTTATGAAACATCAACAGTTTAACAACGAAAGGACAATCCCTCTTTCTGCTAACATTTAAATTTTTCGTTGTTGACTTTGCCTATCTCGAGGTAATATCAAATGGGATAGCTGTTGACGATGAGATTCCACTTGTCCATCATGATGGTGTCCTTAGTGACAGGAGCCAATGAGAAGGTCAGATCTCTCTGAGGTGCGTGATGGCAGTTGTCAACTCAGTGAGGTCCAGAACCATCCTGGAGACAGGTTTCTGTGCATACCTGTGGGTTGATTGAGGTGAGAATATGTGCCCACTGTAGGTGACAGCATATGCTCAGGTTGGACTCTGGACTGTACAGAAAGGAGAAACTGAGATAAGCATGGGTTTTCATTTTTCTAGCTTCACGGCTATGGATGCAATGTGACAACATCCTCAATGTTCTGATGCCATGTGTTTTCCACCCTTGAGCTGTGAGCCAAAATGCCTCTGCTTAGTCACTTTTGAAGGCTATTTTGTAATAGCAACAGGAAAAGTCATGGATATAACCTCCAATAAGAGGGAGTGAGCTGGAGCTGCACAGGAGACTCAAAGTTTCATTTTTCCACTGTTTAAGAGAATGAGGAGGATCCTGGATAGTTAGGAAGCATCGTCCACTTTGTGGAAGTGGAGCCAAGCCTGATGCTAACAAACACAAAAAGGAAATTGCATGGAAAGCCCCCAGCTCTAGTGACAGCATGTGACCCTATGGATCCAAGTCTAGGGCAGCCTGAGAATCTTCCAGATCAAAAAGAAACACCTTTCCATATTGCTTGGCCCAGTGTGGGTATAGTTCCTGCTAATACTCAGAAATCTAGCTGGGATTCCATATGTTGTCTGCCATTCCCATCTCATTTTATAGTGTCCTATGAATTGAGCAAAACCTTCTAATATGCAGTAGTGAAAGAATCATTATGAAGAGCAAAAATAAGAGTAAAAAAATGTATGTATGTGCACATGTATATGGACGTTTTTGTGAAGGTGTGTTTATATATGTGTGCATATTCACCAAGGACTTAATGTGATAGGTAGAATATTAAATTGGTGTCGCTGTTAGGACAACTGAAATCTTGTTTAAAATATGCATATTTTGCATTTACCTTTAAAAAATAAATGGCAGGTCATTTTATATAATTTCAATATAAAGTACTGATCTATTAAGAATTATAAGAAAGTATAAGAAGCTCTTTATATAGGATTTAAATATGGGACAGGTAGCTCCTTAATGCTGATGATAAAAATGAAAATCTTTCATATGGAAAAGATTGTGCAGGTAAAATCAAAAGGCAAGCGGCAGTAGGTACTCATCGAATGCATAGCTGGCTCAGGTAAGCTGCTTTTAAAAACCAAGAATTTCCACACATGAACAAAAATATAGATAAGCCTATTGCAACCGGACGAGTATTTTGCATCAATAATTCATACGAAAAAAAATACTGCAAACCATGAATATTCAAGATGTGCAAATTGAGGCCACAATATGCCATGTGTCAAATCCAAACTCACAAAGATGGTTGATACCCAGGGCTGGCCAGGTAAAGTTGGAAGGCCACAAATTGCTCCAGTGACTTTGTGTTAAAACCATAGTAACATTTGTTGACATCAAAGATTAGCTCAACTTTTGCTCATTGTTTTTGTCAAGAAGTTTTTATCTAATGCTGAAACTAAAGAAATACAGACAGCTTACTTATCGTAGGAATGAGTATTGCAGCCAAAGACAACAGACAGATCCTTGGTAGATAAAACCTTAGGTGTATCTGTGAGAGGCTGGCTGAGAAAATAAAAACACAGTCATATTTGCAGATAACTATGTAGCTATTAAAAAGGAATGGATAGGCTTTGAGAATGGTAATAGAGTAACAATGCTTTTAGAGAAAAGGAACTGAACAAAATGTAGGGTATTCGCTTGTCTTTTGTTAAAAGAACATGTATATGAACAGATACGTTAGCATATACTTGTATGTATAATCACATATATTTTTGTCTGTTTTATGTATACATGTATATTTGCATATGTGTGTTTGTATGTGCACTGTGTATTTTCACGTGCATGTTTATATATGCACATGAATGTTTGCATGCACATATTTGTATACACATGCATATGTTTTCATGGGCATGTTTTTATGTACACATGTGTATTTGCATCATCAAAGGAACTAAGGAAGGAGTGCAAATGCCAAACACCAAGAACACCACAGTACCAGCCCCTCCCAGAATGAGGCATGAAGACAGAGAGATGAACTGAGAGGAAGCACTGTTTGTTTCTGAGATATATTCTGTGTTGTATTTAAGGTTCAAAAAAACCCATGTATTACTTTAAAAAAAAATACAGGCAACTTAAGTAATTTTTTGACAGAATAATCCTGAATGTTTCAATTAAAACTAATTTTCAATAGAAAGGAATCAGAAAGAAAAAACAGTCATGATCCTTGTGCCCAAAGGTTTTCATCTGTTCTGTCTCCAGAAAACCCACCATGTGGAATATTCAGTGTACAAGTCTCCTGGCATTCATCCAGCCAGAGCTTGCCCCACTGAAAGCTGATATGGGCTGTTTAACAAAGCATAATTAAATGCATGGAACAACTAAAATATCCATATAATTACCACAAAGCTGATCTAATTGCATACATCCTTTTATTGGATGATATTATTGTCCCTACACAAGCAAAAAGATAGCGTCAACAGAACGGTCCTCCCAGCGCTGAGGTTCAGCTGAAATTATCCGAAGGATCCGCAGATTGCCACTGGGAGGGAGGCAGTCTCTTCAAGATTTCCGCAAAAACAGAACAGAGTTATTAAAACCCTGTGTGGAGGCACGGCCTTTTCTTACTTGGAAGGGAAAAGGGAGGAAAAGGAATTTCCAAAATGCAATGACACATTCCTGTTAAATCTAATAAGGTGAATGTCACAGAGACGGTGTGTGAAAAGAGAAGAAAATGTCTTTGTCAGCCATGGTGATGCAGGACTTAATCCTAGCAGATGGGATGCTGCGGCAGGGTGTTGAACTCAAAGACTGGGGTGAACTAATAATGAGAATATGCCTTTAAAATGTACACACACACACATACCACACACACATGCACCATACACACCACACACACAAACACGCACATATACCACACACACCCAACATACACACATATACCACACACATACCACACACACATACACCACACATACTATACACACAAACCACACACACCACACATACACACATTACAGCACATACACACACGCCACACACACATATACCATACACACCATATTCTACACACACACAAACTACACATGCATGCACACACGATCAAAACAGTCTGAAAGATTACAGCTAAGAATGTGACTTTAAAAATTAGAAACACCAGGGCTGGCAGAACTGGAGTTTGGGTCCCCAGGAGTCACATAAATGGGCACTTGCAATTTTAGCCTCTTTCTCTTGCTTTCTATGAGAGACAGAAGATCCCTGGAGCAAACTGATTAGCAAGATTAGGCATGTTGGTGAGCTCAGGGTTTGATTTACAGATGCTGTCTCAATGAATAAGGTGGAAGAGAGATATGGAATGGCTCCCAAATCTATCTCCCAGACATGACATCTACAAGCCCAGAAACAGACCTGACCTGGGAGAAGATGGTCACCCTCACATGGGGAGGAAGGTACTGGAATAAACCAATCTTCTGAGGCCTTGATCTTGACCGCCCCCCCCCCTGAGCCTCCAGACAACGAACATTTGACATTGAAGCCACAAGCCTATGGTGCAAGGCAATGTCCTCACTGAATACCTCACAGCAACTGAGAAGGAGAAAGGCCAAACACCAGTCACAGTACTGTAGATGTGCCACGCAGTAGCTGTCTTTAACATTAGAAGAAGCATTCAAGAGCAATTTCCTTAAACGAAGCTCCCTGGGGTACAGGGCTTCGAGACAAGTCACTTATTAGTGACATAACCGTTTGCTGTCGAAGGAGGCTTCCATTCTAACCACTATAGAGTTTTAAATCTTGCTAAAATCTTGAGGAGGTAGGAGGAAAAAGGAAAAAATTAAAAGTCTTTTGAACGGGTGGCATCCTAAGCTGAGTGAGCAGCCTGGGTGAGGAAAAAAAAAATGCTGATTTCAAAACTCCAGTTTCAAAGGCACCAAATGTCTAGTGAAATCTTCAATAGAGCACAAGATGTACTTATCGCTTCTTGTCTAGGAAATGCTATGAACGTGATCAGTGATTGGAGCCTTCTAATCACCCGTCTTTGGGAAGAAAACAATCACACACAGAGGAAAAAGACGTTCCCCTCTGGTAAGTCTGGAGCAGCGTGGGGAGCAACAGAAAGAGTTTGCAAGGACATAACCTCTAGAGCATGATGGGAAAAGCAACTTGTCTGAGATGCTGTGTCAAAGTCTATCGGATGGCTTCCACAGTAAATACCGCGTACATATTTTAAGGTCTTTCATTCCAGAGTCAAATGAGTTCTCCAGCAGATGTCCTCGGGCTTTCTTTAGTACGTACTGCCCCACGGTCAGGGGCTGTGTGCAGTGCTTAAAAGAAAACATCACACATCCATCTGTGTGATTATATATTGGTATGTGTGCAAATGTGTAAGTGTGTGTGTTTGCCTGCATATGGAAGACAGTTGTCAACCCTGGGTGTCATTCCTAAGGATTCCATCTACTTTTTGTTGTTGTTTTGAGACACGGTCTCTTACTTTGACCCAGAATATCCTGATTTGTGCTGACAGGTGGCCAGTGAACCCTAAGAATCCTCCCAGATCTACCTCCAGAGCACCGTGGCTGTAGTCTCCACACCTCTTTTATGTGGGTTCTGGGGATCAAACTCAAGTTCTTGTGCTTGCATGGAAGATTCTTTATTTACTAACCCTTATTAAATTAAATTAGTCCATCAGTTTTTAGTCTAAAATAGAAGTGACCAATGTCCGGTGCCTCTGTATTCTCCTGACCAGAGGTGTAATGGGATGAAGATGGGAGAAGAGTAACTAACCTACTTAGTTCACATCCCTGGCATCATGCTAAATCCTATCCATACTTGGCCTCACTGTGCTGCGAGAAAGAACTCAGCAATGGTGTATAGCACGGTCAGACTGGGAGCACAGCCACTTGAACTGTGCTGGGAGGGAGAACCTCAAACTCATTTTCTTTTTGGAAGCACAGGATTTACAGTTTCAATGGTAATGCCAAGTTGCACACAATAATGAATTAATTTCTTTTTTTGGGCAGAATCAAAAATGAAAGTCAGCAAATCACTGGGGTTCACGACACTGTTTGCCAGACCAGACACCAACCTCTGCTCATAGAGACAATCATTTCCAAGACCCCAACTATGCACATAGCATGGACCCTTAGCTGGGAGGGCTACAAATGAGCCGGGCAGTGTTATGAATCCCAGGGCTCCACCGAACTGTGCTGAAGCTGGAGCCCAGACTGTTAGAATTAAAGGGCCTGGAGAAGCAAGGAGCAGTGTGGTGTGGTGAAATGCTGCCTCGAACCAAAGGCAGTGCAGGGAGAGTTCCAGAAAGCCAAGGAATCTTGAGCTTCACGCAAGACCCTCGAGATATGTCCGGGGCACTTGTCTTCTTTCCCTGTGTGTGCTTCTAGAGGGGATCATCATAGTGTCCACTATCAAGGGCCCTGGGGATCCATACCACATTTCCTGTAGAATTTTCTTGATGCTTCCACCAACATTCCATGTGTGCTTTTCCATGATCTCCCTGGCTGTCTTTGCTAAGACTTTTAAGATTTAATCCCTGACCTCTCAGTGTTAGGATCCAAAAAGCCCTTGGGCTCTCTGTCCCTGTCCCTCTTCAGACTTTAGAGTTCCCCATTAATTCCCATACATTAAAACTCACCTTCAAGCCAGAGCATTTAACCTTCTTAATGTCAGTTTCAGTCGCTCTTGCCTAATATCTACACACCGTCTCCTGTGCTCCAAAACTCTCAGATGTCACACCTGACTATGACTTGCCATCTTCTCACTAAGCCTCAATATGTCTTTCTTTTCCAATTTTTGCCATCTTATTAGTAGGTATGTATTTCTCATGAGAAAGTTCCAAAAGGAAACATGAATCTACCTGTCACCCTCTATCACTCAACTTCGCAATTAATCAGAGTGGAGTGAATTGGTCCTCCCACTTCACACACACGGCCCTCCCAGTTGCTGCCTTCACACACACACACACACACACACACACACACACACACACACACCATCTTTCCCCTGGGCCAGCCTTCCCAGCTCTGTCCCCTGCAATCCATTCTCCACACTGTAGGCAGAGTTATCTTTCTATATAGAAAATTGGATCCACCTCAGTAGTCCCCAATCGTCCCTAAAGTAAAAGCTAAACTCCTTAACTTGCCTTTACAGAGCACTAAGTTATGTGATGCTCTGTCTCTCAGGGTTCATTGGCCACGGCTTTCTCTGATCATCTTTGATATGCTCTAATACGTGGCTATGCGCTCGCATGCCCTTCTTCAACTGCCCCCACTTCCTGTCCAGCTCCAGGCCTTTGCATGTGCTGCTCCCTTGGCATGAAGGACCTGGCTTTCCTCCTTTCTTGACTGCTAATGCCACCCAAACCTGATCAGCCTCTATCAGCAACCCAAACAGAGCAGGTGCTAATAAATCATCTTTGAGGGAACACAGAGCACAGGTGGACACAAATGCCCTTCCTGTTCTTTCTTCTCTTTTTTCCCTCCCCTTTCCTCCATCTTTCTTCCTTCACTCCCTCTCCCCTTCCTCCACTGAGCCCGTTCCCTCTCTTCCTTCCCCCTCTCTGTCTCTACACTCTTCTTTTATCCTTCCTTTCTCATTTCCCTTGTTTTCCTCCTATTGTAATTCATTTTTAAGATTTGTTTGTATTTAAGTATATATTGAATGATTGGGATGGGCACATATCCATGGATGACCCGGCAGACCAGAAGATAATGTCTGGTCCCCTGGAACTGGACTTACAAGTGATGAGCCTCCTACCAGGGTACTAGGAACTGACTTTGGGTCCACTCTAAAACGGTTCTAAAATAGCATCAAGTTCTACTGACCACTGAGCCATCTCTCCATTTCAAGTAAAAATTCTCACATATAATGTTTCTACTCAATCCCAGTGGCTCATTTTGTCCAAGAGTCTGAATTTACTTGAACACATAAACTCTTCACATTTCTTCACAATGCTTTTTATCAACTATCCTCTTTTTTCCTACAAAAGCTCACAATTTCCCTGTGTTAGTCTTCTCATTGTTTCCATAATAGAGACTTCTATTGTAAGTCACCTCAGAACTCTTGAGAAGTAGGAGTGCAGTCACAGGGAGCAACTGAAGAAGGACAAAGTTCTCCTTGGACTTCCTTTCCTACCAGGGCCCTGGAGTGTGAGATACTGGGAGAATTAATGTGTGATTAAAAAGTCAACACAAATTGTGGTTCCGCACTCCTCAATCACAGGAAGAGCGTGGAAGAGGACTGGCTGCCTTTCGGGAATATTGATGGAGGAGGTATAGAGCACACCACTGACCTGCAGCAAACTTGACGGCAGCCTCGGTACGATTAATCCTCGCATGCTCACAACCACTGCCCTCCAGAGACAGGTGTGGCTTCCATGCTCGCCTGCTACTCACGGAGGCTGAGGAGCAGGGCAAGGTCACACCGTGGCTACCCTTCCACAACACCTCCCACAGGCTATGCTCTTTCCCCTTCCAACTCAGCAGATTAGGAACAGCATCGGGCTTCGAAGCCCCTGTGAGAATGAAAATTTCTCACAGGATAACAACCTTCTTTCTCTCCCAAAATACCACCTAGAAGAGTCTGTGTGATGGGGATTGGAAAATAGCCCTGGAAGAGAAGAGACAGGACCAAAAATCAGAATGGAAGATAGGAACAAACAGGGAGCTGGGGATGTGGCTTGGCTGAGAGAGCGCTTGCCTTGTGTGTACTGAGCCCTGGGTTCCATCCCCAGTACCACATAAACTGGGATATGGTGAATCACACCTGCAATCTCAGGACTTGGGAAGTGAAGGTAGAAGGATTGGGTGTTCAAGACCATCCTCTGCTACATAGCAAGTTTGAGGCAAGCCTGGGATGCATGACATTCTATGGTCAATCTAGTGGGGATATTTTCTCAGTTGAGATTCCCTTGCTCAAAAGATTCTATCTAGACTGTGTAAAGCTGACAGAAAACTAGTCATCACAACCAAGGGTGTGCCCTGCCTTTTACATACACACTGTGGCATTCCTGATCCTCTTGTGTGAGTATACACAGATTCACCATAAACACACTAACACACAACACAAAACGATGCATAGATATACAAGCAGTTAAATACTCATCAAGAAGGCAACCATCTGTGAGTCAAGATAGAGGCTTCGGAAGAAACTAACCCAACCCTGACAACCCTTAGACCTTAGGCTTCTAGACTCCAGGTCTCTGTGACAGGAATTTCCCACTGCTCACACTGAACTAAGGCAGCCAAAAGAAACTCATCATCCATGTCCTAACCAATATGGCCACTGTGAAAGACTTGAAAGTTCCAAACAAGGAATTCAACTCTTAAGAAAATATAAATATCCACATAGGGTTTGTGGTTGTCATATTTGACTGGGGCAGAGGTAAAACACTCTAGAAAATTCGGACTTGGACTTGGTCAGATCTGTGTCCCACTTAAAGCAGGTGTAAAACAAGTGACCATGGAAGATGAAGAAAGAAGGACTCAGGGAAGTGTTCTGATTGTCTGTGGTTATTCTCCTGAAAAGCAATATGCTGACTCTCAGCTTGACAGGGTCTAGAATCACCTAGGAAACACACCTTTAAGTATCTTTATGAAGAAGCTTTTAGAGTAGTTTAACTGAGGTGGAAAGACACATGCTAAATATGGACAGTACCATTCCACGGGCTGGAGTCGTGGACTGCATGAAAAGAAAAAATCCAGCAATTACCAGCATCTTTCTCTCTTCTCTTCCCTCCTCTCCTCCTTCCTCTCCCTCTTTCTGCCTCTTTGCTGTAAACACAAGTTGACAGCTGCCTCACATTACTGCTGCAGTGATCCCCATAACAACTTTCACTCTCAAACTGTGAGCCAAAATATATCTGTTCTCTATTAAGTGTCTCTATTAAGTGTCTCCGTCGGACAATTTGTCAAAACAACAAGAAAGGCAAATACTACACTCTGCAACTTATATCAGTCATGGAGAATGAGACCAGCACCGAATTGTCACCTTGCAGGTCCAGGCAGAGCACTTCCTGATTATCTCGTATTCTTTCAGTCACCTTGGGGAGATGATAGTCCTCCCCAGCTCTCAAACAGCATGAAGGCACAGAGGGCCAAGGAGTGTAGCTGTGTGGTAGAGCAATACACAGCACGCACGAGGCTCTGAGTTCCAGCCCCAGCATTTTCAGAGTGCCTGTTCAGTACCCAAGTTCACACAGCGAGGAGGGAGAGAAGAAGAATCCACAGTGCAGCAATATACCCAGGAGGGTTGAGCTTGGGCCACTGCAGTCAAAGCCTGCCTCCAGTTTTGCTTCATTCCATAGGTATCTGAAATAGGCTTACCGAAGAGATTTCACTTTCCTCCAAGAGTTGTTTCTTATAAAGAAGAGTTCAGCAGGCTGAGAAGATTGCCAATGGGTAAAACACTTGCTACACAAGCATGAAGACCTGGCACTGCATCCCTGGGACCTGGGTGGAGCTGGACACGGTAGTGCATGCTTGCAAACCTATCACTATTTTGGAGCAATGGGGAGCAGAGTCACAGGCTGGCATAGGCTGGTGAACATAGCAGAGGACAAAGGATCGTGTATTAAACAAAGCAGAAGGTAAAGAATGATATCCACGGCTGTCCTGTGATCTTTACATGTATCTTTGCACACTCACAAACACATACACACAAATACACACATGAACACACACACATACAAAGAGAGAGAGAGAGAGAGAGAGAGAGAGAGAGAGAGAGAGAGAGAGACTTACATAAAGCTCTGGAGTTGAGCAAGGATGTAAGAAGAGTTCACAGACCTAAGACCCAGCACAGTTTTGCCTGTGTTCACTTTGTGATGTGAGATTTACACAGAGACTCACTCCTAAGTCATATATGCTCAGGAAAGCACCTAGAACATGTGATATGCCTGAGCTGAGTCTTTTGAGAACTGACCGGTGAGTATGAAGGCTACAGAATCCCAAAATCACTCCAGGGGAAGCTAGTCACACTTACAGAAAGGGACTCTGTTCTCTTATGCTGTCAGGTGATGCCCAACGAGCCAAGGTTCAGAAGCACTAAGATGATTTATGACTGGGGTCTCCCTGAGGTGCCCATTCTCATGAGCAGAATGGCAATAAAACTAGACCTAATGCCTGGGGTTAAAAGTGAGAAAATAAAATCACATCAAACAGGCAAAATTATTAAGCAGGCCATTACTGGTATTCCATAAGTGTCAGTGACCAATATTGCTAGCTAATTATTATCTATGTTCAGATATGACTTCTATGAAACATCACTTTAGGCAACTTCAGAATTTACATAAATAATATAAAATATTATTTATTCTTTTCCAATTTTCTAAATAAATATATAATGTCATATATAATTATCATATATATTATATATAATTATCATAGTGCCCCAATTATTCTCTCTCATGCCTTTCCCTATCACAGGAAATCTTTTTCTTCCCCAGTAACTCTCTTACTGCCATGTCTTTGTGTGTGTGTGTGTGTGTGTGTGTGTGTGTGTGTGTATGCAAGCGTGCAAGTGCCCATCTCTACGTCTCATTAGGGTTGTTTCCATAAGCAAGGATGGCAGCAACGTAACAGTGGCTGTACCACTAAGGAATCAGACCCTTCCTTCTACTGCAACCTTTGACTGTCTACAGTTCCTCTTGGTGGGAAGGGTTCCTTTATGAGTCCATCCCACGTCATAGTGGAAATGAATAAGAATAGAAAGGGTGTTAGCAGACTGGCAAGCAGGTCCACCTTCCTGTGCTGAATCTGAGCATGAGGAATGACGGGTGAGAAGGGGAGTGGGGACTGGGGGCAGCCGAGAGCCGAATGGCAGATGTGCTGTGTGCAGCCCTTCCCACCGTTCTACCTTCAATGAGCCCATTTTTTCTCATTAATATTCCCCCCTTGAATATTTGAGCTTGTGGCCCCTGCTGTGAAAAGATATAAAGAGCAAGACGAATCAATATTTCAGGGATAAATATATATGTATATATATACACATATATATTTATATATTACAATTTATGACTGATTTTTCTTGCCACCTTGAATCCAGAAAGGATTAAATTGGTTCATATTGACAAACACAGTACAGCACAATAAAGTAGATTTATTTATCATCTTAATAGGTGACAAACATAACAAAATAAAAACAGTGGCGATGGGAAGGGGAAAATTGAAAGTAGGAGTGCACAGCTCTAGCTGCAAGTCCCGTGGGTTTGCTGTGCCATGATGGGATTTCCCCCTGGGTTTCCTGCCCATCAGTGTGGAGGGAAACCCTACCCTGAAGGAACATCACAAGGCACACTGTACTCCTTTCCTTTCTTCCGCCATGACAAAACATTGGCATAAAGCTACTTAAGGGAGAGGAGGGTTTATCTGGCTAATACTTCCATGTCACAGTCCATCACAGGGAAGTCAAAGCAGGAACCTGAAACAGAAACCATGGAAGAAGGCAGCTTAGCTACTGCCTCACACCTAGCTCATGCTCAGGAGGCTTTCTTCTGCCGCCCAGGACCGCACGCCTAGTAATGCTGCCGCCCACAGCAGGCTAGTCCCTCTTGTAGCAATAACCAAGGCAATCCTCACAGGAAGCCCCACATAGATCAATCTGGTCTTCATAATACCTCAACTGAGTTCACACAGATGATTCTAGGCTACATTGAGTTGACAATGAAAGCCAATTTGTATAAACATGTATTATTAACCAAGAATTCAAAACCTACAGTTATCCTGGAGGGTGAAACAAAAAATGGCCTGATTATCAAGCAAGGCAGCTGCTCTTGCTGGGTGACTCCAACCAGTTACGAAGTTACCAGTTGGGTGTCCTGAAACCTAAGTTTCTGGCGGGCACCTTCGTTCCCCTCATGTGACAGGCAGGAAAACATACTGTAGCAGTCAGAGGACACTCCCATAGCAGAGGAGAAGAGCTGGGACAAGGGTCCAGGCAGCGCTAGCACAGGGAAGCCTAGGTTTGTAGCTGCTTTGCTGGCCATCCTGAAAGGCCACAGGGCCCATTTCACCCTCACATGAGGACTAACACATTGTTCCTCAGATATGGGTCGTTTCTGGAGGGAAGTAATGGCACTTTGCACTTGGTTCTCCGCTGGCCAGGTATCAACTAGCTTTGAGTTCTAGACAATCTAGAGGTAGTGATTGGAACAAACCTTTCTCAAACTTCTGTGTCTTACATCCCCCTGATTCAGGAGTAGTGGGGGGGAGGGGTGTAAGGGGGAGCTGCCTTCCTTAGCAGAACCTGGTCCGGTTTGTTGCTCATCACTAATGCAATATGACCACTATGTACACATTCCCTCCCGTATGCTGAGCTTAAAGAATATAAAAACCCTCCGAAATAGCATTGGTAGTTCTACATTAGCGATTTAACCGAGCATTAACACCAGGCAGCGGAAGACAGGAAGCCTTTTTCTTCTCGCAGCGCCATCCCCACGTGCCGTTGAGCACCGTGCACACCACGACAAGAGGGAATTAAATTCTCCAGCTCTGCTCACTGAAAGGAAGCAGCTGTTTACAGGGAACCAGAACCAGTCAGGCCTGAGCGGCCATCAACAGAGAACAAACATTTTTGCGACGTCTTTGGCAACTCCTTGTCGGATGCCTCCCTTCCAGAGAAATCCACAACCCAGAATGTTCTACTCTGAAAGAAAACCACTGCAATTGCCACAGAGTCCACTTGCCACGTTCCATGTCTCTAAAGCATCCAAACACTCCACAGAAGGCAAGAGGGGTGAACACAGGCAATGGGAGTGACTTTTCTCTGAAGGGGAAGATGATGGGATCATTTAATTCTGGGGCTTCATGCAGGGGAACCATCTAGTGAACCAGATGGATTTTAAAGATTTAGTATGTATGTATATATATAAGTGTACATATATATGATGTACATGCATGTATGTTTGTGAGTGTGTGTGTGTGTGTGTGTGTGTGTGTGTGTGTGTGCATGCATGTACCTGTGGAGAACAGAGGTTGACAGTGTCTTCCTTCTGACTCACTTTCTCCTGTATAGACTGTAGTGTCTCTCACTAGAGAGCACAGATTTTGCTAGTCTGGCAAAAGTACCTGCTCCAGGGACCCCCATCTTTACCTCCTCTGTTCTGGGACTACAGGTGAGTCACCATGCTTTAGCAGTTATGTGGGTGCTATGGATTCAAGCTCTGTTCTTCACACGTGTGCAGCAAGCATGTTACCCAACAACAACCTCCCCAGAGCTAAACTGTTTCATTTCAGGAGCCACACTGAGCTCTCCTAGCACCAGACCCCCCCCCCATGTGATTAGTAACAGGTTTCAAATGCTCTCCACATTTCAGATTCAAACCTGTGTAATCTGGACACAGAGACAGGACTATGATGTTCTGTGTCCCACCACAAGCCCTGCTTTCTTTGTCAATGTGACTTTATATAAAATCATCTACGTATCTGCTGAAATTAGTTCATAAAAATGTATTTTCCCTCCTTTTCTCATTAAACTGTGATTAAATTTAAAATGCCTGCAAATGGCTGCTTTCTCTCAGCTCAAAATGAAATATGTTCTATAGAACCAGGATGAAAATAGATGCTACAAATGTGCTTTGCATTTGGGAAACATTTAATAGGTGCGATGGTGGAAAACAGGAAGAATCCACAGAATTTACACACGTACGCATGCACGCTACACTTCAGTTGCATGGTTGAGGGCCTGAGAGGCAGCTCTCAGTCCATGCCATTGGCTCTCCATGACTGGAGATATCAAAGACAGGGCACGTTTGAATAATGCCAAGAATGAAAAACCTGCATGTGGTTCTGGTTGTTGCAGGGTAGAGATGGGGTGTAGCTCAGGAAATGGAATGCCTGCACGAAGGTAGGCCTGGGTTCCCAAGTCTGATGCCCATTTTAACACCCTAGACAAAAGCTAGTGGTGATACAAACTTGTCATCTCAGTTCTGGGGCGTGGAGAGAGGCAGATCATTCAGACTTACTGACTACTCATTTTAGACTATTTGGGGAATTCAGGCCAATGAGAGAGCCTTTCTCAAAAACAAAACATAAGTATTAATTGATTGATTGATTGATTGTTTAAAAAGATGGATAGCATCTGAGAGGAAGGATGCCTGCAGTTGACTTATGATCTCTCTAGGTTGTGTGCAATTAAACAAGTTACTTAATGTCAAAAAAGTGACCCCTACAGGCCCACGTTGGCAAGCCCTCTGCTTACACAAGTTCACGTGCACACAGAGAGAAAGAGTTCCAGAACAACATAATATTGAAACTACTGTTAAAAGTGACGTGAAGGGCAGAGAGAGGAGAGAGGGCTAGCACAGGGGAAGCGCAGGGTGGGGGCAGAGGAGATGGCTGTTCTTCTGAGAACTTGCTGTTATTTTGACAGAGACAATCAGTCCAGGACTGGTAGCAGCCCCGTGCTGCACTCTCCTAAGCAAGTCTCCACACTCAGATTTCTGCTGACTGGATGGCTGCCTTTCCCCTGCCTTAAATTATAAAGAACGGATGTTCCTCCTTTACCGTCGCCTCTCAGGATGATGAATACATGGTTTAATTTACGGAGGGCTAAAAATAAAAGCCTTCCCATAACTCTTCAGCAGCATTGAGGGAGCAGAGAGGTTGATTTCAAAATCTGGATTATGAAGTCTCTCTCTTTTTAAACACTTTTTATCAGCAAACTTTTAGTATAAATAAATATGCGACTTTGTCATGCTCGTAGAGACATACACGATGCATGCCTATTCATATAGCTGTAAACAGAATTAGCACTGGGTCTAAAATGGGCACTTGTGCACTAAGAGACAGGCTCGGCCAACCATCCTGGCAACAAGAGCTAACCCGTTAAAATGATTGAGAGTCATTGCTAGCTTTCAGAGTGTTCTGTCAGTCCTTTCAACGCCTACCAAATTTTCATAACATATCGTCCATAGCGCTCCCATTTCTACACAGTCCAATTAACTCGAAACAGGTATCTAATTGTTCGTCTTGAGGGATCTGTTAGGCCATTATTACTAAATTATCCAGTAGATAGCAAGCTGACATTTCTAAATCTACTTCCCTCACGGCCATGGGTTCCAAAGGAGGCCTTCCTGGCAGACCATGCAGCCATACTGTACTAGAAATCTGTTAGACAATCTGTCACATAAACATAGACGGGGAGACGTAATGTAACCCGATGCTTGAAGGAAAGGGAGCCCAGCCGACCATGAACTTTTAATGAATGGGTTTTAACAGTCTGCAATCTGGTGCACCAGGCGGTTTTCAAAGTTTTCCTCTTGAAAAAAAGAATGTGGCTTGCGTTTTCTGTTTTCCTGGACTTGATTTAATTGAAATGACAAAGGACAGTGATATATTGTTAAGGGAGGAGACACACAGGAATGGCAGACAGTATGACAGGAAAATACCAACCTTACCTATCGGTATGTTAGAGATACTCTGGGCTTCTTCCTGGTTTGGCAACAGATGGGAAAATACCACCACTTTTACCTCCAGTTAAGTTGTTTTCTGGAATGTTCGATGTCGCTAAATAGTGAAGATTCTGAAATCACAATCCCATTATTGTATCTGCAATTTTGACTTATTTTTGCCCCTTATTATATTTCAGGGTTTTAGAAGAGTGATTTAGAATTGTAGCTGTTGATAATTACCTGACTGTCTACACAAAAGAAAGTATTTATAAATCCATTCTACTACCTAGTAACATAACTGACTACTACCGTAAGCCAAGAAAGAGCATGCTTTCCCCCAGGAAACTGAGGCCTTACAGGCTTAAGCAGTTAGCCATGAGTCGCTCATAGCTTTTTCTCTTCCTCATGGAAGAGAGAGGACAGAGGCTTACAGTTATTGACAACAGTGTCCCAAAGCCCTTGTCCTTTGGTGTCATCTGAAGTGCCTCTTGCACAAGAAATTCCTTTTAACTTCAGAATGTATCCTCAAAAAAAGAAAACCAAAAAACAGACAAACAAGTGATGGAGTGGCTAAAACTAAATTGCATAAAATGTTTGGTTTTAAATATCTGTGTGTGTGTGTGTGTGTGTGTGTGTGTGTGTGTGTGTGTGTGCTCGTGTGTGTGCATGAGCAGAGGCTATAAGAGGGTGTTGGATCCCCTGACGCTGGAGCTGCAATTGATCCTGAGCTGCTGATGTGGGTCCTGGACCATGCTTGGGTCCACTACCATAGTATTCTGCACTCTGAACATCTGAGACATCTCTCCAGAACCAAACTGGGAAGCTTTAAATAGTGGGAAAACTACATGTATTTTTTTTTAAGAAGTCACTCTTGTCTAAGATTCTCTGTTAGATACTGGGAGACTCCACAATGTGAAGTTCGTGTTAAAGAACTCAGAGGTAGGATGTTGACTAAGGAATATATTGACAAAATGCAAAAGATGCTGGAATCCAGTTAGTACCAATGGCCTACCTAATATCTTCCTTTCATTGTCCCATCTGTTGATGTGTTGGTTTTTATTCCTTCATTTTGGTGTTAGGGATGGAAGCACTCTGCAGCAGACCTACATCCCTAGTCCTCGCTTCTCTACTGCTACGCAGCTTCAGCTGGTACTGAGCATCACAATGATGCAGCCACGGCCACACTCACAGTATCCAAATGATGGCCTCACCCAGGAGTGACACCCCCAGATGTGATCTTTCCCAACATAAACACAACAGCTGACAGCCTCTCAACCAGACACCCCTGAAATAAGAGACAGAGAACCCCACCTAGATCTCATATCCCTGCATTCCATCTTCCTCATTCTCATCTACAGATGTGCCTCTAGGCTTCTGTCACCCCAACCTGGAAGGTCGTTCCGCATTCTTTTCCCTCCCCCTGCACCACAAGTGAGCCCACACACAGCCTAGAAGGTCCTGCCTTAGCGGAAGCAAGACTGTTGTGGTACAGCACAAAGCCAGGTTCTTCAGGTCATACAGGAAGCTTGACTTGTAGCATCCCACTTGTGCTAACCTGCATTTAACTTACCAGCTTTGCCCTTTCCTTCCAGTCAGCACCAGAGGGTGTATCTCTCTAGCCTCTTGTTGTTTCTTCTACCGGGAACAGGGACTATCAGAGCACTCAGTGACTGTGATGTGCCAGGCACTGGGCTGGGTCCAGAGAGAACATGTGGAAGAAACCCGCTCTGGGAGATTTGACAAAACACTGAAGGTAAGCTGACCTAGACAAGGATAAAGGGCCTGATTTTATTTATTTTTTATTGAGAATTTCTTTCATATATGCATGTAATGTGCTTTAATCAAATCTTCCTCAGTTTTCTCTTTTCTAATTCTTTCCTTGTACCAATGATCATATTCCTTTCTCGGTTTCATATTCTTTTCTTTCCCCCTTTTTGTAAAACCCACTGATTCCTCTCAGTGCTTCTTGTATGTATATATTATTCTTGTATGTATACAAGAATATATTGTATCTATTCATATATATATATATATATATATATATATATATATATATATATATATATATTAGGACCACTTGTGGGAACATAGGTAGCTTTTCAGAAGTTGTATCCTGAAGAAAAAAAATTTACTCTCTTTCCTTTGGGATAATGCTCTTGTACCCTGTAAAGATTTGTCACTTGTATTGGTTTAATAAAACACTTATTGGCCAGTAGCCATGCAGGAAGTATAGGTGAGGTGACCAGACTAGAAGAATTCTGGGAAGAGGAAAGGCAGAGATGCAGTTACCACCCTGACTCAGAGGATGCAAGATGAGAATGCCAAGGTACCAAGGTATGTGGCTAAACATAGACACAAATTATGGGCTAATTTAAGTTGTAAGAGGTAGTTAATAATAAGCCTGAGCTAATAAGCTATACAGTTGATAATCAATATAAGCCTCTGTGTGTTTCTTTGTGACTGAATGACTGTGGGACCAGGCAAGACAGAAACTTCTGTCTAACTCCCTGCTTCCAGAAGCCATCAATTGTCAACTGCTTCAAAGTTAGGGATGGAATTTTGTGAACCCCTCCACTGTTCATTTGAAGATCCTTGCTCACTTGATCACATGACTGTAGTCTCAGTGGCTGTGAGTTCATGCGCATAATGGCCTTACCATATTCAATAAATATTGTTTTACTGTAGATATATATTGCTCTGTTTCTTATAATCTTTCTTCCGCCTCTTCTGAAATGATCCCTGAACTTTGGTGGAGAGGGTGGTATAGATGACATCTTTCCATTTATGAGGCAACCTACAGAATAGGAACAAACCTTTACCAGCTATATAGCTGACTGAAGGTTAATATCTAAAATACAGAAAGAGCCGAAAAACTAAACTTCAAGAAAACAAACAATTCAATAAAACGACTTGGAGCATGGAACTAAATAGAATTTACAAAAGAAAAAATGCAAGTTGCTAAGAAGTGTGTGTGTGTGGGTGTGTGTGTGTGTGTGTGTGTGTGTGTGTGTACAACAACCTAAACTCTAGAGGAAATGTAAATTTAAGATAATTTGAGATATTTTACCTTGCACCACTCAAAATTGCTAAGAAAAAAAATGAGAAGTAATTTTGGCATGGATATGGGGAAAGGGGGATATCTGGTCCCTGCTGGTCAAAGTGTAAACTGCAGCAGCCTCTACGGAAATCGGTGTGGAGATTCCTACATAAACTAGAAATAGATCAACCATATGATTTGGGTACACCGCTCTCAGGCATGTTCCCAAAGGACTTTCTATCCTACTACAGTACTTCCTGCATAACCGTATCCATTGCCGATACAGTCACAACAATCAAGAAGTGGAACTTGTTTAAATGTCTATCAAAAACTGAATGAATAAGGAAAATGTGCTGCGGATAACAATGAAATATTGTTCAGCTCGAAGACAAAGGAAATTACTAAATTTGAAGGTAAACAGATAGAGTAGGAAATCATTCTGAGTGAGGTAACTCGGACACTGAAAGAAGTTAGTTTTAAGTGGAGGCTACAGTATTATAGATGCTTCAGAGTGAGGCGATAATTAAAATTACCTCTGTATTTTATTCAATACATGAGAGGTTTCTCTGTTGCTCTGCTTAGTTGACTTCATTGAACATTGCTTGTTTATACACATATCCCCAACACTACACGGGGACCTTCCTGAAATTAGCAATGTTTAAATTATACTTGTGGATTGACTCTACAACACAAATGAGTATTTCATAAGTGTCATTTGATGATTAGATTAATGGGTGGGTAAATGGAGAACTGGTTGAGTGGATGGTTGGATGGATGGATGGATGGATGAATGGATGGATTGATGAATTCATAAGCAAATGCATAAGCACATGGATAGATAGTAGATGGGTATATGCAAGGGTTAGAGGTGGGCATGTGACGGGTAAGTGGTTGGGTATCAGATGGCTAAACATACTAAACTATGTCTCAGAAATGAAAGAACTTTCCTCCTGTCCTTTCAGTTTTACAAATCACTGATTAAAACCACATCCTTGATAATAAGTACATTTCAGTGGCTCTCATCTACAAGATGATAAGGACATCCTTCATCCAGTGGGAAAGAAGTTACAGAGCACACAGGGTGGGTTTGAGCATTGTTAAGGCTCCTGCTCGCATCCTTGAGAGATGCTCAGCAAGGTCCTTGTGTACTAGAGTGTGGCTGAGGATAAATGCTTCAGAGGGAAAAATCAAAACAATGCAATCACTCGCCAGCAGGATTTGGCCAGAATGGGACTAGAAAAGCAGTAGTGGGGGGAAGTTGTTTTTAAAAGAAAATGCATTTTTAGTTATTTCATTTTTTTCACCACTTATGGCAGTGAAAGGAGAGGGAAGGGGAAGAGTAAGATGGGGTTCCACAGGAAGAAAGGGGGAAAGGAAAGGGAAACTCTGTATGTTTTGCTTGGTCAGATCTTGACTAGATTGAATAACTGCTTCCTTCTAAGGATGGAAGGTTACAGTGGCCCACCGAGGGCTATATGAAGTGCAACCAGAACATTCTTATGAAAAAAATTCAGGACCAAGAACTGGTTGACATAGTCTAGTCTTATGGGATACAAATACAATTTTTCAAGAGCACATCTTGAAGAATTTTCTCCTGCAATCTATGCCAGAATCAGAATCCTTGGGAGGATTCAGGAATAAATATTTTTCTAAAAACTATCAATTATTATATGTGTGGCAATGGGGGACACATTGTTGGTACGTGCTCGTGGAGGTCAGACAACAACTTTGTAGAGTTTATTTTATTCTTGCAAGTCCTTGGGCTTGGAAGCAAGTGCCTTTACACCCTGAGACGTCTTGCCAGCACAGGAAGGTGTATTTTTAAATCAGATCTTACAGTTAGAGAATCCCTGTGAAAAGATTGATCTGAGCCCTCTTTCCTGTGATGTATCAACATAGGAAGTTAGCTGGGATGGATGAAAAGAATAACAAAGCTCTGACAGCACATTATGGAAGTAAATCAACTCTGGGAAATAATAAATAGAAAAATAAAGAGCAGCCAACATCTTAAAAGACTCATTTTGGTGATGTTTGCAAACCCAAGGGGAAGTTTTGCTAAGGGGACTTTTTTTTGCAAGAGAAAAATGTTCCTGTTTAAGCAGAAAGACACCTCTTCTGACTGCCTCCTCCTTTAAGCAGAAAAGGGACACACTGAGATTTTTCAGAGGAGCTTTCTAAATCAGGGTCTGTCTCCTTCAGGTCTCACAAGATAGCTCAAGATGGACCTTAGCACCGTTTTCTATCACTCGTCAGCCTAGAAGGGAAGTGTGGCAGATATGATCCTGAAACTCCAGTGGCTTAGAGACCATGTCTATGATTTCCTTGTCAATATTTGGAAACTTGCTCCCTGTTTTGAGAAGTGGCTTGGTTATTAAAACGCTTGCCACACAGACATGATAAGTAGAATTTGTTCTCCTTGGACTCAGATCAAAAAGAGCCAGAGATAGCAACAAACATCTAACATTTCAATGTTGGAGAAAGAAAGATAGGAGATTCTTAGGGCTTACTGGCCAACCATTCCAGCAGAATACTAAACTCTAGGTTCAATGAGATACCTTCTCAATAACAAACAGCAAAACTAACCTCTGGCTTCCGTGTGGTCTCTCTCTGTCTGTCTCTCTCATAGATAGACACATTTAATTGCCAAAGCTCAGTATTTTTGTAGGAATTTATCCTGCAAATAGAGTCACCATGACAGCTACCTGTGATACCACCACTCCTGCAGCTGCCACCAGTGATGAGGTCATCAGAAGGAAACAACTCAGAACAAATATTTCCTTTCCCGGACCTGGGACTCTGAGGCTATCTACTCAGCTTTATTTCTGCTTTAGGAATAACATGGTAGAAACAAGAAAAATCTACAGCTACGCATAGACGTAGAAACTCACAGAAACAGTATACACAAGGGACAGGGAGAACTCCTGACCCATAGGAATGGAGAATCCTTTTATGCCCAAGTGTCTACTACCTCTCTTTCCTGCTTCTTTCTAGATAATTGTATTAGTAGGGTTTTCTAGAAAAACAGAAAATACAGCATTAAATGCATATATGTTTAATATATAATATGTTTGCATATCATATACAAACACACACACACACACACACACACACACACACACATATATATATATATATATATATATATATATATATATATATGAGAGCGAGAGAAGGTATTTATTGGGATGGCTTATAGGCTATGGTCTAACTATTCCAACAGTGACTGTCTATCAATGGAAAATCAAAGAATTTAGCATTTGTTCAGTCCACAAAGCTGGAAGTCTCTGCTAATCTTTAGTATACCTCAGAATCCCAAAGTAGGCTCTAATGCCAGTAAAGGAACAGGCTTGTCAGAGAAAGCACACAGACAAAGCACAAAGTTTCTTTCTTCCATGACTCTTATATAGGCTGCCACCAGCATGTGTGTCTCAGAATAAAGGTGGATCTTTCCACCTCAAAAGATCTGAATTACAAGTGAATCTTTTAACGTGGAAAGACTTCAATAAGAAAATACCCCTCACAAGTGTACCCAGATGCTTGGTTTTTAGTTAATCTCAGATATAGTCGAGTTGACAATCAAGAACAGCCTTCGAAATATCTAGCAGTAGAATCGGATTTTACTAACCTATGTCTCTGACACACATCCCTATTCTATTTCCTGACATCAGCTCTTAGCCTGTGGCTATCCCTTCTACCTGACTGTTGTCCTCATTCTAGGATAACGTACTCAACAGTTTGGCTTCGCCCATCTTCCCCACCATTACTTCCAGTCTCAGCTCACCCTTAGCTACAGCTTCTGTGGGCCGTGTAGACCTCTGCACCTGCCCTGATCTCTCAGGCACCTCAGCCTTGGATTATCACCTTCCAGCCCTGCAATTTCTCATCTTATGACCAATGATTCCACCAGATCCTGATTCTACCGACTCAAACTACCCACTTACCTGTTCTCTCTCCCAGTTTCTCAGCCTGGATCGCAAGGCCAGGACAGGAACCACTTTCAAGTGGCCAGGTTTTAGAAAGTAACAGATACAAGAAATTATTATCCCACAGACTATTTTTCAAAATCCACCCTACCACAGGAAGCCTCCTCATCTCCTGGTTGGAAACAAACACTCCCTGAAGGATATTCTTCCCTCCTCCCCCCTCTAGCTGTAGGCTGGATAAAAAGCCCAATTTGGTTAAATCAAGCAGTCTTACAGAGGTACGATGTACGCCACATCCTCTGCGTTTCCTTGCTCCAAACTTTCTCTCTGCTGCCTCTCCTGCTCAGTCTCCTAGTTTATTCTGGGGGCTGCCTTTGTGTATACAATCATCAAATGTGTGTGTTTAGAAGACTTCCCAAGTTCTAGGTCTAAAGTGTGTTAGTTAAAGACCTTCTGAGTATCTCTTAGAATATTTCTTTCTTTCTGTGTTTCCCACACACTTGCTTATGTGTATAATCTCTCTCTCTCTCTCTCTCTCTCTCTCTCTCTCTCTCTCTCTCTCTCTCTCTGTGTGTGTGTGTGTGTGTGTGTGTGTGTGTGTGATGTGCATGTACATGTGTATGTGTGCAAGTGGAAGCCAGAAGTTAATATCTGGTGTCTTCTCTAATCACTCTCTACCTTATGTATCGAGCCATGTTCTTTCACTTGAACCCAGAGTTCTTTGATTTGGCTATTCTAACTATTCAGCTTACTCTTCGGATCCTCTGCGTTTTCCTCCCAAGTGCTGGGATTATAGACAGGCAGCCATACCCCCCGATGTTTATAAAGGTGCAGGGGATCGGACTTCTGGTTCTCAAGCTTACACAGCAATACTTTACACAGGGAGTCATCTCCCCAGCTTGCTGCTTTGACTTTTTCCTTGAAATTGTTCAGAGGAAATAGGTGAGTCCATCTGCCTACACAAGGCTTAAACTGCCCTCCACGTCAGGGCCTTCATCTTGGTCCAGGCTGATGTTTTTTCCATTATGGAAATCTGGAGCTCAGGAAGGGGATCTACCTGAGTAACACAGAGCTACGGAGGTACCCCACATAATACATCTACCCCTCAGAGAGATGCTGTGGTCTACAGCTACTTGTGGGTTGCTTAGCAACTAAAAGTAGTTCCTAGCCACACACAGGAGAGAATAGTGGTTTGGGAAAACAATTTGTCAAGGAATCAGAGAGAGTATATTGCCTTGAACTCCAAGCAACACCTTCCCTCTCCCCGAAAGTGCAGGTTAGATGATCTGCCAGCTCCAGAGGCATGAGTGCCGGGCTAGGAGGAGCAGCAGACAGCGTCCATCCTTCTGCTATCCCATCATGGATGGACTCAGACATCTCATTTGGCCCTGAGGAGAGGCAGAGCCCAGGGTAAGAGCCACAGTGATTTCTGTCACGCTCACTGTGTGTTAATCATGCCTGTCAGCCTCCCGGGGAGAAAGAGGTTGACTGTCCTGACAATCTGTGTTAACGTGGCTGGATGGTGTTGATTGCACCTTCCAGACAGCGGCTTTCATTTGCATCGTGTGGTAAGACCCGAGGGATGTGCTATATGCCCTGGCCCTTGGGTAGCTGGATCCACAATGCCAGTCTGCAGCTGTCCTAGGGTGGGGATTGAACACTTGTGTTTGCAAGGAAGCAGCAGAGAGCTTGAGTGGGACCTGCTGTCCTTAGGTGTGCTCATTTTCACAGCACAGTTGTCTTACAAAAAAAAATAGGATGCGTTAATTTTTATCTGGTGCCAGGACACTTCTCAGAGCCTTTAAAGCTCACCGTATTCTAATCATGCGGAATTGAGGCCATAGAAGCAACCACAGAATTTGGCAAATATTTACGTATAAACTACAATTGCTAGGCCTGAAGAGATGGATTAGTGATTAAGAGTGTATACAGTTCTTTCAGAGGATCAGGGTTTGTTTTTGAGCACCCATGTCACAAAGCTCGCAACTGCCTGTAACTCTAGATACAGGGGATCACCCTTTTTGGCATTCAAGGTACTTGAACTCATGCACAGACACGTGCATATATACATAATTAAAAACCAAGCAATAAATAAACCAGCAGTTGCTATGCATATGTCAAGGTGGCAAGACACAGAAGTAAACACAAAGACATATTTGGGATACCTGGGTCTGGAATGCAATCTTCCTCATTTTAAACCACTGTACTGCATCTCAGTCAAATCTATCAATGATGCTCAGTAGAGGCTGGGGATACATGGGCATGAGACTGAAGCACAATTAATAAAAACTCAAAGACAGAAATTGGGGTTCAACATGAAGACCAGAAAAGCAAAACAGCCAGTTACTGGCTCTTACCTCTACTTCAGTCTGAAATGGCAATCCTACCTCCAGGAATCTCAGAATGAGACTGTGTCTGAGAGCTGTCTCCTCCCGTTTTATATTCTCTAGTTCTGGGATTAGAGGCATACAACACTACCACTTGGTTTCTATGGCAAACTAATGTGGTTACTGGGATTAAAGGTGTGTGTCATTGCTGCCTGGTCTGTAAGGCTGATCTTCAGAAAAAACTTTATTTATTAAAATACAAATGAAATGCCACTACATGAGACCTGTTGATATCACATATGATCAAGCAATGCCAAGCTCAATGCAAGCCCTCTGAGATCTTAGAGGTGGGAATAGGATTCATTCTTCTGGCTCAGTGGAGGAGGGTCCATTCGTTGGTGGATAGACAGTCAATTTTGTGTAGCATTTAGTCATAGGACATGACACTGAGGCAGCAGCAGTGAGCAGAGGCTATTCACACCTCATAGCAGAGTGGTCTCCCCAGTGGAATCACACTTCCTAAGCTCCACTCTTTGTCTTCACAATGAAAACCAATGGACCTTGCGGAGGATCGACTTGAGAAAGTTCACACAGAGAGGAAGTGGCTATCTACTGATGCCTCCAATTGGGTAAATGGTAATTCTTAGTTTTTGGGGTCTTCTACTTTATTCAGTGCCAGCTTGAATTTGCCAAAGCCAGCCCTGTGAAACTCAACCCTGTGTCTCTTTTCCATGAGATGCCTGTATCAACACAGATCCTCTGAATTTGGGTCTTCCCTTCAAGCACATGGCCCAGTGGCCACCCAGCCATGCCCTCTGGATGCAGTGACAAGGCTAGATGGCTAGGAGCTTTGCCGTCTGCTGGCCTCACTTACACATCCACGTCCAGCAATGATTGACATGTAGCTGCAAGAGACTGACAACCCATGAATTTAGCGAACAGACCTTAAGCCATGTTGATGGATAGTGAGATATGTTTAATGTTACATTAAATGCTGGGGATGCTGGCCAGGTCAAAGTTGCAAGTAAACAAATAGATAAACAAACAAATAAATAAACAAATAGGCTCAACTTGGATACAAGTATGATGAAGCAGACCTATAATTCCCAGGAAAACTAGATTACAAAATAAGACCCTGCCACAAACTAAACAAAAAATAAGCCTCAAAACAACAACAACAAAAACACCCAACTGAAAACAAATCTACTTAAACAGAAATGATTTTTTGTGTTGAGCACTGCACAGATATTTTTTTTTTCTGAAACAAAGTGGCTGGGAGACAGTGCTCAGTCAGTAACTCCATGCAAGGATGAAGACCCAAGCTTGACTTTCAGCAGCTATTTAAAAAGCTGAGTGTATCGGAGTATGCCCATAACCCCAGTACTGCAGACGTAGAGAGGGGGATCTTGGAGTTCACCAGTCAGATAGGCTCGCCCATTGAGTCCCAGACTCATGAGAAACCTTGTCTCAAGAAATACTGTGAAGAGTGATGGAGAAAAAACGTGATGTTGATCTCTGGCCTTCACAGGCAGCTGTATGCCCATATCCACACATAACCACATACATCTGTCATAGTACACACACACACACAGCCCAAATACAACTAGTTTAATTAATAAACCATATCGGAGGAAATGCAGGTCAGTGGGGATATCTGGAGCTGGCGAGGGAGGGTGCCATCGGGGACAGCCCCCGCTGGAGGAGAGAAAACAGCCTGCTGCTAACAGACGTCCTTGGGTGATAGATCTCCTCTTAAAATAGCTTCTGTGCAGGAGACAGAGGGAATCGGTCGCCTATTAACTTGGTTTTTAAGTCCAGATGAAGAGCCTTGAAAATAGCCAAAGAGCCAAAAATACTGAGTATCTTCCCATGCCAAGGGACTGTTTCTTCTCTCTATATATAGCGATTCAAAAATAGACATTGCGGATTCTGGGCCTGAAGGACTGAAGTATGATATTATGCCCATTGACAGGGGAGAATGTTCTTAGTGCCCCAGCATATTGCCGTCATGTTTAAGTGTCATTGTGTCTGTGAACTTCCTAAACAGATGTGACCTTCCCCTTCACCCAAATCTGTTCCCTATACCCTAACTCTTACATGTGTATTCATTCAACAAACACGAGGGTGCTACTGTAGCTAAGAAGCTGTGCTGGGTCTGGGGCTTCAGGACATCCTGGTGCAATGCACAACCTCATAGGTTTGCTAGTAAGAAGAAAAGAAGTGGTTGATTGTTTCAAAATCGAGAAAGAATGAAGCGTTGGGTGGTACCCCCGCCAAATAAGATTCAAGTCAAGCTGTTTAAATATCAGCTTGAGCCTCACAAGGAAAAGCCCAAACTGAAGCCAAACAACACAGAGCAAGGGAAGGGTTCTAGTACAAAGGCTCAAAGAGCGTTGCTGAGCGTGTGTCAGGGATGAGACAACTAAACACCTGTCTTATGATGATAGACATAGTGATCAGCTGCATCTTACAGGTACATGTCTCCATGTCCCCGGGTGTCTGTGGCATAAACACTGAAACAGAGAGAAAGCTTTCTAAACATCATTATCATGGGAGATTCAGGATATGCATTAACATTCAAACAGCTACTTATGCTTGAGTGTGTGTTCCAAGTATATGGTTTGTGTTTGTGGTGATGATGTGTGCATTTGTGTGTAATGTGTGTATGATTGCATGTGATGTATGTGTATGTATATATTGTGTATGTGTGGTATGATTGCATGTGATGTATGTGTATGTATATAACGTGTATGTGTGGTATGATTGCATGTGATGTATGTGTATGTATATAATGTGTATGTGTGGTATGATTGCATGTGATATATGTGTATGTATATAATGTGTATGTGTGGTATGATTGCATGTGATGTATGTGTAGGTACATATAATGTATTGTGGTATGATTGCATGTGATGTACGTGCATGTGACATATATGGTGATGCGCATGTATGATGTGTGTGATGTATATGCATGTGATATATATGTGATATGCATGTATGTGTGTAATGTATATGTATGTTGTGTTTGTGACATGCATGTGTATGATGTGTGTACATGTATATGTGATGTGTGTATACATGTGCAACTTGTACATTTGTATGATGCATATGTGTAATGTGTTTGTATGTGTGTATGTATTGCCTGGTGTGCATACACATGCGATGTTTGGGTGTGTATGTGTGTGCGGTGTTTGTGATATGTATGATGTATGTATGTATGTATATAATGGAGTATATGCCTATGATACATGTGCATGTATAATGTATATATGTGATATGTTTGTATGTGTCTGTGTTGGGTTGGGTGTATGTATTTGCTATGTATCTGTATTTATGTTTGTTGTGTGTGTAATGTGTGTGAGTATATATATGTAGGTGGTATATTCATGTGATATGTTTATATGTATGTGTGTATGATGTGTAATATATGACATATGTGTGTATGATTATGTGTTTGTGGTGTGTATGATGTATACGTACATTTGTGGAGTACATGATGTGAATGATGTATGTGCATGGTAGGTGGGGGATATGATTGCATGTATGTGTGATGTGTATATATATATGTGTGTGTGTAGGATGCATGTGTGTGATGTGTGTGGGATGTGGGATGCGTTTGTATGTGTGACATGTTTGTACGTTTGTAGGGTAATATATTGGGGGGTACATGTGAGTAGAGGAAGGAGGAAAACTCCAATGTCATTCCTCACTTTCTACCTTGATGCAGGATCTCTGTTGTTTGTTGCCCCGTAAACTCCAGGCTAGCTGGCTTTTGAGTTCCTGGGAGTCTCCTGTCTCCTCCTGCCACCTCGACATGGGAGCAAAGGGATTCCAGATACACCGCACCGTTCTGTCTTTATGGTCATCCTGGGGATTTGAACTTGGGTCTTCTTGCTTCCATGGCAAGTGCTTTACTAACTGAACCACATCTCCAGCTCTCAAACAGCTACCAGTTCCTGCATTCCCATGGCGATCACCATGCTTAAAGCAGGTGTACCATCCCTGACTCTACTGCTCTAAATTTATATTTTAACCAGAAGGGGAAAATGTTTTCTTTTTAAACATTTACTCTGTTTTCTTGTTCTCCTCATTGTGTTTCCAAGAATCAAAAGGAATTCCCCCATCATGTGCTGTACATGGAGTTTTTGGAGAAAGAGGGAAGGTACAATTTAGCTATTTCTAATTTGCTGCTTACTATTCTCGCTCCCTCCCCACAAGAAGGGCCTGGAAACAGCCACGGAAAGAATGGAAATAATCAAATGAGAAATGCAGTTCATGGTGGGAAAATTGTGGTGGTCTGTGTTACCCAGAAAGCATCAGTGTGTGTGACAACAGAATGTGGAGCATAACACATTGGGGACAAACCCATTCACTGTTGGATGCCATCAGGAACACAAGAACCAGTTCCTGCTGTGATGTAAATTAATAATCTACGCCTAGATCATGTCCTGGGTACGATAAATTCTTGCAGAGAGTCTAACTGCCAAATGAGATGAAGTGATTGACAAGCAATTACAGGTAGCAGGGGGCAACATACTTGGAGGTGGGTAAAGGCTCTAATATTTGTAAAAGCTCCTGGGCCATGTCTTATATACAATGAAAAGTTCAATATGACACCTGATGTCTGCCATACAAGAGACTGCCCAGTGATGGCCTGAAAGAAGTCTCAGGAAAGAGTCTCCCTCTTTTGGGGAGGGGGGGGTCACATGGGCTCAATAGGAAACATGATGAGCAGTAACTCTTCCTATTTCTTAAAAGCCCTAGGCTTCTGGAATGAGAAATGCTGCCAAAGGTGTATCCTGGGATGATGAGGTACCTGTGAAAAGATGAGGCATGCAATCCAGAATGCAGAATCCCAGCTGACTCATCAACGTACACAAAACGTGTTAATAAACACAGCAGCTGTGCCAAGCATGTGCGTATCTTCCGGCTCAATTTGCTGGCTCCCTGAAAGCAAGTCTCACATTTGCCGCTCATCAGTTCCCCCTCCTGGGTTGCCTTGAACACGGTGGAGTTTAGTCATTGGCACATGAAAGACTGTCAGTCACAAATTGTGGGAAGAGATTGCATTGAAGTCGCATGCGTATGGACATCCTCTCAGCGACAGCAAGCACAAGCAGCCAACTGGCTGTTTGAAGGCTAAGCCAGAGGCTCTGTCTGCTTCAATGTTTATTTTTACCAACAATGGAAAGGATGACCTGAGAGATGTGTTTATCAAATTTACAGATGGTGCAAGCCCAGAGTTAGCTCGCAAGCGAAGTGACAGAATCATGATTCAAAATTGTATTTATAGATTGCAAGAATAGACTCGATTCTATTTTAACAGTTGCTTCCTATGTGCTAGGCACTATAAGAGACACAGTACCTACCTTAGCTAATTGACTTAAATGAGTTAGTGCATGAGTGTTGTAGCAGGTGTTGTAGCTAAAAACTAAAGGACAGCAAGGCCCACTGAGGCAAAATTGGGGAACTGAGTCTATTTGAAGGAAGAGTTAGAAGCCCAGAGGCCAAAGAGAAGGTGAGTGAATAACCAGATAATAAGAAACTTCTACCATTAGAGACTAGGTAGGAGAAATCATATCCTACCTGCAAAATAAACACAACCTTATCCCAACAGTCTGGAAATATGGAACCTTATATAGCCAAAGGAACTCTGCAGAAAACATTAAGGACAGAGATAAAAGGAAGTTGTCTCAGATGTGCCCAAGGAGTCTAAGTCATTACAAGCATCCTTAAAAGAACTCAGAGACACAGTAAAGAGAGCCAGCAGATGGAGCATAGATGGGATTGCTTTAAGGGTGGAGAAGTCAAGAACTGAACGATGTTGTCCTCTTTAGAAACATAAAAATGGTACAAAAATGGATTCTACCTAGAGCCTCGAGACAGAAAACACCACACCTTGCTCACTCCCTACAGACTTCTAATCTCCAGAGCCACGAAATAATTAATCACACTCCTGGAAGCCTCTGAGTTTGTGGTAAGATGTTAGACCGGCAACATATTAGACCCACAGCATGAAAGTGTTCTAGAAGCAAGGGTCATTCGGAGAAGGGTATATTACTCTCCCCCTCTCTCCTTTTGCCCCATGACCAGATGGGTTTTAGCTCAATGAGAAAGACAGTGGTGGGGTAGGGGGAAGAATTGGTGGCCAAGCATACACCACACAGACTCTGTTGAAGGGAATGGCTGAGATTGTGACTCTTGCTTAAAAGACCCATTGCCTGCCTATCTAACAATCTGAGATGCTAAATGCAAAACATGAAATGGAGTTTTTGATCATGATTGTCAACTTCACTGGAGTGAGAGATGCATAGAGGCAAGGAGCTTCCCTCTGGCTGTGTCTTGTGAGGATGTTTCCAGAGCTGGTTCCATACTAGGACTCCATCTTCTACACTATAATCTGCTGATGGCTGTATATTTACATAGACCATAAACAGGGCCTGGGACTGAGGGAGTTAAGGGCTGGCTGGAAGAAGGGGCACTAGGGTATGTCTTCAAAGGGTATATCTTATCCTACCCTTTTCCCATCTTGGCTCTGCTGCCTGCCCACTATAACCTGACCATACTTTGTTACACACTCCCACAGCCATGACCAAAAGTGAATCCTTCCTTCCTTCCTTGGGTTTCTCTATATAAATCTCGATTTTCACTTTTCTCCTACTTTTGATGTGGCATCCTCTTCAAATTTATCTCTCTCAGAAGATTTTGGGTTCATGGAGAGTAGATACTACATATCATTTTTGGGTTCCCTGGCTCTCAGGAAAGAGCCTACAATCTTACTAACACTGCACATAACAGGCAGCAAAAATACACTGTTTGGGCAGGAACTCACCCATAAATGATTCCTGTGAATTAATGGAGAACTGGCTGCATTACTTTCAAGAAAGCACCTAGTAAGGGAGCTGATAGGCAGACTTTGTAGACAGATATCAAGCCAAGATGAGAAATGACTTCCCACCAGCAGTTATTACCCAATAATGACTATTAGTAGCCCCCAGAGAGTGTTCCGCTATAGGCAGGAATCCTGCAAATGTCTCTGTCCTGGGTGGAAGGTGGGTCCCAAGGTTCTGTCCCTTCACCAACTTCCTCCCCCATCCTCCACTTGGGCTCTCTCTGAAGACATTCCAAACATGTGCAGATTGCTGGGTGGTAATTAAAGTTCCACCTCCATCACAGTTGGCAGTCCAGAGGCAGCTACGACATTTCACAGCTAATAACTAAATAAGCTTCTTAATCCCCCAACATCAGCCCACTGCAGAATGCAGGGAGGGGACCAAAATCCCCACTGCAGGAAGCTGGATGGAACAGGTGTGCTGTGAATGGGAACCCGGCAGGTCTGTGCACATAGCACATCTCCAGAAGCATGCTCCATCACTCCACACCTAAGGGGAGGCTCCACTCTTTCCCTCATAATCATCTGATAAAGCTGATAAGTCTGTGATAAAATAAGCAAATCGCAACCTTGTTTGCGTGTCAAATTAATTTAGATTTCAGATTGTCCATATGAGCCCAAAGCAGAAGATCCTGTGCACTACAAAATGAAAAGTGATTTCAGTGGGGTTGCATGTGTGAAAAGTTATTTAATTTATTTTGTTTAATGAATATTCTTCCTGTTATAGATTTCTGGATGATGCTGCTAGGTGACAGCATCGCTGGCAATGATAGTTCTAGGGTTGTCATCCAGAATCTTGACTGCTTCATTTGCCATCATTCCTAGCATTACAATAGCCTTGCTAAGTATTAGAAGCGTCCGGTTTCTCAGATGAGAATATAGAGACCCAAAGACTATAAATAATGCTTTTAATTTTTTATTGCATTTTAAATATTTAAAAAAAAATTAGTGTGTATGTGTGCAAGCGTAAGTCTGTGTCGCAGTATGCATGTGGGAACCGGAAGACAATTTGGAGGAGTCATGTTTTTCTTTCCACCATGTGGTTCCTAGGGCTTGAACAATAGCATCAGCCTCAGAGGCAAGTGCCTCTATGCACTGAGCCGTCTCACTGGCTTGAAGCAGGTAGTTTTATCACATGTGGTCAAAAGCAGAGAGAAACGACTGTGGTGTGATCTGTCTGCTTCTTGTATGTGTCCATGTGCTCAATTACATCTAGCTACTCTTATACAGTTCAGGAATAAGTGTCTATGGAATAATGGCATCCACTGTGGGGCAGGATCCTCAGCTCCCAAGACATGCCTACAGATCACTCACCCAATAATCCCTCCTGAGATTCTCCTCCAAGGAGCTTCTAGGTTGTGTCACGTTGACAAAGCTAAGCATGACGCTATGCTTTGTTCAGTTTCCATGTTGCGACAGTTCCACAGTGCAGCCCAGACTAACTTAGAACTCATTATGTAGCTCAGCCTGACCTTGAACTCACAGCAATCCTCTAGACACACTTCTCCCCTACCCAATTAGCATCAAGCTTTTCCTATAGACTGCAGTCTACAGTTCTCTGTGACAAGAGAAATAATGTAAATAAAAGACACAGATGATAATGAAGAAATCCTCATTGATAAATACTTAAGATCCTGAGGATGCTTGCCAAGAGGCCTCCACAAGAGAAGGCACATTCATCAAGGCAGCCAGATGCTCCCTTTCTGGCATGCAATATGGAAATACTAGTTTGGAAAGATTTATAATAAGTCTTTCTCCTAATGTTACTGGATTTCCATGTCATTCTACAGTGGGTTACCTCTGTGCCAGCCTGCAGTATTGACAGAGAGAATCTGTAATATATAGACACTATATGATCTACCAGTTGTCTGCACTAGAATCCCAGAACCTCTTCAAGAAGAAAACTAGAAAAAGCAAAACACTAGAGGGGAGCTGGTGCCGGGAGGTCCATGGAAGGACTTCTGGAGTGATGATATGAGCCTGTGAAATCTGGAGCCGGGCTCAACCAGAAAGAGCAGGACAGAGAGCATCTAAGGGATCACTGCAGACCCCTTGCATCTCACTGAAGGTGCACAGCAGACTGGAGAGCTTCTCTAAATCTAAATCAGCCTGTTTCCTCTGACTTCCCTTCATCCCTTCAGGCACCACTTTCTCCTCCCACACTGACTTCTCTTGCCCTGTGATTTCTTTCCTTATGCCATTCTATTAATCTATCCACTTCTTTTTTGTGCTTTTCTGTATGATTTGAGAGAGAGAAAGAGAGAGAGAAAGCGCACTGTGAGGGAAAACTGCAGAGTGATTAGTGGGTACTGGGTACTAGGCTTCATTTCAAAGTGAGAAAGTACTGAGTACAGAGGCACTGAACACTTCACAGGATGAAGATGATGATGAATTATGTTCTCTGAATTTGACCTCCACAAAAAGTAAAAAGCATGGTGATTAATCCCTTTATTCATGAAGAAACATGATTTGAAACCCTGTCTGAAATAGCTACAAACTCAAAAATTCTATTAATATACAGACAGACAGACAGACAGACACACACACGTCTACAGTTTAAACCAAACCAAACAATCCAATGGAAAGAAGACATTTTCAAACGTGGTTCTAAATAATTATCATTTCTGAAGAAGAAGAAGAAAGAGGAGGGGAGAGGAAGAGGAGGAGAAGGAGAAGAAGAAGAGGGAGAAGAAGAAGAAGAAGAAGAAGAAGAAGAAGAAGAAGAAGAAGAAGAAGAAGAAGAAGGTGATAATGATGATCAAGAGATCAAGGGGAGAGGGAGGAGGAAAAGAAACCACCTTCAAAATGAAATTTTCACTTTTCTTTGGAACTCTGAGTCAGATATTCTGAAGTTACTCCAGGACACACCCCTTCAATATTGCTGCCTGTAAGGGACGGGTCAGGATTGTAAAAGATAAACTTAGATAATGGCACTGGGTTTTGATTCTACTGCATGGACTGGCTTTGTGGGAGCCTAATCTGTTTGGATGCTCACCTTCCTAGACCTGGATGGAGGTGGGGAGGACCTTGGACTTCCCACAGGGCAGGGAACCCTGATTGCTCTTAAGACAGGAGAGGGAGGGGGAGTGGGGGAAGTGGGAGGGAAATGGGAGGAGGGGAGGAGGTGGAAATTTTTATTAAATAAATAAATCAAAAGATAAACTTAGAACTATATCTGGCAGTGTTAGAGAGAGGTATCACCGGTTCAAAGTGCATTCTGATCCTATAGAGGACCTGTATCAATTCCCAGTACCATCAAGCACATCACAATCACATGTAACTCCAGCTCCAGGGATCTAACAACTTCTAGTGACTTCCCTGGAACTTGAATACATATGGTTATTGAAACCTCATGCATTGGCACACAAATAAGTATAAATAAAAATAAATAAACCCTACTAGACATGCCAAGCTGCAGTGCCAGGAACATGTTAGCCCTTTTGGGGTTGTTGGACAGTGAGATCTCTAGCTCCCCAAACATTACAAACTATTGACAACGCTATTAGCTACCCTCCAGAACTTAACTGCAAGACCCTAGTGCTAATGACCTCATACAACTGGGTCATATATCAAGCTGGAATGAGCCTAGAAATTTCATTCCCTGTTGAAGGAGGGCCCGCTTGTTTGTCTCGGCCACCCAGAACCAAAATAATCACACAGAAATTGTATTAATTAATACACTGCTTGTTCTGCTTCTTATTGACGAACTCATATTAATTTAACTCATTTCCATTAATTTGTATATTGCCATGTGGCAGTGGCTTACTGGCAAAGATTCTAACCGGTGTCTGTCTCAGGTAGAGTATCCATGGCTTCTCTCTCAGCCTCTTCTTCCCAGCATTCCCTTTAGTTTTCCAAAAATCTTTATCTAGACACATCATAGGTCCTAGGGTGATAATCTAGTATTATTCTGCTAAATGGATGTATAATTAAACTAACTCTTAATGGCTTACTGTTTTATCCACAGATTAGTGTGCTTCTCTCAACCTTCATCAGTGAAGCTTCCATTTAGAGTGGATTGTGACTAACACAGAGACCCACAACTGGTCATGGTGCAAAGAATAAGAGATTTTGAAATGTCCAGCCTTAAGTGGAGCATATATATCACATCCCTTCTGCCAAGGTTCAGGGATGATTGTAGAAAAGAGGAAGAAGGGAGTGTAGGCACTGGCAGGGGAAATGGCTGCAAGGGAGAGTGTCTTCCAGACACAGATGGGCAGACACATAGGCACTCACAGCAGCTGTGACAACACGAATAAGTCATGTGCAAGCTCAGATCATACAAATACCCCAGGAGGAGAAAAGAGGAGGCAGGAAATCCCACCCCTAGCTGAGCAGCTATTGACAATTGAGAGAAAGGAAGACAACTGGGAGAAATAGGAGCGCGGCCACTGGGAAGGTGACCACATTCTAGTAAAAGGCTACAAAGCAAGAACATATGGGCAGCACAAATTGAGCTAAGGGAGAGAGAGAGAGGAGAGAGAGAGAGAGAGAGAGAGAGAGAGAGAACAAAGTTTGATGGGTGGGGAAGGGAGAGTTGTGAACATGGCAGGAATTGGAAAGTGTTAAATATGATCAAGACACATTACGCAAAATTCTCACAGAAGCAGTAAAAAATTAGAAATAATCGTAGCTATGATGATCCATCAGGGGTATTTAAGTGGGATCTCCTTCCTGACTGTATTTTCTCTCTTCACTGGAAATGTATTCCTGTCTAACTTACTCATGAACAAAACCAAACCCCTCCACAGAAAATCCTGGCTCAGCTAATCGCATTCCATCCTCACATTTTACCGAATAATGCATTAAGAATCATACAGATGATTGTCCTCATTATAGACATCATAGTGTACTTTGTGCAAACTTCAGGAAATTTAATAAGATATAGAAGCAACATTAGTTTGCCTGTGATTTTGGAGTTTCTAGGCAATAGCTGCACGATAGCATGATTTTTCCACATATTCTATTCTGTGTACAGCCTAAAATGCAGATAAGCATGAATGGCTACAGTTAACTCTTTTTAAACAACTTTGGAGCATACTGAAGGTGGTTCCGTGTACCTTATTTGTTTCCATTTAACAACATCTCAAAAATACTCTCCAACTTCACTAATTATGATCCTGTGCCATTGCTTAAGGTCTGTTTTATTTCAATTGAGGACTATGTAATTCCTTTCCCTACTCCCAAATGACTTTTCTTGAACATTTAGGATTTTAATTTCCTTACATTTGTAAAATAATGCTACAGTGAACATCTTTGTAGATAACTCCTTATATACAACTTTCTTCCCCTCCACAAACACCACACACACACACACACACATACACACACACATACACACACACACGTACACACACACATACACACACACCACACACACACACATACACACACACACCGCACAAATACGCACATACACTCCAATAATTTCATTTTTGGTTTTTGTTTTTTTATAGAATGTAAGGGAGGACACTATATATTTGACTTACAATTATAAGCTACAATACATCACTTCAGAGAAATTATAGCAACAGGGGCTCAAGACAGCTGGTCACGTGACACCACATCATGAGCAGAGAGAAACAAGTGTGCCCATACTACCTTTGCACTTCTTATGCTAATACCTTTCTTCAGTCTTATGCCACTCTGGGGACAGCCCACAAAACTGTCCACCCATTCCAGGTAGGTCTTTCTACCTCACTTCAATTAAGGTCATCAGGACAACCCCCACAGACAGACTAACACCATAGAGAAAAGTCCTCAATTCAGAGTCTCTTTCCAGGTGATGCTACAATGTGGCAGGTTGACATTTAAAGCTACCCCTCCTTTGCCTCCCCACCATAATCCTTTTAAGATATATGTCACAGTTTCTCAGTGTCAGCACTGTTAACACCAAGGGTCAGTTCGTTCTTGTTTTCTATGGTTTAGTGTCCTGGATATAGTATGAGGTTCAGTTATTATAGTCTCTGGGTGTATGGACTGAGAGAGAGAGAGAGAGAGAGAGAGAGAGAGAGAGAGAGAGGGAGAGAGGGAGAGAGGGAGGGAGAGAGGGAGGGAGATAGACAGGTAGATAGACATAGAGATTCATAGATAGATACATTGATATATAGGTATGATTGATAGATGATAGATACATGGATACATAGATATATGATCGATAAACAGATAGATAGATGACAGAGAAAGAATAGATAATTTTTAGTTAGCAGTCAAAAGAACATACTTCATTATGACATTTTCAAATATACTTATATATCAATCATTATGTCTCGTTCATATTCACCCACTACCTCCCTCCAATTCTGCCTCAATATCCCCCTCCCTCCAGCCAAAAGTCACCCTCCTGTTTTCATACCGTTTATACTTACGTATAGCTGTTTTATGTCTATTTGAGACAGGGTATCAGGTTTGTGGCCTCAGACTTACTGTGCAGACGAAGCTCACCCAGAACACTTCACTCTCCTGCCTCTGCCACCTGAGGTTACTAGGGTTACTGGAGAATAATCACCTCTGAAGCCCTTAAGCATCATTCTAATTTTGGCTGTTCACTTTTGCTCCTAGCTGATTCCCCGCAGGACCTGTGACCTTGACCCCCTGGTGCTCTGTCTTGTTTGACCAGCCTCCCCCAGGCCACCTCCCTGTGCATTGCCATTCTGCCCCTTTGCCTTTTCCTGCCCCCTTCTCCTCCTAGACTCAAGGCAAGAGAAAACAGTTGTTCTTGCTAAAAAAAAGCAAGATTCATGATCAGACTTTGTGCAGCCTTCAGCAGGAAATACTGAATGTGGGTTGGGAATCTACCATAAACAGGTGCGTGCATATCAGGGGAGGCTTTGCACTGCAGGGGGAGATGCAGAAGGAAGCAGTTGCATTATACAAGAGTCACATACAGGAAACATCTGACTTGCCTTAGACTATAAAATTCTGAGTTGGGGGCGCCACCTGGGATAGCTCAGTAGGTGAAGAGCTTGCCTACTCTAGATAATCCTAAATAGTGGGGAAGGCCTTTTGTGATGACTGATAGATTAACACATTTGCCCCCAACCAACATTTTGTTATCAAAAGCACCCATGTTCACTTCTGTGCTAGTGGCTTTCATGGTGACTCTGGGTGACTTAGAATGAACACAAATGTGAATATTATTTCCACATTATGCGAAATATATTTGAGCCACCTCCATGCCTGTGGCTGTAATGAATGTGCCAACGTTCGCTGAAAATCTTGTTAGAGAGTACATTTCCTTCCTTCTTAGAAGCATTCCCCTGACAACAAAACTCTGATTCAAAATTCATAAGCATCTTAAAAGTCCAGCTTCTCTGAGTGAGATCATGTGGTCCTCGGATGCAAAACATTTGGGTAATAACGAACAACGCTGTTCACATTTGGCACCGTTTGTCAGATTTTTCCTTTTTGAAAAATCAAATCAACAGCCAACAAAGGCTCGAGACTTTTTCCCACCTACAGAGGCCAGCACCAGAGGGGGAAAGATCTGCAAGCTGCCTGCCCTAAGTCCCACAGTAGCAGGTGCAGTCTAAACCATACCTCCACACCTGTGTGCCTGGGCCTCTCTCCCCGCACTCGGCAGCCATCTTCTGGCCCGCCATGTTTGCCCCAGGGCTTATTCATCGCCTCTCTATTGCAGGTATCTTGCTTTCCTTTGATTGACTTCCAAAGTGAAGTATAAATTGCGGTTTCTTATGCTCCGCAATTAGCCGTTAAGGAATCTCAAGTTCACAGTGAGAAGAAAGATCTTCTCATCAAGGCAAAACCCTCTGGACCATAGAATCCTGAAGCTCTCTGGCTTCCAGGCTTCAAGCCAGGGTCCTTGTGTGGAGGTCCAGCTTTTCTTTGCTAGTTCAGCTTCATTGTGGATGTAAAGCACTCACGGAGTGGTCTGCAGTGTTCCTTTGGCTTCAGCCCTTCCCCCTCACCCTCCCACACCTCTGTTTCTTTGTCACTCTCAAGTGCACGTCCTTTCTTTCTGCTGCCTTTTCTCTTCCTTTCTTCCTCTATGTCTCTCCCCCCCCCCGTCTTCCCTCCACGCCTTTCTCTTTCTTTCTTCTGTCTCTAAGCCCTCCTTTTTTTTTCCAACCTCCTCTCCTCTCCGCTCTTCCTTTCTGCCTCCCTCTTGATCTCTGGATCTCTACCCCTCTCTCGATCTCTGGATCTCTGGATCATCTCTCCAGTGTGAGCCTTGCTATTGGCTCAAAGGCTGTCAGTTTTGCGAGTGAATACCCCTGGCTAATTAGCATCTCATGGCGGGAGCATTCCCTCCCTCAAGCCCCCAGAGTGAGCAAAGGGAGGAATGAGATGCCCAGAGCCTGTCAGGGGCATTGTGTGTAATAAGGGCCATCCTTCAAGTCACTAGCTCATTTCCACTCACTCTTTTATCCTGGTGTGCCTCCCCCACCCTTTCATGTTGAAAAATTTCCCAGCTTAACATCTCATCAAAAGCCTGTCTTCCCTCTGTCCATGCTTGATCTGGAGACACTAATTCTTGCATTTATGTGTTCTTGTTGTAAAAAGAATACATGTTCATCACAGAAAATGTTGAAAGTATGAAAGAGTATAAAGCAGGAGGGGGAACGCTCCCTACACTGTAACCCCCACCCCTGGAGGCTGTTGTTTTTGCTGTGTTTCCCACCCAGCCTGCTAGCATTGGGGATGGGGGCTGACTACCCATGTAATTCAGCTGAGGGTCCATTTTCACCAGAGTGCTGAAGAGAGGTTTCTAATTTGCATCTACTGTAAAGTTGGAATGATGCAGATTTCCCCTTTGCCCCCTTCTCCGCACAGTGTGGGACACAGGAAAGTAGAGCCCTTGCAAGGATGAGTTTCAAGCAGCCCCAGCCTTCCATCTTCTCCAGCTCTCCACAAGAAGGACACATCCAGGGGTCATTGAATTAGCTGTTGATTCGCTTGCTTGGTTGATTTTTTGTCTGTAGTGTATACACGAGTGTGTGTTCATATGCACATGTACCTGTTCGTATGTGTGTGTGTGTAAATGTGGAGGCAAGAAGTCAAAACAGGGTCTCTCGCTATTGCTTCTCACCTTATTTTCTGAGATAGGGGCTCTCTGAGCCCAGAACTCCCTGATTGATTGGAATAGTGAGCCAGCATGCTACAGAGCTCCCCCTGTCTCTGCTCTCTGGCTTTCCTGTGGAAACCAGTATGCCAGACTTTCTACCCATGCTTGAGCTCCAAATTCAGACCTTCCTACTTTCACAGCGAGTGCTCCACCCACTGATCCATCTTCCCAGCCCCAAATCCTAGCACAGTGAGGACTGGTCCTATTGAGAGGAGAGAAAAAGGGCATAGCAGCAGGGGGTGCTTAATCTGGAATGAAGATTAAGATCATTGCTAGCTGCAGAACAAGGAAATTAAGTGATTGTCACAAATAACCTAAAACAGCTCAGTGGGATCTGTGGAGATTTTTAACAGCTCTGTGAAACCTAACATCCATCTGCAAGTCAGAAAAGCAGGGGAGGGTCCTTGCATCGTTTCTGCATTAAACAAGCAAACTTTTAACTGATTGACATCCAGGGATGCTGACTGACCTCTGCCTTCAATTAACTCAGTTTGAGATCACGACTGTATGGAGCATAGCTTGGCTTTCATAATCTGAGAAAATAAGAGTTTTAAAGGCACAATGAGGCAAAAATGTCTTTGTGTGCACAGTGTGCAGAAGAGAATAACGTGGCCTGGGAAGAACCATGTCACCCATGAAGAACGAGAGTCTAAGTATGCCTGTAGCTATCCCAGATGTACAGGTGTGCAGGAAGCTACTAAACCATGAGGCGAAGCATTAACCTGTGTGTTTTCAGAAATGAACTTGGCATGGAGCCTGGCTGAATTCTTCTCTTCTGCCTTTTGTTCTGAAATTTGCTCCTAAAAATTTAGGTAGAAATGTACTTAGATTTAACTTTGTCTTTTTCCTGCTCTTCAGTATCTCCCCTAAAGCTTCCCTCTGCCTTTCCCACAATGCCAGAAGAAGCAAGCCTGAACTTAAATGAGCCTCCAGCTGGCAGCAGCTCCCAGGCCTCCATGGAGAGATGGACCTGTTCACAGGTCATTCAGCACATGAGGAGGAATCCTCACACAGAATTCTGAGGATGTACCTGGGGAGTGTGAGGAGATGGTGGACTGCTTCCAAAAGCAGAGAATTTTAATGAGGTCTGATGAAAGAAGTCAAAGATTGGGTCAAATTTCAGAAAATTGAGGACTAGGAAGCAAGTTTCTAAGTTAAAAGAAAAGTCACTTTGGCCTGAGAGAAAAGAGACAGGATCACTATAAAGTGGCAGTTAATGGGTGGAAAGCGGCCTGGAAGGTTCTAGACCACACTCTTTACCCACCCAGATTACCTTTCTTCTTGTCCCAAATAATTCACTTATTTTAGGATCCTATAGGGACATCTTATTTATTTTACTTTAGGGTTTGGGGGAAGGGCGCAACTGGGGTTTGAGTTAGAACCTAGAACTTGCATGCACTCTGTCTCTGAGCCATGTCCCCAGCTCTTTTTCTTTTCTTCTTCTTCTTTTTTAAAATTATTTGTCCATTTTCAAAAATGTTATTTGAACTACAGTGAACATAAAACCATACCTCTGCTATTTACTGCAACCAAAGCTACTCTCCAGCCAAATTCTGGCAGTGAGCTACCCACCACCAAACTATAAGTTTAGAGGAGAAATTACTAACAGTGTGGTGGTTGGGAAAAAAAAATGGGCCCCAAAGGTAGGTATGACTTGGTTGGAGTAGGTGTGGCTTTGTTGGAGGAAGTGTGTCTCTGTGGGAATGGGATATGAGGTCTCCTATGCTCAAGCTATTTCTAGTGAGACAGACCATTTCCTGTCACCTGCAAGATGTAGGACTCTCAGCTCCTTCTCCAGCACCATGTCTGCCTGCATGCCACCATGTCACACCATGATGATAATGATCTGAACCTCTGAAATTGTAAACGAGCAATCTCAGTTAAATGTTTTCCTTTATAAGAGTTGCCTTGATCATGGTGTCTCTCCAAAACAATAAAAACCCTAACTAAGACAAACAGCCAAGCTTGCCTTGAAGAAACAGCAAGGCCATGTGGCTGATAAGCTTCAAAATAAACGAGATGTAAAATGTGGAGATGAATCCACATGTAGTCTTTTTTAAGAAATAGATAATTGTAAATAGCAGAGGAAAAGATAAAACCCAGATGGCATGTAAAATTGAACCCTCCTGATTACTCAGCCAATGAGGGGATCTGAGTTCAAGGTTATGAAAATTGTGCTCTGTGCTCAATCAGCATTCTCACCATTCTGGGCTGAGAACCAGATATTTGCAAAGTCCTCAAATAAACTGCCTTGCTTTTGCTGCCCCGAGTTTCCAGTGATTACTCTGTATGTGTGTGTGTGTGGGGGGGGGTACTCAAAACACTCAAATAAGCTTGTATTTGGCAACTGAAATTAATATCTGATTAAGTCTAGAGATAAAACCAGTAGAGGCCAGATGCATACAGGAAAATTCAACCTTGACTTTGGAGTGAGAAAGAGAATGATACACAGAAACACACACAAAGAAGTATTGGTGTAAGTAGGCAACATAGCATGAGCACAGGTCAATGCTGTTAGCGACGGTTGCCAGGACCAGTGCCAGCCACACTTCCTGAGAATCTATCATGGCATCCTTGAGCATGGCAATACTTAAAATTAGGAGAATTAAACTTTGTTTCCAAATCACTTATTATTATCTTTGTTGTTGGTTAATTGCACATATATGTTATATGACATATATACATATACATATTTATTTATGATATATATGATCATAACAAGCATGTCTTTAGGTGTGAGGTGCTATAAAATTGACAAGTCACATTGATGAGGAATTCTCACACAACAGTAATAAAGATCAATGAAGGGTTCATCATCGTATATCTAATTTATGTTACCTACCTATCATATATTTGTATTCACACATACAAATATATGAAGTATGTGTATGGAGAGAGAGAGAGGGGGTGGAGAGAGAGAGGGAGAGAGAGAGGAGAGATCTTTCAGAGCACACAGTCACAACACATGGTGGCATACGCCTACCACCCTAGCACTCAGGAGGCTAAAGCAGGAAGACTGAATGTTCAAGGCCAGTCTGGACTAGAGAATAAAGTCAAAACCAGCCTGGTGCGTAAAGAAACTGTCTCAAAACCTTAAACCTTGGGAAAGGTGTGTGGCTCAGTAGCAGAGAACTTGCTCAGTGTGTGCAATGCTCTGGATTCCCTCTCCAGCATCACAAAGAAAGGGAATAAAAGCCAAGTACGCACTCTTTGGAGCTCACAACTAGTCCACAGCATTTACAGTCACTAAAAGAAGCCAGTGTACAATTTCATCATGTCTAGCTCTTGCTTTCTCCTTAGCTTATTTTCCTTTTTTTTTTAGTTCAAAGTTTCTTTTTTCTGAACAAAGGATTGAAGAAGGAGAGAAATAAAACAGAATAATGAGAAAAGGACAAAGGAAATGAAGACTACGCAGTCAAAACAACATCCTGTTCATCTCCATGGGGTTTCATTGCAGAGAGGAGACCGCTTTCATGGACAGTATGAGGATGGGTATTTGCATAACCAGTACGCTCAACTATGTATACTGTGGGGAGACCTTACTGGCTCAATAAAATCAAGAGTTTCTCAGGCTTGTGTTATGATGGGGAGGCAGCTGAGAAAATGAATCGACTTAATAGGAAGTTATAGAGAAGCTATTCTTCCCTCGCCCAAATGAGAGACTCAAACAGTTTGGGTTGGAGGGCAATGCTGCACAATGTTTTCAATGGCAGACACCCGGCTTTTGTTGCCTCTTTACAAGATGATAAATATTCATGCCTGTGAATTACCACTCACTAATGGCCCTATATTTGGCACACCTGTTGTGGCTCATCTCAGAAACAGCAGTGACAGCTTAGAATGACAATGCTGGCAGGTGTTAACAATGGGATATTGTGCCAAAACCAAGGAAACAACAAATTTCAGGATTCTCCATGCAATAGAGGTTTTCCACAGTGTCCATCCCTACATGACATCCATCATCAATATGGCTCTAGTTTGTTCTAAAGTATAAAGGATCCAGAATCTTTTAAGACAGCTCTCAAAATAGACCTTACACATTTTTCATTCTGTTTTTGTTCTGTGTTGGTTGGAATTATAGGCTTGACCTCTGTGGTCAGCCTTTCAAATTTCACACATCTGCTTTCTCTCATCCATGATGGACAGGTTGGCCATGTGCTAAAAGCTACCTGACTCTTCTGTTGTGTGTTTATAGAGTAGCAAGAGCAATAGTGTTCTCTTGTAGTGAAGCTTCTTAACAGCCATGCTAACACCTAGGCATGTTTAAGGGAAACACCCTATGCACTGTGGCTGCCCTGAACATTGGAGGGTATGTATCTGACTCTATCTCTACAGCAACCCTAGCCCCCTTCTATTAAGACAACTAAAATGACTCAATTTTGCTTTTGCTAAATGCCCGCCAAAAGCAAACTGTAGTGGCATTTCATTTGTATTTTAATAAATAAAGCTTGCCTGAAGATCAAAGAGTAAAACAACCCCACTGGTCAGTCTTACAGATCAGGCAGTAGTCACACACACCTTTAATCCCAGTAGCCAAACTACTTGCCATAGAAACTGGGTGGTGCATGCCTTTAATCCCAGCCCTAGAAAGGAATATAAAACAGGTTCGGTGTCATTCTGAGATTCCTAGAGACAGTTCTTCAGAATGAGTTATAGAACAGTCAAAGATACCCAGAGAAACTCTGTCTCAAAAAAAACAAAAATTAAAAATAAAAATAAAAGAAATAGAGTAAAAAAATTAAAGTCACATTAAGATGAAAAGTATACAGAGAATCTGGATAATGGTACGTTATGTTTTCTTTGAGTTGTTTGAATGCTGAAGAAGGAGCAACAGCTGCTAAATGACATTTGCTTCTGGGTTAATTCAACATATATATTTTGAAAATGTCTTGACTTCAAAATTGAAGTCAAAAGTTGTGTTACTCTGAAGAAGAGGTTTTGTTATTGTTCCCATAGATTCATTCTGGGTTGAGCTGCGGATTCATTCTGGGCTAAGAAAAATAAGGTTTGTTCAAGGAAGACCCCCTGAAAAATCTCCAACAGAAATAGAAGCTCAGATGATCCAATGCTTCAGAACACCTCTGTTACAGTTTCCTCTGTGTTCTCCATCCAGAACAGCCTCAAGAATGTCAGCTGAGATGATCCAGGTTCACAGAAAACTCCAGTCAGGACTTGGCCATAATTCTTAATTTTCTTTGAGTCCGCATAAGATTATCAGTGCTTCCCCCCCCCCATTAGCACGTAGTAGCCTACAAAACTATTACCATATTCTCCCAAAAAATGGATTATGAATGTTTGGCTTTGCTTAGAATGTGTTATAAGTTGTTATTAATAATGATTAGGAAAAAAAGATGAACAAAGGAGATTAAATTCAGAGTTCTTATTTTGAAAAGAAAAAAAGGGGAAGTATTGTGGGATAATATTCTTGTACCCTGTAAAGATTTGTCACTTGTATGTTTAAAAAAATGCTATTTGGCCAGGAGAAAAAAGGTACCAATCCACATCATAAACATAGATAAGAATTATTATTATAAGGGTTTATTTAACCTGTAAGCACTAGTTAATAATAAGCCTGAGCTAATAGGCCAAACAGTTTATAATTAATATAAGCCTCTGTGTTTCTTTGGGACTGAATGTCTGTGGGAATGGGCAGGATAGAAATTTCTGTCTACAGCAAACTTGAAACTTGTTGAGAATACCTGTTTTGAGTGGTTGAAGAGAGGGAATGTGCTATATTCATAGTCTAAGTACAATGTTGAACACCAGGTCTACATCCATTAACTTCACTGTCAGGACAATGGATTAGGCATCTAAGTGGAGTGGAATAGACCAAATGAAACCCCTGTCATCTGGGGAACTTTTAGCTTACCTGAATTTTCTCAGTGTACTCATTACTTCTTGAGGTCATCTTGTTTACTTAGGTAAATGTTTGTTACTATCCAACTCTCAACTAACAGAACTTCTCTTTGTTAGCTTTGACTATCAGCTTGGCAGAGCATAGACTCCAAGGAGAAGGGAGCCTCAACTGTGGAACTGCCCAGAGTAGATTGGCCTGTGGACATGTCTATGGAAGATGTCTTGATCATTAATGGTTGTAGGAGGGCCCAGACCTCTTTGGGCAGTACCATTCTCTAGGCAAGTGGACCTGAGGTGGATAAGAAAGCTAGCTAAGGATAAATCAGATGGGAGTTAGCTAGCAAGCATTACTCTCTATACCTACTACTGTCTAGGTGGAGGTTGCTCATTTGTTTCCCAGCTGCCCAGACCCAAAAACTCACATAGAACCAATACTAATTACAACACTTTTGGGGCAATAACATAGGTGTATTTCTAGCTAGCTCTGATGTCTTAAATTAACACCTTTCTATTAATCTGTGTATTGTCATGAGGCTGTGGCTTATCAGGCAAGGTGCTCGGATCTGTCTCCTTCTTCAGTTACATGGCATCTCTTTGACTCTACCTTGTTGTGGGAGGTCCTTCCGCTCCTCCAGCCTATAGCCACTGAGATACCAGCCCACTGGGGCGTGGTCTCTCTCCCTTTAAAAAAGTGACTACTTCCCTTCTCGCTCTCTTCGCTTCCTGCTCCGTTTCCGGAGACTAGACTCCTTCCTGATTGTGCAGAGGGCTGTTGTCTGGGATGGTTATCTGTAAGTTTTTTTCCCCTTTAAATAAATATCACACTATTAATCATAATTCCAAACTGGTGTTGCATTGTTTGCAACTTATGCCTTCACTACCTACCTTCTCTATATATCTTTATTTAGATTTCCCACCTAGCTTTACACTGCTAAGCTGTTGACTGCAACAGGTTTATTCGTCAACCAAAAAAAGTAACACATACACAGAGGGACATCCCACATCACTATTATACTTCTCTGACTGTGAGTACCTTTACATAGGATAGCAAGGAGGTCTGATTTCAAGTTTCTGCCCTGATGTCCCTTACTACAAAGCTGAAAATAACTCCTTTAGTTTCTTTTGGTCATGGCGTTTGTCACAGCCACAGGATGAAACTGAAACATAACTAAGACTGATGACTGGAAGTTATTGGCCATGTTCATGACCACAGTTCTTACACATGGGACAGAATGGAAAAAAGGATGTTCACACATTTGTGAGAGCATATGTCATGTGTTCCTTGTGCACAATCCCAGATAGAAGAACCAAGACACAGAGTATGGATACACAGGATATGCCCATACTCATACAACCATCTCAGCTGACCCCTGATTCAGATACATGTGATACATGTTTAAAATATTACTTGTTTTAGTTTAGATCATGAATGTTCCTCCCAAAGACCCATAGGTTAAAATCCGTGGTTGCCAAATTTGGTCCTGTAGGTAGAGTATGATGGGGAATCTATCTCACTGAGTGGGAGGAAGCATGTTCTTGAAGGAGATTGTGAAAGCCTGATTTGCCTCTTTTGTTTCCTTGTCATGAGTTGAGTCACATGCCACTGGCTATCATGTGTCACCTGGCCATTGACCCAACACAACAGACCAAATAGTCATGAATTGTAACTATCAAAACCACACACATTTAACTCTTTTATTCATAGAGTTTATATCAGGCACTTCTTGCAGTAATGGAAAGCTGGTCATTATGGCTGTTAGTATCTCCATGAGATTTTGTCAGCAGCAGGGTTGCACAATAGAAACTGAATCCTTTTCCCTGCTTCAAAACGCTTTACTTTCTTACTGCCAAAGCCTTGGGTGAGTGGCTCTCAGCAGGATCTTATAGCAGTCTGTACATGCACATGTTCCCACCAGCATCCATAGTGTTTCCTTAACTCGGAGTTCCTTCCTCCTCTCTAGTCCCTTGTTAGGAATAGATACCCAATTAGGAAAGAGCTCCCCACTTCTGACCCCAAGGAATGAATGGTTCCCTCTTTTTATGTCCAATAGGTTTGTGTGGCTGTTAGTTCTGACTCTAAATAGATATTCAGCAGTGGACCCCATGCATGTATAGGGCAGACTTGAAGATGAAAATGAGAATTATTTGACTTGTAATGAATCTCTGGCCCAAAGATGATCATCCTGTGGATTGTGAGCAGGAATTAGTGACATCAAGAGATCCTGTTCTTTGTCCCAGGGACGCTCCTCACACTCAACATTTGTTAGCAGCTTTTCACAATCAGCTCTATCTTTCCTTCCTTCTGTCATGCCTTTCTCCCTCCCTCCTTTCTTCCTTTTTTCTCCCCTTCTTCCCTCCCTCTCTTTTTACTTTCTTCTTTTCTTCTTCCTTTTCTTTCTCCCTCTTCCCCTTCCATCTTCCTTTCTTCCTTCCATCGTTCATTCTCTTTCCTTCTTTCTTCCCTGACTTTCCTCCAATTTTGCTTTAGTTGTCAATTGTTTTGATGATCTTAGAGCAAAAGCCCTGATCATAAAACCACAGGCTTTACTCCACTTGCAATGAGACCCAGCTTGGAATTTTGTCTTATGTGATTCATTATTAAAAGTCAATCATTGACAATATATAGATGGTTCTTTGGGAAGTAGATGTTCCTATCTCAGCTAATAAGAATTTGACCAAGGATGCTCCATAGTCTTTGTACCCATTGTTTATATAATCAAAATATTTTTCTTCCAGATAATAAAGAATTAATTTCTAAGTGAAAATAAATTATTAATGGCATGGCTTGTTGTGTATTTCCAGTGATTTTAAACTGAAGTATCTGAGGTTAGGGTATTCACCCAGTATCCATTTGTGTTGGAAGTAAGTAACCCAGTCAGACAGAAATGAAGTAAAGCTGATCTTCCCCCCTGCAATTTCGGAGATACAGAGAGCAGCTTTTGTGCTGGGATCACATTGTAGGCCCTTGCTCAGTGGACCCCATAACTGAATGCTTAAGTGGACCATGCATCAGTACACTGCATGCTCATCAGCAGTCATGGAATCTACAGTGTTGCCTGAAAACTAGCCATCCTCCTTGAGAGGAGATTTGACCGGACACATCAAATTGCTTGTGTAACATCTGTTTCATTGCAGTGGCAGAGAGCTGGATACCAATGGAAAATCTGTTTCCCTAGATAGGATATCAGCAAACCAATGGGTCTCAGAGGCAGGAGTGAGTAGTTCTACCTGTGATAAAATCTGGGGACACAGGACAAAGAATAATCTTGTAGTATGATGATAAAGGGTCTGGAAGGAGGTGAGGTGGATCAGTGGATAAAGAAATCTGCCATGTCCTCAGAGGCACATGTTGAAAGGTGAGGTTTGACTTCTACAAGTCATTCTCTGACCTCCACATGTACGCCTTGTCTTGTGTGTCACCCCCACAAGCAAGCAAATAAATGTCAAATTTTAAAGCAAATGTATATGGGGGTCTACAAGTCCTATAAACTGAGCAAACATAAATCACATCAATGCATGTAGCCCTCAACAGGATGTTTGCTTATATTCTTTATAATACAATAGTAATCCAAAAGATCTTTTCATATTCTGCTGCTTTTTATTAGCTCTGTGCTTCAACAATTGTGTACATGTGTACAGTTCATTCTGATTTCTGATCTTCTTCCCTTTCTTCTCTTCCTCCCACTCTGTCGTCCCCACCTCCCTAAAAGTCCCTTCTGCATATTCATGTCTCTGTTTTGTTCAGTGGTCCAGTGAGTTTGACCTGGGCTGTGTGATCAACTGTTTGGAACTGTCCACTGGAGATTGGTGGATTTCCCCAGTGGGTATGAAACGGAACAAAATGGCGCTTCCTTTCCTGGAATCCATTAACAGTAAACAGTTTAGCAGGGACGACTGCAGAAGCCTTTACCTCACCCATGGCTGACTGCTAGTAGGATAAACCTGGTGCAGACCTGGCACAAGGTCGCCCAGGCTCTGTGAGTTTGAGATTTTAATGGCTGCCATCCCAGAAGACAGCATTTCACACCACTTCTCTATTTTCTGGCTCTTGCTTTTTTGTCCCTTCTTCAGAGATGTTCCCTGAGCCTCAACGTCATGCTTAAATTATCTTATTTGGGGCTGAGCATGCAACTTCCACTCCTTCTCAGGACCTAGAGCATCCCTACATCTCTGCATTCACCACTCCTCACTACAGAGAAAGGTTTCTCTGATTAAGGCTGGAAATAGCATTAGCTTCTGGGTATAAACATAGATATTTAGAAGGCAGTGTGATGGTGTGTCTATTTAGTTAAAACAGCCTAAGTTCCTCCGTAAGGCCATGCTAGCGGTGTCAGGCAAGAGTGTTTTCCTTTTATTCTGCTTTCGGAGTAGGACGGGATGTTTGTGTATATGCTGTGTTGGGGGCTCAGACTTGTGCACATGCTAGGCAATCACTCCACCATTGAGCTACAACTATACACCAAAAAGCATCCTTTAAAATGATAGACAAAAAACACAAATTTTTATAATGGCCAGAGGACATACACCAGGGCATCTTATTACTGTACAGAAAATAAACATTAGTGATACACACATATATTACTTTCTCCAGGATTCGTTCGTTCGTTCGTTCATTCATTCATTCATTCTCTCTCTCTCTCTTTTTCTCTTTCTCTTTCTCTCTTCCTTCTTCTAACCATCTTCCCTCTCCCTTTCTCCCTCTTGACTCATGTTTTAAGCTTAGTTTTCTGGAATTAAACACGGAAATTGACCTAGTGTCTTCCCATTTTGATGGAGTTATTTTATGAAGAATTTTTAATCAGACCACCTGAAACCAGGTCACTGTTCACAGTTCACTTCCTAAAATCTGGTTGTTTATTTTTTGCAAAGTAACAAGAACCTTTAAATAATAAACCTTTAAATAATAATAACATTTAAATAATAATTGTTGAGTACAGAAGACCAGTCAGGCTCTTCAGAGGCAACAGAAGGGGAGATTATTTTCATTTTTCTTGCCTTAAACCCACCAAGAGCAGCTTTATGTATTATTTATCTATTTTCAAATTTAATTAATAGTTTTAGAAATAATTGCATAATTTCTATGGCTATAGAGCAGTCTGCATATGGATAATAAGGCATAGTAGTATTTATAAAATTTAAAGTTTTCAATAAATAATGACATTCAGAAAGTCCCAAAGCACTTAGAATTATATTGGAAGTTAGAGGAACAACTGATCACAAAGCCATGTGTTCACAGGGAAGCTAGAACAGAAGTCATGCTCCCTCAGTCAGCCCAGGCATGGAAACTTGCTTCTCTTAGGGTGGCTCTGTAGGTGCAGAATCCTAAAATAACCACTTTTCCAGGGTGCCAGAGTCTTTCCTTGTTTACTGTAAAACCTTTTAGGGATAACAGAGGGAAGTTTGCACTTGGGGCAGGGACCAGCATCACCCACTGCTCCCTTTCATCCTTTGGACATGTCTGACTTTTTGTTGGGACATTTGTGGTTATTCTGAGGCGTCAGTCCTAGATTCTGATTCTCTCGGTTCAAACCCTCATGCCCCCATTCATTCCCTGCATGAACTCTGTGCAAATCACTTTCCTTCTCTGTTGTGAGTTTAGGTGTCTCCAGGGAACATCAATCCTCTTACTGCCACATGCTGTGTGAAGAGCAAAGCACCTTTGGACAGAAAACTTCAGGCCCCACTGTGGGGTGGCAGGATTTGCTGCAGGGAAGGCTGGGGGCCGGACTGGGTAGATAGAAGGATTCAGCATCAGAAAATGCCCCCATGTGAGCCAATGGGTGGACATTCAAGACAGCTCAACATCTGGGATGGGAGAAGAGGTGGAGAGTGAGCTCTCTTTCGTAAACAAGTATTTGAGTCTTGTCCACAGAATGAGTATCTCTCCAAAGTTCTGGTCCCTAGGGTTGGCAGAGTGGCCTTGTCATAAAGGAAGACTCCATTATGGTGCCATGGTGACAAGTGTCCTGACTCTGAAGAGCATCAGAACCTCACAGACTTCCCTGTGCACAATTCACCTGGCTGCTTACTGACATTATTTATTATTTTCCTAAGTTTTCTTTGACACTGTTGGTGCATATGTATGTGTACATACAGAAATCAGAGGGTAGCCTCTGCTGGTGTTTCTTAGGGGACATCTATGGCTTTCTCTTTTCAGAGGGGATGGGGGCATTTTGCTGGCCAGAGGTTCTTCCTCCCCTACCTCTTTAGCACTAGGGTTGCAAATACAAGGCACACACTCAGTTTTTTAGGTAGATTCTGGGATCAAACTCAGATCCTTTATGCCTGCGTGACAATATATTACTGGCTTAGCTATCTCCCAACCTTGCTGATTTTCTTTATAATGTAATACTGATTACAAGCAAGACATTTTCCTTAGTTCTTTCTATCAAAGGAAAATCCAGTGAGGTCATGGAGAATCCCATGCTTGTGACAGTCAAGGCAGACGTCTGGGTGGCTTGGGGCTACTAGATACCTGTGGCTGGCTTCAGAAGTGGGTCAGTGTTGTGAAAGGCTCTTAACTTATAGGCTCTATGAGAGCAGGATGGAATGGCAGGCCACCTGGTTGGTGTCACAACTCAGTTTCAGGGCTGAGGAACACATGGTATTCCAGGACCAGTGTAAGCAATGATTTCTTCCTCTGTCAAATTGAGGGTGCTAATGGCAGCCATAACCAGACCCTGGAATTACCTTGGGAATAGTTCCTCTAACTCAGGTTGGTCCTCAGCCAACTCAGGCAATATGTGAATACATTCTTGTATGTACAGTTTGTCATTCCTAGCTGTGATACCAAAAATTCGACTGGAGACAGGGTGACAAAGAACAGCGGCAGCATGTTCATGGTCAGTTTCTCCCTAAAATTTTTCTTCTATCGTTCCTCTGGTCTTCCCAATGCCTTCTAAGAAAATGCACTGGAAGTGAATACAGATTCTTGGTGAATGGACAGTCTTAATCCAGCACAAATCCTCCGGGATGGTAGGCTGTGTGAACACCCACTTGATACGGTCTTAATGTTTGTCCTTCCACAAGGACCTCACATAGATAAAACCTCAGGTTGGAGTTTTGCCAGGCTGCCCCAGGGGACAAGCACACCGTGGGTTATTTGTGTTTTCAGCCCTTGGAAAGCACATTCTTATGCACCAGCACACACGGCTTCAGGATGCTTAAAACTTGAAGCTGCACTCAAGGAAAGTGAGAGTTGCCAATTCCACGATTCCCAAAACAAACCGAAGGAATGTGGAGTGGTTTCATAACAGCAAGCTTGTATTCTCCTCCTCACCTTGCAGAGGACGAATCTGGATGGAAAGACAGGTGAGGCTGCTGCCTCTGGCAGGGTCTCATTTGAGATGCTCAGCAGGTAAGCAGGATTTTTTTTTTTTTTTTAGCAGGATCAAATCCTAAGATTTTAAACCCAAACCCTCCAAGAGCACAACCAACAGACTCTCAAGGACAAAATGATTATCTCAGATCTCCAGAAATGGAGTGGTACACAGAACGGCTCGGGGAAGGGAAAAACCACTTGTGGATTTAGGCTGCCCCAGTTTCTCCCTCACCCCACACCCAAAATAATATCCTTCCCTTGCTTGCTGGAGACACTGTTTCGTGGCCAGACACGTTTTAGCTGAAAATTTTCCCCTCATTTATGAGAAACATTTTGGGGACCATAATGTTTTTGTTTCAATTCTTTCCTTTAAAAAAAAAAGATTCACAGGTTATTTTAAGTTATGCACTTTAGTTTTAAAAAAATCACAGCTCTTTATGGAGGTATGCCATGAAAAAGTAGAGAATGGGTTTGAATGAGTCCTCCAACATACCTTGGAGGTTTCAACAAGAAACCTGCTTCATGTTCTACTGCATCAAAATGATTGCCAAAGTTGTATTTATTAGAAGACATTAATATTTGAAGCACTGGAGAGGGCCATAGCTGTGAACTTCTTTATTTATTCAAACCACCAGTACTAATGGAGTGTGGGGCACGTGCTAGCCTTCAAGTGTGTAAGGTGAATTGAATAAAAGGCTTCCCCCTCTTCAGGGAGCTTTCTGGACTGGGGATGAGTGGTACCCAAGGGAAGCAGCCAGGCAGGGATGCAGGGATCTTTGATAGGAGCAGCTAAGGAAACATGCAGAAAGGTTGTAGCAGAGTGTGGCAGCAGACGGTTGTGTTTAGGTGTGGATCAAATTAAAATGCAAAATCACAGCCCTGTCAGGTTTAATTTCTCCTGTGAATCCATTCTCTCCAGCACCATGTCCTTTGCCACAAAAATTCTGAAACCCTTACTGCAGGTGTTGGGTTTATCTCCTAAGACAAGGATTCAGAAGGAGGGAGGACCAGCCACAGAGACCCCACTGAGATGATTTAAGCTGCACTAATCCCATCAACTGAAACTCAAAAGAGTCCAGGTGTTGGTTTCCCACCCTGGTATAGGAGAGGAATGGGCTTAACCAGGTACCATTGAGTCCAGTTGCCTGTTGAATAAAGGGCCAGAACATACCTTGATGAAAATTTTACCACATTAAATCATACTGTGAGAGGAAGGGGAAGTTGTTTACTTCATAAAGTGTTTTCTTTGAAAATGCAAGGTCCCAAGTTCAATCTCTAGAACTAATTGTGTGCGTGTGCGTGCGTGTGTGTGTGTGTGTGTGTGTGTGTGTATTCAAAGAATTAGAGAACTAGAGACAGAGGATCCCTGGAGTCCTAACTAGCCTAGATTTCTTTGCAAGTCACAATCCAATGGGAGAGAGACTTCTCCAATACCAAGTTGGGTGGCACCTAAGAAATGACAGTCAAGGCTGACCTCTGGCCTCCCCCCCTGTACAATGTACACACATATACACCTTCACACACACATAAACATGCGCACACACATACACACACACACATATCTACTAACAAGTGTGTAGACAGAGGCTGCTTGCTTATTCCCAGTCACCCAGACCTAAAATAATCACACAAAAGCTATATTAATTGAAACATTGCTTGGTCTATTAGTTCAAGATTCTTATTAATTAACTCTTACATCTTACATTAACTCAGAATTCTTGTCTGTGTTAGCCATGTGGCTTGGTCCCTTTTATCAGTGAGGCATTCTCATCTTGCTTCCTCTGTGTCTGGGTAATGACTGCATACTGAGCCCCTTTCCTCTTCCCAGAATTCTCCTATTCTGGTTGCCCTGCCTATACTTTCTGTCTAGCTACTGGCCAATTGATATTTTATTAAACCAATACAACTGACAAATCTTTACAGGGTACAAAACCATTGTTCCCCAGTACAAGTGGGCACAAGGAACTGTGTGAAATGGTATATTAGACTCAGCACATCATATGCCTAACATTTTTCTTTATTTACAAATGCAAACATCTATGAAAGTCTCACTTATTTTTTCTTTAAACTCAGGAATGAATTGCTTTTCCCTTGGAGATTGTTCCCGATACCACAACACAATAACATGTGACTTATAGCCCCCCAAAATGGAAATCATTGCTCACCATTCTGGAGGCTTAAAGTTCACAGTCAAGGCACTGGCAGATTCAGTGTTGGTGAGGATGAGGTCCCCACAGATGAGGTCTTCAGATGTCCTCACAGAGAGGAGGGATCATAACCAAGTTCCCTGTGGTCTTGTTAATAAGACCATTAATGCCTTTACCAGGAGCCCCACTCTACAATCTACCATCCCTGGAAAGGCTCCATCAAGTCATACTATTGCATGACTTGGTTTTCAATGTAATAATTCTGAGATCATAACCATTTAAAACAGAAATGACATTTACTTGTAGCACTACTGTCTTTCTGTTATGACCCAATGACCCTACCTGGAATAGGAGAGTCCTATTTTGGTGTGATAGTTCCCCATCACAGAACCTAACTTGATGGCAATTTGTTGGGTATATTCTTATTGAACTATAGGCTTGTCTTCTCCTTCCCCAGCCAGGAAATGGAACTGTACATCAAGGCCCTGATACACCAAGGGCAGCTCTCTGCCCATTCACTAGGGTGGGAGTAGGATCTCATTATCTCTGAGTTTTTGTCCTTCTATGTGTATGTGTCCATACACAGATATGAAAAACAGATAAAAACATAGACATGGTTAAAAACAGGGGTTTAGATATGACATAGAGGGATACAGACTAGGTACAAACATTACAGATAAAAGTATGTTTATACAATACTATAGATAAGAACTTAGAAAAGATATGGTTACAAACATAAAGAAATACAAATTAGGATTTATATATAGACAAAGAAAGACTATAAATAGGAAGATATATAACCAGAGAAATATATAGACACATGATAGGTGGAAGATAGATAATAGAGATTGACAATATACAGAATGGTGGGGCAATAAACAGATAATAAAATATACAGAAATAGACAACAGATAGATGATAGGTCAGTAGATAATAGAAAGATAAGTAACAGACAATAGATGACAGATGATAAAGAGATGACAGCTGTATGACAAATTGATGATTAGTAGATAGATGATAGATATATGGAGGATGATAGACAGATAGCCACTGTTGTTGCTGAACAAATGAGTAATAGTGCTCACAGATGATCTTAGTCCTTCTCTGTCACTGATGTCTGATTACAACCCCAAGCTTTTTTGGCACACTCTCCATGTTCCAAAGCTCTATAAAGATGGCTTCTTTTATTTGAGCTTCAGAAAACCCATTAATTAAGCATGCCAGGCAGGTATTACCATGCCCATTCTTAAGGCCCAAAGGATACACAGTCAGTGGGTGGGTCAGCCATCATCCGGACACACAGCTGTTCCCTCCCAGCTGTGGTTCTGTAGCCAATGCATCTAGTCTGTTGAAGTTTCACAGCTGTGACACATGACCTTACAAGACCCCACAGCATCTTCTAACTCCATTCCCCATACTATACTCAGGGAGTGTTGGGTGTCCTGCGTCCATCAGTCCTCAACAGAGCTCTAGACTTATGCCCAACTTGGCTCAGAACAGGAGCAGGATAAGCTCTTCAAAATTCTGTCACCACAGAGGGGTTGAGTTTCAATAATGAACTGTAATAAACAGAAAGGGAAACCCAATGCCCCAAAATAGCTCCACAAATGGAAAAAAAAGAGAAAGAAGTCACCTAACGATGGCCAAAGAACCCTAAATGAATTGTGTAACTTTTCCTCACTGCACGACAGTATTGATTTTTCTGTTTCACTAGGGAACACCTCACAGTTAACAGCCTTCAGGTTTGATTACACATCATGCTATACTGGACTCAGGTTGCTAAACATGGTTAGTCTTCTGTGGAGATGCTAGAGTTTCACTTTAGGAAGGAGAAACTGCAGCAAGGACCACAGATTTTTAAGGACCCAAAAGTACCACAGCCTCCTAAACACCATCACCAGTTGGAGAACCAAGTGTTCACACACATGAGCCTGTTGGGGACATTTGGGGACATTTAATATTCAAACCATGATACCTAATTAAAGAGAGTCTCATGTCCTCAGAGTAACACAGAAGGAACTAAGAATCTTCTCACACCAAGAATGATGCAACTTTCCTGTGCCATCTGGAATGATCCACAGACTTTAGTATCATTTTGGAAAAGTTGAGGAATGTATTTTCTTCTCATCCCTGAAATTCCCATCAGAACATTAGAGAAATATAATCATGAAAGATGGATGATACACGCATTCCATGTGAGAGGTTTGTCTTAATTAGGGTTACTGTTACTGTCATAAAACACCATCAGCAAATGCAACTTGGGGGAGGAAAAGGTTTATTTTATCTTATAATGCCAGGTTACAGTATATTACTGAGGAAGGTGAAGAATAAGGCATGGTAGGAACTGAAGCAGGGGTCATGGAGGAACATTACTTATTGACTTGTTTCTCTTAGCTTGCTCAGGCTTGTTTCTTATACAACTCAGAATCATCCATTCAGGGATGACACCATCCACAGTAAACTGAGCCTTCCCATACCAACATTAACCAAGAAAATGCCCAAAAGGCTATAGGTTATTTTAGCAAAAGCATTTTCTCAATTAATGTTCCCACTTCCCAAATGACTCTAACTTGTGTCAAGTTGACAAAACACGAACCAGGACAAGGTTGTGCAGAAAATGTGTACACTTAAGGGTATGCTGGGGAACTCCGGAGGTCGGCTTGCCTGCCCCTCCCCGACACTGAGACTACAAATACGTACCTCCACACAGGGCTTGCTCACTGGAGTTCTGGGGATTAAACTCAGGTGCTCATGATTGTGTGGTGCGCCCATTACTGACTGAACCATTTCCTCAGACTTCTGCTTGATAATTTCTATGAGTCTTATTAATCATTTTTAAATAAGTGAATCCTTGTAAGGACTCCTTGGAACAAGAAATTATAGCAGTAGCACAGCTCCCAAGCCAGCTACCACGTCCTGACTGGTGTTCTGGGCACTTTGCTCTGCTCTTCAGTGAGGTTCACTCCCCAAATCCTAATGGGAGATAGCACTACTATCTACTTTCATTTTGAGTCTCTTCTTTCCTTTCTGGCTTCAGGAGACTAGAGTTTTGTTAGGTGGGTCAACAGGATGAGTTCTGTCACATGACTTGCAGGCCATCTTTCCTGTTTTACCTCCCAGTCGTGATGACAAAGGAAGCTGTGTGTTCTACATCATACTCTTCAAAGATGGCAGCGTCTCCTTAGCATGAATCCCCGAGAAAGTCACCCCTTGGAACACAGCAACTGAGGGCCTAACATGAAAGATTTTTCTGTAGCATGAATCCCTGAGTCAATCACCCTTGGAACAGGCCTTTGATGCCCGAACCTGAAAGCTTTGTCCTACAAAGCAGCTGAGATCTGGGAGTCGTTTGTTCCTGCAAACTCACTTACTATGGCTAATCTATCCTTCAAACTGAAATTCCCCAAATCATATGCTGCCCATCCTCAAACCACACTATAAGAAAATTATGCCATCTCCTCTCACGTTGATAGGGTGGCAGACGTTTTAGGAGAGTCTTAATAGTATCCACAGCATTGGCGGACATGGCGGTGGCATAGCGACTGCAGAATTTACAGTGTGTTTTAGGTTAAAGCGTGAAGAGAAGCAGTCTCATGGTAAACCTCCTGATCACCATAGGCCTAAATGTTTCATCGTTAATTCATTCCTGGACTGGTGGTCTTTTCTATAATTACCTTGAACATTGGTAGGGCCACTTGGGATGAGGAAAATGGCTACTTGAACATCCCTCTAGCAATGCTGACTTCTTTTCAACCTAGTCTAGCCAAGCTTCTCTTTTCCATAACACTGGTCAATTAAGACTTAGGATGAAGTATTATTTTCCAGGAGATCCAATTTAGAAAAAAAAAATAGTCTGGTCTGGATGCTTTAAGTACTTCAAATTCTCATTCTTTCTCTCTCTCTTTTCTTCCTCCCCCTGCCCTTCCTTCCCCTTCTGACTTTCCTGTGTGTGTGTGTGTGTGTGTGTGTGTGCACGTGTGTGTGTGTGTGCTTGCACTTGTGCATATGTGTGTTTATATGGCCATTGTGTAAATATGGGTAGAAAAAGCAGAGAATAAAAATGCCAAGGACAAACTGAGAAATCAAACTAAAAACCATCTTTGGCTTTTATTTGAGCCCCATTTGGGGAAAAAAAAAGACTCCATTACTTCAACTTGTCTTTAGTACATATGAGTCGAATACCAATGAAAGCATATTAAAACATAAGGAAGAAAGAATGCAAAATGCAAGCAAATCCATTTGTCTTGTTTTATTTCATTTGGAGAATAATGGACTCAAATATCCACTCACCACATTTTCTCCTACGTTAGAGGACAACTCAGGATGCTCTCCTCAACGTTCCTTATGGCACCAACTCCAGTCATACCAAATACCCAGCAGAAACAACCCAAAGGAGGAAAAGGTTATTTTGGCCCACAGTTTCAGAGGGTTCTGTCAGTAAGTTTAGGCAAAGCATAATGGTGGGGATTTCTACAGTGAACGAGAGCTGTTCATTTTGACAACAGAGACAGGAAAGAGAAAGGAACAACGCACATGTAAGGATGTTCCTCCAGAACCTATGTCCTTCTGCTAAACTCTGCCTCCTAAGTATATACGATCTCACCAAACAGTCCAACCTCTGCTACACCAAAGGGTGTTTTGTATTTAACTGGCAACTCTTTGACAGGCACACAGACACATCTGAGACGCCTTTCCTCTTCTGCCATGGCATCCTCACAATCACTCTCCACCACACACACACTCTGGACAGCTGGACATCTTCTGTGTTTCTCAAATCCTGCCTGCATCCATCTCCCTTGTGACTGGGCTGCAGCTGAGAGGCGAGGCATGTGGGAAGCATTTTACCCAGAGGCAGCTCTTCTCTGTCAAGGGTCAGCCGGCTCCCTTTCAGTTTCTGTCTACTCGCAGCTGTCCTTACATACCCAGTAAGAAAAAGCAAATTAATGCAAAGTAAACCACTTCAATACGATCATATAAATGAAACTATTAGGGATAGCAGAGATGGCTATCCCATCAGTGGGTAAAAGCACTTGCAACAAACACATGGCTAAGGTTGAATCCCCAGCACCCTTATTAAAGCTGGGTGTGGCTGTTTGTACACCCATGACACCAGCACTACTTGGGGAAGAAAGGGGAGGGTCACTGGGGCTTTCTGTATTCCAGGCTAGCTCTAGGTACAGTGAGTCAATCTGGCTTTAGGAAACAAGGCAGAGAGTGACAGAGCAAGACACCCAATGTCCTCTGTCGGTCCTCCTCGTGCTCCTGGGCACACATATCCCCTCATACAAGGGTACATATACCACACATAGGCACACACATAGGCACACAGACAGGCAGACACAGAGATACATACATACACAGATACCCATTAGCTACCCTGCTCCACTACTCTCTGCCGCATTCCCTTGCCATGAGCTCAGTGTAGAAGGTGTGGAGAACTGAGACTAGCCTTTGAAAAGGTTTGGACCAGAATGCCCATCGTACTATAGAAAGGCAGGTAGCAAAAGATGAGAGGAAAGGGAACACGACTTGAGGAGACACTGCAAATTGTGGAACTGAATAAATTTTGAAATTATACTTTGTTGGTATTTTCAAACTTGTCTGTGCTCTAAAAGGGCGTTACTAGTGAGTAAACTAGATGTTCTTGTCAGGTGGGGTGGGAGAGTCTTGTGTTCATTCAATCACCCTGTAACCCCTAGGCATGCATTCATTTCCACGAGCTCTCAGGACACTGCTGGACTCCTCACTGGAGGGTCAGACTGTTTAGAGTCAGCATGTGGAGGTCCAAACACTGCATTCACGGCTTCCCTAACCAAACGGCCATTGCCTGGTCACTTTCTTTGCCTGATTCTCATGCTCTCTCTCTGTATATCAAAGGTAAATATCATTTGTGAGGGAGAAAAAACAATGTAGTGAGACTACGAGTGATTTTTAAATAGTCACACAACCTTAAATGCTTACTCTCATGCCCTGATAAATAGCTTCAGAATTTTAAAATGCATAGCTTCTCATTCTTAACCTGATCTTTCCACCAAGGACACAGAGGCCATCAGGCCTCTGTGGGGATATTGACTCAGCCATTTTGGTGTAGAAGCATTTAGTTAACGACCTAATTATGGATAACTGACGAAGAATTTTTTTTTGAGATACCTAGTTGTTTGCGCAAGAAAGTTACTTTGAAGTGTATCTTAGCTGTACACATTCTCCTGTTATTCTTGCTATTCTCCTTTGCATAATTTCTTATCCTTTCAGAATCACAGAAAAAGCAATTTTCCCACTGCTATTTTTGGGGGTGAATGTAGGGTTCTTTGCGAAAAGCAATATTCTGTCTTTCCCGGACTCCCACCAGCAGCCAAGTGCCTGTAATTTGGTTCAGTGAGTTCTCTTTTATTCACACGCATCGATTATTCCTTTAAAAACAAAATAATTTCCACTCACAGCCTTTCATCTGTTGATCTCAGCACTTCAGAAACTAATTAATCTCCACAATATGCCCGGATCAGCATTCCCCCCTTTGTTTTCAGATGAGCAAACAAATGCTAGGAAATTAGGCAGATCACTCAAGGTCAAACGACAAGGTTGCTACTGAGCCTGATTTGAACTCAAAATCCCCATCGCCAAGTTTAAGGCTTCCCTTGTATGCCGGTTGGTAACAGAGAAGAGAATTTATAGGTCTCCCAAAGGGCCTTCCTGATGAGCTAGCCTCCTGAGGCTCCAGTGGAGACACTACAAATTATTTCACCCATGCTTTTTGATATTTCCTGACGCAGGATGACATCGAGTACAAATTGTCTCTCGTCGAAGCTCACGTATTGGGCACTTGCTCTCAGCTGACCACGCTGTTGACAGCTGACTTGCTCATATCATACGAGCGCCACTTTCCTCAATGTCCTTTAACCAGTGACGCACGCCTACCGAAGGAAATATTAGTAAGCAGCGCCTGGTTGGGGGAAGTGAGTCACTGGGAGCATGCTTCGCAAGGATGTGTCTTGTTCCTCACTCTTCCTAAGCTGCCGTGAAATGAACATCTTCACCTTGGAGCTCTATGTCGCTCCATGCCCAAAGTGGTAACCAAGGACTAAAGTCTGAAGCTCTAAGCCAGTGAAATATTTCCTCCCTGAAGTTCATCTCAGGTCTCTTGTCATAGTAACTTAATGGCAACACAGAGCAGATGATTCCCCATCTGCCTGGGATAGTTTACGTTATGCTGGTTCCCTAGTACAGTTACTAAGATGAGTCCCTATGACTACCCAGAGATCTAGTTAAAATGATTAACTGATAGCATTTGAACTATCTAGTGTAACACCATGGGAAAACTAAATGACTCCATTTTCTCACTCAGACTCAAAGCTGATATTTGCCAAAGATAGCGAGCACAGACTAGGTATGATGATAAACATCCAGGGGCGTGTGGATGGAAACTCAGGCAGGGAACACTGAATTCTGAAGATTCAGGCACCTCAACAATAAAGAACAACCAAGAGGTACTTGAGGTATGGGCAGGTCTTTCATAGTTTGCACAGTTTGAACACATCAAACCTCAAAATAGTGGGCATCACGTATGTTGCAAAGGCCCTTTTCCAAACAGACCTGGCAGACAGGAATAGTAAGCATAGCAGGAATTTCCAAAACATTCTGAAGAATGGGCACCCTTCTCTCTAGTCCCAGCATCCACGAGCTCCACCAAGGAGCACCTGAGTGGCACATGGAAAAAGACATCTTTTATTCTTCAGCAGTCTCCATAGTTGAGATCAAGCTGGTTGCCGTCCAAGGGACTAGATGTGTGTAGAATCATTTAATGGTGATGGGGGTAGTAGAAGAGATGACTTAGGAGAGAAAGCTCTCCTTGTGCAAATATGAGAACTGAAATTTGATCCTCAGCAACCATGAAAAAGTCAGATGTGAAGATGCACGTCCGTAACCCCAACCTTCAGGAGTGGGACAGAGAGGCAGATCTCCGAGCTCACTAGTTAGCCAATCCAGCCAATCAGTGAGCTCCAGGTCCCACTGAGCAATCTTATATACAAAACAAGGTGGAAAAGCAATTTAAGAAGATACCCAAAAGCCAGACTTTCATGGGTGCATGAATATACATTTCACACACACAACACACACACACACACACACATATACACAACACACACACCAATGACACTGAATGAGCAGCAAACAGCATTTATCTATAAAACATGCATCATTAATGTCTCTGCTGACCAAAGCCTAAAGAAAATCACAGTGGTGGGGGCAGGCAACCAACTCGCATGGGTGTTTCTGCTCAGTTGTGCCATAGGTTTAATGTCCACCATCCCTCAAAGACAAAAGATAGGGCCTGCTTGCCTGATTTAGAGATCATCTTGCTGGCAGCAATTATGGAAGACTTTTTCAGCCCATTGTTCTTCTGCATGAGAGGGTGGGTGAAACGGTTCATCCTTTGTCTGCTAATTCATCTGTCACACACAAAAATATGTTCCACGACATGGGACTTTAATTGTGCATCTATTTACTGACTGTAAACAATTAATTTATTTTTCAATTTTCTTGTCAGATTGAGAGATGTGTTTAAACCCTACGAAGGAAGGAGGGAGTTTAGCATATCATCTCAACCTCAAGGTTCCAATTTGGACCACCCTCTTAATATTTATGGGACCATCTACCCTGAGTCCATTTCCACACTGGCTATTAGTCCTGGATGGGTAAAGTGGAGTGTTTCTCAGTGCTGGAAATGGAGCAAAGGTGTATTATCAAATTCTTGTGGGATCATAGATTTTATCCTCTCAGAGAACATACAGTAAGAATGCATTTGATGGATTTTATATTTCCTTTCTTCATCCAGATAAAAAATTATGGTCATTTTTGCAGAAGTAAAAATAGTGGTCTAGAAGATGCTGCATTTAGATGAGTAGGCCAGTACTGTTATCCCAGATACTTGGGTAGCTGAGACTGCAAGGCCATGGCCAGCCTGGACTGAAAAATAAGTTCAAGGAGGCCTAAGCAACTCGGTGAGACCATGTTTCCAAATAGAAAAACTCACTGAGGGCTAAGGTTGAAGCTCAGTCTTTGAACACCAGCTTATTAAGCTCAAGACTTTAGGTTTGACACCTAGGATTGCAAAAATCTAGATAGATTACTATCAGTGAACTATAGAATTTGGTGTACGAAATATATGCTTTCAACCAGTTAGCCACATGCACCATGTAAATATTTTTCTGATTGCACATGCCTCTCTAGAATAAAACAAAGTAAAATTCAAGGTCTTTAAGAGAAAATCCTAGCTAAACACCCTACACACACACACACACACACCATGTGAAAGAGGAAGAGACTGCATTGTTTCAAATATTTGAAAAGGAATCTTTTTAAAGACAACTGGGTCACTCACCTTAGCTTCCTACTTAGGACCCAGGGCAGAGTCACTCTGAGCAGGAATTTCCTCGACAGCAATGCTCATTGCTGAAAGAAGGTTCCTTTCTCAGAGAGCCTCTTCCTCTCCATAGACCAGGATTCTGTGGACTCCATCCCCATGTGGAAAAGCCCTAGGCAGTCCTCAAAAGCCTTCCCTCAAACAGTTATTTACTCTACTCCTGCACGCTGCCAATCATTGCCTGTTGCAATGATTACAACATACGGTAATGAGTATAATATATGTGTTTATTTTCTCCCCTCACAGTGGGAACTCTTCCAGGGTAAAGGGCATCCTACTTGTTACTGTAAAATCTAGAAATACCCTATCTTCTCCTTCATTTTTATCTGGTCCATAGGTCAACTCTGATAACCTCACTCAAAACCCTTCTGCTCAACGGACTTGGTCCCCACAGCTGTTGTCTCCCTGAAGACAGTAATTCACCCTCTCTCTTGCATCCTTTTGCTTTGCCTTCTTGTGGTCCATTGGTCCACAGAATACAGGGTAAGCTTTGAAAGATGTAAATCATAGTTCAGTCTGTAAAATGTTTGTTGTGCAAGCATGAAGATCTGAGTTCAGATCTCCAGGACCCACCTAAGAAAAAGCCAATTATTGTGTTGCCAAGGTGGGGAGGTGGTGACATCAATTCTCTGTATTCTACACACGTTCATGTGTGCGCGTGCGCGCACACACACACAGACATCACAAAAAAAAAAAAAAGAAAGAAAGAAAAGAAAAGAAACAAATGAAAGAGCCACAAAGGCTTCTTCTTAGCTCCTGGCCTTCCCACAGCCCGTTCTACCCTGGGAATGTTGTACCAGTGGGCCTCTATCTCACCCTTCCTGCTGATGACTTCATATGACATTGTCACAAAACAGGTCTCAGTTTAAAGAGAATCTCAATTGCCAGGTCAGCTAACTTTATTCATACTTGTGATGGCTGATTGTGATTGTCACTTGACTGCATTGAAAGACAGCTAAGAGATTTGGGAAGCATACTCCTGGCTATGTCTGTGAGGTTGTTTCCAGGAACTACTGGGTCATGAGGGCTATACCCATTCAAATGGGTCAGACCCTGCACAATTTCCCCATGTGATGGCATTGCTGGAGTGGGGTGAAGGGTGGGAGGCAGGCTCTGGTGGGAGGAAGGGTTCCATCTTCTCCTGGATCTGCTCTGTGTTCTGCTATGTCTTCCTGTCCACCATGATGTGAGGAGCCTCTGTCACATGATCTAGCCATCACACAGTGCACCTAGGAACAGAGTGCCACGTGGTCACAGACTGAACCCTCTGAGACTGTAAGCCAAAATTAGACGCTGCCTTGTTATACATTGTTATGAAGGTGATCTCATTACAACCCTGGAAACACAAGTGTATTTAACTGAAATTATAACTTAGCTTATAATCCTCTGACATCCATTCTTGTGTGCCATGTGCATACAGTGCCCCTCTCTAAATTATAAGGCCCATCAGGAAAGCAGCCGTTCCTTTGCCACTGTTTGACTCAGACACTAGCATGGTGCCCTGCCTCATTTAAACCATTCAATGTATTTTAAAATGAATTCATAGATTCACAGAAATATAAGCCCAACTCCCTTGGGATTCAAAAGCTGAAGAGCTGTGGATAAGTTGAGTTGGTAGAGAGCTTGCCCAGAGCTCACAAAACCCTGGGTCCCATCCCTTGCACCGCGTAACCCAGCTGCAGTGGTTCATGTTTATACTTCTGTCACCTGGAGGGTGGAAGCAGGAGGTCAGAATTTCAACATCATCCTCAGTTACACAGGGAGTTTGAGTTTGGGGCTAGCCTGGGCAACATGAGACCCTGTCTCAAAAACAAGGTGAAATTTAAGATTAATTTTTATTTTAAAATCGGGCAGGGTGCTGCTTTTGACTCCATACCCCTAAGTCAGAAAATAATTACAGCAGCATCTCTAGGAGCTGAAAGAAAAGACAGGGGCTTGTGGATATGTAAATAATCCATGCATAAATAGAAACGCTAATATATGCACGCAAACCTCCTAATTAATGGATTAGCATCCACTTAGAAGACAATAGCACAGAGGCAGCTCTCCAGGGACCCAGGCCCTGGCACTCCTCACTCAGTCACTTCGTGGTCAGGAGAAGATGGGGTCTGGACCTCCAGCCATCCTGCTCCCGCTCCCGGGTGCTTCGCTTGGCCTTCCGAATGGACTGCTGGATGAGACTTCGCTCCTCGCAAGCAGCCGGAAAAATGAAGTCCCGTGGTCCCCAAGCTGGCAAAGCAGCATCAGTTTTTATCCCATGCCTTAGTAGCCTGCAGTCTGATTTCTCCTGGGTACATTCCAGGGTCTTCAGTCCCTGAGCCTTCCTACCCACATTCATCTGCTTCTTTTCCCCCCGAGGCACACACATGAGCAGAATTTTTGAACAGGAAGATAGCACTGACCAACACTGAGAGCAACCTGCCTCCTGCACACTTGCTTAGGCCATACCATTTCAGAAGCTGGTTCACACTCCCCTCTCCCTTCTCGTGTACTCAGAGGATCTCCAGATGAACACATTACAGTCCTCAGAAGAGTGATGGCTAAGGATAATACTCTCATTTTAGAGTTGTGAGTGACTAACAGTGCAGAATCCACTGTTACAAAAGCTGGGTGGCAGTTTTCATGATAGCAGGATTTAAAAAAAAAGATCCTCAGCACTAGGGAGATGTGACAGACAATGTGGACTAATGATTCACACGTACTTGGAACAATGCAGGGTGGAGGCACCAGGGGTGAGCTGGCTGACCTATTATCACGGGCACCATCTCCACCAATCATATTTGCACTGGACATAAGGAAATTGCTCTTTCTTTTGGAGACAATCAAAACGGGCTAAAGAAAACAGGAAAGCAACCCTCCCTCTGTATCTTGGCAGAAGCATATTTTTAAAGCCTCCCTCCCACATGATGGAAAAGTACCAATGAGGGGCTGGAGAGTATAGCCCATCAGCAAAGTGCACATCAGGACCCATAGCTGACCGTCAGAAGAAAACCTCTTCAAGATGGAGTCTCAGTAAGTTCCTAAGGCTGACCTTGAGACTGAGCTCAGAAGCTGCACTGAAGTCCCAAGAATGGGAAGACGGTGGGAAGTCCTTACCGCAAGAACACCAGTATCAGAACAGAAGTCAAAGGATGGGCGTCGGGTTGCAGATCTGGCAGCTCCCACCTGCACACCCCTAATGACAAACATATCCAAACTGTAAAGAACAGAATTTTAGTGCAGCGAGGTTAAAAATATAATAACCAGGCAGCCGGGAGCAGCTGAGCTGTGCCGGCGATTTTCTTTGTTTCACATAACCTTGAGCTGGGGCTGTTTTGTGGGCCTGAGAGCAAATTTATCAGCCAAATATCTGGAGTTTAAATTGATGCCAATGGCTTTATTTTTTACATGTCTCTTTTGAAAGACTTTTTGTTTTGTTTTGTTCGATTTTCCCCCTCATCAACTTGTTTCTAAAGCTAGGGTGGACCTTCCCTAACTGGTAAAACATGTTCCTGCCAACACAAGTCATGGAAATATGACTCTTGCTCCATTCTCTGAGGGCCCCTCCATTCTTTTGGAAACAGCTCCTGGGATTTATGATCAATACCAACTCCTTGAGAAACTTTAAGGGCATGTCTGCTTTGCCATCTTCCCACCTCAAGTTTGTATATGTGGGCAGGGGGAGTCGTTGCTGAACACACACAACAGAGACACTTGAAGAGCTCCTGGCTTCCCCTTTGTGATTCTGCAGTTGTTTCACAGCCGTCTTACAATGTGAGGTCAGAGATTTCTTCTCCATTTCTGCCCTGCACCCTAGGCCAACACTCCACAGCTGTAGGAGTTACTGGAAGGTCCTCATCATTGGCCTTAGAAGATGCTTGGTAACTTACCATTGGTTGGTGAAGGACACAGAATCCCTCACAGCAATGCACAGAAGTGGATGAGAAGGGAGAGTGGAGGATGATCAGCGCGGCTAAGGAGTGATCTGCAGCAGACTACGGCAGCTATGTTATAGGTATGCTTTAGGCTGCCCACCCAAAATGTCCTGCCCACATTAAGCTGACTTCTGATCCTGAGAGGTAGAGGGCAGAGTGAAGCTCAGAGATGTGTTGTGGACTGGGGAGACAGCTCACCGAGTGAAGTGCTTCCCATGCAGAAGAGAGGGAAACAATGTGTTTCTCAGTGAGTATTTCTGGGAGGTGCTTCTGTGCAAAGATCCCATAGATTTCTTTTTCCAGACTCTTACTTCAGCCGCATGCTGGTGTCTGACATTTCACCAAGGAGACATCATCTGCTCAGCTCAGTGCCCAGTTCCTGCAGCTGAATTGTGACAGATGAGTCACTGTGCTAAGCCCCTTCTTAAGCTCTGCCTTGCAAAGTTCTCCAGCAGAGTTAAAGCGCTATAAAGTGGCATATGATTGTCCCGTATGAAAGACGAGGAAACTGGTTTAAAAAAGGTCAAGGAAAGTCTTGATCTGTTACTCCAAGATTCACTGCTGCTGTGCCAGGATACTGCTTCCAAAACTAAGTAGTTATTGTAATGGGTTAGGAGTTAGGCTTTTCAGACCTGTTCCCTAGGCTATGAAAGCTGCTATACCAGGAATAAGTATGTTATAGTCAGAGTGAGCTTGTAATAAGCTCAACTCCCCCTGCTTCTCTCATTTTTACACATGTTTTTTCTGTACTTAGTGATGCAGCAGAGACACGCCCCCATCAGACACTGGTACCGTACTCTTTAATGTCCCAGACTATAGAATTATGAATATAATTCACCTTCTGTACAGATTTCCCAGTCTATTATCTGAGATGACTGAGTGAGCACTGGCAGAGTCAAGGAAGGACTCCATCCAGGTTCTGTCTGATGAACCAGAGACTTTACTGAGGTTACCCACAGGAGCAAGATGACCCAAAGGCTACACACTACTGCGGAATTCCCTAGCCAGCTCCATCACTGATAAGCCCCACCCACACGGATAACCCGAGAAAAGCTCTACCACCCGAGAGTCCTCTCATCAGCTCATGGGAAGCTTGCTACTCAAGGAGTCTCAACTTCAGTCAACCTTCCACTTCCTATTTAATGTTGGGAAGGGGGTTATACTCATGAGGACCTCATGATGCCTTCTGAGCTTCTAGAGTCCCATGGGCTCCATGAGCCTTAAAATCCTCCTCCCTCCTTCCATGAGGGAATGTCAGCACTCTGGGTCTCTTGTAGAAAACCACAGCTATTCTAACTCAAGATGACCATAGCTGGGACAGCTGGGTCCAATCTGGGGCCAATAGCCACATTCTTTTAGCAACTGAAAAGAGACAAGACAGACACTACTTACAAGGTCACTAAGAGAAATACCAATGCTAATCTCTGCTATACAGATGCAAAAATCTGGGCTCAGCCAGCTCTGGGAGTTTGATCTGGTCCACTTTCCAGCCCCATGAAGGAACTGAGTATTACCAACTCTACTACTGTCTAGTGGATGTGAGGTTGAAATAACCTTTTATGGAGACCAAGATTTTAGAGACACAGAGAGAAACTGCAGACGGCACAGGAATGAGGTGCTGCTGAAATGGGGTGTAGGAGACACCTTCAGGCACAACCATAATTAAGACAGAAATGGCATAATCTTGGGTGTGAATTTATTATAAGACACAGGCTGGGATGAACTAGTGCAGGACATTTTAAGAAGAAGATGCCCTTCGGCAAGAAAATACCATCCAAGCTGGTGTGGTGATGTACACCTATAATTCCATCACTCAGGAGAGAGAGGCAGGGGGATCTAGAGTCTGTGACCACTCTGGTATACATAGTAAAACTCTTATCAAAATAAAGAAAGAAAAGAAAAAAAGATGGGGACTTGTTCAGCACCACATGGTGCTGTGTGGTGACCATGGACTGCACCTGACCATGGGAAACTACAAAGCCCACTACTTTGGTCTTCAATCATAATGCCGCATCTAAACACTCCGAGAGGAGGCACGCAGAAGGTTGTCCACACATTTCGCAAAACAGCCGGAGGAAGAAATTCTCCATTTGTTCCTTTAAAAGAATAAGTGTGGTTTCATAATTAGATGAGGAAGATGACATTTGAAGCCCCTAACCCTGACATTCTGCAGTGAGATGGAGACGTCACCGAGTGAGCTCCATCAGTGTCTGTCCTTAGAAACACTGTGTGACTTATGTTAGACATAAAGGAAACATGCTTAAGCCTTCAGGGGCAGAAATCTATATAGGGAGAAAAATGGGAGACCAGATGAAAGTGGGAATGACATTGCTTAGTACCTGGCCAACCTCTGCTAAATGAAAACCCCTAAGTGGGGGAGGGGAGGGAGCAATGTAATTTTCCTGCAATATTTGTGTATTATTTTTATCTTCCTCCACAAATAAGATGATGATTGGATTCAAATCACATTTCAAACAGGATTCATTGCTGAAATGTCAAAAAATGAGGTAGCATTCAACCCTGGCAGAACCTTGAAATCTATTCCATAAAAGGTAATTTCAGCATAAAGTATGGTTAACCTTGAATAGTCAGATTAATGACCCAGCACCTTCCAAACCAGGCGCTGGCGAATAAACAAAACTTTACAAGCAAATTGAGCAACATCTCAGAAGAAAGGCAAAACCAATCAGAGGAGATGAATGGCAGGGTAAGAGGACCATTTGGGGCAGAAAGGGAGTGATGAGCATGTGAAAATATACTGTGGGGGAGTGTGGTTTCTTTTTAAATTTTCCACATTGAAGTGTGTTAGTTTTTGTCCATGTGAAACAAACCAGCTAGAATCCCTCAGGAAGAGGGAACTGCAATGGAGGAATTGTTTCCATCAGACTGGCCTGTAAGCAAGTCCCTAGGGGGCATTTTCATGATTGATGGGAGAAGGTCCTGTTCACTGTGGGTGGTACCATCCCTGGGCTTGTAGCTCTGGGTTGTACAAGGAAGTAGATGGACAGAGTAAGTCATGGAGAGCAAGCCAGTTAGCAGCAGCACCTCCCCCCCCCACCCCATGGCTGCTACTTCAGTTCCTGCCTCCAGAGTCCTACCTTGAGTCCTGCCTCCAGCGTCCTACCTTGAGTCCTGCCCTGACTTCCCTCAGGGATGGGCTGAGATGTGGAAGTATAAGCAATTCAACCCTTTCTTCCCCCAAGTTGATTTTGCTCAATATTTTATCACAACAACAAAAAGCACCCTGGAACAGCAAGATGGCTTAGCAAAAAGAAGCCCTCACTGCCACGCCTGTCGATCTGAATTCCAACCCATCAGTGAAAGGAGAGAACCAACTTCTGTAAGCTGTCTCATGACCTACACACACACCTCTTGGCACATGTTACCCCCCCACACACACACATACATACACAAGCACAATAAATGACTAATTAAAATGTAATGTTCTTTTACATTTCCACATTATGAAAGACTCATTATACTTTTTTAAAGTATACACAAGCTCCACCTCCTCTTTTAGTAGCTGATTGACAATTGGTTTAAAATTTAGATGGTGATGGGGCAAGGAACAATTCAATGGATGAAATACTGCTCTCACAATCATGAGGATATGTGTTCACATCCTTAGTACCCATACATAACGCTGGGCACAGTGGTGTGTGTCTGTAACTCCATAGCTGGAAAGGCCAAAACAGGAAGATCCCTGGAGGTTGTCTGGTCATCCAACCTAAATGAATCATCAAGGTTTATGTTCAATGAGAGACCTTGTCTCAGAAAGTAAGGTGGAGGAACAGAAATCAAGGAAGACACCCAAACTTGACCTCTGACTACCTTATATGTGTCCACATGTGCATGCGCATACACACACACACACACACACATACACTTTGGGTAATTGGTGACCATGCATATTACCTATTGCTTATTTGGGCATTATCTCACCAACTTGTTCTCGCCACAAACAGATAAAAACTAAGATTCAAAACTAAAACTCTCACTGCCCAAGAGGGAACAGACCATAAAGAAAATAGTTACTATTTGGTATGGTATCCTCCACACCAAGTGGCATAATTGACAGTGACTTCAGCAGTTGCTTTGTTCTAAGGCTTTCTAGTAAATGTTTTGTTTTGTAAATGAGATCACACGGTGGTTTCTGAGTAACAACAGACAGAATTCAGGCTTAGTGGTAAGTGTCCAAAGGGATCCTTGCTTAGTGTCCAGAGGCATCGTAAAGACATTTGGAATCTTTTGACTGTGAAAGAGGTTTCTAGACTTATCTGCATCTCAGAACGTTCCAGGTTCATGACTGAGAAATCTTACAGGTAACAGATCCAGGACTCAGTGGAACATTTAGGCTATGTTCCAAGGCTGCTGACAACCCGTGCTCATGTCTTCTGCTCACACCTGGCCTGAGCAGACCAGCTCACTAGCTTCCTGGAATGTGAACTCTGCTGCTTCCTCTGCTCTCCAGTCCCAGTGGGCTTAGATGAAGGGCAGGTGTGGGGATGAGGTGATGAGGAGTGAACTCGAGAGAGACAAGTATTTCATATTTTTTCAGGAGGCAAAAATTAGACCCTCCCTGGGGCTAGGATAGCTGCAGCCCAGAGAGCTGGAGAAACTAACTCAAGGTCACCTCATGCTCGAGGAGAACAAAGATCTTCTGAAACCTAATCCACTGTTTACTTCAAGGTTCCTCAGCACCTCTCCTTTCTGCTCTGTGGGTGAGCAAAACCAGCATTTCCAAATCTGTCCCTCCTCCCTCTCTCCCCTCCTTCCTCTCCCTCCCCCTCCTTTTCAGCTTTTCCCTTCCTCTTGCCTCTGTTACTCTTTTTCTTCTCTTTCCTCCCTTCTTCTCTTTTCTTCCTTGACACTGGGGACTAAACCCAGGGCTTCGCTGATGTTAGCCCTCTACCACTCAGCTGTATCCTACAGTAACCTAGGCTGTCCTTGAGCTTGTCTTCTTCCTCCAATAACCTCCTGAATGGTTGGGATGACAGGCTTGTACCACCAGATCTGGGCTTTCCTGTTTTCCTTTAAGAACCACAGAGGGGCATTGATGGTGGGTTCCCATCCTGAGCCCTGTGCCATGCTGAGGGCTGGGGCTGCAATCCTTGCCTTCCGAATCTGTTTCAGGGTCTGCTTTTGTGGGGCCAATAGAGAAGAGTAGCTCTTGGACCTTTGAGTGATTTGGGGGAAAGAAAGCATCACAAAGAAAGTGATATTCTAGGAGCCATGAAACTCAGAGCAAGTTCCAGTTTCAGCACTCATGAAGTTTTATTGGAATACAGTCATGTCCGTGCTTGCATGTGGTAATCAGCTGTTTTCAGGCTCAGAAGATGAGGTCAAGGAAGAATCAAGACCTTATGGCCCACAAGCCTGCATTCTTGCCTCTTCCAGAAAGAGTTCACAGTTGCCCTGCTCTAGAACATATCAAGGGACAAGTCAAGTCCCACTGCCTTTGCATTCTTGTAGTTGGTGACAAAGCTGTATTAAACCTGGGTGGGGGGGACCAGCTAAAGCAGGAAGTAACCTGGTAAGTGCTTGGTGATAAGATGGGCTCAAACTTGCTGGAACAGGCAACGATAAAGGGAACACCCAGTTACAGCAGCAGCGGGTGCTGCAGTAAAGGCTGTAGCACATAGGAGTCCAATGCCAGGCTAAACTAGCAGCATCCCACGCCCCAACGGCATGCCAGCTGTAGCCCAATTTGTCCCATAGGCAAACAGGTGTGGAGTTAGGCTTGATTACCCAGTATGCATTTGACATTCAATACCTAGAGCCAGGACACTGGGACAGGTAGCCAACCCTACATCAACTTCTGTAGCCTCTCCTGGTTTCAAGTCTAACATTTTCTCCACCCAACATACAGAAATACAAGACCTGTTGTCCTCACCATATCTGCCACTATCACGAGAGTTCCCTTTGTCTTTAGCTCCCAATCAAGCTTTCAGTGTCCCATCTCCTTTCCCCCATCACTTTCCCATCACCCCACAAACAACCTTGCAGGTACCCTGTCTCTGAATTGTCATCTGTAAGAATTCTATAGTCACCTCTGCATACCACCAATCTCCAGCAGGATTAAAAATGATACTCATACTCACTATGACAAGCCATTAGGGAAACATGAAGATGAGAGGGCTTTGGCTTCCTCATCTCATGACCTACAGTAAAGAAGTTGCTAACATCCTTGTAGACAGTAGTAGGAAAGAAAAGGAGTTCTTTGAAAGGTCCTGGGGATAGGGGAGTTCTGTGTAGCACTTTCCAGCAAAGCTCGGTAAGACTCAAGCAGTTTTAAAGACTCAAGACATTCTGAAGAGAGGTTCCTTAATGTTCAGGATGTAAACAAGTTAGCAACCTCAGGAAATCCCTGAAGTTGAACAGATTCACTAGGTCTCTCCTTCCACAGATTTATGGAAGTACTAATGGCTTTTAAGGAAGCAGAGACCAAGTGATCTGCCTGGAAGGCAGACAAGCCATGCAGCCTAGAAGAGGCTAGCTTACCTGAGCTGTCTGGAAGATGACACATGTCATTCTCTCAGTTTGCCTGTGAGTTGTGCAGTGAGGTCTAGCTTTCCAGTTTTATAAGCCATCATTCACACTGGGGTGGGCTTTCCACATTGTATCTACCTTTGAGTCATCTCTCCTCCTGTAAGTAAATCTCTCACTCATACCTGTTAGTGAGCAAAACCAAAAACAAACAAAGCAAAACAAAAACTCATTGATTCAACTAACTAGACTTTGTTGATATCCTTAACTTTGGTCTTTTAGGGTTCCCTATTTGGGGCAAGTGGTTATTTGTTCTTATCACCCCAGAAAAAGTTTTGCATATCAGGATAGTAGGCTAGGAAGGCTTCTGTGACCAACGCTGGACAATACTCATGAAGATCAACTGCATCTTTTCCTTTGGCATCTTCTGAGAATCTATTTTAGGGAAGTAAGTATATGTGTCCCCAAAGATATTTGTTCAAGGTATGGCCTATCAGATGGAAAAGAAGAAAAAGAAGCAAATGGTCTAAGTGTACCCTTCCTTCCACGTCTAGATTCCATCTGGTAGTCTGTAGTGACTGCCTTTAGTTTTCCCCAGGAACTTCAGCCCACTAACCCTTCTATGCTTCATTTGTAGACCATCAGTGGTTCATTTATACTGTTCACATCCCTGAGCACCTAAATTCCAATAAAGAACATTACACACTCCTTAGTAACAAAAACCACACATCTACTCAACCCAAGTGAACAAAGTTGCTGGGTGGGGTCTATATTTTCCATGACATGCCAATCCCATACTGTTTTTTTGTGAAAGACAAAATACCTCCCATTGGATTGTAAACCTTTTGGTTTCTGGGGTTTGAAGCACAAAAAACACCCAAGTTCTCCCATCCCCAAAATGTCTTTAACTAAACTGTGATGGTGCACACCTTTAATCCCAGCACTCAGGAGGCAGATGCAGGCAGATTTCTGTGAGTTCAAGGCCAGCTTGGTCTACAAGATCTAGCTCCAGGACAGGCTCCAAAGCTCCAATGAAACCTTGTGTCAAAAAACAAAAAAACAAAACAAGAAAGAAAGAAAGAAAGAAAGAAAGAAAGAAAGAAAGAAAGAAATCACTCAAGGATAGTCTTAATGTTGGGTTGTGCAAATGACTCAGACATCACAGAGTTTGTCTTGTAAGCATGAGAACCTGATTTGAGCACCAGAATCCAAATGAAAAGGCCAGATACGATGGTATGCACTTGTAATTTCAGCACTGGGAAAGTGGAGGCAGATGGTTCCTTATGGTTAGCTAATCATAATGGCCTACTTGATAAGTCCCAAGTTACAGAAAAACCCTATTCAACACAAAGGAAAATGTCACCTGAGGAAAAACACCAAAGGTTTTCTCTAGCTTCAACAAGACTCATGTATATGTGTATGTACATCTCTACATATACATGTACCTACACATATACAACCACACCGGGGGGGGGGGGGAGAGAGAGAGAGGAAGAGAGGGAGGAAGAGAGAGGGAGAGAGAGAGAGAGAGAGAGAGAGAGGAAGGGAGGGAGGGAGAGAGGGAGGGAGGAAGAGAGGGTGGGACAGAAACTGTTCCGATTTTTCATGTGACTATTTAAAGCAGTGTAACTGTCCTCCCATTTTTCAGATGCATCTTGCCTCAGGAGAGACAGCAAATGTCAAAGCAGGGGAATGTGCTGTGAATCCCTGCCACAGCCCACAGACTTCGCAAGGATCAAGCTTTCTCCTATCGTTTTCCTTCTGTTATGGAGGAAGGCGTCTGCTTTCATATCTGCTTGTCCTCACTGTCACTATGCTGAGTTACCAGGTAAACGACACTTGTTCCATCCATGGCTGCAGGATGTTTCCATCTCTAGACCCATGCAGACACCCTTTTTTTACCCCGCCCATCGGCCAGCCCACTCAGGATCTGTCCCTTAATTCACATCAAGCCTCGTGGGATTGCTCCTACTTCCTTCCTTCTATTGAATCTTCAAGCTCACCATCTCTGACCCCTTCCCCCAACATAGTGACAATATCATCAGTACTTTGCTGTGAAGCTGCCTGCAATGGGCTAGGCCTAAGATTTCTTCCCCTAAAGAACACTTGACATGAATGATCCTCCTATTTTACATTTTCCTCCTTTTTAAATCTGCATCAGTGGCCTGATCTTCCTTTCTGTCTGTGCACACTCAAGACTTTTAATGGCTCCTTCACTGTCCTTCCTCATGTTCTTTCCTAACCTGTCTTCTGGGTACAGTGACTCTAGACTTTATTGTATAAATGGAGACACACACCAGAGAAAGGAGAAGGACTGGGAAGATACCTACTATGCAGACATTAGGAGTTGAGCTTGATCTCCAGCACACATTCATGAGTGCAGTCCCAGTTCTGGGGAGGCAGGGACAAGAGGGTCCCTGAAGCTCATTAGCCAGCCAGTCTAGTCTAATTGGAGACCTCTTGGTCTCCGTGGGCTGTTCCCAAGGAGAAACAAGCAAGGTTGACCTCTGACCTCTACATACACATGTACATGTGTACTTTCACCTGGAAATACATGTGTGCACACAGATCCACAAAGAAATCAAGCTGGAGCCACGGAATGAGCAGGTATCTCATGGTTTCTTGGGCCACATGTTACAGTTGTCACCACTGTTATCAATTCAACAGACTCTACAAACCTAAGGTCATGTCTACAAAAGAGTCTCTGAAACAGATTTTCTGAGGTGGAAGTCCCACACTAAATGAAAAAGGAACCCTCATTTGTTGCTTTCTTCTTCTTGATGTGTAAACAATATGACCAGGCCACTTCATGACTCCCCACCATGATGGATCACATCGTCTCAAACTCTGAGCCCAAATCAACTTTTCCTCACTTAAGTTGCTTGTGTTGGGTATTTATTTTGTCAGTAACAAGAGAAATGGTTATATATATATATATATATATATATATATATATATCAGCTTTACCTCCCCATTTTTCATCGCTCCCAAGGTGGCACCTTCCCTTCCTAAGGGTTCAAGCATTGTAACTTTCCTGATGAAAAGGTATGAACTTCAGTTGGATTTACAACAGGTATCCCAAATTCATCATGCCCAGTGGGAGCCAGAACCTTTCTCTTTGAATTTGTATTTATAGCAGGTCAGTGATATTCATTCAGAACCATAGTGGAAACCTGGGGACCATCCTCCACGTTTTCATTACTGACACACAATCACCAGTTCTCCTCCTTTCCCACAGACAAGGCTCCCCCACATCTCCAACGATTTCCTTCTCGATTGTCCCTTTGCTTCCCAAGGAAAGCCTTTGCTCCAAAAGACCAGACTACAGAAGGCAACCTTGATCTACCACCTCCATCCGTATTTATTCTCTCACCCTGTGTGCAATCCATTCTTCCCACCCATGGAAGAGCAATCTTTCTAGAATGATCCAAAAGATGCTTTAGAAAGGCAATCATTGCAAACTATGAAAAGTAGAAAAGGCTGTCATAGTTAGCATTACCTATCAACTTGATGCAACCTGCAGTCATCTGAGAAGAAAACCTTGATACAGGAATTGCCCAGATCAGATTGGGCTATGGACTTGCCTATAGTGGAATTATCTTGCTTAGTAAATTATGAAGGAAAATTCAGTCCACTGTGGGCAGCACTATCCCTAGGCGGGTGGTTTTGAGTTGAATAAAAAAGTCTTCCCATAGCATGATGAATCTGTGAGCAAACCAGAGAGTAAGGAAGCAACCAACTTTCTTCCACGGTTTCTGCTTTAGTTCTTGCCTTGACTTTCGTCAGTGATGGACTGTGACCCGGAAGTGTAAGCCAGACAAGCCATTTCCTTACCTAAGTTGCTATGGTCATGATGCTTGTAACAGCAACAATAAGGACCAACAAGTCAAGAAGAGGGATGGGAAGGCAGTGGAAAGGTACATAAGAATTATGTGGAATGATATATGCATGAAAATGTTCTGTATTTTAAAAAAAAATCTTCCCTGTGGAAACAGAAATGATGTCTACCTGCTTTTGTAAAGTCTCCAGTCAGTGTAAATGATGATGCCCAAGTAAAGTTGCAAATGAAGCCCCTCAATCAGTCTCCTTCAGGCTATATACTCTAGAACATCCTAAGACCTCAAGGCCACAGGCTGTTGGTGCATAGGACTAATAGTTGTGTCTGGCAACTGAGGTGAGGGTCCAGTACCTGCCTCCACCTTTCCTTCTATGAAGTGATGTCGCCAGTCAAGAGGGCTGACTAAGAAGGGACTCTTGCAATCTGGGGCATCTGATTTGAAGAAGATGGCCATTCCTTGACTCCTAAAGCCATGTTCTAGAAAATACAATGAAGTTTACTTCTTATTTAGAAAAACTAAGATTCCTAGGATTTTGAGAAAGCTCTGCGAGCAATTCCAGATTGCCTCTGTCTCTGGGCTACTGCCGAGATGGGCCATCTTCCTTCAGCTCAGAGTGAAATGGTGCAGGCGGAGCCAGTGCGGCAGCATCCCTCTACAGCTTCAGGATCTTCCAATCACTACCTCCTCAAAAACAAACAACTAACCAACAAGCTAAGACAACAGCCCAGAGGATAGAACAGGGGATGCTGAAGCCTGGGTGAGATGAAACCACAACATAAAGCTGGGTGACCTCTCTCTGGGGGTATCTTGTGGGCTCAAATCTAAATAGACCACTATGAAAGACTGATCCAGGAGCAGGGATGAACCACAAAGCTGAGGCCAGTGCAGTTCTGTTAGAAATGAGAGCCCATGTGTACAGTCCCACATGCCTAAATCCCCATGTGGAAGAGGGCCTTGTGCACTGTGACATTCTCAACATGATAAGAAAGAGGACAAAGACATAGATGATGGGGAAAAGCCATCAGAGCCCGTCCCCATGACCTCTGTAGGAACAGCTTAGTTGTGGGATTAAGTAAAGGTTAAAGAATCCAGGGAGTTTAAAGGAAGGCTTGAGGTACCAGGGCTGTGGGGTCTGGGCAGCCTTCTCCCTGGAAGGCCTAGTTAGGTAAAAGCCTCATCTCCAGCAGAGATGAAAGGGGAAGATGTTGGGGGGTCTGCTGGCAGGGGCTCACTGAGCTACAGCAGACATTGGTTAGAGGAAACCATACTATCAAACAGTGGGTAAGCTTTAACCTATCTTGATGAAGAGCTAGTGTCTTTGCCGTGTGATGGATAGGAATACCCTCAGCCTAAAGGAGAAGGGCAGAGACAGACACAAACACACAAAACCAAAGGAGGGGCTGGGGATTCATCTGCAATTAAGAGCACTCTCTGCTCTTATAGAGCATCCGGTTCAGTTCAGAATACCTGATTGCCCTCTTCATTTCTCAAAGGACCATGAAGTATCAAAGTGAGAAGCCAAACACAGGCCATAGCTATGGGCAGAAGGCGTCTTGATGCAGTGTCAGGCCAAGTCTCTCCATGTACATCCCCCCAAGCAGGGAGGCCAGAGCCTGTGTGCACTGAGAACTCACACCAGCGAGCTTCATTCTATTATACGTGGTCTGGCACTCCATCACCGTCTCTATATAAAATTACATTCCTGATTAAAATTTTAGTGCCAAACATTTTATATGATTACAGACAGAAAGTCAAAATTTGCATTTAAATAGACATATTAAAAACACTCCACGGAGGGCAGGGCGGCAACACTGCAATGATCTGGTGGCATCTTCTGAGGGAGACGTGGCTCTCTCTGGGGTTTATTTCTGTCAACACACTGACTCTTTTTGGACCTGGCTGAAGCACACAGGGCAGATGAGAGGCCTCAGAGAGCCCACAGCTCTGCCATTCATTCTTTTATCTATCCATTCATTCGCTGTTCATTCAAGCAGGCTTCCCTGCCTTCCTTAGCTGGCTGGTGTCCTCTGGGTTCCCCACAGGACATCAGTTTTAGAGATGTAATCAAATTGAAATGAGGTCACAGTGTATTTAGGGTGGGCCTCAATCCAGTGACAGCAGTTCTGAGAAGAAATGACACCTTGTGTTGTGGAGGTAGAGTGTTTGTCTGGCATGCATTGAGACCAGAACTCCATATTCATAAACCTGATATGGCAGTATACACCTATAACCTGGAACTTTGAATGTAGAGGGATGAGTGGTTAGAAACTCAAGGTCACCTCTGGCTACATAGTAAATCCTAAGAAACACGAGTAGTTTCAGAAAATATAAAAACAATGGGGGCCGAGAAGATGTTGCCTTACTACATGGCTTTTTGACTGTAATTCCAGGGTCCCTGGGGCAAGTAGGCTAGTGGGACTAGCCACGCTGGTTAGTTTTGATTAGCAGATCTTGCTAATTAAAATTAGCAGTTGGTTTTGATAAGCAGATCTTGCCTTGGTGAATAAAATAGAATAGCAATTAATTGAGGTAGATTCCCAGCATCAGTGTTGGTATTCCTCATGCATGTTCACACAAGTACACACATATGCATACATACCTCTGCCTGTATGTATGTGAACATGTATGCACACAGATTTATCATATACACATACATGGAAAATGAAGTTTAAAAGCTGTGTTGGTTGGTTTTTATCTACGTGGCACAGCCTATAGTCTTCTGGAAATAGGGAACTTCCATTTAGGAATCTTCCAGATCACAGCCATGTTTAGACAAGATTGTTGTGACCAAAGGTAGATGTGAGAGGGCTCGGCCCACTGAGAGTGGCACCATTCATTCCTAAGTACGCGAGTCTGGGCGCTATCAGAAAGCTCGATGAGAATGAGTCAGAATTGAGTTGCTAAGCAGCAAACGCTTGCTTCACTTCCCACTTGAGCCCCTTCCCTGACTTCCTTGAAGGATGGATTGTGAGCTGATAGCCCGAGCACAGTGAACCCTTCTATCCTCTAAGTTGATGTTCATCATGGCGTTTGTCACAGCAATGGGAAATCAACCTGGAGGCCTTGAAGAAACACTACCGAAGAAAGGGGAAGAATGCCCCTCAAAAGAGGCACAGAGTCCAGGGATGCCAAAGATCCCACTCAGCTCTAGAAGCCAGGAGAGGCACAGAAGAGTTCTTTTTGGGAGCACACCCAAACCTGAAGTCACCATGATTTCGATTTCAGTTATGGAAACTCCATGATTGTGACAGAGGAAACTGTAGTAATCATTAAGGTTATGACATTGGGTCCTACTGGCTCCAAAGGAAGAGAGGACCTGAGACATAGAGACCCATGCAGAGGGGAGCTAATATTAATAGATGCCAGGAAGAAAGTGTTTCCACACAGAAAAAACACCTGGAGACAGAGGCAGAGATGGGACAGATTCATCCATGAGACAAGGAATGTCAGGAGCTATCAGGAGGGCCATCATCATCAGAGGCTGGACCCTCCCCTGGACTCTGCACAGTGGAAACAGCCCTGTGACACACAGGCTTTGGTTTGAGAAGATAAATGAAGGTTTATTCAGCCACGCAACGTGTGCTAATTTCTCAGGGCAGACCTAGAAAGAGGATAGGCCTTCCCTCTGAGCCTCAAAATACAGGGATAGGATGTAAATGACAAGGACAATGAACCCATAAAGAAAGCGTAAGTGGGCATAGAAACCACTCTATGGATGGCAGATATCAGCATAAAACTGTTGAAATGAATGGTCAGAAGGGGGGGGGGCTTATCATGGAGAGGGTGTGGCTCACTCTGAGAAGTGGGGATGCATCTTCATGCAAGTGGAACTGAGTTCCAAGCATACTTGGAACTGGGGTGACAACTCAGTCAGTCAAGTGTTTGCCGTGCAAGCATGAAGCTCCGAGTTTAGCCTCCACCATGCATTTAAGACACTGGGCATCAAGCTGAGGACATGACTTACGGTAACACATTCACAGCATGGGCCTGAGAACCTAAGATTAAATCCCTAAAACCCAGGTGCAAGAGCAGGGATCTGTTAGCCCAGTGTGTCCATGATCCGATGGAGAGACTGAGACAATGGAATCCCTGCCAGTTAGTCTGGTACATGCAGTGACAAAAGCAAAGACTCAGTCTCAATGTGGAGAGGGAGAACTGACACTTAAGGTTAACCTATCACCTTTACACACTTACTAAAGCATGCAGACACTGACACTCATACACATGAACAGGTGAGCATCTCTCCCTCTCTCTCTCTCTCTCTCTCTCTCTCTCTCTCTCTCTCTCTCTCACACACACACACACACACACACACACACACACACACACACAACCAAAGTAAATAAAGCAGTGGGACACGCAAATGAGGGGACAGATGAAAGCATACTCCAAGTTTGTGATCCCCATAAACACACCTGCCGGTCCCCACACTACAGAAGACATCAGTAGAATGGTGTTCTCTCAGACTGTGACCACTTATTTCTCACCATCCAACAGGACTGTGGGAGGAAAAAGGGGCAGAGAGGGCTCCCTTTCTCATGAATGCCCTTTGTGTTGAGGTCCTTCATCCCTCTGGGTACCGTTTTGGTCTCCAGTATACACCAGCGACAGCTCTTCTATAAACTGAGCTTCCAGTTTCCCATCTAGGATTCAAAAGAGCCAGGCTGGCTGATGTCCAACGGTATGTCCAGAGACCACATGATTCTTCTTATCTCAGGAGAACATCAGAGAAAACAATAGATTATGGAATATTTTCACAGGAGACAAAAGTGGACTCTCATGCAATTTTGCATCTTTTCTATGTGCCAAAACGATAACGCCCACCCCCAAACACCAGAGAAATACCACTGGTTCTCTGCTTTCAGTTTTTCTGTAGGATGGATAAGGGCTGCAGTGGAAGCTCTGTGTGGTCCTTGCTGTTGTGCTTATCTGGGATTTGCTTATGAAAAGAAGGGAAATTAACTCCCACAGTAGCAAGTGATGTTGCATGAAAATGTCAGAGAATGAGGAAAGTCCCTGGTTGGGAAGTCCATAGACAACACAATACTGCCTTTGGGACTTTGCACCACACAGCTCTTCCCCAAAGGAGATGACTGATGCTCTCATCCTCACTGGCCTGTGATGCTTTAGAGTAGGACCAGGCGAATCTCAGGTGGGGAGTGTGGAAATGGTGCAGAGCCGACCTCGCCAGTGCACCGTCTCTGAGCCTCTGCGTGCTACAATTTTCACACTTTCTCGGGGCGAATGGATTATTTTAAAACTGACAGCTGCTAACAGGGATCCCACCTCTGCAGCCTGGGAAGATAAATGTTGACAGGCTAAGAAATCTTTATTTCACTCAGAAGTTATTTGTTCCCATATTCTGTTCACAGATTAAGAATAAAAATTGATTTGACTTCAAAGGAAGGCATTTTATTATTCAGACTGCCTTCCTCCTACCCCGCCTAGGGAAGATTGCTCACTCAATAGCAGCCAGTGGGAATACTCAGTGCCCACCTCTGATGTCGGTGGGACAGTGTTGCATGATTGCTTTGCAGGAAAACCCTCAGTCAGGACCTAAATGAGCTGGAAAAGCAGATGTATGAAGCTGGACAGAAAATGCAACATCCTGGTTTACAGGCACATAACAAAGTTCTTATGTTCTTTCTCAAGATTCAAGTCTGTGTATTTTTCTACAGATACCCGGATCCACAGCAGGTCCAACACTGTTTAAGACAGTATACCATAAAAAACAGCATTTCTTTCTTTTCACAATATGATGGAGAAAAGAGTTTGCTCTTCATCAGCAAAAGAAAATTAGAATAGAAAAAATGACCATTGTCCCATGTGCCCCTGATTTACCTCCATGGGCCACCTGTATTTGTGGCGGGTCCACTAGAGCTCAACCTCAGTCATGACTATGATTTCTCAGGTGCTGTCCACGTTGATTTTTGAAACAAGGACTCTCATTGGCCTGGACTTCACAGAATAAGCTCGAGTGGGAAGTCAGCAAGCTCCAGAAGTCTGTCTGTCTCTAGCCCCCCAGTGTTGGGATTATAATCATTCGCTACCATGTCTAGATTTTGTTCTTTTACGTGGATTCAGGGCATCACATTCAAGAGGGCATTTACTGACTGAACTGCCACTCTAGTCCTAGAGGCTTTGTTACTGTTTTACATATTATTTGGGATAGTGTCTCACTAAGTTTCCAAGGCTGGCCTTGAATTCATTTTGTAACTCAGGTAGGTCTTGAACTGTACTACCTCTGTCTCCTGAGTATTTAGGGATAGAGGCATGCACCAGCAGGCTTGGCTAATGGAGAAATGCTCTGAAAAACATTGTCAAACACCATGTCTATCCTAGAGTGTACTTACACACAAGCAGGGACAGCTGAGTCTCACCATGTGGGCTCTTGATGTAATCAGAGTCCTGGGGAATACTAAATGGTTAAGATTGTCACAGGCTCAAACATGAGTATAGTTTTGCAGCAAATGGTTTTATAAGTCGGAGAACATTCTAAAACAGCAGTAAAATACACAAAAATGCTAAATACACAAGGCTGGGGTTAGTTTCCTGTCATCATCATCAAGAATCATTTGTGGTACCCAACAGTAGGTGGTGTGATTGGCAGCGTGGTCAATTTGTTGAGAGCAATTGTAAGAGCGATATGTTGACTTTAGCTATGACAATAGAAAATTTCAATTTCATTGTAGTCTTAAGTGACCATCTCCTGTGAGGCTAGTATTGACCAAAATGTCATTTGCAGACAAGGTTACACTGAAAAAGAAAAGTAAGCTTCTACCAAATCCTAGAAATATTTTTTTTTGTAGTTAACACAATTTCCTGAGCTTCTAATGGTTCTAAATCCTGCAATGTTGGGCAGAAGCTCAAATGCAAATGTGCTTCTGGTAACATGACTCTTTCTAATATCAATTAACACCCAGCAGTTCTCAATATTCCTTGCAAGTTTATACACACTAGCATAGTGTCAAGAAAAAATGCATGCGTAGAAAGAATTAGGTTGGGACTTCAGATTGAACAAAAATTATATCAAGGTACAGTAATGTACCTAGCATTCAGGAGATGGAGCTAAAGGCAGCAAGCTCAAGAGTTCAAAGTCATCTTGGGCTACATAGTAAGTCAAGGCCACTATGGGCTAAATAAGATCCTGACACATTAAAAAATACCAACAATAATATCAAACCCAGCAAAATACAGCTTTTGTTTCATTATGGAATTAAGCAAGAAAGACCATGCTCTCTGGTTGCTTTCTGAGTGATTTACTGACAAGCGAGGGGAAGTTCCTGTTTATCCTAAGCACAATGGTAAGTACACAAAATCTGAACATGAATCCTACCATTGTGTTCCTAGCAGTCATATTCAGAGAGTCAACAGATATGTGATAAACATTCAATATCACTAAGACTAAGTAGAAACAAATGATGAATTCAATAAGCATACATGTATAACCAAAGTGGTATACACTAATAAATAAACCATGAAGATACATGTTATGGTATAGATAGGAAGTGTCCCCTCTCCCCCAAACACTCATTTGCTGAAGCCTAGTTTCCCAGCTAGTGGCACTGCTCGGAGGTGAATCGTTCACGAAGGTGCTCTAAGTTAATTCGCTGGGGAGCTCATAATTCTCGGGGCTATTGGGAAGCAGGGCCTCCTTGGAGGAGGTAGGTAACTGGGGTTGTGGCTTTGAAGGCTTTGAAAACTCTGCTCAGCTTAGTGAGTACCATGAGGTGAGTGGCTTTTCCCTACCCTTCCTTCATGACAATTTCTGCCTCACTACCAGCCTGGAGGCAGCTGACCATTAACTGACATTGTCAGTACAAATAACTGTTTCCTCAAGTAGTTTGTCACAGTAATGGAAAGATGACAGTGTCTCTCACTCAGTTGTTCCCTCATTCAATGATCCTTAACCACTCTTCACTTGGAAGTTTTCCTACTTCATGATTATCTCAACCAAATATGTTATACACACCCAACCTGTACCCGACCACTCACTTTCCCAATGATTCCTCCAACCTGCCAGCCTTACATCCAACTAGATTTCCACTCCCAGCCCCCAACTCATTCTGAGTCGTTTTCCTAGTCACACAGAGGGTCAAACTAATGAAAAGCCAATTAGTATGTATACATGTTATGACATAGGAAGGAACAAACAACCCAGATAATGTATTCTATTGGGAGAAACGCATGACTTAGGAAAGGTTAATGAATGTGTAGGGCTTTTAAAAACTTAGATATATAGAAATATATGTTGGTTCTTTTATATTTTTTCTTAATTTTACCTATCTTGTTTATTAAGAGGTCCTGAAAACCACAGATACTCAGTCCTTTATTTCTAAATATCATTCTCTAATAACAGTAATAAAAGAGTCTTAGAACCAAGACAAACCCTAGGGCTGAAGGCAGAAAAGTTCATGACAGTGACTGGAATCTTGTGTGTTACCAATAATAAAGATGCTATCAAAGAATTATGGGGTGTTTTTATTATTGTAGCCCTATAGTAGAGTTTGAAGTCCGAGATTGTGATGCCTCCAAGTGGCTTTTAGACATAAAGCAAAGAAAAACCAGCCTACAGGCCACAACCCCAGAGAAACTAGATAACAAAGAGGACCCTAAGAAAGACAAACATGGATCTACATAGGAAGGTGAAAAAGACAAAATCTCCTGAGTAAATTGGGAGCATGGGGGTCATTGGAAAGGGTAGAAATGGAAAGGGGGGTGAAGAGAGGGTAGTGGAGAAAAATGTGTAGCTCAATAAAAACAATAAAAAAGGAATTATGAGTGAAACAAGCCAGCCTATGTTATAAGGACTTTGTCTGTCTCAGAAAAATACAAATAAAAAAAATTCATAGAATTAAATGGCAGGCACATGTGACATAAAGCTCTCCTCAGTACCATCAAATGTAAGGGTTGTGTGTACGTGAATGTGTTGGTGATGATGACATGTATGTGTAAACACAGCCAATTAATGTTCTTTGTTTAAATAAATGATTATTTTCTTGTTAGTGTCAAAAAAAAAGGAATTATGAGGTTCTGTCCAAAGCACAAGTAGCCGACTTGAAGGGGTGACTCAACTTAGTGAAAGTTCAAGATGAAAATAAGTGAATGTTAGGGAGGTGCCCTGATGGATAAAATTCTTGTCATACAAGTATGGGGACCTGAGTTCGAATCCCTAGAAGGCGTGTGAAAGATAAACTCAGTAGTATGTTTTTCAGAGCTCAGAGCTCCTGTCGCAAGATGGGAAGTGGAGACAGGTAAATCCCTGAAAGTACACAGTAGTTGGCCTATCAATGGCAAAGAACAAAAGAGAGACACTGCCTCAGAAAATAGTGGAAGGCAAGAATGGACATCTCGTTGCATGTGCCTGCACACACATGTAAATGCATGTGCGTGCATGGATGAACATACACACACAGTGAAAAGTCAATGTAATAGTGATTACAGCCCAACAAATAAAACATAAACTCATACCTACAGACCTATGTGCAAATGATTACCTGATACATAAGTAAAGAAATAAACTTCAACTGGAGCATCAGCTGGAGCATGGCAGTCTGATGGAGTTAGAAAGCCATCATCCAGTAGCCATGACGGTAGGAACCAAACACATGAGTGAAACAATTAGTGAATGTGGGTTTGATATTAGCAAAGTCTAAAATCACTTTCCCAACCCCACAAACTGCTCATTAATTTCTTTGGGCTTTGGGGAAGTCTTAGTGCAACTATTTGGAAAATAGCATCAGAGCTACATAAGCAAATTAACCTTGTTAGTTATGGGACAAAGCAATATATTTCTTTTTTATTAAATTGTACTATTCATTATTGTGTGTATGTGTGTGTGTGTGTGTGTGTGTGTGTGAGAGAGAGAGAGAGAGAGAGAGAGAGAGAGAGAGAGATAGACAGACAGAGGAGAAAGAGAGTGCACACGGTGTATATGTAGTGGTCAGTGGACAACTTGTGTGAGTCAGTTGTTCCCTTCCTTCCTCATGTGCTCCTGAGAATTGAACTCGGGTCACCCAGCTTGGCTGCAAACACCTATAACTGCTGAACTATCCTGATGTCCTCCAAGGTAGGGCTGCAGTTTCCTGAACTCTTCTATCCCTTTACTCTGTGTCTCTCTCTCTCAAGTCAACAAAGCAGAGGCAGCGCAGAAGGATGTACTTCCCTACCACAGGGAATGTCCCAGCTGATTTTCTGTAGCTGTGGGATTAAGTGTTTAATTCAGAATGGAGAATTGTATATAGAAGGATGTTCACTTTTGAGTCATCATGCCAAACATATCAGGTTCAAGAGCAATGAACCCAACGTCACAGAACTTCTACATGACTGCATGTTTCCAGCTACATGAAACTGTGAAATACAAGCCCAAATATATGTGCACACTAATGGACATACATGTATACACATTCTCATGCACACAGAAATTCACATTCATGTTCACACATGTATGTACAAGCACATACACACAAATTCAAATACATGTACACAAACATATACATGTGAACTGGACAAAAACTCAGCCACATGAAGGGTACCACCAAAGCCTGAAAGAACATAGACTTGTCTTCAAAAATGTACATCCTTGGCATTATCACCCTTGGGAAAGCGAGTTCTTCATAGTACTGAATTTTCATAGAACATCTTTAATGTTGGAAGGAGGGAGAGAATAAAAGAGGAGAAAGAGAGATGCAGAGGGAAGGAATGAGAGGAAATGGGAGAAATCTGGAGAACACAAGCAAGCTTCCAGGTTGGCAAGCCCGATGACCAGGCTTAGGCAGGTAAGGGCTTGCTGCCACTCTGGGAAAATACTTGCAAATTCTGTCAGTGTCTTAGGCACACACCTTTGGAAATAGTCCCCATTTTTTTTGCTGCCGGTGGAGTTGGACTTTTCAACACCAGCAGGGACAGACACTGAGGCAGAAGGTCCAAGAACGGGTAGACAAAACCTTCCTTTTCCTTCCAATCGCTCCTGTGATTGTTCCCAGGCAAAGCACTAATTGTGAGGCTGCCTGTCCATGGAGACAATCACAATACTTCCTAGGAAAATAAGCTCATTAAATTGTAACCATGTCTCTGATTTTTTTTGTTATATTTTCTTTTCATTGTATGATGGGATTACACACTTATATTCAAATACGATACCTATGTAGACCTAGCTTCATTTAATAAAACATCTCTTTCATTTCCTAGACCAAAAATATCACAGAATCAGACAGACTTCATTAAAAAGTAACAAGAGGGTCTGATTTTACATGGACACAATTATTAGTTCTGTCACTGGGTGTCAGCGAACAGAGCGATTGACTTTTATGTGGAATTCGTTTTTCCCTTTAGCCTTTTAGCTCCAAAGAGGTTTTCTATTTCATCTTTGGAAACTTTAAAAATGGAATTCAGTCTCTGAATGGCTCTGTTTTTCCCCCGCGATTGTCGAGTCCTTTTAAAAAAAACAAATGCAGGAGCAGGAAAGATGGCTCAGAGGTGAGGAGAGCACACTGCTCTTTAGAGGACCCGGATCTCGTTCCCAGTACTCATGTTCACTGGCCTGCAGCCTCCTGGAATCGTAGCTCTAGATCTGATGCCCTCTTCTGACCTCTATGGACACTTTCTCTCTCTCTCTCTCTCTCTCTCTCTCTTTCTCTCTCTCTCTCTCTCTCTCTCTCTCACACACACACACACACACACACACACACACGTGCGCGTGCACACAATTAAAATAAACCTTTACAAGAAAAATATAACAGTGCTTCTTGCTCAAAACAGCCTAGAATGACAGGGGTTGTAAAATCCCAGCCATTTTCAAGGACACAGAATCTTAAACAAATAAAGTCATCAGGTAGCTGCCAGAAAAAATCACTCCTCATCACTCACCAACTTCCTTGACAGCTCCCTATGCTCAACTGTACACTTCATCGGCCAACTTTCCAATAAAAACACTAGGTTTCTGCTTAGACTAAATATAAGAGCTGAATTAAGGTTTTCTCTGATCTTCTATCTGTGCCACTAAACCACTGCTCAGGTTGTCACTGAGCTTCCTGAGTGCATCCTGTTAAAGTTTATTACAGAATTGAACACCGTGTTATGAAGAGAATCTCCTTGGACACTGCAGGAAGCTGAGAGGTTCCCATGTCGAAGAGAATTCAGAAATGATTTCAAAGGCAACCGAGCCAGAGGCAGCTTCAGATAGCTTTGTCTTAAAACATTGTTCATTTGGTAGAGCTTCTACTTAAGATGAGATCACCTCCTATCGACAAAAACACCCTAATGGCCACATTGACATTAGTGTGTGGGAGGCTTCCAGGGTGAGCGACTAGACAGCACCCTGCATTATGTACCACATATTCCACATTCAAGACAAAATTGACTTATTGAATGTCTCTTGCCTGTACCTGCCTTGACCTGCTCGCTCTGGTCCAGAGTAAAGGCCAGTAAAGTACAAGCAATGTGACGCTTGGCTGGTCAGCAGAACCCAGCTACAAGAAAGAAGCCAGCCACTGGGGAGGCGTCTGTCTCGGTTACTAAAGCGCTTGTTGCAGAAGCATAAGAACGTTGAGCTCACAACCCAAACAAGCTAGACATTGTGGTCTGAGCTGGTAATTTCAGGACTAAAAAGGTAGAGGGAAGAGGATCCCTGGGGCCAGCTTAAGAATAGCTCTGGGTTCGGTGAAAAGACCTTGTCTCAAAAACCAATATGGGTGGTACCAAAGGAACAAATCAAAGACTGACCTTCGTCAGCCCTCATTGTTGGCCATGCTCAGAGAGTCCAGTTTTATCCCATGCTTTTTCAGTCACAGTCCAGCTGGCCTTGGTGAGCTCCCAATAGATCAGCTCCACTGTCTCAGTGGGTGGGTGCTCCCCTCGTGGTCCCGACTTCTTTGCTCATGTTCTCCCTCCTTCTGCTCCTAATCGGGACCTTGGGAGCTCAGTCCAGTGCTCCAGTGTGGGCAGGGAAATCTGACTGCTCTTTGGGCTGGAGAGGGAGGGGGAGAGGAGTGGGGGGAGGGGGAGAAGGGTGGGAGGAGGGGGAGGGAAATGGGAGGCTGGGAGGAGGAGGAAATTTGTTTTTTTTTTCTCTTTTCTCAATTAAAAAAAAAAAAGACTGACCTTCGGCCTCTACATGCGTACATATATGGACATGTGCACCCTCCTGCACAAATTTACCTATACACATTCCCTCTATTTCTCTCACTCTCTCTCTCTTTCTCTCCCTCTCTCTTTCTCTTGCTCTTATTCATACACACAGCCAGATGCTCCCCCTTTCCCCCAATTGCCATTAATATGCAGACAGCAATAACAAGAGCTGGTCATTGTTACTGGCCCAGCTGGACCACAGCAAGTCATCTTCTAAGCAAAGCTATCAGTATCCAAGCATCCATTTCTCGATCCACCCATCCATCCTGCCCTCCACCCTAACCTAATGCGATTTCCCTTGTAGCAGAAAGCCACTGTCACCAAGCATCAGGTCAACTTCACTTTAAACAGTCTGGCATCCGAATGTGTGGGTTGGTGCCAACCAATAACATATGAGCAGGTGGCTTCATATTGGACAAATTTAGCACCTTGCCTAAGTGGAGAAGGCCCTGGCTACAGATTATTCAAGCATTTTCTTTTTATGGGAATTCCGAGCAGAGCTGAACATCCTAGCAATGCAAGACTCTGACTCTCTTGCTGCTAGTTTCATCACAGAAATTAGGCAAAAGAAGAAGAGGAACCCTGGGGGCCACATAATCATTAGAACCAGAAGATAGATCTTCACAGATGCAAAGATACCCGCTATTCAGAAACATTTTGGTAGCCTCATTTTCTTTTGGTGGAACTTTTTTTATGTATATGATATAGGAACTATAATCCCCAGAAAGTTAACATAATAACTATGTTTCTTGTCATGCCCTCTTTGTCTCCTTGATTCTTAGTTCCACATGTAACACACAGCCGGGCCTCAGTGCTTGGTGAAGAACTAAATGGCAAATTTGTAGGCCCGTGAAAGGGTGGATGGTTCCTCTGCTCAAGTATCCGTTCTCTTCTATTAGTGCTCCTCTAGCTCACTGGCTTCAAGTTCCACCTGTGCAAAAGAAATACCTGGGAACACTCTTACTACTTTTTTTTCCAAATGTTTAGTTTACTCTCTCAAATTATAGGGATAATAATATAATTATATACTTTTCCTTTCTTCCAAACACTCCAACACACCCCCACCTTACCCTCTTTCAAATTCATGGCCTTCTGTTTTTAAAAAATTATTGCTACATCTGCTACATCCATGCTCATATGTGTTCTCTCTCTCTCTCTCTCTCTCTCTCTCTCTCTCTCTCTCTGTCTCTCTGTCTCTCTCTCTGTCTCTCTCTTTCTCTCTCTCTCTCTCTCTCTCTCTCTCTCTCTCTCACACACACACACACACACACACACACACACACACATTCCTAAATACATTGAATACATCCTGCTCAGTTCCTGTAAGGATACTTGTTTGTGTATGATTTCAGGATTCCCAAGGGACACTTAAATATATTGATGTCTGTGTCTCTATTCCAGAAATCAGAGTTTTCTTGATCTGGCAGGGAGAGGGCTGGTGTCACAAGGGCGGACATCTGTAAAGCCTTCTCTGTGGTTCTTGGTAGTCTACTGCTAGGATCCCGATGAAGCTTCTTCTCCAGCACTGTCCATATCACATTCTTAGGGTCTCAACTACGTTATTTGCCAAATGTGCACCATGAGTCATGTCTCCTGCCTGAGACTCTGCTTTTTAAATGTGTGCATGTGTGTGTGCACAAATGCAAATGCACATCCTTGCCTGCACATGTACACGGAGCCCAGAGGATGACTGTTGTTCCTCAGGGGGTTACTCACCATTTTTTTTGAGACAGGGTCTCTTTTTGACTTCGTATCACCAAGTAGGCTAGGTTGACAGTCCAATGGGCTCCAGAGAACCCTGTCTCCACTTCCTAAGAGGGAGAATTACAAGTGTACACCACCATAACTGTCATTTTAAAAATGTGGATGCTAGGCATGGAACTCAGGTCCTCATGCGTGCAAAGCAAGCATTTACTGACTAAGCTATTTCTCCAGCTCCTGCCTGACAGTGTTTTCTCTTGTTCTCCTTTTCAACAGTAGGTCCCTCCCATATTAGCCTGCTTCAATGACAGAAGCCTAACCTGATAATACAGCTTCTAATTTTGCCTGTACTTCATGTGTGGTGTAAAAAAGGATGGAAACCGCTGCTCTTGGAGGTTTGAGGGATGAGTACAGTGGCAGAGCCTGGTCATTTCTGTGTCACCTTATACGTTCAGGTCACTTACAAATGTGGGAGGATTCCATTATGACAAAAATACTGGACTTCATGACCCTTAGAGGAGCACAGAATTCCCCACCCTACCCCAGGATTTTTAATATCACACTAACTGCAGGGCTACCATTTGCATCGCCGTCTCTGTAAGCTGGCAGCACAGTGGCCCTCTCCTGGTCACAAGAGAAGAACAAAGGAATGTCTTCTCACCACTAAAGCACATACTTGTAAAATCTGCCATGGGTGAACAGGCCATTAACCACAGCTGAAGGCAAGATGTCACTACCTTGTACTGACATGTTTTTTTACAGAATTGAAAACCACAGTATAAAAATAGGTCTTCAGATAAGGTGAAGCTGAGCATGTTGCCTTTTCTAATACAAATGCTGAGCTGATCATTTCAAATACTGGCATGGTGTGATGGGCTTTCCTAGAGTTTTTCAAGGAATATTTTGTCCACCCTTCCCCGGACTGTTACAGCTGTATAATGACACCCCATAGAACTGAGTTGCATTGCTTTTCTATGTAACAGAATAGTAAGAGTTTCGGAGTTGTCTAAATGTCACCTATAATAAAAAAAGTCGAGGGATAGGCTGTACACAGATCCTTAGGAGAAATCACTTAGATTTCTCCTTTTCCAAATATAGTATGTGCAATCTGTTCCAAAATGTTACAATAATCTCAATAAATTTGATGAGAACTTTTGGTCCCAGAAGTACAAGCATGATGACATTAAATATTTGACCAATTACAGTCCAAATTTCTTCTGCCAAAATTTTGACTCATCATGATCTCTCCTAGGCAAGTCTCGAAGGCATGTTTACATGGGGGAGGAAGGCTATCAAGAAACACTACACAATTGTGTACAAGTCTAAGAAAGCTTTCCCATGTTTTTGTTCCAAGGTAAAGGTTAAAAATCTATCATTTTAAAAATTGAAAAGATGGGCAGATGTGGCAGGCATTCACAAGGACATGGTAGTCAACTAAACTGATTGTTGCTTGGGATTGAGAACCCACAAAACCCACACATAGCCCACTAGACCCAAGTGAGAAATTCTCCTGCTCCAGTCATCAGAACATCCTCTATCTAACAAGGAAGTGATAGTAGACCACATCCCATTCATTAAATAATTCATATCCCTTAATTAATTTTGAACACTGGATGAGACTTTACGATTAATGTAAACATCATCAAATGGTTTCAGTTGTACTTTCCCGAGGGTCCATGAACCTTTGAGTAACATAGTTGGAGTTGTGTAGTAGGTTCAGAAATGTTAGCTGGTTTGTTACATATCTCAACCCTTTGGTCTGGAGGAGTTGAAGATGAGAGAGTAGGATCTGAATTAAATGTAGAAACAATCATCAAAAAGAGCAAATTCTACTACTCATGTTTGGACAGATGGACACATAGTCAACTTGCCTTCTAAACACGTTTATTCATATAGACTTGTGCCGCTCTCAGCTTCCATCAGGGACGCTTATTCAGCAGTGGGCAATGATCAAAGAGGGACCCATAACTGGTCAAAGGGATGAGAATAGGTGATAACTGTATGCCTGGCCCCACATGAGACATCTGTGTCATCCTCTGCAATGTTCAGGGAGCATAGAAGAAGAGGCGAATGGATTGTGGGAACAGATGGATTGCGAGAGTGTGAGGTGAGTCTCTGTCTTCTGATATGATATGACCTTTGCTATTATGAACACACAGCAGGTATGATTTTATACATGCATCCAAAAGAAAGAAGGGGAAAGGAAGAGGAAGGAGAAAATTGCAAGGAGAAGAGAGAAAAGGGAAAGAGAAGGAAAGGAGGACATGAGAATAAGAGGGAGTAGTTTGATAGAAGATGGCACTATCAGGGCGAGGAGAGGCAAACGTCTTATTAGGAGAGATTATAATCACATCACATTATGTAATCATGATGCCAATTTTTTAAAAAATTTTAAACAAATAAAAGACAGTAAGATGGGATAGAATCCTTCCCTGATGTCCATTGTATCCACTGGCAAAGCAAGCGGCAGGCAGCAGTTAATTCCAGACTGTGGATAACAAAAGATGTAAAGCCATCTTTTCGTTTGTTTGTTGTTGTTGTCCATTTCATTTGTTTGGTTTTTCATTCTAAAAAACATACTCTTGTTTCTGTAATTACTGCACATTCTCATCAAATGGCTAGCAGTCTCTGCCTCCATTATTTTCACAAAGTCTGTGAAAGCCAAAAGACCTTCCTTGGGGACATGCTGGACATTTGTTCTTCACAACCAACCCCTGAGAGGCAAGCACTGCCCTCTATAAATCCTGGCAGAGAACTGAGACAAGTGAAGAGGAAACAGATTCCAGGAGAATCTTCTGTGTCTGCACTGGCTTCCTTCTCCCCATAAAAACTGGGAGATGGAAGATATTTTGAATCAATCAACTAGAGGCTTTTAAACAAACAAAATCAGTAGTAGTGGAGTCATCAGAATACTTCTCAAACCTACACACCCTTTAATGAGTTCCCATTACCCACATAATCAACCTTGCAATTTCAAAATATTCATGTACTCCTAAGTTTTAAATGCTAACTTACCACAACCTCAATTCACCAGGGAAGAGGGTCTCAGATTAGGAACTATCTAGATCCTATTGGCCTGTGAAAATATATGTGGAGGACTGTCTTGCTTGTTAATTTACTCAGTCAACTATAGGCAGCCATTTCCTAGGCTGCCCCGCCCCCATAAAAGGACAGATAGCATTGGCGCTCTGTCTCTGCTCATGACTATAGATGTTGTGTAACTGGATGCTTGAGTTCCTGCTTTGATTTCCATGAAATCAAAGTGATGGGCCATGATGTGCAATTATCAGCTAACATTCATTCTTTCTTCCCTATGCTGCCTTTGGCCAGGGTGTTTAAACACAGCAATAGTATGATACTAGAATAGTTCCTTAACTTCCTGGGCACTAAGTGACAGGAACTATAGGATGACCTCCTATGTCAGGATCATTGGAGAGGACCATTCAGAGCACTTTGCCCTGAGTCTGGCATACAGCAATTGCTTAATAAATGCAATCTATTTGAATTTTTAACAGTGGGGGGAAATGAGACTCCTTCACTTGATCTCAACCTATGAGATTGATTAGTGAATTATTAATCCAAACAAATTTAGGTCCCTTCCACTGAAATCATCAAGACAGGCAATTTCGAATCTTTTTCTAAGATAAGACAAGGCCTGTCAACAGCTCTCAACCTCTTCACATGCACCCAAGTAAGATAAAATGGGAAATGTTAGTGCTTAGCATTTTAAAGGACACACAATTGATTTTGAAGTGCTCACATTTATAGGAAAATTACAAGATGCTTGGCGCTGTCAAAAGGCTGGCACTCCTCATACTCACAGTCTAAGAAGCAGGCCTTGAGGTTTTTTTTATTATGAGTCTAAAGAAGCAGGGGTTTTGTAGATGATAAATGGGGTTGCCTAGACTACCTAGCTGGGGGTGAACCTGGGCCACCCCAGAGCCTTTACCTCATCCTTTCACTCCACAGTGCTCTGAGAACTCTCTAAAGAGGAACCCTCAGATTTATATCAAATCACTAATGTGATCTGAAAAGGTCTTTGGGCTTCATTGATTTTGAGCTCAGAAATGTGTGCAGCGTCGAGACTGGACAGAGACGACAAGCAGCAACTGAGGGAGAGTGGCAGTTAGCAGCGATTGTCAACTCGACAGGATCCAGACTGAGTGAAGAGCCCAGCCTCTGGGCATCCCAGGAGAGAAATCCTAGATCAGATGAACTGAAATGAGAAGAACTCCCTTGAATGTCTGCAGTGTATTGCACGAGCTGGAGTCGCGAACTGAATCAAAAGGAGAAAGTGGAGCTGTGGAGGACCCTAGTTGAGTTCCTGGAACTCACAATTGGCAGGGGAGTTTTCAGCCTCTTCTCATGCTAACTCTAGGAGACCCGACTGAGGCCTCTGTAATCATGCATGCATTCCCACATGCAGTTACACGGCGTATGCAAAATTGTAATGAAAGAAATTGTCAAAGGAGAAAGTGAGCCGAACACGGACATTATTGCTCTCTGTTCCTGGGTTGTGGAGGCAATGTGACAAGCTGCCACAAGCTCCCCCCAGCCTGTCTTTCCGACAGTGAATGCCTGTACCCTCCTACCGTGAGCCCAAACAACCCCTTTTCCCCTTCAGTTGCTTCAACCAGGTTATCAGGTCACAGCAACCAGAAAATCAGCTCATACAGAAAGCCTGTTGCAGGCCACGCAACTCCAGGTGAAAGGTGACCTTTAAGGACCATCCTTTAAGAAGCATCGTGGTCTGTGGTGCTTCTAGCTCCTCCACCCTGAGCTGCATGGCTCTGGGCAGAAGACAGCAAGCAGGTACAGGAGAGGTAGGATTCCTACTCAGACTCTGAGCTGAGAGAATCACAGCTTCCCAGTCACTCATTCTCCCCCACCCCGCTGCCCCTTTCCCTGATCCTCGCCACCCCTGTGCACCATTTTTCATCTCTGTTTATTTGCTCAGGGACCCAGACTCTGACAAGAAGGCTCATTTTCTCCCAGTGTGTCGAACAATAGTGCGAGAGATGTGCAGCTAGTCGCCCCTGGCGGCAGCGGATTGCCCCTGGAAATACAGGAAATAAAATCCTCTTGCAAGACATAAGGGAACAGTCTGGGGTATGGTAGGGCTGCCACTCGCTGCAGGATATTGCTCTGAGGAGAGGTCCCTGGTGTGGAAGGGCAGAATCACAGTTTAGTCTTGGCTGCGGGCGCTGGGAAAAGAGACGCATTACTGGGCTGGAATAGAAATGATGGCTCATGACTTTTAGCTTCCCCTCACGCACTTCAGTGCTGTTGTTTTTAAGAATGTTTTCATATAAACAGAAAACTGCGGAGAACAGAGTTGCACACCCTTTATACCTGGTTACCACACACACACACACACACACACTCACATCTATATACTTTTTCGTGTGTGTGTGTGTGTTTGTGTGGTGTGATGAGTTAGGGCACACACGTGTGGAAATCACAAGACAACCTCAGGCATTGGCCCTTATATTTTACATTTTTGAGATTGGGTCTTATTTTTTTTTAACCACTGCACACACAATGACCCACACTCTGCTGGGAAGTCTTCTGTCCCGTCTAATTGTAGGAATAGCGGGATTCTAGACTCCTGCTACTGTGCTCAGCTTTACCTGGGTTCTAGGGATCTATATGGTGCTCAGCTTTGCTCATCAAGCACTATAGTCACCAAGCAGCCTCCTCAGCCTTCTCATTTCCTTAGTATTAACAAACATCTTGTGTTTTCAGGACACATTCATCAGCTTAATGAAGATATATTGTCATTCTGTGGTTAATTGAGTCTGCACTCAAAATGATGCCCTTGGTCCTCTCCTTGCATCCTTGACTGATACAGGATTTCATCTGAGGTACCACAGTAATAGCGTCTTTAGTTGCCACTGTTCCTTATGCTGATATTATATATATATATATATATATATATATATATATATATATATATATATATAACAACTTCTTTCATTTTCCCTACTTCTGAAGACCTCAGAGACTTGAAAGACACTGCTCAGGTCTTTCCCAAAATGCCCCTTGATTTGGAATCATTTGATCCTTTTTTCATGAGTCTAAGGAGGTAACAGGCATGAGCGGGAGACCACAGGGGTAAAATGACATTTTTCCATCCCATTAAAGATATGTGCTTTTCACATAACTGTCGGTGTGGTGCCCAGTTTCCTTCCAAAGATATGATTGTCAGGCTCTTCCTCCATGAGACTGCTCTCTCTCTCCCCCCCTCCCCACTGCAGTCTGCAGAGCACACGAACATCTATCTACCAGGAGCACAATGCCAAGAGGACAGTTCCCCAGAGTTCTTGCTTCACTTCCTCACGAAGCTGGTGGATGCTTTCCTCATATCAAGACCTTTGCTGAACACTAACTGTCTACTACCAGGTTGTAGACACACAGTTTTCAGGCGTGGCAGAGGAAGGGTGGTGTTTTGGACACAGGAACAGTCTCTGCAAAGGACAAAGAAGAAGGAAGGAGACAGAGGGCTTCCAGGGGGCAGAAGGAAGAGGTATATATCAGGAATACAGGACGGAGAACAGAAGGGAGAAGGCTCAGTTGTGGGAGCTTGGAAGGGGCCTATGAAATCATATGGAGAGAGAATCTGGTCCTGATCCTTTAAGGGCAATGACCCTGGGCACCACAGGCTGTTCACCCATGACACTAACCTGATCAACTGCATTTAAGAGAACTGTTTTCATGCTGTGGGAACAGACCTGAGCAGACTCAGATTAGGGCTGCAGTGCCACTAGAGAAGAAATGCAGATGAGAGGAGGGGCGAGGGGAAAGGCTGGTTTCCCTGAAGATGGGGGGGGGGGGGGGAGACTGGCAAAATCTAGTCTTCTTTGAGATGAGTTTCGGTAGGTGTTTGAATGTTCACGAGGAACCAGTTGTGGGAGTAATATCTGCTTTGGAAGTGTGGCCAAAAGCTCATGGGTTGGAGCTTGCTCAGCAGTGTGAGCATAATGAACAGTGATAAAACCTTCAAAGGGAGATCTGCATGGGAGCAGTTAGACCAAGAAGTTACATTATGCTGGTCTCCAGGAGTTAACTTCTAAGATAAGCTGCTAAGATGTGGCTGGAGGAGGAACTCAGGAGGCCCCACCCCTAACTGGGGAGCTTAGGGAGGGAAGATCCTTCTTCCTTGGGGTATGGCCAGTGATAGACCATCCATACTATAGTGGATGGTCCAAATGGACAGAGAGAGAGAGAGAGAGAGAGAGAGAGAGAGAGAGAGAGAGAGAGGAAATTGGGAGGGCTATATGTTTAGGGGATGCAGGAAGAGTTGAAAGGAGGATATGGAAGGTAGATAGGTTCATATTTCATTGTGTGCATGTACAAGACTCTAAATAAATGAATTGTTTAAAAAATATTCTTAAATTAAAAAGATAGCACTATTACTGTAAAAGCCAACTGACATAGTTAGCTTTGTCTGCATAGAGCCTCTTCCTTTTCTGCTTCCTCAGGCTGTGGTGCAGCTCACAAACCTCACTAAAGGCCAAGCATGTGTGTCCACTTGGACGTCTGTTCTCCAGAACCCTGAGTTAAATCAACTTCTTTTCTTACAACTGCTGAGCCTCAGCTGTTTTCTCAGAGCTTCATAAAACGGCTCCCCATAGATTCAAAGTGATAAAAAGGGACCGGTGCAAACAGCCCCTCAGGGACAAAGAAGAGAGGAGTGGAGGCCTAGAGCACTCAGTGGAGCACTAGGGAGACACGGCTCTCGGTGCTCTCAGAGTCCTCACTAGTACCCAGTAAGCTTGCTACTGGATAACTTTTTAAACTGATATAGCAATGAACTTGAGATTCAGTCTCCCCAGAGACAACGCAGAGAGCAACGAGCCTAGGATACAGGCAACCATATCGTGTCCTCCTTCTCGACTCTGAAAGACTCCAGAGTCATCTTTGAACCTACCCTTTGCCATGACTAGTGAAGGACCTACATGCCCTCATCCTTCAGGGACAGAAAAATGTCCTAAGGTCACCCTCATATGTGGAGCTTCTCCCCTGATACAAACCCCAATCCAGTGCCTGATCCTCCAAAATCCTTTTTATTCATCCATAGCTTATTACGAAGATCAAATAAGTCCAGAGTATATTTGTGATCAAAACGCAAAGGGAGAGTAGAAACATGAATCAAGAGAGGCAGAGGAACTGCTCTCCTCCCCAAACAAGCTGTGGGGGAGAAAGATCTAACATTCCTATTGTTTCAAACTAGGGTCTGGGGTCTTTTGAAGAATTGATAGAAATTGAAATACAGCTCTCAGGCTTGGATAGGAAAATCGAGGCTTTGTCACCTTAGAATCACTCACAACTCACTTATGCAAAGCAGTGGGCTGCCGCACACTTTCTCACTCACCCAGTTTTCTGCTGCATCTCCGGCCTATTGGAATAATTGTTTTTCATCCCCCAAAGCAAATGAACCAGTCTCCTGCATTAAATCATCCTCTTACCTCTTTAGCTCATGATTGGCTTTCTCTGTGATGCATGTTGTGTTTGCAAGCATGAAGGAAATGATAGGAAAACAAATTGCTTTGTACTGTACCAGGATTGTCTGGCAATACTAAACAGAGGGGTGAGGCGGTGAGCAACAAGCCATTCCGAGGGCACTGGAAACTTTCTGCCACTCCAGAGATGACAAATGCACCCGCCCCAACCCAGGTTCCAAACATACAGAATATCCTTGGAGCAAGCATGAATCATTTCCTAAAAGTGACGAACGACTTCGCATAGTAACCCAAAGAAAAGGTGAGATAAAGAGATAATGTATCTTGTTTGCAGGCACCTCCTCCACTCAGAGCCCGCTTGGCTCTTCCTTGGCTATGGCACTAAAGGCTTTGGAGATTTTTTCCAATTATAGCTTCATCGCGATCAGCATTTATGCTCATGTGCTCGTGGCCATTTGACATATGCTCTGGTCTGGATGGTGATTATTCATAAATTCTTTTGATCATTGACAAGATCCTTCTCTCAATGAATCTATCTACAAGGCCTCTAGTTTGCACCCAGTCTCTTGCCAGCACCAGGGGTCCAGCACTCAAGGAGAACAGATCCATCTAAACGGTACTCATTGGTGGCACACTGGTGACCTCGGCTGCCTTCCTTCCGAATGGATCTCACGGCCCGATGGGAAGACACAAATTGGAAACAAGAAAGGCTGAAGAGCTTGGCTGTGAGATACTTGGGTCCTACTTTTTTCACATATATAATGTACTTCGTGTGTAGTCCCATCTCCCACTAGCCCCCTTTGTTGTCCTAGACCCTTTTACTACATGCAATTGGTACATACAAGACTGTATGAATCGATGTAAAAGCTGGAGAAAATGAGTAATATTTGTCTCTCTGAGACTAATTTGTTTCACTTCACCAAGTGATATTCTCCACTTTCATCCATTCCCCTGCAAATGACAGTTTCATTTTGCTTTATGGCTAAAATATATTTCATACACACACACACACACACACACCACATTGTGTTATACATTCTTAGTTGCCAGGCACCTAGGTTGTTTCTATAACTTGGCTATTATGAGCATTGCTGCAACCATTATATACAATGATTGGGGAAAAAAATCACATACCACCAACTCCACCTCATGTGCCTGCAATATCTCTACTTCATTTAACACCTCTCCTTATCTGACAGGTATAAAAATAAAGGGAAAAGGAGCAATTTGAGAGTCCATAGAGCAATGGATTCAAAGGCTGGTCTCGCTTCAGATCCACTGTTAATTGGAGAAGTTACAGAATTTTTTTATACTACCAATCATAAATGCTTTCTAAGTGTGTTGTAAAATAGACAAGGTTGGATTGGTAATACACAACATTTTGTGCATTTTGATAATAGCTAATATACTCATCTTCCCTCTCATTGATAGCCTATATAACACCATGGAACAATGCAGGCGGTGGAACTGGAGTTCTGGAAAACACGGTATCCGGGGTGTGGCATGGCCTTCAGACCACTAATGAACATGAGACCTCATCTGTCCCTGAAGAGCTATTGGCAGTTACTATTTGCTAAGGCAGCAGGAAGTCATTTCTGAAATGGTGTAGACACTGGTAGATTGATGATCCTCCAGTGCAAAATCTCCTATCTATGTTTGTAAAACAACCCTATTTAAATTGAGTTTGTTACAGACATACACAGATACACACATACATCCACAGAAACTATGAAAGTATGAAGGAAACCAGTTTTGAAGAAGAGGTCAGCAGGAATGTGAGGAGGATAAGGGATGGTAATGGGGGGGGGTGATTTTGATCAGAGCGCATTGTATACACATATGAAATTGTCAAAAAGAAAAGAATATAATTCATACATGTGAACATGCCCACAACGACATGGCTATACATAAAATAGAACATACAAACACTTTTTCTCCTGTAAAGATGATTTATTTCTATGTACAGTTACTTGTCTCCGGCATGGAGGATGGGGACTCTGTTACATCTTTCATTCAAGTCACGAAGCTCCAGCTTTACAGATCTGTGACAAATGCTATGGCTAGGAGATGGGGGGTGCCAGGTAAATGGACACTCAGGAACCCTGCTTTGGCTGCTGCATGTTAGCCAAGGGCACACTGGTGTGGTCTTCATTTTATGCCTTTCCCTCTGAGGACCTGTTACGTAAGGAACGCTGCCAACAATCAGAAGGGAAAGGAGGCAGAACAAAAAAGGTGTCTGAGGACACAGCTGATCAAGTTTCTCAACTCTTGGTTCCAAACCCCATGCTGCTGCTTGCTAACCACCCATCCTTTCTGGTAAGTTGTATTTAAGCTCCCAAAGTCTTACCAAATTCACTTGTAAAATAAATTAATGTAACTCACCTCCTAGAGTTCTTAATCTGAAAACTCAAAGACTCCAGATCACTCTTCCTGGCACACTCTTTTCCACTGAAGACAAGAATTCTAGCTAGATTTAATCTGAAGATTAAACATGGGAATACTGGAACAGTGCATGGTGCCCATTAAATACAGAGGGTGGGAGCTAGGGAGAAGCCTCATTGGGTAAAGCTCTTGCTGTACAGGCGTGAGGGTCAGACCACCAGCACTTACATAATGAGCGGGGCATCATCATGGCATGTGCCTGTAATTCTAGTGCTGTAATGTAGAGAGGAGAAGCTTGGGGGTTTCCTGGGCAGACAGTATAGCCAAATGGGTGATTTCCAGATACATTGAGAGATCCTGACTCAAATGAGTAAAAGGTAAAGAAGAGAGGTACACATTGTACTTTGACCTCTAACCTCTGCACATGTGCAAACTTGCACATGCATCAGCACACCTTTATACATATATGCATATACTACATATGAAACACACACACACACACACACAGAGAGAGAGAGAGAGAGAGAGAGAGAGAGACAGAGAGAGAGAGAGACAGAGACAGAGAGAGAGACAGAGAGAGAGAGAATGTTAGTAACTAGCAGAGAAGGGATATTTAGGACGAAGTGATAAATAAGATCCAAGTTGAGATACAGACAGCTGGAGATCATAGAAGGACCACCTTAATTAAACAAACATTTCTTACAAATACTTAAATCAAAGCAAGTACTAACAGAGAAGGTGAGAACTGCATTCTGACCTATATGGCACTGTGTACAAACTCCATGCTTAAGTTGAGGACTGCATTCTGCACTATATGACACTGTGTATAAACTCCATGCTTAAGTATTGTCTACATGCCATAAGTAAATTATAGGCAATGTCAACTTCATAACTCTTCACAAAGGTGTGACTTTTTAAATTTTTGACTTTGGAAAGGATGCTTGAGACTAAGGTAATTAGTAGTGAGAGTTTGTTTTCCATTTGTGTGGCAGACACATTAAAAATTCAGCTTGGGCACTCAAAGACTCCAGATCACTCTTCCTGGCACACTCTTTTCCACTGAAGACAAGAATTCTAGCTAGAAAATTTCCTTTCTTCTGCATAGCCCTGGACTCTTGAAGTCTATGACTTAGGAATCCCATGGCTCATTCTCCTATAAAGAGCAGGAATGTGGGTTTGAAAAGGTGATTTGGTGGTTCAGATGGCTCGGTGGCTAAGAACACTTGATGTTCTTGCTGAAGCATAAGGTTCCAGTTCCCAGCACTGATGTTGAGTGATATCCAAATACCTGTAACTCCAGTTCTAGAGGATCTGACCCTCACTTCTGGCCTTTTTTGGCCAACTGAGCATGCATGTGCCTACACCCCTCCCCAATGAATATAAAGAACGGAAGCAGTAACACTTTCCAAGAGCATATTCAATTATCAATCTACAGCATGGGCAGCTCTTTCTTCCATGGGAACCCCTTTTCTCCTCAAGTTTCCTTATTGGGGTAAGCTTCTTTCTTGAGATGAAGGTATGCTTTCTGCAGCAGCCATGTGGCAGCCTCTGCAGCCTAGACTTGCAAGAAAAGAAATGGCATCGTCGGAGCAAGCCACGCTGAGCATCTACCAACCAATATATTCCAAAAGGAGAGGCTCTCTCTAAGGGTTTCTTTTCAAGGATTCTGAGCAGGGTAAGCCTTTAATTCATGCTCATTATTTTAATTCTACAGGGTCATTTTACCAGCTTCATCATTTGCACTCATTAAAAGTTTTTCAAAGAACATTATTTCACCAGGAATTTTATATCTGTAAGGACTTTTTCAATCCACCATCAGAAAATTTTTCGCTTTCTTTTGTTAAAAGTTTTATACATGCAAATGATGTATTTTGTCCAAATCCGTCCCTCATTGCACTCTCCTCTTTCCTTCCCTAGTCCCCTATATCAGTTTCGACTTCACATGTTCTATCTGCCTGCCTTTCTATCTATCTATCCATGCCCGCCACTTTAGTTTTTTATTTGAAAATGTTTATTGGCTTTTTATTCTTATGGTGTCTGGGCAAGGCAGTGTACCCTCCATGTAACTCCATTTTAACTCCTTTTATATATGTTTATGTGCATGTATATATCTTAGGACCCTTCTACAGTAGGAGGTTTCTATATGGCTTTTTCAAAGTCTGTATTGTTAGCTGACTCCTCCATATTCCCTGTTCTCCACAGTCCTTACATTTTCTACCCCATTCAGTCTCTCCTGTGCCGTCATTTTGCTTTCTCTCTTTATATCACCTGTGATCCACACCCCTTTCCTTGAAATACCCCCTTCTACCTTTCTGCTTGATATGTGCTTTCCAGTTTAAGCACACATCCAACATTCCAAACCAAGCATCCACATATTAGAGAGAACTCGCGGCATCTGTCTTTCTGCATCTCTGCTCCCTCACTCAGCATACGTAAGTTGCCCGGTAAACATGGCGTTTTTGTGACTCTAATTTGACAGAACTTTTAGGAGGAAGAACTGCATTGGCATTCTCATCAGTCATGGGAAGTCTCCATTCATGTCTTTGGCAAAGCAAGGACAACAACAGTTTTATCTCCTTTGATTTCTGAAGGATAACTTTTCATTTTATTCAGGATGGGGTAACCTTGTCTAAAATTCAAATCCAAGTAAAGATGTGTTTGGTTCATCCTCAGAAAGACAGAGGTTGCTTCAGATACAAAATTGAGAGAGATATCAACAACCAGAGCTATTCATGCCAACTATGGTTACTATCCCCGGTGAAGAAACCTCTTACAGAATCCTGATCAAATCAGAAATCAAATCGGAACACAAGAGGCTCCTTTCAAGTGTTTTATTTACAGCTGCAAGAAAAATCCATGTCTTCTCACATTGTGTGATGACTTCTGCTTTACAGAGACCACTGACAGACCAAGGAGAAAATTCTACCAAGGCATACCATGGTGAATTTATAAGTTTATTGGAGTTATTTACTGCAGCATAAGTGAAAGACTCCTTATAGAAGCATGGGTGTCTCAAAGAAATCTGCACCATAGCCCACTATAGCACAGACGGCAGTTCAGGAAACCTGCATCCCAGCAGCTGCCTGTACAATCTGAAGGCAACTACATAGTAGCCCTGCCTACCCCAGCAATGGCTGATGATGTGTGTAACCTCAGGGAGAGACTTTGTGAATATGTTAACTCTCTGAACTTCCCAAGTGAATGTCCTTCTCTTTCTCCTGCCAGGAGGGAAGCCTTCAATCCAGAGGAAAATATCATGCAACAGCTCATGTAGGTGATGGATGAAATCCTTGGTCACATAGACTCAAGGCAGGGATAATTTCCACAGGGAAGGGACCTCTGCTTGACACAAGAGCTCTGCCTATCATATAGAACATTGACATTGACTATACTATAGTCTCGGTACCAAGTACTCCTCACCGAATCATCTCATTTCTTGTTCCAAGAAATAACTGGTGTTGGCGATATCATTCAGTAAAGAAGTAGTTAACTATTGCATTGAATCTGCACAGCATTTAAAGGATGAGGTAAGAATCTGAACCCAGAAAATGAGACCCTCACTCCCTCACCCTATGCATGTCCTATATTTCAGTACAAGGCCACCTTAGCTTTGACAGTGCTCCGAGAAAAGAGCAAATACTTTCAACTACGCAGAACTTTATCTTAAATATATTCTCTCTGTCTCTGTCTCTCTCTGTCTCTCTGTCTCTCTCTGTCTCTGCCTCTCTCTCTCTCTCTCTCTCTCTCTCTCTCTCTCTCTCTCTCTGAACACTTTTGGCTCTTTCCCTTTTCCATGCTACCAAATTAGAATCACTAAAATTGTTCCGCCGATAGCAATACTCTCGCTCACCTCTTCCAGCTCTTCTGACATGGTCATGTCTTACCCAAAGGCACATTTTACCTGCTTCCTCACATTCTTAAAGTGGGCTACGTTGGAAGGCAATCTTGCCCTCCATCTAGCTTCTACATGCTTTACATAAGCAAATGAGCCACTGGAGGTCACCGAGGAACTAAGCGGTGCCAATTATTTCAACAGCCACTCGTTCCTTCAATAAACAACTGCTGTTTAGTTAGAGGAATGGCCAAGTCATCACTGGTAGACTCTGACAACTTGGATGATTCTGAACACTGACACTGTGTACTGTGAATATATCTTAGGTTATTGCTTGTGTCAATTTGTGTATGAACATAGGGGTCTAATGTTTATTCATATACAGGGACATTTTGTGTGTCCTTGAGCTTAAGATTTATTACAGTCTACTTTACTTGGCTTAGTCCTGGCCTCCAGTACCCAACTAGCAACTTTATATATGCAAGAAGCTTTTTAAAAATATCTTTTAAAGAAAATCTTTTTGTTTTATGTGTTTTGGGAGGTTGCTTATACCGTGGTGTATGTCTGGAGGTCAGATGACAACCTCTGCTGTCAGTCTTTGCCTTCAACTTTGTTTGAGACAATGTTTTTATTGTTAACCATTTCATACTGCAGGCTAGCTGGCTCGAGGACTTGCCAGGGTTCCTCTATGTCCAACTTCCATCTCATCACAGAAGCCCTGGGACTACAGATGTGTGATCTGTGTTCAGATTTTGCATGGGTTCTAGAGATCCAACCCCGTAATCAGGCTGGTGTGTCAGGCACTTACCTGCTGAAATGTCCCCTTGGTCTTACAAGAAGATTTTCTTTCTAGAACCCTAGACCATTGGAGATCCATCTAACATACATCACAGGGTAGCAGCAAGGAGGATGATATTTTCACAGTGTCTAACCCATTGGTGACTAAATCCCTGGTCCATTCATTTAGAGTCAGGTTCTCAGGGTACACTGCCACCTGGATGAGGAGCAAGGAACAAGCTTGTTCTCCCCAACCACTGTACCTGCAGAGTTAACCAGTTTTCGGCACACACAAAGCCCTCAGTGGCCATTCTAGATAACAATGACAAGGTAGAAAGGTAGACATCAATATCTAAAAACTAGAACTGTCTATGACCGTTGCCATCAGAATAACTCTTAAGTCTATGACCCCAGTACAGTTTCCAACATATTCAAGGGTTAGAAGTGGAAACAGGTGCTTCCCTGGGGCTCAAGTACCTTCAGAATGGCACCCAAAGTTAGCTTTCTCTTCCCTTCAAGAACACACACACACGTGAACACACACACAACAAATCATCTCTCATAGCCATCACTGAGGGTCCAGCAGCAGCCCCTCTGTCGAAATGAAAATGTGATTGGCTGACATTTGTGACAACCAGAATGTGGCCATAACCTCTAGCCCTTCACATGGGAAACCCTGACTTTGTCTCTTGAAAGACTGTGATTCTTATTCATAATGACAAAGCCCAGGTCCAGGGTTATCCTCACACCAAAGGAATCTGATGCCTGAAAAAGAGAATTAATGGCGTGAAATGCCCAAGAATAGTATCCAGTCCCATCTATGGAATATTGTGTATACTGCTTTAAAAGGCAGCCTAAAGCTGGGCGGTATTGGTGCATACTTTAATCCCAGCACCTGAGATGTGGAGACAGGTGGATCTCTATGAGTCTGAGGCCAGCCTGGTCTACAGAGTGAGTTTCAGAACAGGTCCAAAGCTATAAAAAAAGAAAAGAAAAGAAAAGAAAACCTGTCTCAAAAAAAACAAAAAACAAACTAACAAACAAAAGGCGGTCTATGGTTTTCCATGTGTTGCTGTTCATTTTAGAGATAACCAGCATTTCAAGAGAGTCCTTTCAGAACTCACTGTCCTCCATGGTCAGCCGAAAACAAGCATATTTTTGGAGGAAGAGGAAGCTGGCAATGTAGCTCATTAGCGATGAAAGGGGACAGAAGGACGGGAGAACAGGAAATACATTTCGGTTTTGAATTGATAACGGGATGCTAAAATATCCAAATAATTATTGAGAGTCCCAGTTTGCTTCAGTATGGAGAGCCTCCCACCCCCAACTCCAGGCCACCCTGCTTCGATACCTACTGAGCTTAATTTAGGGGGAAATGTCTACTAAGGAGCCTCTATTGAGAAGGTCCCAGGAGGAGCAGTGAGTGGTGCATTTAAATGACAATGGAATACACCAGCACAGGGCAAGACTCCATTCCCTAATAGCTAGAGTTTGCACCACTAATAATAACTTTGAGAGTAAGAATGTCAGAAAATGGGAATAAGAATGAAAAGACATTTTTTTCCTGAATTTCTTATGAGATGATCTTTTGTGCAAAGCAGAGTGGAAGAGAGGAGTAAGACCCGGAGGCAGACCAAGGGACTCACCTCCCTTTTCCCTCACCTGCCCACTTCAAAATGTCACTTCGCTTCCCTTTTGATGGATTTAAAAGTAAAATCTTTTATCAGCTACAAATCACTATGAGAAGCCATTCCACATCTAAACCATGGTACCCAAAAGGGAAGAGAAGAGCTTTGAGGAATGCTAAGGCTTCAGCGGTCCTCAGGCACTCTGTATTCAAGACACCTGGCTTCATCAGATTTCTCATTAGAAACACATGCCCCCATCAGTGCAGGCTACAGCATTCCTCTCACGCATAGTGAATAGGAAATGTCAAAGTGATTAGCATAGACCGTCCCACAAGTGGCACATAACAGAAGAAACCTTGATAAGGTTCCTATCTCTGGATTGGAAGATAGGCACAGGGGAGATTTATCAACCACCAGACATCTCCTGGATGCACTGGGAGGACCAAGTGTTGTGCCTGGAGGAAACAAATGGGGTGTGTGTTCCGACCTCTTACCACATGTTCCTGTGCCTCTACTGGGTATCTGCTGGAGGCCACTTGAGGAAGGCAAATTCTACCTACTCTTCCCTAGGTGTCTCAAGACTGCCCTTCATAGAATTCTGAGGCATTTAGTGAGTGCTTCTGCTCAAAGCAGTGACTGCTTGCAAGGAAACTAAAACCAGGATGAAACACATTTGTGTTTTGCCTTCATTTTATGCCTGTCTCCTGAACTTTGGGTTAGACGCCCACTTTACATAGGCATGTTAAGCAATAAAGAGCGTCTGCTGAAACCATCTCATCCTCTTTCAAGAATGAAAGCACAGAGATAAGTCAATGTTCTAAAACAGCCATCATTTTATATACTAGAAAGGGCAGAGCCAGCCCCAAGATGAGAGCAATTATCTATGCTGGCAATGCTGCTCTCTGGAGTAGGAGAAATCCCTCCTAAGACCACTCAATTCCCTAAGGTAATGGGGACTTTTCAGACCACCTTTCAAAAACAAAACTAATCTGTCAGATCTTCTAGGGCCACTGTGCTGGTAAGATTTTTTTTTATCAACTTGACACAAGCAGTGACATTTTGGAAGAAGGAAACACAACTGAGAAAATGTCCCATCAGATTAGCCTATGGGAACATTTTCTTAAATGATGACTGATGTGGGAAGTCCAGCCCATTGTGTGTGGTGCTGCCCTCAGCAGGTAGTCCTGAGCTGTATAAGGAAGCAGGCTGAGCTGGTCTGGAGGAGCAAGCCAATAGGAGGTATCCCTGCATGGCTTCTGCATCAGCTCCTGCCTCCAGGTTCCTGTCTTAGTTACTTCCCTGACTTTTCTAAATGATAGACTGTAATCTGTGGCGTCAAATAAATCCCTTCCTTCTCAAGTTGCTTTTGGTCATGATGTTTATCACAGCAATAAAAGCAACCTGGAACCGAAATTGGTACTGAAAGCATTGCTTGTGACAAACCTGACCATGTTACTCTTGCGAGGACTGTGAAAGGAATTTGGAAATTATATCTGGGAAAGTCACTAGGTGCTTATATCTTAGTGGACTCTTGTATGGGAGCTTGGACGAGAACAGTGAGAACAACATAGGTTACGAAGGCTTGGCTGATCTGAAGTCTCAAAGGGAAGCAGGAGAGTTCTCCAATGACTCTATCAGGGCCATTTGGGTGGTATTTTAACCAGAAATCTGTGGATTTTGGTTCACTGGAGCTGAAGAATTGATTGTGATTAACAGGAGACCAGGACCACTGAGGTGAAACTTGGCTTTATGGGGCAATCAGTGGTGGTCAGCTGAGGCTCATCAATCAGCTCTGATTAAGAAGAGACCAGCATCATTGAGGTGAAATCTTCTGGGAGTATTTTCTCAGGGTCAGCACACAGAAGCTGTGATCCAGGGGGGACCAATACTGCATCTCACACTGACAGTCTAACTTGTGAATGTGTAAGAGTCTCCTATGTGTTACTGGTTTTGATGGCATGAGAACAGGAGGCTTTCAAGGGGTCGTGTAAGCAGCTGAAGCTTGATGCTATGAGAGGTTAGGAGAGGCCATTGAAGGTGAGGCCTCAGTTGCAATAGAAAGCCCAGGTCTGAAGGGGCCACAGAAAGAAAGTTAAGCTGTGTCACTGTGAAAAAGGGTCGGAATCACTGGAAAAGCCCAGAGGGAGGCTGTGGTGAGGCTTCGGCTTAGATCCCAGCATACTGGAGATGCTGGGAGCACAAGACGACTACCAGGGCTAGCATTTGATATGGGGATGGGGCCAGAATTCATTCACATATATCCATCTTCATTGTACCAACCTTACAGGTAGTCGTGGGATAAATATTTGCCCCATATACCTCAAGTATTGGAACTGCAATTCCCAAAGTCAACTATGAATGGCATTTTGAAGTGAGACATTCGGGAAGTGATTGAGTCATAAAGGTTGTGTCCACATGAAAAGATCAAACTGTCCACTCTTTCATGAATTAATAGACTGTGAAGGGAAGAGGTTCCCATTGTCTTGGCATCTCACCCTGTGGTGCACTCTGCCTTTTCACGACACAGAAAGAGCTCTCTTACAAATAGACAGGGGTATGATGTTCTCGGTCTTCTCAGCCTCCAGAACCAATTTATTTATTTTCAGTCATTCTGCTACAGCAATAAGCAACTAAGACAACCACTCAACCCCACATAATACCAGAGAGCTTCCTAAACCACAAGCAGACCATAATGGTTTCACTATAAGGAAATTGGAGAGTTTTCAGTTATTCTTTGAGTTTAGCCCAGCATCTTTACTGTGCTCATAATAGACAGAAAAATGCCCCTCGAGGTATCCATGTTCTAATCCAAGAATCTGTGAATATTTTATGTAGCGGGGCAAATGGGCCATGAAAGGTGATGATTGGCTCATCCCACAAGAAGGAGACTCCTAATATAGGTTCCTAAAAGTGACAGAGGGTAATGAAAAATAGCTAGTGTTTGTTATTTGATTTGCAAAGAACTCAACGAATTTTGAAGACAAAAAATGGCTACCAGGAAATGCAGCAAGATGGCGTTCAGAAGCAAGGAAGCTTCCCAAAGCCTTAGGCGAAACATAGCCCATGGACAAGTTAAGTTTTGCATTTCCGAAGAGACTTTAGACTTCTTACTTCTAAAACTATGAGGTAATAACTGTGTTTTAAAAAGCCATCTGTTGACAAGAGTTACAACAGCAATAGGAAGAGAAATCACATCTTAGGAACCTGAGAAAGAATGAACGCACTGCAGCTCAGTCCCCAAACCTTTGCTGTGTCTTGTTCACTGACTGCCATGTTGGTTCTGGTTCACTGATGGTAATGCTACCAAAGAGTCCCCAGATGTGAAGCCACACCCCGCCCCAGGAAGGGTCTCTACACTAAGTTCAGGTCTGAGTGAACTGTGCCTAGCTGTGCCATTACACCTATCTTCCTTCCTCACACTGAGGAGAGCTAGGTTTTCCTCAGCACCCACTGGATCAGTCAGGTTTAAGCTGCTGTGAAAAAGAAAAAAGAAAATTCTCACAGTTTTTAAAGTTTGGGTTCATGCCCACTAGACTAGTGTTCCTGAGCTGTGGATAGACAGCAAGTCAGCAGGCAATGCCGGGGATTGAACCTGCTCACCTCATGTGCCTTCAAAGGCACATCCCAATGACCTGCTTCCTCCAAGCAGCTCGCATCCTCTACAGTTCTATTCTGGCCAAACGCTTATTCAGATTTGGAGTTCAATAACAGATTAAACCATTTCTTAGGCCAGAACACCCAGGATCTCACTGCTTCTTGAGAAATCCTCACAAACACAAATACAGGCTTTACCAACCTTGTAAGTGGCTCTCAGTCTGATCAATTTGACAGTGAAGATGGGTGGGCCGTCACACACATAGCATATTCTACACTCTGCATGCAGTTCTTTCAATTTGGAATAAATGGCTTATGCTGGCTAGAACTACCCAGTTCCAGGAACTTTGAAATGGCTGGTTATCCTACCTATCAATCCTACCTTCAGCAGAAGCACAGCGCTTGGCACACACACACACACACACACACACACACACATATTACATTCTCAATAAGATAACAAACTAACAGAGGTAAGGCTCCATCTTTCCAATTAGGTCACAATCCCTTCAAATCCCTTCCATTTCTGACCCTTCCATTTAATTATCTAAGCCTACCCCTGCCTACTGCTCTCTGCAAATGAACCAGTTCTATGACTATATTGGTTTTACTCATCCCTTCATTGACCCCTCTTTCCTTCTCCTGAGGTATAAGGGGTATGTGCTCCTTGTTTAGGCATTCAGTGAAGAAATCCTGGCTCACATATGTTACCTTGGCAGGAAACCGGGCATGGTTTTGATAAAGGCCTACAGGATTCAAATTGTCCTCTGCTCTCCGAAGCAAGCACAAACAGTAGTAATGAGCACAGTGCTGAGATGTTGGACAGACATACACTCCGTGGAGAAGAACAGACCTTCTCGGGTCTCTTGGGTGCAATTCTGAGACTGAGAGAAGCAATAAATATGGAATTGCACAGCCGGGTTGTCACACGGGCGATTTGCAGCCTTTAAAATACTCTTTAAAAGAACGCAAGGCTGTGTTCAGTTCAAGTGTTTCATGGGTGTAAGGATTATTCTTTGCTTTAACTGTATTAAGCTTCAGCTTTCAAACATAAATATTAATACAAGTCAAGTAATATGCTATAAGAAGTTCAGATTCCCGTTCAGGCACAGCCCTGGGCCTTCTATCATTCTTGCCTAGGTTTTCCTAAAGCTTATGTGAACAAGAAGTCCCAAGATCTGCACACACACACACACTGCACTCTCCAGACACCTCTGCATGTACTTCAGATCCTTGGTGAAAGCTCAATAGTAATTTCAGGTTTTCCCATGGAGAGGATGCTGATAAACTTTAAAATATGATGAGTTATCAAAAAGAGTAACATTACACCAAAGACAAGGAATGTTATACAAGCTCTCCCAGAGCTTGTAATAGTGGATCAAAGAGAGCATGTGTGTATTTGTGTGTTGGAATGGGAAAACAGTCAAGAGAGGTGTAGAAGAATCAATATGTACATCAAATATTAGCTAAGGTACAGCAAGAAGTAACCTTATTGTCACCACCAGATAGTGTTAATCAAAGAAGTTTGGTAGTGGAATATTGCATTCCACAGACCAATATTATCTAAATTACAGGGGTAAAGTTGGTGAAATTATTGTTCGTGTGTCAGGTGGCGTAAAATCAGTGCCTAGAGCACCAATTTCTTGCTTTGTGGCTTTATAAATTTTGTGGCTTTATAAATCTGCTGTCCACTTAAAAAGTTGGTATGAATTTGGCCTGGAGGAAAAGCAGTCATGCTTCCTTCCTGATTTGACCATTCGGTACCCTAGGGTACCATCCCATAGGGTGAAAAACAGATTCTTAGAAGAATGCTTGAAAAATATAGAGAATTCTTCTCAACGTGGGACCACGTTTCTGTGATATTTAGTGCTGCTGTCATCAGAAAGGTGACATGTTTTTTCTTGTTTAGTTTTTCCAAATGTGATCTTATACTGATGCATGGTATAAAAGCATTATTTAGTCCTTACCAAGACATTCACTTGAAAGAAAAGAAATAAGAGTCACAGGACTTTCTGTAACAGGTGTCACCCCTCAGGGGCTGCATGTAAGAAACTGCACCCCTGTAGAAGTCTCTCTGCTCAAACTTAAGACTGACGTATCACTCACATAGATATGCCAGCCCTTCTGCCATTCTGCTCACCTCAGAACATAGCTTTGTTCTGTCCTGTCTGAGAGTGCTTCCTGCCACTGAGTAATTCATAAAGAAGTTTATTTTTGCTTACAGTCTGGGGCCTGGGAAGTTCAAGAGCATCGTGCCTGCACCTGCTCAGTTTGTGAGGACGTGGTGCTGCATCACAATATGGCAGAAGGAAGGGCAATTAAACAACGGCAAACAGAGAGAGACAGCAAAGGGCAGAGTCACATTGGAGACCATCACAGCAAGCTAAGTAAGTCACAGCCGGAAAGACACATGTCACATGTTTCCTCTCGTACGTGGAGCCTAGATAACATGTAAAGTATGCATCATGAATACACACAAGTCATACACATATCACAACAGGAAAAAGAAGAGGATTATTTTCGGACAAGAAAGGGTAGTGAGTGGCAGGGAAAGGAGGAATGTATAGGCTAAGGGGGGTGAGTGCCTGTGGTCAAACATATTATTATGAAACCTATCACTTTGCAAATGAGTATACAGTATTTTTTATTGTTTGTTTATTTTCACTAAGTTCTTCTTTGGAATTTTGGGGGTCAGAAATCATGCGCACTGTGTGTAATCCTTGAGAAACACACAAGTTCCAAATATGAACAAGCAAAGAACATTTACAGAAATCGCTGCAAATAGGAAGGGATGAGTACTGGGGATACTCTCACCCAGCAGGTTAAAACATATTGAAAAATGCTGTTCTCAGTGGACTTTTAGGAGAACTTGTTGTAAATTACCCTCAATCATGATGGAAAAGGAGGAACTGTGATTAGCATGCAGTCACAGCTAGGGCAGGTACTTGGGATTAAACTTGGGTTCTCATACATGCTAGGTAAGAACACTATCACTGAGCTCCATCCTCAGCCCCCACAGTAGATGCTCGGTGGGTAAAACTGAGTGTGATGTAGCTTTGTCTGGGCTCACAGGAGCTTTGCATCATTGACAGGAGACTGTCATCGCAATGGACTTCCCAAGTCTTCTTTGACCTTCTAAAGCTCTGCACTGCACTGGCACAAGGTGATACTTTACAGTGAGGCCCTTGTTCTCCTGCAGAAATTATTTCCACGTCTGCCAGGTCAGCAGTCAGCTTCCCAGTTCTTTAGAAAAATCTCAGCATGAGGAACTGACACAGAGGAAAGTGTGGAGGTGTTGGGAGAGGAAGCTGGAACTGGGGACCAGTTTGAGGCACTAAATCCAGTCCCCTGGTGATCACAAGCCCAGTTCCCCTGAGAGTACACAGTCCACTGGCTCTTTAGGAAGGAGGCGAGGCCCAGCTCACCCCACATTTCACACTGCACATGGGTTTTGCTTCTCAGAGCCACTGCATTTCTCTCTTCTATCAGAGCTGAGACTCACTTGTTCATCCACTGTCTGGTGAAGAACAGACTCAGAGTGGTCAAGAAATCGCCAACTGCCAGAGACTCGTTTCAAAGATTGTGGCTTGACTTTGATGTCGCTGTGTCTGTTCCTCCCACATAGACCATCTTCGGTTCACCACTCAGTGTTCAGTGCAAGTCCATGAGAACATGCAATACCCAAACCAAACCAAACCAAACCAGAGGAAAAAAAAAAAAAACAGTAAAGACTCCATAAAGTATCATCAGGCATGTAAGCTATTCTTCCATAGCTTCCATTTTTAAATTTAATCTGTCTTTTTTACATTTTGCTGCATCTCTTCTTATGACTAATAATATGTTAGTTAAGGGAATGTCATTTTTCACTAGGTGGATTTACCTAGAGCGTATTTCTGCACCTGCCTCGCCTCTCTTCTCTGATGTAACATCTAATTAGAAGGAGTCAAGAATTATAGAGAGACACAAAGCACAAAGATCTCCCACCTGTGTCCCTAAGACTCAAAACTGAGTTCAGCTACTAGATTCCATCTTAACTCACTTTTTCTGCTATTGTCTTATGTTTAAAAGTGAAATCTGCTACAGAATTTAATAGAATAAATGGACTGAACCTCATACAAACAGAATTCCGTAAATTAATTCCCAAGAAAGTTTCCCTGCAATTAAACCATCATGTTGAAAGAAGAGGTGGTTAGAAGACTCGTGAATGACGTCATCTGAATGTTAACATTTCTCCCGAGACTCTGAGATGACATTTTTCTCTCTTGTTTGACAATAAAATGAAACTAATTCATGGAGATGTTTATTCACCAAGATAAGTGCACAGAGTCTCCAGAAGAAAACGGCTCCCCCTCAATGATGGCAAGAAAAAATATCTTCCAGTCTAGAGAGAAATGGGAAACTCCACTCCTCTCTGTGTTCCTACCAGATACTCACAACTGATCACAGCACTTGCCTACTGAGCACAGATGAATCCCTCTCAATAGAACCACAGGGAACCTTTACTAACCAGCCTTGGCAAACAAGGAAAAGCCACTTGCTTGCCTTCTGCCTAAAGCCTGATTTTACCAAATCCAGGCAGAGAACTCCCTCACACCCAAGTTCGATACCCAGATTGGAGTGTGCCTGAGCACCGGGAGGTACGCTCTGAGTTTTCAATACATGAGGACCATTCTGGAATATTCAGTTGACTTTTAATAAAATACTTGTCTGGAGAGGCTGGTAAGTTGTCCTTATCTTCGTTGATGCAGCTCACGGCTGATTTTCAATGATCCTGAATTAATACTCACTTCATCCCTGAGGTCTTATGTCTTTCTTTAATCAAAGCAAATCGGTCAAACTACTAAGATTTCTCTTGGCAACCTCTTTGTTTCCTACCCGAGTCCTCAAAACTTAACCCTACTTTGCTTTGCCCTTTAGCCTTCAGAGTCAAAGGGAGCAACTGCTTTGTCATGGTCAGCATGCGTGGAGGGGGGTCCTTCACTTGTTTTCAACCTGAGTAGCTGGAAGGTAAGCTAGTGCCATGACAACTATCACTGTTCTACTAAATGATCAGCAAATATGACAGGGGCCTGTAGCAGCTTTCAGGAAAACCTCTATTGGCTTAAGTAATAACACCCAATACATGAACTTAAATACACATCATCGTATTTAGTTTTTTGTTGAGATGGGGTCTCCCATAGTGCAGGTTGTCCTCAAATCCCTATGTAGACAAGGATGACCTTGAGTTCCTGATCCCCATGGCCCTGCCTTTGAGTACTGGGATTGTAAGCATACACCATCATGGCTGAATTGTCTTTCTTTGTTTTAAAGGCAAGATCTTATTGTTTATACTAGGTTGGTTTGAACTTGAAGGGCCTCACACGTGCTGAGACTAGAGATGCTCTCCAAGTGCCCGACTCTCACATCACTGGGTTTTCAACTAAGTGCAACACGGAAAACCAGATAGGTTCTCATCTCTGATGTTTGCCTTCTTAGTTTAAAATGTTAAAAGAGAGATATACAAAATTGAATGGAAAATGATCAAAGGATACTTAAAAAGAAATAAATCAAAATAAACGGCAAATGTTAGGAATAAAACAATGAAAGTATCATATGCAAAAAGAAAGCAGCTTTAAACTAGACAAGAAGAGTGCTAGCAAAGGCAGCAGTAGGAGCATTGAACACAGGATCGCTCAGGGATAGTTTCAGTAAGAGCTTATTTGATGGGGTGGGGTATCCATAGCCACATGTATGAGCAAGTCGGTTAGAGAAGGATGCTGTGTGTCCTCCTCCGTCCTTCACTACACTCCCTTGAGGGAGAGTCTACCTTTGAAACTGCAGCTCCTGGGAGCTGGGTCTCTGTTCTTCCACAGTGGTGGACTTACAGGTGTATGCTGCCATGCCTGGCTTTTACCTGGGTTCTGAAATCTCAACTGAGATTCTCATGCTTAAGTAGCAAGTGCTCTTGTCCACCAAGTTATCTCCCCAGCCCTCAGTAAGATTTTAAATGACTGTTACGAGCTGTGAAGGTGGTGTATACTCGATGAAGCAGAGCCAAAGTGCTCATCACATGCCTGCTGCACCCTAGTCATGATCAGCAAAGGCCCCCCCTTCCCTCCTCTGTGTGTGTGTGTGTGTGTGTGTGTGTGTGTGTGTGTGTGTGTGAATCCATGTATGGTCTTTAGTGGATGCATTGGTGCATGTGTGTACATTTGGGTATATTCACATACCTGTGGAAGCCAGAAATGAACCTCGAGTGCTCCTCAGGATAAGTTCTTCCTTGATTCTTGAGACAGGCTCTCTCACTTGTACCTGGAACTCACCAATTTTGCTAGTCTGGCTGACCAGCAATTCCCATGAACCTACCTATCCACCAAGCCGGAATTGGGTTTTCATGTGTGTCATCATGCCTGGTTTGTTTTAAATACAGGTTCTGGGGATTACACAACTCCTCATGTTGTGCAACAAGTACTTTTCCAACTGAACCGCCTCGCCAGCTAAACATAGGACTTATCTTTACATGTTATTTCAACACTATTAACTTTTGTAAGCCAGGTCATGGTTTATGCTTACTTGGCCTTTAATAAACATTCATTAAATGACTATGTCCTAGAAATCACATAACTACCTAATAGAGGGCATTTTCTCACCCACCTCCTGCTGCCAGGACTACTAAGATGGCTTTGAGGTGGCCAGGTATGTGCATGTGAAAGTATGCATGTGTGCAGTGCACATGTGTGTATGGAGAAGCAATGACAACACTGCTGTGAAAGAAATGTTTTATAAAGAACTGGAGTCTAGAGAGGTGAAGTAAATTAATTGCCATTATAAAGCTTGCTAAATCCCCATATTCAGATTTATTCCTGATCTGTCTGGCACTTTTGCCTGCTAAGGAGGCTTACTACTGCTGTTCAGCCATTGTAATACCAGCCTGAAGAAGTCACATGCTCTGAGCCATTGCTCTGTGCCTTTAGTCTGTTGCCGTCTTGCTGTCTTGCTGTTATTTTCCCCTCTGTTGCTCTCTGAAGCCTCCCATGGTGATAGGCATGTAAAACCCTCCTCACATGCGGGTGGGTTGGATTCGGGTCACACTGCTTGTCCTGTCACACGGGTCTCTTCATGGTGCTTTCATTGGCATAGCTGCTGAGTCAACTTTTCATCCGCAAACCTCCAGGCTGCCCTTCCTCCCAGGCAGCCACACGTTCACAGGTTCTCCCTCTGTCTTCCATTTACATCCAGCGAAACTAATTATTTTCCTGTTCCCTCACACCCTGTTGGTGTTACACAAACTGCTGAGATGGCCCCATCTCCTGCAGACATCACTTGTATCTTTTCAGCAGCCTGTTTGACACAGTGACAGAACTATTAAGAATGTCAGCCCTCAATGTGTGAGAAGCTTGGGTAAAACAAATGGTGTCATTCAAGGTAACATGGAAGACTACGGGGACAGCAGAAACCAAGTGGGCCACCTACAAACCATGGGGAAGGGGGAATAGGGGGACCCTGTATCCTATCCCAGGGTACACACAAGAAATAAAAAGTCAAAAAATTGCTATAATATTGTTAAGGCTATGAATATTCTAGTAATACTCACTGTTTTACAGTGAATTGATTCAACACTTGGATTTTGTGCACATTAAGTGACTGATAGAAAATGACAGATTTATAGTAAATACTAATACATAGTAAATACACAGAGGTAGCCACATGATTGATTACTAAATGGCAGGTAGACGAAAAACAATAGAAGGTTGAGAGATAATATATAATACAGATGATGGAGAGATTATAGATGGGGGATGTAAACATGGATAAATATATGACATATAAATAGGAAATAGGTAAATATATGTTAGTATATTGATGATAAATACATATAAATAAGTAGATAGTTAGATGAATATACAAATATAGTCCATCATTTTACTCCATAGGTACAACTCTATCCCCAACCACTGATATCCTTCCCTCCAAGACTGGCTCAGTTACGTCTCAACTCTTCCCCATGCTTAGACTGTTCCCTCTCTCCAAGCCCCTTCCCAGATTTAGTTACAGTAATATTGTTGAAATGTAAGCATAAACATGGTTTTGCTTTTTCATATGCCTTGTTGATTATCTGTAACAGGGTCCAGTGTGAAATCTCCACCCTGAAGAATCCTTAGTTCCACCCATGACGCCCCTGCAGACTTCTGTTTCAAGCATACCTACTCTGGTTTTCTTAAAACCATCAAGCACCTTACCTTCCTATTTCCAAGAATGCCTACACTCAAGTATTACTATCTTAATGCCCATATTAAAGGACCATACTTCCAATAGACTTTGTGGGAGTTCATTAAATTTATAATTATATGTCTGTACATGATTATTTGTCTAATATCTGTTTACTCTGGAGGTCACGTGCTTCATGAGTCCAGGCAGCATGCTTCTTACTGTGTTTCTATGGAAAGTATCATGCCAAGTGTAGGAGAACATTCTACACATGTTTTGAATTAGTGGGGTGTTTGGGTTACCTGCTCTAAATGGCTAGACATCAACTCTTATGAGGAAAAGCTGAAGGGGCATAGCACAGGCCACAGTGGAGAGCCAGTTCTGGTTTATTGCCTTTGATCATTCCTCATCAAAGTTCTTAGAGAAGGCTAGAGGGTTTGAAAAGTCCAGCCAGTGCCTTTTAACTCAGGACTCTGAAGACAGCTGTTAAGACTGCACCAAAGATGCACATAATGTCTTAGGGGTCTTCACAGGTTCTTCAAAGCACCATGCTTTGTGTGAGGACTGAACCTCAAGGCAGGAGTTGGAACCAACAATGGTTCCTACCATACAGTGACAGGGCTTGTGGTTTTAATAAAAACTTTCTATTTTGAAACGAAATATTACAAACCTTTCTTTTCCCTACCTTCACAATTTTGCACCAAATTATTTAGATATTAATAATATTAATTTACATGTATGTATGTACACGTAAATATATACACATAGAAAAGACAACTATCTTATAATTCTGTGTACTTCAAACTCCTTTTTCTTTTATTGCATGGAAAAGAGATAGAGGACAGAAAAAAATACATAGTAGAAGTCAATTTTTAAAATATCATACTAATCACCCACTTTATTTCCATCTCTGAAAAGCAGAGTTATAAATAGGACCCACCACAAGTCAAGGGCTTAGACAACAAAATCCTCAACTCCACAATGCCTGAAGCCCAAATCCATCATCAATAGTGATGTCAGAAGACTCACAACAATCAGTACTTGGTCTCAGTGCAAGAAAAGTGTTTAGAAAAGAATTTACAGAGTATGGACTCTAGAAAAGAAAAAGCTGGAGTTCAAATTCATCTCCTTCATCATCTCTGTCATTATCTTCACCATCATCTCTATCATTATCTCCACCCTCATTGTCCTAATCTCTATGACTATCTCCATCATCACCATTACCTTCATACCCACCACCATCCCCATCATCATATGAATCCCATGTATTTAAGGATTCCATCCAGCCTCTCCAGTTTTCTACTTTCTTGCCCACACAACAGCAATTATAAGCAGAACACACCCCGTTCAGTGATAATGAAGAAGAAATTAGATGTTGCATGGACCTAGACAGCAATTCAGCACTCAACAAAACTTCATTAAAATAGTCACTTCTGGAAAATTTTAATCATGTGAGTTTTTGAAGGGATGGGTTAACTTGGTTGAGGGTGTCAGTTGGCATTGAAAAGGCAGAGACAAAAGCTACAAAACAACTAAGTGAATGTAGGTAACCCCCAGTGGTTTCTTTGGGCCATTGTCTTCCTTCCTGCTTGCTGATTGGGTCCTCTTCTTGCCTCACAGGAAGTGGTAAGATCTTTACTAACTAAAACAGAAGGGTTGGTACCATTCTCTCTTGTTGACCTGACCACTGTCAAAGCTCTATTCTTGGAGTCCAACTCTTCCCTAAAGCTTTTGTTAAGATATCCTTCTTAAGAATGCACCAAAATAGTTTACATCTAGTAAACACACACACACACACACACACACACACACACACGTGTTGGCATTGAGATAATAAAAGAAACTGGGACTAAGAAATGTTTAGAAACAGGCTTGAGGAATGGTTTAGTTAATAGAGTATTTTTCTACCATGGATAAAGTTCTGGGTTCAATTCCTAGTGGTACATAAATTAAGTGTTCTGAGACACACCTATAAACCCTATCCTTGGAAGATAGGGGCAGCAGAACTGGAAAATTGAGACTGTATTTGGCTATTTAACAAGTTTAAAGTCAGCTTTGGCCAATGACACTGTGTCTCAACTCCCCATCCTTTCACAAACAAACAAACAAAAAACAAACAAAAAAATCTCAGACATGTGGTATAGGAGGTCTTTCTGTTTATGTGTTGCTTTCATTGGTTAGTGAATAAAGAAACTGCCTTGGCCATTTGATAGGACAGAACTTAGGTATATGGGGAAAACAGAATTGAATGCTGGGAGGAAGAATACAGAGAGAGAGACACCATGGAGCTGCCAGAATCAGACATGCTGAATCTTTCCTGGTAAGCCACTGCCATGTGGTGATACATAGTTTAATAGAAATGGGCTAAAATAAGGTGTAAGAGTTAGCCAATAAGATTTTAGAGCTAATAGGCCTACAGTGATTTAATGAACATGGTTTCTGTGTGGTTATTTCGGGGCTAAGATAGCTGGGTGGCAGGGATGAACAAGCGGCCCCTCTCCCTGCAACAGACATAGTATGCATAAAGCCAATACTTGAGTTTCCATGTATTTGTCTCAAAGTCAGCACTTGGCCCTTGAGAATTGCTGCCTCCATTTTCAGAATCCAAATGAACTCATAGATAGGCCTATTGGTCTATGCAGCCAAAATAATCACAGCTCGCAGCTTATTTGACCTTGCAGTGCCCAGCTCTGAAAATCCCCCTGGTAGAATTCCCTAAATAGGACATGCTCTGTGAAGCTGTTCTGAGAACACAGAGCATATCATAGACTTCCAATATGTGAGTCCATGGCTATAACATTAACTTGGACTTCACAGGACACCAGCAGGTCCCTGAGTACCAGAGGCTTCTTACTATTGCAAAGGAATAACAGGGCATCAAACAGAGATTCACAATGGAAGGAGGCACCTGTCTTGGAAGCAGTGTTGGAAGGGGGCTGGAGAGGCAGCTCTGACAGCTATGAATGTGTGGGTTCAGTTGCCAGCCCTTATGGAAGAGGCCATTCATGGTGCAAATGCTAGAATCCCAGCACTGAGGAGGTAGAGACAGGAGGATCTTTTTGAAGCACTATCAATATTTGGACATTAATCCATGATAGAATATTGGGTGATTTTTTAATGTGATTTCTTTCTTGTTTATAGTACTTTGAAGGTAAATTACTGCCAAAGGGCTTGCATCAATTTTCTTAAGAGATGGGTAAGAGTCGAAAATGTCAGAAGTCCAGATTACAATGAGCTGACTATGTACTGGAATCATCCACTTAAAAATAAGGCCAAGTTCACAAAGATTTGTATTCTTTAACTACTATAGTTAATCTTGATTATCAACTTGATGGGCAGATGAGTGTGGAGATGAATAAAGTGCAACCCGGGTGGGGCTGTGGAGTTACTTCTATGTGAATAAGGAAGTGTGCTGGGAAGGTGTGCTGTCAATGTGAGAGGCACCATCCCATAGACTAAAGGATGCCATGGGAGGATGGAGAAAAAAAAAGGTAGCTGGAACAGGCATAGAGGTATAAATCCATTCATTCATTCATTCCGTGGCTGCTGTTCATCTCATATTCTCTGTCTGCCTGTCCCCTCCCGTGTGTGTGTGTGTGTGTGTGTGTGTGTGTGTGCACCATTGTGTGCACGCAAAGGTCAGAGGACAGCCAACTTTCTTTTCTACAATGTAGGCCATGGGAATCCAACTCAAGTCCTCAAGCTTGGCAGCAATTGCCCCTCTGACCCACTGAGCCATCTCACCAGCCCAATGTTTTTGTTTTGAAGCAGGGTCTATCACTGCTCCTGAAAGCTGATGTTTCAGCTACACTAGCTGGTCAGCCAGCCACTGACATCTGCCTGTCTCTGATCTCCAGTACTGGGGTTACAGATACATGCTGATTACCAGGATTTTATGTGGGCACTGGGAATCTGAACTCAGGTCCTCAGGCTTGTGCGGCAAGCACCTTACCCACAGAGCCAGTTTCCCAGTCCCACAGTTACAATTATAGGTGATGGAAAAATGTACTAGGACAAAATCTTAATGGTAGATGCCTGTAGTAGCCTCAGCTTTGGACCGTGGATTTGGATAATGTTTACAAGTGGCTGTAGGACAGCCATATGTGTCAAGTTATTCAGATGCACTGAAGCCTCCTTTCCTCATCTCCAGAGAATTGCTTGTGCATTAAGTTCAAAACCAGCATGAGGAAGGTCAGTGAGAGCTTTGGTTCTGAAAAGTTCTGACTTGTAAGGCTGAAGGACTTGGAGCAGAGCCCTGGTGTAAGAGAGCTCAGCTTTGCATGCAAGACATGGAGGTTCCCCAGGCTGGAGTCAGACCCACACCGGCTGAAGTGAGCAATTATGTGCTCTGGCCATCTGCTCAGGGGTTGTGAAGGCAGCCATGTGTCCTCCTGCATGGACACCGGGGAGGACACTGATCGCAAGTCAATCTGCTTGAAATTGCCTTCTATGATCGGTGGGTAATGACTCAGGTAGGTCATGGCCAGGGACGTTTCTGTTATTAATGCATTAGCAGCTGTAAGTGGGCATTGATTCTGCAGGGCCTGCAGGTTTATGTAGTGGTGGGGAGAGTCTGCCCCTGTGAAGCATAAATGGTCATTGCTGTAGGAGGAGGAGGCAACCCTGAGAGGGCCATGTCCTTCAGAAAGTATGAGGGAGGCCCAGGGGAAATGTCAGCTACTTCTGGAAGGAGAAAGCCAGGAACTGATAAGGAGAGAAAAGGATATGCATGTGTTAGGGAACCACCTTGGCCTTCTCCCCCAGCTGAGATCAAACTACACACATCCTCAAGTTCATTGGCTTTGCACCACTGTAATAACTCCACAAGAGATGCCACTTAACGAAAGAAAAGTTCATGGGATTTCACAGTCCCTGAGATCTTGGTTCCTGCTCACTTGAACCCATTGTAGTAAGCCTGTAACAAGTCAGAATGCCATGGTAGGGAGGACATAAGAAAGAAAAACTTCTCACTTTATAGAAACCAAAAAGATAAGAGAGGAAAGGGTGGGAACAAGCAACAGTCCCTCAAGGTGGAAATCTCTTCCATTGCTTTCATGTCCTGAGCTTCCATGATCTCCTAAAAGACTATCCCTTATGAGCCTATCAGTAGCTCAATCCATGAGAGAGGTCAAAGTCTTCATGATCCAAAGGCTTACCAAAAGCTTCACCTGTCAACATTGCTCCACTGACCACCAAGTCTTCAACAGGAGACTGACATTTCAAATCAATACTGCATAACTCATGGGCTGTCAATGCATGTGACAGGGCAGCCCGTGACACTTAAGAGAGCCTGGATTGTTTAATTTGCTTAAAATTTTTATTTTACAATTCCATCATGGTTGAAAACCCTTCTCTTTCATGCCTATTCCTTGTGAAATCCTCAACATTCAGCAAGAATCCAACACTAAAATTCCCTTAGCTATTTTAGAAGGAAGGAAGGAAGGAAGGAAGGAAGGAAAAAAGGAAGAAAGGAAGGAAGGAAAGAAGGCATTATCAGAATATAACACACATTTCAGTGATTTAGCTAGCTGGCCTGCATCACAATAGAGTTCAGTAACTTTTGTTTTCCTTAACATGGAAACACTGAGATCCAGTGAGCATAGCCATCCTAGATGGGAAGACAGCTCAACGGCAAAGCAGTTTTTGCGCAAGGGTGAGGATCTGAGTTCAACTCCTCGGAACCTGTGTGAATATCAGGTGTGGCAGTGACATCTGAAATCCCAGTGCTGATGAAGGCAGATGGGGTTAGTTAAACCAGAAAGATTCAGGTCCAGTAAGAGACCCTATCTCAAGAAAATGAGCAGGGAAATGAAAGAGGAAGACGCATCTGGCTTCTACACAAATGTGTGCACACATGCACACAAATGGACATGTACACATGCATGCCATACATTTACAAATAGGCAACCAACATGATAAATTTATGCACAACCATGTATGCCCACATATAAACACATGTATACATATGCCACTTGGCAGGATGGGATTGTTTCCCAGTGATCCATGGGTTCCAACCAGTAGTAACAACTTTTGTTATCCTTGGCTAAAGAGCAAGCCCAGCCTAGGCCAATGATACCCCACCTCAGTTCCCCCTCACACATACAAAAAATAGGATTCTCTTGGTCATAGTAAATGGAAACCAATACTTGATTCCCAGTATGTTTGTGTCAAAGTCTGCACTTGCCTCCTGCAGTTGAAGTACTAGCACTTTCAGAGGGAAGGACACGGAAGTAATTGTCTACCAGAGAGAAACCAGTGCCATGCTTTAAATCAAAACAAGTCATCAAAACCCTAGAGGGCTCTTCTCTGTTTGCTTTGGAGATTCTCAAAATTTCAAGAGATCTGTAACCTTTTACTATTAAAAAAAATGGTTCTTGTTGTCATGACTTATTAACGGGCCTAACACTCAGTCCTGGTTTGATCCTTTGCAATTTCCACAGATGCCTACAGTTTTACTGGTGTTTTAAATAAACAACCAACAGTACCAAGTTGAGTGAAAGCAGCAAGTGACCTTATCTTTAGATTAAGTGAAGGGATTTAGCAAAAATATTGAGCTGACATTTTCCCTCTGTCCCCTGATTGGGAAGTGATAAATAGTGAAGCTAAACAGAAAGGTTGGACTTATTCTCAGTAGTTGAGGATATAGGTCTGGCTTCTGGTCTTGTAACTCTCTAATGCAGCAAGTAAGAACAAAGCACAGAAATGGTAGTTTATTAAAAAAGTAGAGAGTAAGCAGAGTGCCTGTGTTAGATGGGTTATACACTATCCAGCCCGTCTTCATGTCCAGGAGAAAAGGGGATCATTTCAGTGACCACACAGGACCAGGAGGGACAGCTGATGGTCACTCATTAATGATGTTTCCCTCTAACTTCTCTGGTGGCATACTTTCTGTTTCTTGTCTATTTTCTGAAGCCCACGTGAGAAGGGTCTTAGTTAATGGTCACTGACCCCTAATCCCTTCTTTCTGTTATTAAGTTGAAGACCTGTTAGTCTGATGTGATGTTAAGGGTCATGTAGCATAGATTAGGGAAGTGGATTGTGGCATTGGAACTGTGAGTAGCAATTAAGATAGTAAGCAGCACTGGGGATGATTCTGTTGGTGAAGTTCATGTCATAAAAGCACGAGACCTGGATTGGAAATCCATGGTACCTACATAAGAAGCCAGGAATGATGACAAACCCCAGTACTCTGGTGGGCATGATCACAGAATCATGCATATCTCTGCAACTTGATGGTCAATCATGTGGTCACACTGGCTAGCTCCAGTTTCAATGAGAGATTCTGTATCAAACAGTAAGGTTGAGAGGAACAGAGAAAGACACCTGGTATTGTCCTCTGACTTCTATACACACAGCCATGCCCTATAACCACACACACACAGAGACATGCATGCACACATGCATGGTGAACGTGTATATCTAAGATGAACCATGAGTATCAAGGCAAAGTTATAAGAGATAAAATGATGGAAAGTTAATAAGGTGTCAGTTTAGGTTTGCTCCTCCCTAACATTGGTCTTGAAATCTACTCTGCTATAAGCCTGCTGCCTAAGCTACTTTCCACCTCACTGTTACCAAATAGCTGACAAGTTGTGATTTAAATGATAAAGAATTCATTCTGGATTATTGTTTAGAGACACACTTCTCTATCCCTTCAGTCCATGCTTCTGTGCAAATGTCTGTTTAGTCCTCCTCGTGATGCACTCTTCAGTTGCTTGTCTGTTACAGATAAATTGAAAGAAAAACTAAGTTGGTTTTCAGGATAGGTGTTGGACCCCATAATTACATTTTATGATGAACAAGACTACAGCCATTTAAAACTCTTCTGTGTAAAAAAGTTTGGCTCAGACTAGATGGTAGGATTTAAGACCCACCATGGTTGACAATGTGTGGTAGTGGATGGCTTCATGGAAGTGGGAACATACAGCACGTTTTTAACATCTCAGTAGAAAAAAGCAAAGATGAAGAATTAAGCTAGAAACAAGTTTAGCTATGTCTTCCAAAAGCTACCTCCAATTAACTAGACTTTCACATTCCGAAGGCCCATACTCCCCAAAACTGCACAGCAGATGGGACTAAGTGTTGGAAGATACAAACCATGACATCTTCCTATTACACTCTTCTCTTCCATACCTTCTCCATTCCTGATGAAATTTATGCAAAATAGTTGCTTCTTTTCCTACTTCCTGTCTTTCCCCCTCACTTCCCATTCTCACACGCACATCCAATCAAAAAGGTCTCCAAATGCTTCATTCATGCAGGGTGGTAGCAAAAGAAAACCTGAGAGAACTCTATTTGTGCAGCAGCTTGGGAGAAGAGAGTGGCCCACAGGGAACTGAACAACTGGAGACTGTTGCTAGAAGGTTAGTGTCAACGTGTGGGAGTGATCAAGAAAAGGGCATCATTTTGTGTGTTATTCCAGAAGCCACGGGACTACCGCAGTTAAAAGCAATCCTGTCATCTGTCCAGCCCTCAATTACAGAAATGTCTTTCTCCTGTTGTGTTCTCTCTCCCTCTCCTTTCCTTCTCTCCTTCTTTTCCTTCCTCCCTCTCTTCATCTCTTCCTTCCTCTTCTCTTCCTTTCCCCTTCCCTTCTTCCTTTTCCCTTTGCCATACCAACTGATGGCTTCTGACTTCTTCCTTTGTCCAGCCTACCTACTCAGTTTTCAACTTCCTGATGGAATTCACTGTTGTTTCACAAACTATCTACACACACACCCTTCTACTCTTGCCTTCTTCATCAAGATTCTCATACTAAATAAAGAATGATCAAGAGGTCAGTCTTACATCCTGGAGATCAACTTAAAGTTGTTTTTTTTATTACTATTATTATCTACAACAGTCAAGAAACTGAGATTACATCATTAGAAGTATGAATTCAAAGATACACTTTTTTAAGTGTATTTGAAATAATCAGTAATAGGGGCTTGGGCTCAGTCCACTTGGTGGAATGCAAGGGATTTTAGTGTTTCAAAGAGAGATAGTAAACTATGCATATCATAGCTTTCTGAACAACTAAGTAGGTAATGATCATTCCTTGAGAATGTCGCAGGTTCAGTCTGTTGGGTGGGATCCAGCAAAAGGTATAGGCATAGAAAGTACCCAGGAAGCCTTCTCCAATAGGCAGCTTTGACTGCTTAAGAAATATGGTAGCATAAAGCTTACAAATGAAGCTCCTAAGATGCTTTGAGCAGAGGTGCCCTCATCTCCTGGATGCGGGGTGGAGAATAAGACTGTGTTCATCACTGAAGGATGAGACTCAAGTACCTGAGAAGAAAGTAGTGTCATGGGTGAGTGAATAGAATTTGATTTGCTTCCTTTTGGAGCCAAAAGTGACAGATTGAATGAATTAGTCACTGTCTCGTTGCAGAGACAAACACTCCAGAAAACAACTCAGAAAGAATTGTTCTGCTCACTATTTCAAGCACTCAGTCCACTATGGAGAGAGGACAGGGTGGAGAAGAACAGCTACTTCATGGTGGAAGGGGTTGGGGGGCGGGATACAAAGAGCTTCTCTTTTGTTTTGTCTGGATCCCCAGCCTAAAGAAGGTGCCACCTACTTCAGGTGGGTCTTCTCCCTTAGTTAATCCAGAAACACCCTCAAGGACACAGTTGCCAGAGATTTGCTTTCCAAATCTCCTGTATACTTCTCCATCCAATCAAGTTGGTAATCAAGAGAAGGAAACATTGAAACAACTTTCCCCCATTAATTAATTCACGGATTAATAACTGTGACACGGCACACGTGAAAGCATTATCTGACAGGTGGGAGAGGTCAAACAAACCTTCTGTTAGACATTAAATTTACAAGTTGTAGGAAATTGCTTTGAGGCCTAAGTTCAACCAATGAGCCTGCTAGCACGTGTTTCCCGTGACATTGTGTTTAGCAAACACATCACCCAGGGATGTAAAAAGACAGAAAAATAGACATTGGCTCATAGGAACTAGCTTTGTATACCATGCTCATTGGCCAATTGTATTCAAAGGACGCAAATGCCAAAGAAATGTCCCGAGAAACCTTAAATGCCAAAGGATAACCAGTGTTGGAAGAAGGAAATACAAGTGATTCCCGAAGCCATGGCAACATCAAATCTGAGATATGTGTCAAGGTCAGTAGGCAAGTCAGGCATATAAATCCAAGCCACAATAAGGCTATCCCTGGTTAGATTCCTGAAGTTGCTGGGGCAGTTTCCTAGCCAGCCATGGACCCCACGTTAGCAGAGAAGAGCACCCGAGGGTGCAAGGACATGGGCTACTCTTGCTGCCAGGGTACCTGCTCCCCAGGTGTGATACCAAATCGAACTCAATGGGATCTGGAATCACCATGGGGATAAATCTCTCTGGTCATGTGCTTGGGATTTCTAGATTAGATTAATTGAGGTATGAAAAATCACTCTAAATGTGCGTGACCCCATTCCATGAGCCAGGGCCCCAGACTGAATGAAAGGAGGAAGCTAGTGGGACACTGGCATTCATTCCTGCCCTCCACTTCCTGACTGCGGATTCAGCACAAGAGCTACCTTCCCCTCTGGCTGCCACACCTTCCTTTCCATGATACACCGTAACTTCCCACTTGAACCAATCCCTCCTCCCCCAAAGCTGCTCTTCTCTGGTGCTGATCAGAGCAACTAGCAACGTAACTGGTCCACCTAGGAACCAAAGAACCTCCCAGAACTCAACTCCTCTTAATGGAATGATTTTCTGGCCTTGGAAACAGACTGGAGTTTCTAATATCACAGGCACTCTAGTCTCGGGGAAAGCAGCTTAGGTGAGCAGTGGTTAGACACCAATCCTCAGCGTCTGTGTGCAATGAGACATTTCCCCTATCTCTTGTTCTTTCAAGTTTTTTTTTTTTTAAATTATCGTATCTGCTTGCTAGTACGTAGTAAGGAACAGTAAACTAATACTTCCTTTCCCTCATTAAACTGTGGCTGTAGGTAGGATACATCATCTCCATAAAGAGATAATGTGAGCGCCATACACCACTGTACTGATTCTCTCAGGGACCACAGCCTCCCCTAGGTCAGCAGCTTCCAGACCCAGCACACGACCTGAACATAAATTCATTTCTGAGAGGCAACAATTTGTATCATATTCTGAAGGCGAAGGCAGAGAGGGTTATGTTTCTTCTAAAACTCCATCCTTGAACACTTCATATTCTTATCTCTTGCTTGCTGTCCCAGCACAATGAAGGGAACAAGAGAAGGACGCTACTTGGAAGAAGATAAAGAAATAGGCAGGTTTAACTTGATGCTCTATAGCTCTGAACAGACTAAATACTCAATAGCTCCAGCTCCTTTTTACTTAAGAAACCGCTCACAGTTTTTAGGAAATACCAAAAGAGGACTTCAAATGCTTGACAAGATAGATGTGGCAGCTAGGGAATAGAGACGGAAGCTCTTTTACGATTAGAAACAAAAGCCTGGCTCTAATCCCCTGTGTGATACAAGCTTTAGCTGATCAGGGCGAACATTCTGGTGGAGTAAAGAGCTAACATGGCCAGCAGTTTGCTTCTCCTTGTCTCCTCCGCCTCTGCATTTGCATATGTAAATTCCACAGCAAGAAACACTGCCAGGCAATTCTACCCAGGGCTAAAGTGTCCTTGTAATCAGCTAGCTCCTCACTGGTCCAGAGTTCCCTGGTCTCCAGTTCCACCTGCTCACTCTGACATGGGCTGATGTTTCATGAACCAACCATGTTAGACTCTAGTGCCCTTGGAAGCCAGATATGGTAAGTAATGGAGGAAGAGCCACAGCTAAGAAAAAAATAGTTCCTTAGAAACTTTGAGAGTTTTCACGTCTTCCTTTCTTCCTTAAATGATAACAATTTTATTCCCAAAACATGTTATTCTTCAGCAGAACTACTGCAGAGGAAAACCCAAGGCAGATTTCTTGAGGTCCTAGACTCTGATGCTAGTGGATATTAAGGGAGAAAAAAAAGACGTGGGGAAATTGGGGAAAACAAATACTACTAGCCTCACCAAAATGAAGTTCTTATGTGCAATGGCAAAGGAAGACAGTGAAAAAATAATAACTGGGTAGAAACAATTGAAATTTCTAAAACATTCCCCTGTATCTTAAAGCACAGATTTTTCTTCTACTGTAGGTTTATATATTGTGCCCACAGGTTCTGGTTCTAAAAGTACAAAACATATTATCTTTAAAAGTCTCTGGAGCTTCACGGTCACCAACAGATCAGTGTGCTGGGTTTTCTTTTTGCAGTACTGGAGGGTCATTTGACCAGGGAAAGTGACACAGTCTCTCCTTCTGAGCAGACCACAGGAAACAGAAGGAACCTGAGTGTATATTACATGAACTTTCCAATTCTGCCAGTGGAGGCTAACCCGCTGACATGCACACCCTGCCCCACATTCACTAGAGGGCTGGGAGGCAGAGCCGGGACGATGCTCTACATGGCAAGCTCCATTCTTCCCTCTGAATCCAACACAGCACTGTCAAATGAAGAGAGCAGGTACGCAGCAAGGTTTCTGTGGGAACTGTGTGGCATGCAGAAGACAGCCTGCTAGAAATGAGACCAAAGACACAGATGCATTTATACAAGGAACACTGCAAATGGGTTGCACTTACTGAATGCTGAGCCTGATCAAGGAAGTTGTAAGTCCCACTTTCATGAGGTCTTTGAGCAGTTTCCTAGGGAAGAAAAGAGGAAGAACCATGAGAAAGAGGATCCATATGCCCAAGCTGCATTTGAATGGCATTTCTATTATCCTATGCGTGCCACTTCAGTTATACTAGCACTAGTTGCTTCTAAAACAGTCCCTGACTGTATTGTAAGTTTACTATGGTGAAGCCAATAGGAAAACAAAGACTAGGTTCTTTAATGTGTGTACTAAATCTTTACATTCTCCAGCATGCAAGGTATGACTATTTTGTCCATTTCAGGAAAGGTCACTGTGGTGTGGAATTCCCCTCTGTATGCTGTGAATACCATTGGTTAATGAAGAGTCTGTTTTGGCCAGTGACTTATAGAACAATGGTAGGTGGGGAAAACTAAACTGAATGCTGGGAGAAATAAGGTGGAGTCAGAAGAGAAGCCATGGAGCTGCTGCCAGAGGCAGACATGCTGGAACCTTGCTGGTAGGCCACGAGCCTCATGGTAAAATATAAAATACTGGAAATGGGTTAAATACTAGATGTAAGCCTAGCTAGCTATACACTTAAGTGATTGGCCAAGTGGTGATTTATATAACAGAGTTTCTGTGTGATTATTTTGGGAGTCTGGGTGGCCGGAAAAACAAACAAACAGCTTCCTACTATACCCTACACCTCTGGGCTCAGACTGTGAGTGGATATACTGCATAAAGCCTGGAACTTGATCACCAAATCTCGAGACATTCTTTGCTGCTCTTTCACACCGTGAGATCCAGGCCCTACACAGTCACAGGGAAGTTAGAATACTTGATATTCAAGGCTAATATTTTGGATTTCATGAGCTAAATTCAAAGAAGTTCCAAATTTCCTTTCAGCCCCAACCCTTTTGGGAAGAAAGGAGAAAAGCAGAAATAACTGAGAATATACAGAGCTATGCTGTGATAAAGGGTGGGTGGCCTCCTTTTCTTTCATGCTTTTTTTATTTAGGTAATATCTTTTAGCCAATGTGAAATCTCATAAACCAATGAACAAATATTCATTTACCCACCATTCACCCATCTATCCGCTTACCTACACATATGCATATTAACCCACTCATCTACTCGCTTATCCATCCATCCATGTACTATTACTCCTTATGTTTATCTACCATCCACCCGTCTATCCGCTTATCCATCAGTCTATAGACTATTCTTCCATCTATGTGTCTTTCACCCATCTATCCATTACCTATCCACCTCAACAAACATGAATCCATCCCAGCTTCCATCCATGCATGCATCTATCTGTCCACCCGCTCACTCATATCTACTCTCACTTCCTATTCATCTAGCCAACTACCCACTAATTCACTCACCCATCCACTTACTAGTCTTGCATATACATAACTGCTCACTGCCCCATTCAACCATGCATCTATCTTTATGTACATATTCACTCCCCCAATCACATGCCCACTCACCAATCCATTCATCTACCCAACACACTCACTCATCCACCCACCCACACATCATCTATTCATACCATCTGACCACCCACACTGATGCATTTATCCATCTGTTTGCTCACACACCAGCCCATCCTCGTGTGTGTGTGTGTGTGTGTGTGTGTGTGTGTGTGTGTGTATGTGTGTGTGTGTGTGTAGGGGTGTATGTCACCTGCCCATCTCCCACTCATCCATCTATCCACCATGTATCTATCTACCCATTCATCTATGCATCAATCCTCACATGTACATATTTTCTACTTAAACACTCACCACCTATGCATCCATGCATTTACTCCTGTGTCCCTCTGTGCACCCACCCATCTTCCCCCACATTCACACCCAGTAATTCACAAAGATCCTACTGTTGACCCCACACACACTGCCAGTCAGCAATTAAGAATACATATTGATCTTACAGAGGACCCTGGTTCAGCTCCTAGAACACATGTGACATATATCATTCCTAACTTGAGTTCAATTGTATGCAATGCTCTCTCCTGGCCTTTGTGCCCTCTTCTGACCTCTGAGGGCACGCACACAACCCACATATATACAAGTAGGCAAAACATTCATACTCATGAAATAAAATAACTAAATCTAAAAAGAAAAAGTAAAGGAAAGTAGCTTGGCAGGAAGCTGAGATCTGGAAGATAAAAGGTGACTAGGGGACCATGATCCTTGAAGAACACTTGAGACAGTTCAGGAGTGAACAGCCAACTCCCAGCATTTTTTGACCTAAGTAGAAAGACAGTCTGATTTCTAGGAAGAGTAGAACCACTTTGAACCCTTTGTATCTCTCATCTACATATGCAAATTTGTATGCATCCTCCTACTTATTAAAAGCAATTATCTCCGATACTCAGTCTCAAGCTTCCCATATGTTCCCTCCTTCCTGTAGTCTACTTATTTACGCTAACACCCAGCTATGTCATTTCTCTTCTGGCCCTTTGATCACATCCTTCTCTCTTTCTGAGCTGCCTCCATCTGGTCCAATGTGAACTCATTCTTCATTGGCCACCCAAGAGTGCTCTCTGGAGATATCACAGGCCTTTCATACTCTATCAAATCTTTCAGAGGTCACTGTGGCTGCTAACATGTTCCTTTATCAGAGCATGATTGCATAATCCTTCTCACCCTTTGTGGACTTGAACTACTTACGGCTAGAGAACTGAGGCAGGTTTAATTGCACACCATAGCTTTGTCATCTGGCCCACTGCCCAGGCACTTAGCAGCTGTTCTCCGTCTTGTATAGTCTCAGAAGCAATTCTTCACTGACCCAAAGCATTGCAGTACTGAGGAATAAAAGTGACCTCCATCCCGGAAAAGGTTTTCTCTGAGCATCATGGTCTCCTATTATATTCTGGTGTGTGGTACCCAGATAATAGCAATTAATTTTATGTCTATGTATGTCTGCTGCCCACATCTCACAGTTAGTTTTCAAACACACCCTGAAGTTGAAATTAATCTTACATTCCCTCTTTTTGCTAATAAGAATGTGTCAAATCTTCTAGGTAGGCTACTATAGAAAAGAAAAGGCAGAGATTATTGTTACGAGGTGAAACTAGAAATAGTCATTTATAAAGACACAGACAGAACAAAGAAACAAGATGTTCTCAACAGATCCAGTGGAAAAATACAGACTGGGTGTGTGCATGTGCTTATGCATGCATGTACATATGCATGCATGTGTGTGCAAGTTCGCGTGTGTGTGTGTGTGTGTGTGTGTGTGTGTGCAGATGAAGCTATTTGTTCATTCATATGGAGGCCAGAGGTCAACCTCAAGTGTCATTCTTCAGATGCTCTTCACTGTTTTTTTGAGACAGTTTCTCTTCATTGGCCTGGAGCTCACCAATTTAGTTAGGTCGACTGTCGAGGGAGCCCTGGGGATTCACCCATCTCCACCTTACCTCTGCGGAGATTGCAAACACGTGCCACCATGCCCAGCTTTTTATGTGGGTTCCAGTGACGAAGCTCAGGCCCTCATGCTTACACAACACAACAATTTCCTCATTCAGCTAGTTCCATAGCTCTGCTTTCTTAACTAATGTTTTTGTACACTCCCTAAAAAGCAATGGACATCCAGGGAGAACCTTAAGCCTCAGAGGAACTGGCTGGATTTTTATCCTACAGAGACCACAGAAGAGAAGAAGAGCTCATGTGGGGAAACCTTGGAACCCTTACCAGGCATATTGGAGGTGAATGCACATTCATGCATTAGCCACAGCCCACTGCACTCCACCCAAATGTGGGGACAGAGCAGAGGCATGATTGCTTCCAAGACACTGCTGCTGGTGAGCCAGGCTGCCAGTAGCTACTTTAATGTCTAAACATTTGGTTCCTGTAATGTTTTCTGCTTTTATAGACTCTGCTATCCACTGCCTCTTGGATGCAGAGGTGCTGCAAGGGTATTTCCTCCTGTCTCTATTCAGGCTGGCACTCATAGTCTGTCCAATGCCACCTGGCAACCCTCACAAAACAGATATTACTACATCATTTGGATCTTTAATCAACACTTCTTGCTTTATTCCACATTATTTTAGGACATTTTATTTATTTCATTTTATTTTACACCTTGCATAATATACCCCTGGACCTCCAGCCTTACTGTTTATTTATCTGAGAAAACTTGTTCCCATTTTTGTGCATCCATTAATTCTAAAAGTGACTTCACCTGCCACAGGGAGGTCACACATGCTTCGACTTTGACCTGGGGTGCTGGTCCCACCTAGTCAGCTTTCACATGTCACTACCTCCTTATGGAAACACCCTGCAGAGTGGCCTCAAGAGCCCATTACCTTTCCTTCAGAGAACATTGCAAGTTTTCATTTTACATTTAATTTTAAAAGCATGCCTGTCCGCCACAAGTTGAATGATGGCACCGGCAGCATGGTTTCTATACACAGTCTCAGTTCTTGCTCTGATAAGAATGTCAAAGATAGGAGAGGCATTTGCCAGCATTCACCAAAGGCAAGAAAATCAGGAATACAAAGAAATCGAGGAAAAGGAGAGAGAAAGATGAGCTCGGTCCCCCGAGACAGCCAATCTCTGTGTGAGTGTGTCATGTATACAGGTGCATGTGTGTGTAGGTACACAGGGTGTGTGAAGTGTCATGTATACAGGTGCATGTGTGTAGGTACACAGTATATGTGAAGTGTCATGTATACAAGTGCACGTGTGTAGGTACACAGTATGTGTGAAGTGTCATGTATACAGGTGCACGTGTGTAGGTACACAGTATGTGTGAAGTGTCATGTATACAGGGGCACGTGTGTAGGTACACAGTATGTGTGAAGTGTCATGTATACAGGGGCACGTGTGTAGGTACACAGTATGTGTGAAGTGTCATGTATACAGGTGCACGTGTGTAGGTACACAGTATGTATGAAGTGTCATGTATACAGGTGCACGTGTGTAGGTACACAGTATGTGTGAAGTGTCATGTATACAGGTGCACTTGTGTAGGTACACAGTATGTGTGAAGTGTCATGTATACAGGTGCACGTGTGTAGGTACACAGTATGTGTGAAGGGGCATGTTCAGAGCTGAGGTCACTCCTCAGTGCTCCTCAGAACACTGTCCACCTTGGTGATTGCTTGTTTGTTCGGAGTCAGCATCTCTTACTGGTCTGGAACATTCTAGTTCAACCAGGCTGGCTGACCAATACAAGCCAGGAATGTTCCTCTCCACCGCTTCTCCAGTACTGAGACTACAGGTGAGCAACCCCACAGCTGCTCTTTTACACAGGTTTGGGGTGGGGAGCGTGGCAAACCTAGGTCTTCCTGTTTACTGTTTACCAGCTGAGTCTTCTCAACTCGAATGGATTGACGATTGAAAGGCCCTTCTGCCCATGCCTGTGACACAGGTGACAACGAGATGGCAGAGGCTCTGACTTCATGGATGAGGCAATCTCTGATAGATTCATGACCAGGTGGTATGATTGGAGGCAGGAAAAGGTGTGAGGTACAGTTCAGTTTTGAAGGATATAACCGGAAGTGGTGTCCTGGGATCACCGACTTTACCCTGTGTGTATTTTCCCTTTACTTCTGATTTTTTTGAGACAGAGTTTCTCTGTATAACATTCTGCTTTTGTAGACCAGGATGGCCTTGAACTCACAAAGATCAGCCTGTCTCTGCCTCCTGAGGCTGGGATTAAAGGCATAATGCCCAGCTTACTTTTGATACTTAAGGGCAAAGTTTTGCTACCATGTGCTATCACCACTATACTCTACTATACCATACTGCACGTTGGGCCCAGAGCTACCACACACCACGGTCACCATACTGCACCTCATGGTGGGCCCAGAGCTACCACACACTACCACCGCCACCATTCTGCATCTCATAGTGGGCTCAGAGTATATTCAAGTAATCCTTCTATTCTATTGTTTTGCTCAGGCTTTGGTCTCAGTGACTCAATTCATCTTGTGTCCCCATAATCAAAACACACACACACACACACAAAAAAAAAACTCAGAGGAGAAAGAATTTATTTTGGCTCAAGGTTTCCAAGTGTCTTATTCTTGCTTGGTGGAGAAGGTATGGCAGAGAAGCTCAGTCCACAGCGAGGAAGTGTCAGGCTGTCTAGCTTAGTCTCAAGATTGTAACTGATGTTAACATCTTGATTCTGTTACTCAGGAATGAGCTAAGCAGGGCTAGAATATGGCCAAAGCAGGAACTTTTCTCCCAGGAATTTGTACAGTATTTTAATTTTATTCAACTTCTACAAAATAACCCAAAAATCATGGGGTCACTGTTTTCTGTCATTTGTGCAAAAAGGAAGAGAAGAATCTGGTGCACCCAGAGCCATGAACAGAAGCAAAAAGAGGAGAGTGAGGAGTGTGGGGGCAGGACTGCCTTACTGTCCTTCAGTATTCCCATTCTTGGGATTAGCGCCACAGCCTTTGGTGCTAACATTTCCTCTGGTGCTTTAGAAACACAAAGGCATTACACACAGGGCCAAATGTTTGAGGGCAACCAGAAACTGCACAAGATGCTCTATTTGCTCAGCATTCAGGTAAACTAACAGGATCTCGAGCACAGCAATTATATTCTAGGTGCTCACTCTCCATGCTTCACAGAAAATCCTGTACACTAGTGTGTACAAGTGAACTATTTGGAATGCACCAGACGCTGCATCAACAAGTTCACAGGTCACGAAGTATTCCCACCTAGCAGTTTATGATAGGCATCTGGTGATGGCAGAGCCTGAATTCTGAGGAGATCAGCACTGATCAGATCTCAGAAGGAAGAAGGGTACTTCGGCATCCTTAGAATGGTAACAAGGCATCCTTAGACTGATGCCAAGCATGCTCAGAGTGGAACTGGGGCAAAGAAAGCTGATGACTCCCGGACTGTGACTGTCTGACCTGCTCAAGCCAGCTGTGTACAAGATCTAGTGTGACCTGGGTTCTCTGAAGGGTCAGAGCACCTTGAACTTTAGCCTCTGAACCATAGTATCATTTTCCTGAGAATTATAAAAAACAAACAAATAAAAAAGCCTCTCCCACCGCTGCAGCCTAACATTGCACACAGCCAGTACAGCATTCGGATAGCCTTGGCCTTCAGGAGCTGACTTCTTTCAGCTCTCACGACTTTCCCATAACCCCACACAGATGCACAGTCTCTTGACTGAGTGTGGTCCAAGGAATTGTCCTCCTCCAATGTTTATTTGCTGAAGCTAAGAACAAAACTCAAGAGCCAGTTGTTCTAAAGAAAATCAGAATGCCCACACTGCCTAATGTCACCTTGACCACAAAATATCCTATCACTGATCCTGCCCTGCATCCCTCTTTCTGGTGGACATGCAGTTGAATCTGGCAACTTCATGGAACTCTTGATGACCCCAAGCACATGAGAGGTCCGTCTTCCTCACCCATAGAAACCAACAGGCATCTTAAGGTTCTGTCCATCACAGACGTTCATTTCTGTGTCTTTCTTTGCATGAATCAGAAGCACCTCAAAGGCTCAGGAAGTGGCTGGGGAGCTGACTCGGATAGCAATGTGCTTGTAAGCCCTGAGTTCAAGTGTAGATGGAACTCACGTAAAACTAGATACAATGGTGCTCCCTGTAACCGCAGTGCTGGGAAGAGAGAGACACAGAGATCTCTAGTTCTCACTAGCCAGTCAGCTAGTGAGATTCAGGACAGTGAGAAACCATCTCAAAAATAACCCCAGAAGCTATATGACTACAGAGGAACAATATCCAATACTGACCTCTGTCAAGCACACACACACATGTTCATATGTGCACTCTACATACATGAAAAGTGAGAGACCCTTCCTCGAAAGACAAAATAGAGGGGACACTTGAGCACACAATCCGAAGTTGGCCTCTGGTCTCTACACACATGCACACAGTGTGCATACACACTTTCACATACAAACACACATGTGATTACATACACATGCACACACATGTATGCACATACATCTCAGGTTGTTTTATCATGCTTGTATGGCAAGAACATTTTAGTGTAACCACTCCCAAATCAGTAAATAAGGTTTTAATGTGACAAGCCTGTGTTAGGGGTCAACACGACACCTGGCGGATACTATATGCTCATGGAAGATCTCTGAAACTATGAACATTTATGGGGAACCTTTCTTACTGATGTAATACAATGGTAGATGCTCGCTCAGGGTGGATTTGTCTTGTCATTGTTTCAATACAATAAATGTCAATTAGTCTGTCTGCTGCATTTAATACAGTGGTGCTCACTCACTGAAGAGGGGTGTAGAACCGTCTCTAGAGGCTCGGTATCAAGGCTGCCCCCACTTTACTTTCTAAGGAAGCAAACTTCCACCCAAAGCTCCAGGGATCCCCGGAGCCTGGCAATACCACACCCCATATGCACCCCACTCAGCCTCATGTTGGTGTGTTTAATTTCCTGTCTTGGCCTTATAGGAGATTTACACTGTTTGGGCTGTAGGGTATGTCCTGATTAAAAAGAATCCTCCCAATTACAGTTTGGCACGAAACTCCTGTCACACACTCTCTGCCACCAGACTCATCTTCCCTGTCAGCAACAAGCATTCACAGTGCCTAACGGCAAATGAAAACCCAAGGGGTGAGTTTGGGTCCCCAGCTCCTAGGCCACTCCAGATCTTTTAATTTGCACTGTCTGTCAAAAGGATGTGGCTGTGTGCATACTCCAAAGAATTCCTCAGACTGGATCCAAGGCCAAAAAGAACTAAGGTATGAAAGCCAATCTCTGAGAAACTGCATTTGAACCCACCGGAGATGACAGGGTTCGCAGAAGGCAACGGCCCTTTTTAGTCAGCTCCAAACTTGAGTGAGTCCCACTATGAAAAGGGAGCTGAACTCCAGGGAAATTTCAAGGCATCTTGATATTATTTTTTCTATCATGTACATAAGACAGAACCCTGGTTCAAAGGAAGCCACCAAAACACCCCGCAAGGAAATACACACACAAGCTCTGATTATTTCAGTCTCTGTAAAATTAAAACTTTCTGAGAATGGGGGACAAGGATGAGGTATGTGGTTTAGACTAGGAAGTAAAGAAATGAAGTTAAGGGTGTTTCCTTTAATCAGAGAGGTGCCGTGGTTCAGCTCTGGCAATGCACAGAAATGCTCGTGGAGTTAAAGAGTGTCACTCGGAGAGGGCTGAGCAGACGTGATCAGGAGCAACAGTGACAAAAATCCCTGGTGTGCCTCATGCCTCATGTCTGTTCTCACTTGCTTATTTTGCGCATGCACAAATATTTCCTTTGTGTGATTGCACATGTGTGAGCGAGTGCCTTTTCAGACACGTGTGAGCATGTGGGGGCTAGAGATTCACAGCAGACTTCTTGGGTTGCTTTGCACCTTTCCTTTTCTTTGTGTTTTTCTTTTTTTCTTTTTGTACAGGGACCCTCACTGAATCTCAAGCTTGCTGTTTGGACTAGACTAGTTGGCCAACGAGCCTCAAGAATCCCCCTGTCTCTGAGCTTCAGTACTGGAATTGCAGACACACACCACCTTCCTGACTTTTATATGGTACTGGGGCTTGAACTCGGGACCTAGTGCCTCTACAGTGAACACTTCACTGGCTGAGCTATCTCTCCAGTTCCTCAGATATCTGTCTGTCTAAAAGTGATGCTTGTAATTCCACCACTCCAGGGCGCCTGGCTAAAGATCCTGCTTTTAGGCTCAAGAGAAACTCCACAGCATCAGCCAAGCAACTGCTACTCTAGCTGAACCAGGCTCCATGGACTTCTGTGACTAATGACATCTATGGAATAAGTCATCTAGGTACGAAGAAACCAGGGCTAGGCAGAAAGACTGTTTCGGTACACAAAATTATGCTCACTGAGTGTGTATTTACATCAGGGATGAAAACTAGGGACTGTGGATTGCCTCCATCCAACATATTGGTTTGTCAATAAAGTTTTATTGGGACATGGGCATTCATTATGGCAGTGTCCCTGCTACAGCATCATGTACTTAGTAGCCCACACGTTCAACAACACCTTCTACATAGCTCTTTGTAAATAGTGTCTGCCAAACTCATGTATGGAGGTATAGATAGATTCACACACAGGTTCCAAAGAACCTACCAGGTGGCTCCAAAATTTTGACTCTGCTACACAAGACTGACATTTACAAAGTCATGCTCAGAAGCATACAATCACGCTTTAAAAAAGAAAACCCCTGCACTTCAACCGAAGAATAGATAAAGAAAATGTGATACATTTCCACAACGGAATATTTGCAAAACAAAAAAAGATTGTTTTAAAAAATAAAAAAATAATAATTTTAAAAGCCAAAAGGCATAGAAAGTTATTTTATTTGAATATTCTTAATCAGATTATTACTAATTTATTTATATTATGAAATAAAGCTAATACATAGTAAACTCATCATTGTTCAATAACATATTATTTAATAATCATTATTATTTATATCTTTAAAGATTTGTAAATTATAATCTAATTAGTACTGGGTTATTATAGCTTTATGATTAAGATATAAGTGATATAAATTACTCATTCCCAGTTAAACACTGGGTAATAATAAATCAGTAGCAACCAGCCACTTGACAGTTTACATATAGAAGTGTACCCAAGTATAACCACGCTCGGTCAGTCCCCTTTAGAGGCCACATTGGTGACTTTTATTTGGTAACCTGAGGCATGAAGGGTTCCTTTGGATGCCCAGTGTCATGATAAAGAAGGCATGGGCCCTGGAGCTCTGACCATGGTTTGAGCACCCAGTAGCAAGCCCTGTTACTTCAGAATGGCTAAGAAAGGAGAGGTCCGTGGCCAGAGCAGATTGCCAGACTGTATCTAGCCCCATCTTGAAGGTTCTATGACTGAAAGCTAGACTCAGACCCAAAGGGGCCACAAGCTTCCAAAACAGTGCCTGTGGGAGACATTTCATCTTCAAAACGTAACAAGGATGTTGAACTTGGCCTTTCAGGATCTGAAAGAACCTGCCCCGGGTCTTACAGCTTGGAAGTAACACAGCAGTGATCAAAACACAGCTTTAAGTAGCTCTAAAGTTCATGCCTTTAACCTCAATTCAGTCTGCCTCTCTTTCCAAAACAAGCTTGGCTGTCGGCTATCCGGAGTGGCTCTGAGGTGTGGCCTCGGGGCCTATTTCTCACATCCCTGAGTTCACAAAGCTGTGTCCTTGCAATGTCCTACTCCAGTCTCACTGGGAATACAATTTCACAATTCCTGCCTCTAAAGGCCTTTGATTCCTTAGAGAGAAGAACCAGAGTAGGGCACATCAGAGAAGCGGGTCTGTACACTCCTTCAAGTAGAGTCTTAGGTTGAATAAGAGATTAGATGACTCTGGGCTGGCTATGGGCCTTAAACATTATCATTAGGAGATGAAAACACTCCTGCCCTGGACCACCAGAACGGGTGACATATGTCTAGGGAAAGACTTGAGATTTCCAAGGAAACGTTCATGAGATGATGTTGCATGAACTGGAACTGATAGACTCCAGCAGTGTCTCCAGTGACACTTGTAGTCAAGACAGCCAATGCATCTCATTTGTAAAGAAATAATAAAACAAATTTACCTAAAAGAGAAATGCAAGCTTCTACAAACACATGCTACAAGGAGTTACCTTCCTCCAAATGCATGTGTGATAATGAACAGACATCGAGGCCCTGGCAACCTAGTGATTTCCCAGAGTTAAGCCTGGAGAAGGCAAAGGAGTGTGCAGAGGCTCCCACCCACACCTCACCTCTCAGCTCTCACACTCTCTCCCTATCACAGTTTGCCCTTGCCATCCCTAAAGCAAGCCTAAGGACAAACTCCCTGTGCCCACCCACACGGACATGGCACAGCACGAGAAAGGCACCTTGCCATTCTCTCTTCTGACAAACTGCTCTACACAGACATAGACTCAAAAGGTCCCTTTCCCTAGAAAATGCACTGCACCAAGCCCAACTCTTGAAATATGCTCAGCGTTCACCACACACCAGCCCCACGAACAACGAATGAATGAAGAACTCCAGGACTAACCCACGCTCTCCTGCAGCCCACAACAGCTCCCTACTGTCTGTCCTTTTCTAAATTCTTCATTGAAGCTGACCTTCTGCCCTTGTATGGCTCTTAGAGGTCAGTGAGAACACAAACCATGACTGTAAGGACGTGGACAGTTGCCAAGAGGCAGAGTCTGCCCTTGGAAGTCATTCCACTGAGTGAAATCCTCATTCAAACCCTTGCTAGCTGTGTGGCTTCAGTGGACATTGGTGTCTGTGCCCAGTGCTCTCAGACACAAGGAATGGAGAAGACTCTTGTGCATTTCTGCAGTGCTTAGAGGATGTAATACTATTGAATATAGCTGCAGAATTGCTAAAACTTTATCTAATCAACCTGTGTTCAAGTCCTCATCCCAACCTGAAACTGGTCTTAATAGACAATAAAGGGCCAGCTGGATGGCTCAGCAAATAAAGGTGCCAGCAGCAAAATATGACAAAACCCGAGTTCAATACCCCGGGCCCATATGGTAAAAGCAGGGGACCAAATCTTATAAGTTTTTGTCTGACTTACACACACACAGACACACACACACACACACACACACACACACACACAAACACACCCATACATACACACATACACACACACATACATACACATACACACAAACACACACACATACATATACATATACACATACACATGCACACACACACACACACACACACATACATACATTCAAAAGCAGATGATAGAAAATCCTGTGACCTAAAGGAGTTCTGTAAATATCAGGGCCAGCACGAACATGCACACATGAGTCTATATGAAGCAATAACAAAAGTGAGAGAATAAAAGGGAACAACAAGAGACAAGGGGCAACCATCGTTCATCTGCTATATTCTCACTCTGCTCTGTGCTGTGGGTATCACCTCGGTGTTTCTAACAAAGTGTGATACTCTTGGAATACTAAGGACCAAGGCAGATCCCACTTTAGCTAGAACTGTCCCCAGGCTGGGCTTTGCAGGTTTAAGGACAGATAATTTTCATTACAAGTAGCTTTCCCTAGGCTATCCCAGGAAGAAGCTGGGGCAACCTAAGAGAGACTTGAGCATGTCTGCATGTGGGAGGAGTTAAGATGTACCGGAACACTCCGAGCTCTTTCCACGAGGGAAGTTGCCACGTGGTGAGTCATTTATATTTAGCCAGACTTTTATGATTCCCCAACATCCCATGCATTTTCTGGACCTGTCATTAGAGAAAGACACTGTAAGCATGCATTTAGCATGTCAAGAACTAGTTATGAGTTAATCTTATTATGGCTTAACATGCCCGCCTCTAGGTCCTGTTTCCAATGTCTGCTCTCCGGAAAGTGGTGGTCTTTGAAAAGACCTTTGAAACTCCAGGAGGCAGATGTTGGCTGGAGAGGTAGGAAGTGAGTTTTTGAAGGTTAGACTGCTTGACTTTGGGTCCCCTTCTTTGCTTCTCGGCACAACAACTTGTAAAGTGCCTCGGCTAGATGCTCTGGTCATCATGAATGAGCTGCCTGCTGTATGGTCCATACCATGATGGACTGAAAGCCCGTGTAACTAAGTCAAAATAAATCTCTCACCCACCCACACTCAAGTTGATTCTTTAGGTCTGGTGATGATGACACAAAGACCCCACCATACATAGCCAGCACCCATGGCCTGTGACACCCTGTTCACCTAGGCTCCACAGGAAGCAGTCTCCCTGAAACTTCACCTCACCTTCTTCCATTCCCAGCTTTGAGTAGGGTGGGGGCTGAGCTACCATACACCCAGCAAGGTGAAATGGAGAATTGATAGAGTAATCAGAAATCTCACAAGAGGGCAAGTCGCAAACAGATTTACAGAGCTGGGGTAGAGAACACCTCACAGGAGTGCAAGGCACCTTGCTTCATTAATCATCTTTTACTTCAAATCTATTTCTCAATGAAAAGTAGCCTTCTTTTTCTATTATCAAGATGAATGTGTCAACAATACACAGTTGCATAAACAAGACTATTGGGAGGAGAGAAAGAAAAAGACAAGAGGGTTTTTTTTTAAATCAAAAAGAAAAGCCTGGGTACATAGTGTGATGTATTTGCTCAGATTACAGCTTTATTTACACCGCTGAGAACACTTTATTTTTGAGCTTCATAACTCATTGCTCCAGGAAGGAAAAGAAACTAACAGCGTCTGCATCGACAGGAAGAGAGAAGATGTGCATGAAGAAAAAAAACTATCCTCCACCTTTTGGTCTCAATATTTTTGTAGAAAAAAATCTATTTAATATGTGTTATGTTCAGGAGTACCTTATTACCTCATTAAATTCTGACCTGCGAAGACGGCTCAGAATAAAAATGTCCCTAAAATGATGGGTTCTGAGCTACATTATGTGGACATCTTTTTTTTTTTTTTCTCCAGAGAGAGAATCAGTTTATCAGAATTCATTCTGACTTTGGAAAGGATCACCTAACTATGCTTGAAAATTCCAGCAGGTCTCATCATCCCAAGAATGTAATCTCAAGGAAATTGTCAAGATCAAGCAGGCTCGGTGCAGTTATTGTTACGGACACAGTGAGAAGCATCGAGTCCTTGTGGCATCAGTAGGGCTCGTGTGCTCCCTTGCATATACATTTCTGTATGCTGTCCCTGATAGTCAGATTTTTCAAAGACACATTATTGCACTTTTTTTTTCCATTTTTCATCTGAAACATTTTCCCTTACTCTGTTGCTCAGGAAACTAGAAAGCTTCAAATTTTTTTCCCAAGTTAATCACTCAAGGAGACGTGAGCTTTATCCATTTGCTGATATAACCTACTTGCTTCATCTCGTTTTCTTTGCTTGATTTAAATCTCTATGAGACTCCATTCCCCCTTTTTTTCATAAGAAAGAAGACATATGGAGACTGAGAAGGTCCAGCAGTTAAGAATGCTCTTGTGGAGAACTGGAGTTCTTACTCTATACCCAAGCTGGTTCCAGTAAATTTGATGCCCTCTTTAGGCCTGCATGGGCAATTGCACTTACATACACATACAGAGATAGACAGACACAAATACACATAATTATAAAAAAAAGAAAAGCTGGGTGACAGTGGCGCACACCTTTAATCCCAGCATTCAGAAAGCAGGGGCAGGCAGGTCTCTGTGAGTTTGAGGCCAGCCTGGTCTACAAGAGCTAGATCCAGGAGAGCTAAGACTGTTACACAGAGAAACCCTGCCTTGAAAAGCAAAAAACAAACAAAAAAAAATAGAAAAAGAAAGAATCTGAAAAATGTCTTTCCTGGGTGGGAGTTATGGGTCCCACCTGTGACTCCTAATACTTGCAAAGCTGAGACACAAGCATTGCCATGAGTTCTAGGCCCGTTGTCAATTACACAATGAATTCCTGCCTCCCTGAGCAGCAGTGTGAGATTCTGTCTCAAGGAAGGAAGGAAGGAAGGAAGGAAGGAAGAAAGGAAGGAAGGAAGATCCTTTTTCTTTGCACTTTACAGATTATCTGGCAAGTATCTTGGTTTCTAAGAGGGACACTCAGAATAAGAGCAAAGAGACCCCATATATGTCCATTTTAGCCAAAGTCAATATCCAGAAAGTAAAGAAACACGTGCTCTCAGAAGGAATTCTGCTGCCCTGCCACCTCCCAAAAGAAAAACAACTAATCTAAAGTACAAAAATATCATTTGATGAGGAGCGAAAACTTTATAATGAGAGTATGAAAACTAAAATGGATTTTGGAAGATAAAATAAAAATCCTGATAAACAATCCTTCATGTTCAGCAAAGAAGAATGAAGCCATTTGGGAGAATGGTCCAGAAAAGCAGGCAATGACATGAAGGGATCACAGCAGACTCTGTGTCAGTGTGGCTCACATCCTCTGGGATCCAGGGAAAGGAAAAGCATCAACTCAGAACAAAGTCATGAGAAGTTCAGTATATGATCTGAGTTGCTTCAGGAAACCAGTAGAAGTTAAGTTTAGGGACCGGGGAGATGGCATGGGGCGGGAGCACAGACCCCAGCAATATGGAACCAGCATGGAGAGGGAGCACAGACCCCAGCACAGGGTGGGAGTGCAGACCCCAGCATGGGGTGGGAGCACAGACCCCAGCATGGGGTGGGAGCACAGACCCTAGCATGGGGAGGGAGCACAAGGGCAGGAGCTGTACTCACGTGCGGAGTCCAGCTCTGCGGGCTACACAACACACCAGAAATGGAGAGCTTCTTCTTGAATGTCCCAAACAAATAAGGCTGACAGCAATAGAAGACACCCAATGTCCTACTTTAGCATCTTCTTGTGCATACACGTGCACACTTACTAACCACACACATGCACACACAGGGAGGCAGGTAGCAGTGTCTCTTGTGGCATGCCACATGTACTTTCACAGTGCACTGTGGGATGCTAAGTCAGGCTGACGCGCCTAGGCTCACATACTAGTCTGAAGTGCGGACACTTACAATTCTTTCTCACTATTCCCGGAGTTTTTCAACTACAGGAGACATTATTAATGATGGCCACCAAAAGCTACAGTAGATGGTTACAGATCTGTTCTTTCTGCCAGAAATTTTGTGTCTGTTGATCAATATGTCTCCAAATTCCCATCTCAACCCCAGTCACATGACTCAGCCTCTGTGAGGACAACTTTTGCAGATTTTCCACTTATGAGATGATGTCACTCATCAAATCCCTCTGCCTTCATTCGTGTTACCTCAAATGGCAGGATCTCCTTGTTTCAAGCTAAATAATAGTGCATTGTGCCTGCACACATGTGAAGGGTGTGGCAGCCTGCCCTTGATAAAACTGCTTGAGTGTCAGCTGGAGAATCTCAGCATGTAGCCCAGACTTGAGCTCAAAGACCTCCTGCCCCAGCTATGCCAATTTCTGGGATTCTGAGTCTCTAATGTGCTTGATTTGAAGCTGTTTGGTTTATTCTGAGATGGAAACTTATGTATCCTAGGCTGGCCTTGAATCCTTCACATAGCTGAGAATGACCTTGAACTCCTGATCTTCCTGCCTCTGCCTCCCCAAGGGCGGGGGTTATACCATGCCTGGTTTCTTCATGCTAGGGCTGAAACCCAGGCCTTTGTGCAGCCCACACAATCTACCAACTCAGCGCCATCCCCCGTCTTTTGATTCCATTTTCCTATGGAGAAAACTAAGCTCCGAGAGACTGGCTCCCTGAAGACATGTGAACGGTGACCTTAACTGACATCATTACCCACACTCCCAAATCATGCTTTCAGCCTCTCCAGTAAGTGAGTTTCAGCTTGGTCAGGCAGCCATTAAGGGTGCATTAAGGAGGTCTGAGCAGAGGAGCAACCTGTTCTGACCTGAATATTAGGGGGGATCTGACTGGGGAGCAGAGAGTGGCTGGAGGCCAGCAGTGGAAGCAGAGGCCAGGAAAGGCACTATCAATTGCAGTCAGCCTCTCTGCCTGCGTATTTGTCTTCCTTCCTCTCCGGGCTTAGGGGCTTTGGACAAGTTTCCTGACCTCTCTGAGTCCCCGTTATGATCGTTGTAATGGGGGAATCTAGATGGCAACACTGACTCAAAGTTCCTCTGAGAATTATATACAAAGAATTAGAACAGACTACCGAGTTATAGTTACTTCACAATGATGTTAACTGCTTTATCATATCCTAAGGCAAAGATGCTAAGAGGTAAACAGAAGGCCTAGCTAGCCATTCAGAGGAGTCCCGGGACCCACAGTCAGGCTCCCGGAACGTATGCTTTCCTTGTCTTCATAATAGGATGCCTGCATTATACCTTAGGTGACTTACCTCACACTTGGGGCAATCCCTTCAGTGGTGAAGATGCTGCACCAGGGCACACAGAGAACCATTAAGGACAGACACAGCATGGGGAGCTAGGAGAGACTCCATTCACATATGTCCCCTCCCTTGTCTACACCTCAGTGTCCTTGGACAGCTCTCTCCCTTGTTTTTGAAACTCTGTATTCCTACAGGGAGAATGCTGGGGCATTTGTGAGCCCAAATCAGACTGCAGAGTCAATCTCCCGGCCACACCCTTCAGGGAAATGGCATGCACAAACACTAAATTATAATGACATCTGTACCCATTGAATGTATAGATTCTCTAGGATTTGTTTCCTTTCAAAAAGTAACCCTAGGATGCCTCCTCTCCACAGCTGGTCATTCCTGAGCACTGTATGGTAAAATAATGCTAAGGTTCTTAAGGCTTTGCAGTATGTACTGCTGCCAATGTAGAGAACAGGTCTTGGGGGAACGCTTGTGTCCAGTGCTAACTGAAGCATCATTATCAGCTAACGGCAAAGCTGGGGAGCTTTGTAGCTGCATCTCTTGTAATAACCAAGCCCCTCCCCCAGCTCTTACACTCTGATTTTTCTGAAAACATAAGCAGAACAACCATCTGTCAAGCAAATGGACAGACCTGAGGAATTTGCTGGGTACCTGTCGTACAAGTTATTAGAATGTGCCCTGAAGATCCATGAGATTCCTAAAGCCAAGAGGAGTGGGGAGTAACTGGGAGAGGTCGGGGGTATGGTTCAGACTAAACGATAGGCAAAATTGCCTTGAGCCCTACCTAACCGGAGCCAGAAGTTATCAACAAGGAAACAAATAATAAGAAATGCTAGAGAGTGTGGGGACCGGAACCCCCACAGGTTGCTGATGTGGCAGTAATCTTGTGTGAGCACCATGGGAACCAGTGTGCAGCTTCCCTAGGAAACTAAAAATAGAATTGCTATGTGGTCCACTCATACCACTCCTCAGAAAATAATCAAAGAATCCAAGTCAACATATAATAAAGATACCCATATATTATGCTGATCGCTTTTCTATTAACAAATAACTACAATATTGAATCAGCCTTGGTATTTATCAACAGATGAATGGATAAAGAAAATATACTTGGTCTACAGAATGGAGTACTATATAGCCATAAAAAGAAAAGAAGGCATACCATTTTCCAAAAAAGTGATGGACATGGTGATATCATATTAAAAATATGCCCTCGCTAAAAAAGACAAATGTTTTATGTTTTCTCTCACAGGGAACTTATATTTTAGACACACACATACTCATGCATGGCCTGAAGCTGGAGGAGAGACTATCAGAGTAGAAGAAACAGAAACAGGAGCGAGGGAGGCTGGAAAGAACAATGGAGGATGCGAATGGGGTCAGAGAACCCAATATACTTGAATGAAAATGTCAGGATGAAACCCATCCCTAGGCACACAAAATAGACACCAGTGAAAGCTTTACAACGGAAAGAACCAGCTAATAAACGCTACTATGATTCTCCTTCCACAGATGAAGCTGAGGTTCAGTGTGTTGGTACAACACCAGAGCGCACAGATTCTCTAAGTTTAAAGCTGAGGATTCAAGTCACAACACGGCAGCACATCTATAGGATTCTACCTTGTGCTTTGATCATGTGTGCTCTCTCCCTCTCTTCCTCTCCCCCCCCCCCTTTCACACACACACACCCCTGATCACTCTCTTTGGACATCACCTTATGCAACTCCAGTTACAACATGAAGTGCTGAACAGTATAGGATACATTGTTGAAATTTACCCTGAGTCAAGACCTACAAGGTAGGAACTACTCTTATACCCATTCCCAGAAATGTGAATTCAGACACCAGGAGAAGAGGTCCTCTACCTTTCTGGGGATATAGCCAGGGTATGGTCTTCCAAACAAAATGTTAATCCCCATACTTCTGCAGACACCTAGCATGGACAACAGAATCAAGGACAGCATCATGCCTAGACCCAAAGATGTGGTTTCTTTTTTGTTTTATTTTTTGACCCAGAGTCTCACATATACCTCAAAACTATCTAGCAGCTACAGATGACCTTGAACTTCTGGTCCTCCTGCCTCTGCCTCCCCAGTGCTAGGATCACAGGCCTGCACCAACCCTGGCTTACACAATGCTATCAAGCAAACCCATTGTTCCATCAGGCTAGAAAAGCACTATTTTGAGCGAGGTACCTACCCAGCCCCACAGATGGGATTCTGTGACATCAAGACCATAAGCACTAATTCAAGTTGCTAAATGCAGCTTCATGACAAGCCTAATGCTTCCACTACTGAATGAGCAAAGACCCTGACTCCTCCATAGGAGAGGGGTGTCTTGATGCTTATCACCCTCTGCCTTTTTATGGCTTCCTTTTTTCCCTCCATGCATGTTACAGGAAATGGCTGTGTTACATCCGTGTCCTGCTGGATTAGCATTTGCCACAGGGGAACTTATCAGCACAGAGGACCATAATCCTTCTCTCTAGATCTTTGCAAACAAAGCTGACAAAATGGTCCCCCAAGCTCTCCAGAGTAACCTTCCTGTGAAAAGGAGCCCAGCTGTAGGTAATGTCACCTCACACATCACCTGCACATCAGCAGCTTCACAGAATGAAGCAAGGCTCCTTATCAATAAATACGGTGCTGGAAGCTTTTAGGGATGCAGAGGGGCCCTGCTTGCTGCTGCAAATCTCCCACTAGTGTATTAGAGTCTGAAACTTAATATTCAAGCCCAGTGGCAACCTTGATCCACAGAGGACAGAACTCAGTAAGAGCACACAGAGCTGTGTACTGACAGGCTAAGCACACAAACCCCAGGTGAAAAGACTTACTTAAGAGCTTCAGCCACAAAAAGAGGTAAGTGGGTGGGGAGAGGGAAAAAAAGAAGAGGAGGGGAGGGATGGGAAGAATTCAGAGAGGGAAAAGAATTTTAGGGAAGATGGATAAGGGAGGAGACAGGAAGAAAAAGAGGAGAGGAAAGAGGGAGCAAGAGCATGAAGAGAGGGGGAGGGAAGGGTACAGACAGAGAGAAGGGAGAAAGAGGGAGATGGCTGGAGACAGAAAAGAAGGGAAGGAGACACAAAGAGTTAGAGAGACAAGCAAAAAGAAAGAGGGTGAGAAGGGAGGAGGAAAACAAGGAGAAGCAAGAGAGACATGAACCAGAATAGGAATACAGCAGGGGAGCCAGGCATGGACCTGGACATAGAGATGGACACAGACAACGTGGAGAGAGACTCCAAGACTTCAAGGAACAGGAAAGGAGAGAATAGAAGAGGAGAGCGCCATGGGAGTAAGAAAGGAGAGATGGAGCCAGAGAGACAGAGGAGAGTAGCAGGAGGCAGGGAAAAGAGTCCCTGTGTAAGCAACTGCAATGGTCACATGTAGACTCCACCCGAAAAGTCCCCGAGCATAATCTAGTAATTTGGTGGCACAAATGTCGTGGGAGTTGGAATAGAAACACGCTAAATGCACATCTTGATCTTGCCTCCATCACCCAGAGGTGACTGCATGAAGCATAACACACAGGCACATTCCTTCTGTTTGCATTTGCTGCTCAAAATGAGAGATGTATTCCTGGAAGCACATATAACAGGATGAGATGATGCCCTCAGTCACTCCGGTCAGCCACAGAAGTAGTTTCCCAAGCATGCATTCACCCGAGAGCCAGGGACCATCTGTCCTGACTTCTATTGTGTAGCTTTAGAATCTCCTTCAGAGCTCGGCACAGAGTAGGTGCTCAGTATGTGCTGATGAGTAAGCAGTTGGTCTGCCCAGCAGCACTTGCTTTTGCCTTTCGGAAACTTTTAGCTAAGCCTTCTTGGTTTAAACTGAACAACCATAGGGCAGAGGGGCATTCAAATGATCCATACACTTAAAATATGTGGAACACTAAGATTTACAGAACCTATGAAGAAGTTAGCAACATGTAAAACTCAACCTCAAACATTTGCTGTTCTGAATATTCTTGACAAGATACAGTCTTTGGCCACAGTTGGGCTGTGGCTCTGCATAGTCCAATGGATGATTACAGAAGCTGGAGGCTCCCTAGTCCCAACTGTCCCTATTGCCTTAGCTATTATATTCACATTGCTTTATGTCAGGTTAAAATACTTAGCCATGCATACCTGCCATCCCAGCACTCGGACTGTAAACAGGAGGGTGACCTCCAGGGGACTACCTAGAATAATGTTGTTTTATATCCTCAGTGTTGAAACATCCCACCCTGGAGGGAGGTTTCTTTAGACTCAGAAGTAAACAACTCAGAAGATTCAGGAAGTCCCTGAAACATAGCAGACTCAAAGGGTACTCCCTCTCCAAGGTTATATAAGCAGTCAGGGATGCTGAGGAGAGGGAACTCTTCTACCTGCTGAGCAGCAAGTGCATCCTGCAGACAGTTCAGGACTAGCTTTAAAGAGTTATCAACAATGCTAGAGTGTGCTTTCTGATAAAGCCTCCTGTAAGTAACCTCTCACCCCTTACTCCTGTAAGAAATCCTAATAAACATCTTGGTCCACCAAACTGGGCTTTGGTAGTGTCTTATATTAGTCTATCACTGGCTCCCTATTTGGTTCAATGCATATATGTTCACATCTTTCCAGATGTCACTTAACAGATATTTTCTCAAAAAATGCAGGGGCTGCGTTACATCTCAGTGATAGCATGTTTGGCTAGCAGGTGCATGGGCTTATCTTACCTTTGATCTTCATCACGGCATGAACATAAATAAACAAATAAGCAAATAAAGGGTGAGACAAAGGCTGCTCGACTGTATTCACTAAAGCAATTTTCCTTTATTCTCAGAGTAAATATCCATGCAACCCTTGCCTTCGGCCTTTTGGAATTTTGTTTTGCAGAAGTTCTTGCAAGAACATGGACATCAGACAGACAATGACATTTAAGCTCTGGGAGAAGTCTATGTTGGCAAAGGAATGCATTCATTTTTTATGGCACCTGTAGAAATATTCCCAATGAGGTAATGAATCTCATCATACAATACAGGCTTTGAAAACCACAGCTTGGATGATCATGGATGGACATAGAACCTTCTTGATTCCCTGCTACTTAGTAAGCACCTCAGCATCAGTAAGCACCTCTGTGCTGTTTCATCTTAAAGCTAACAAACTGACTCCCACTGGACCACTGATCTAGACATGGTGCCCAGTACCATCCAGATGAAGTCTCACTTCAGTGTCTACTGGTGTACCTCTCCTTGGCTTGGGATGCTTTATTCTTCCTATTTCCTTTAGATGATGTGCATTCATGGTGTCTACTCACTAAAACCATATGCATGCTCCAAGGCTTTACCTGAAAGCCTTTACCCAGGAGGTGCTCCAAACCCATATGGATTGGATTGGGATCTTAAAAGTTGTCTCTATTTGTATGTGTGTATGTATGACATGAGTGTGTGTGGTGTGTGTACCAGACAACATCTGTATGTGCGGGTGCACTGTTTATGCAAACATTCTCAGAGCCTAAAGGAGAATTTTAAGTGTCCTGCTTGTCCGTCTCTACTGTGCTCCTTTGAGACAGAGTCTCTCATTGAGAGAGTTCTACCGGGAGACAGCAAGTCCCATGATCCTCCTGTTATCACCCATCATACACCCACACCCAGCTTTGTTTTTGACTTAGGAACTGGAGATTTGAATTCAGATCCTTGTACTCACACAGCAACTGCTCTTACCCACTGAGCCTTAGCCACTGACCCCAGCCCTCCCTAGAGTATTCCCCTGGGTTCCTATGGCCATTCATTCACCTACCTCTCTACACATGGGACATGATGTACTGAAGGTAAATCGTGGCCACCCACCTCCTAGTGAGTCATCCACAGATACGGATCGCTTGCCTCTATGAAAACCCAGATGACCTTCCTGAAGGGAGGATATTTTCCACTTTGGCTTAGGAGATGAGTCAGCAATGCAGCCAGACAATGTGTATTTAATGAATACATTTACAACAAAGATGCAAAGCAGAAAATGATAAGCAGAGAAGCAGAGTGACAGCGACGGTGGGAAAAGAAGGGCAGGTCCAGTCTTACTGAGCAGGATCCAGAGCCACTGCCTGTCCTACATGTTGGAGCTGGTTTTCATATGAAAAGAAGCCAAGTTAGCAAATCACAGAGTTAGTGGCACAGCCGCGTTTAACGTAGTTCTGTTCACAATAGCGAAGATATGGAACCAACCTCAGTGTCTCACGGCAGGGGAATGGACAAAAATACAGTTTCTGTATACGCTAAATTTTCAGTAGGAAAATGAATGTAAGTTGAAATAGTCATATTGCAGGCATTACCTGAGTCTCAAAAAGACAACAGTCGCCTTTCTCCCAAACTAAAATCTTGAATGTATAAACAACATAAAACAAGAGAAACAAGGGGACTAAAGGAAGAGGTAGAAACAAAGAAAGGGGGGAGTTCCCAGGTATAGGGAATTCTTTTTTTTTACTTAACAAATTTCCACCTCCTCCCCTCCTCCCATTTCCCTCCCCTTTCCCCCACCCCCTCCCTCTCCCACTCCAGTCCAAAGAGCAGTCAGGGTTCCCTGCCCTGTGGGAAGTCCAAGGTCCTGGTCTAGGGAGGTGAGCATCCAAACAGGCTAGGCTCCCACAAAGCCAGTCCATGCAGTAGGATCAAAACCCAGTGCCATTGTCCTTGGCGTCTCAATCAGCCTTCCTTGTCCGACATGTTCAGAGAGTCCGGTTTGATCATATGCTCCATCAGTCCCAGTCCAGCTTGCTTTGGTGAGCTCCCATTAGATCAGCCCCACTGTCTCAGTGGGTGGGCACACGCCTTGAGGTCCTGACTTCCTTGTTTATGTTCTCCCTCCTTTTGCTGGGAATTCTTAATACATGCAGGCTAGAAAATGGCCTTGACACCAGAAAATAAGCTAAACTAGCAAGTGTAACAAAGAAGAGAAGGGACAACTGCAAGGGCAGCGTTGTTGGAGGGGGCAGCTGCACACATGGATTTTAAAGGCAGAACGCATGGCTTCAGACCTCAGATTTCATGCGCCCTAGCTCTGTGATTACGGACAAGCTACTCACCCTTTCTGGGTGTCACTTTCACCATCTACAAGATGATGCTATTCATGTGTCTAGTAATTGGGGGTATAGTGAAATTAAAGTTTTCTACCTACACAAATCACAGAGTAGATGTGTTTAAATATCAGCAATAATTATTTGAACTTGATCATGAAGCGAAAGCAGCATTTGGAGATAAAGTAGGGTATATATGTCCCCAAGTGGGGGATTGCATAAGAAGAGCAAAGAGACTGAAGGTGCCCAGAGGCAAGAATACCCAGACCTATGGTATGTCCCATACAGTAGAAATCCGTGTTGAAACAAGTTAGAATCAGATCAAAAAGTGTCAGATCTGCACCACGGATGCAAGTGTAAGGGTTTTGAAGTGCATTTTCTAAGAAGCAGAGGACTGGGGTATTCAGGGAATCAGTCCCAGGCCTGGTCTCATTGAACTATTTATTTCAGGAAGCTCTTTTTATATCCAAACCTGGAATGGGAGTATCAGGGACACATAGAATTCCCAGAAACATAGAGTTTACTTTTCAACAGTGTGCAGAGAGGACAAACAAAATGGCATGTCTGCAGGGACAAGAATCCGTGGGAGTCAGTACAGGAAGTTTCAGGGCTGGAAAAACAAATCCCTCGTTATTTTCCTCTAGACATCAAGTAAAGCTGGGGAAGACAGCGTAGAACTGGGGCCAAGACAAACACGGATATTAATAAGCTGGCTGCACTAGCAGAATGCATCATTGCCAGTGGATTATTGAGGAAGTTTAATTTCTGGGTAAGCTCTCAGGGATACATCGCACCAGGGAAAAATTCACATGTAATTATTTCTTTTTGAAACCTCTGTGGAACTTTTTCTTCCAATAAAAAACCAAGGGGTGTATTTCCCCCAGGCCGCTGACATATTTGACCAGAAAAAAAAATTTCTCTCTCTTTCTCTCTTTTTTCTTCTTTTTGGCTCCCTCCGTCTCTCTATTCCTTCTTGTGTTTTTTCTTGTCATGTGTGTGCATGTGTGTGTGTGGGGGGGGGCGTGCAGTGTTCAGGCATGCATGTGGACGCCAGAGGTCAACCTTGGGTTTCATTCACCAGAATCCATCACTGTGGTTTTTTAGACAGGGTATCTCACTGGTCTTGAACTTGCTGATTCTACTAGGCTGCCTAGCCAGAAAGTTCCAGGGGTCCTCCACGTCCCTGGTGTTGAGGTTTCAAGTGTGTATCACCGTCTCCAGCTCCTTAATAGCAAGTTATGGGAATCACACTCAGATTCTCAAGCTTACGCAACATACACCTTACCAACGGAGCCATCTCCCCATCCCCAGATTCTTTATTAACTACATCTTTTTCAGTCAAATCTAAAGACAAAGCAGGACTCACCAATAATGGTCACAGTGAAAACTTTTATTCTGCATAACACAATCCTGAGCACATGTATAAGTACACCACACACACACACACATGCACACACACACACTCCAGTATGAAGGACACAATTTTTGATACATTTTAAGGAAGAAAGAATGAAAGTAAATTAGGGAAGAAATGTTGGGGAAAAAACAACTCATCCCCGTAGGTCTGCTGTCTGCTTTCTTCTGCAGTATAATTCTCAGAAGAGAATGCATGGCCCTCAACTAGAAAACTTAGCTCCCACCTATTCTGAAGCATAATTATGCTTTTTTAAGTTACACCATGTATACAACCAAACCAGGGTCATCACCACCATGGCCAGCATTTACTCAGCACCTGACATATACTAATGATGCTGAAATCCTATTAGCCGTGCAGGGAGAGCATTACTGCATGGTCCTTCCTTTCCTTTCCATATCTTCTTCATGCTGCTGCTTATACCAGCCCTCCATGGCTCTTATTACCCAGGTGCCTAATTATCACTTTTAGGCAAAGGAGTAGACATGAGGAAATACAAGGCTCGGAAGCCTCCCGTCTGCAGCTACCTGTCTGAAATGCTGCAGCCACAATGTTCTGCAGCTCTCAACCTCTCCCCACCGTGCTTTGCTTTAAAAACTCTGGTTCCCACTTCCGCTCCTTCTGCCTCTTGTCCTGGCCATCTTTGTATTCCCCTCATTTGCCTGCTGCATACCATCCTCAACCATCAAAGGCGTCAGCTCTCCCAACTCCTCCTTCTCTTCCCACACTGCTTTGTGAAATTGTTATTCTCTGATTGTGAGCCGACTTCCACAGCAGCCATTCGGTTTGCTCTCTTTCACAGACGGCCGCAACCCCACACTGTTTTCAAAAGACACCGTATTATTTCATTCCTTCAAATTGCCTGGGAAAGCATTCTCCCCCCATGATGCATCTGTCTTTACCTTTCCATTTTATAATTCTTAATACATCTTGGCCTGCAGAGCTAGCTATGTTGTGAGTCAAAATGAGTCTTGCTTATGGATTAGACAGAGAGGCTGGGCGACCAAAGAGAGAAATGCATTCAGTGAAAAGGACCCAAGAGACCGACCCCAGCTTCTTCCAGTGAGCAGCCACGGTTTAATAACTGAAGCTTCAGCCAGCACATGAATGTCTTTCTTTCTGGGACTGCTGTGATTAAAATGTGGGCTGATTATGAGGGCACCCGCCAGCTTCCTTGTCAATGAGTGATTTCCTCATCCCCTATTGATTACATACAAGGGGTAGCCATGGGGTTTTATTCTTTGAAGCACCAATCACAGACAGAAGGCCAACTTATTTCCTCAATCTATATCTAGCCTTCCCAACGAATCAATGGAAGAAGGCTTCTGTGACATTCACAAAGACGCCATTGTTGAGAGATTGTTCAATGGTATCATTTGGAGGGAAGATGAGCCCCATTACTTACAACCTCACAGATCTTGTGATTCAACAAATAACACTCCAAAATTTACTCTGCAGCTCAAGCTCAAATCAAGTGTAAAGTTGGGAGGAAAGAGCCCACGGGATGAAAGACCCGCTATTCTGAGTCTGTGTCCACACACGGTCATAGCTTATTCATCTTACTATACTAGAGTTCAGCAATTAGTCTGCCCCCTCATGAGGGGAACTCAAACAACTTCACCTTAGAAAGTAATGTCCAGGGATAACTGATGGATCCAGGCATGCTGGGTCTTCTGGGGCTCCAAACTAACCGTCTCACTCTCCATGGACCCTCGCTCAGAGGCAGGAAGAAGCAGTAGGCCACCTTCTGCTCCTAACACCAGACCCTGTGTGAAGGTTAGTACTGACTGCTGATCAGCAGAATCTATAATCGCATAGGAGCCTGGGCAAGTTGGGAGGGATTTCTTAGGTGGGAACTGAGGTAGGAAGATTCACCCTAAATGTGTATGGAATTATTCTGTCACGGGGTGTTGGTCTGAGCATCATTGAAGGAAATGTCTCTATAATAAAACAGCGTGGTGTATGGTGGTCAGGTGAAGGCATGGTGCTCCTGTGCTCAGTACCCTAACTGCAGCAGTTCAGGCAGGAAGTGATTGCCTGGTAAGCACACGCTCAGGAAGACCTGAGCTTAACTCCTCCAAACCATGTTTTTTTATTAAAAAAAAAAAAGAGTGCTAATGCTCACTTGCAATTAGAGCACTAGAAAGGTAGAAACAGGGGTCCTGAGACACCCTGCCCAGGCAGCCTACCCTAACTGGAGGGTTCCAGACTAGTGAGAGACCCTGTAAAGAAAAGCACAATTAACAAGGCCTAACAAATGACACATGCCCATCTGCGCGCGCACACACACACACACATACACACACACACACACACACACACACACACACGCCTCTAACTATTCAAACCGTGCAAATGTGCTCCATTGGTGGGCGACATCCTAGCTAGAAGGGTCCATTAGAGACACAGAATCTCAGCTCTAACCCGGATTTAAGCCAGGTCTCTGAGGTGATTTCATCGGCACAGTCAGCCTGAGCCATGTGGCTATAACTTTCAGCACCATCCCGATCAGCATCATTGACCACAGAGGTTTTGACCGTAAATTTCTACAAGGTGGAGATGAGTTTTATGGTTGATCTATTTTTATTTTATTGGTGTATACTCATTGTACACAGTTCTGGGTTGCATAAAGACTTGTTCATACAAGGACATAATATACCTTGATCATGCTCTTCTGGCTTCCCCTACTTTCTGTTCCCCACCACCACCACCACCGGACCCCTTTGCTCCTGTAGACATCTGCTTTTGATTTTATGTTATATATAGCTACATGGCTTTATGGATTCACATAAAATCTAAGAACCACACATGAATAAAAGCATGTGACCTTTGCCTTTTAAGGTCTAACTTGGTTCACCTTTCTGGTTAATCCCAGTTACAACTGTTTTCCAGCAAACAGCAGAATTTCCTTGTTCTTTATGGCTGAAAAGTTTCCTAGTGTTCATATACCACATTTAGTTTAACCATTTCTCCCTGATGAACATCTGAGTTGCTTCCGACTTTGGAGCTGCAGTGAACACTGACATACAAGTGTCTCTGTGTTGTGCTGCGCAGGAGTCTGTGTTAACCCCCAAGAGTGGCGCAAGAGGATCCTATAGAAGATCTGTTTTTAGGTTGTTGAGGAATCTCCATACCGATTTCATGATGGCAGACTGCTTTGCATTGCTGCTAGCAGCACACCAGAGTTCCCTTTGCTCACGCCCTCACCAGTGTTTGTCACATGACTGCCACTCTGACTTGGGAAAGATGGACTCTAATGTAGATTTGATTTCCATTTCCCTATGACTAGTGAGGATCAAAAACTGTATGCTGATGGCACCATTGTATTTCCTCTTTTGAGAACACCATTTCATTTCATGCTCATTTCATTTCCCCATTTACTGAGCTATTTGGTTTCTTACTGCATAGATTTTATTTAGTTTCTTCTACTTATTTTTTTTTAAAAAGTTTTACTAATTCTTTGATCTTGATTAATATATTTTGATTATCCTTATCTCAACTCCCTTTAACTCATTTTGGATCCAACCCCATCCCCACAACTCTTCGATATCATAGCATCTCAAAAATAAAATAACCAATGGACTCTGACTTGTGTTGTCCATCCCCAAACAACCCTGTGTGTTTTGGGAGTGAGGCCATCCACTGAAGCATGAATACCTAGCAGGAGGAACAGCCTTAAAGAATGCTACTCTTTCTTCCCGAGATGCCATCAACTTTCCATAGCTCCTTTAGGGCTTGGGTCTTGTGAGCTCTTCTCCCTGCACAAAAACATGGACTGGCTTGATCTTGTGTAGCTCTTGTGCAAACAACAGCATTGCTGTGAGTCCATGAATCTATCAGGACCGTGTGTTGTATCCAGATGACACTGTTTTTCTTTAGTCTTCCAGTCTTCCTTCTGACCTTTGCAACCTTCTTATCCCTCTTGTGCAATATTTTCTAAGCCTACAAGGAGGGATGAGCTATAGATTTCCCGTCTGTGGCTGAGCATACACCAGTCACTTATTCTCTGCATTTTCACTAGTGGTGAGTTTCTGTGTTAACCACCACTGCACCAGGAAACATCTCAGAAGAGATATAAGACTATGGGTTTAGAGACATCAATATAAAGGGCAGTTTGATACTATGTTCGTTTAGCAATTAACAGAAGTAGGCTTACTCCTGGGGTCTTTGAATTCCTAAAACACAGGTTCTTGACCAGATTTACAGCAACAGGCAGGACTTCCTTCTGTGGAGAAGTTGTTAAATCCCACCAGGAGTGGTTAGTTACCCTCATAGCATTCATGCTCTGGTCACATATCTTATCACAATGGCCATCACTTCTGTTTATGGGTGCACAGCTGTTTAGACTGCTGACTCTTTCATGCCCTCCCAGCAACCTGTGTAGTAGCTTGCAGTACTGTAAAAGCTAGCCAGCAGGAAGGAAGCTTCCTAGTCTGTACTGACTCGACTTTTCTATGTTCTGTGACCAACATGTACCATGTCTTCAACAATAAATAGTGTCTTATCATCAAGTTCTGGTGGCAACCAAGAGTCGAGGTCCAGATGAACTTGCTGCTGAATTCTACCTGCAGAGGTATTTTGTTTATGTTTTAACAAATAAAGCCTGCCTGAAGATCACAGCACAGAGCTAAACCACTAGAGGTCAGGGAGTGGTGGCACACATCTTTAATCCCAGGACACAAGAGACAGAGGCAGAGGGAGTTCAAGGTCACCCTGGGCTACCCAAGATTGAACCTGTCTAAAAGAGAAGCAGAGCTCACACAAAGATGATCCCATGCATTTAATCCCAGCACTAGGGAGGAGGAGACAGGAGTGACATGGCTGGGCAGGAGAGGAATACAAGGCAGAAGGAGACAAGAGTTCAGTGTAGTTTGAGGTTTGGTGGAGATTGTTGCAGTCTGAGGATTGCCCCTGCAGCCAGAGAACGAAATCTGAGGAGACAGTCTGAGGGCAGGATTGCCCCATTGGTCTGAGCATTGGTAGAGGTAAAAGAACTCGCTAGTGGCTGGCTGCTCTGCTTCCCTGATCTTCAGCACTAACCCCTATATCTGTCCCTGAGCTTTTATTATTAACATCAACTAGGACTCATGCTACATGTTCCAGATCTTTAAGTAACTAAAACCAATGATTCTCAAACAGTTCAGTGAATTAGAAATGGAGGAAATGTCATCAAATTCTTTTTATAAAGCCCATATTATTCTGACACCAAAATCAAACAAAGATACACACTCACCAAAAAAATCTATAGAGCAACATTCTAATTTATGCAGGTGCAAAAATTACTAGCAAAAAGAAATTATAATACATCCCAAAACCCATTTGTGATGATCAAGGTGGCTTCATTCTAGGGATGTAACCATGTTTTAGCACACATAAGTCAATAATGTAATACACCACACAAATTAAATCAAGGTAAGAAATCATATGACAATTTCAGTGGATGCAGAAATGGCTTTTGACAAAATCTAGAATTCTTGTGCAATAAAGTCCTAAAGATGCTAGGAATCAATGACTATATATATCAACTCAGTCACAAATGCAAAAACTCAAAGCAATTCCACTAAAATCAAGAGCAAGGCAGGTGTCTCCACTTTCCCAATTCTAAATTAATATAGTATTTGCAGCTTTAGCTAGAACAGCAAGACAAAAGAAGGATATAAAAGAGACATAAATAGGAAAGATTTATGTCGAGTGTCTTTTTTAACATAAGACCCTAAAGATTCTAACTGAAAACTCTTATATCTAATAGACACTTTCAGAAAAGTGCATTGATGTGGGATTTCCCTTTTGTGTGCTGTGAACACCAGTGGTTAATAAAGAAGCTGCTTTGGGCCTATTGCAGCTCAGAGTAGGGCAAGGCAGGAGTTGGAAGCAGACAGAGGAGGAGAGAGTAGGTGGAGTCAAAGAGAAGCCCGTAACTGCTGCAGGAGACAGACACCTGATACCAGATGGAAACTTACTGGTAGGCCACAACCACGAGGTGACACACAAATTAATAGAAATTGGCTATTTAAGATAAAAAAAAATCTAGCTAGAAATATGCTTAAGCTATTGACCAAACTGTATTGCAATTAATATAGTTTCTGTGTAATTATTTCGGGTCTGGCTGGCCAGGAAATGAACAAGCTACCTCTGACTACAGAGTATGGGAGTTTTTAACATTCTGAGGAATTCAGTTGGGCTGAATTAGAGTATGCTAATGTCATCTATCTTCCCACACAGCTGAGGGACATCAAAGGGTACTGTGAAATATGTGAGCTAGTCTAACACTGTCAACAATATCACACTTGCTTGTTCACGCAGAGAAAAGCTTGGAATATGCAAAATGCACCAACCTTCAAAGTTTCTAATCTTTCCTCACCTGGAAACCAAAGTTTGGAAATCCCTTGAAAAGGAAAGTTTGTGTGGGGTATTCTAGAAAGATATTCTGATGGTTTCTGATGTCTACCAACATTTCTAGCTCAGGAGTAAGAGTTGAGTTATTTCAAAGTTTCTTTATATTTAAGTAAATATTCTTAATTTTAGACAACCAGGTTATGAGAGTTGGATAATTTTCTATGTCCTAGTGCCATTTCTGTTGCTATGATAAAATACCTTAGCAACTTGAGGGAGGAGAGGGTATATTTATTTCACTTACAAATACAGGTTAGAGTTCATCATGTTGGAAAGTGGAGGCAGGAACTCAAGCAGCTAATCACACCACATCCATAGCCAAGAACAGAGAAAGCAGGATAGGACCCATATTACCTGCTGTCTTGAGATTCAAGTAGTCTTCTCTGCTTGTATCCAGTCTAGGGTTCCAAACCAGGGAATAGTGATGCCTACAATGGGCTGGTTCTTCTCCAATTGGCAATCAAGATAATTACCCGCAGACACAAGGATAGGGATGTCTAGGAATTCCTCATTAGCAATTCTCTTCCAAGATGATTATAGGTTGTGCCATGTTGATAATTAAGGTGAAACAACAGTGTGAATATGCCATCTTATGTGTAATACATGTGGAGAGTAAAGAGTGCATACACGTTTGTGTGTGTGTGCATGTGCATGTACACATGTGTGCATGCTCATGTCTGCATGCATAGACTTTGAGCCAGCAACCTTCAAGATTTTCAGTCCCCTTTTACAATTACTTATTTAGCCAGTGTTTGTTTCTAAGTGTAGACCAGGCTGAATACCATGACAGAAGTTTTGAGAATGAAGCTGAGTGACCCCAGGCAACTCTGAATTCTCTAGCATTTGTTCTTGTAGCCCTAAGTCACAGTATTAGAAACACAGCGAATCTTCAAAACACATCCACTGGCTAACTGAATGAATCCTACAGCAACACAAACCCGTTACAGGATAGGTCTGTAAGCATGTTTGTTTTCAACTGAAAATACAGCCAGCAAAAATCCAAGGCTGAACAGATGGATGAGGCAGAGCAAGCAACACCACAGCTATTTTTGGTGACTCTTCTGTTGGCCATTTCAAATGCTGATTAGTCACTTCGTGCCTATAACACTCTAGTTTGAGATTAACTTCATGGTGTTAGTTTTCTGAGTCTGGATCCTCACGTGACTATGTATTTGTGCTGGTTGCTGTGACCATCAAGTGACTTGGAAAGGCCCTGAGTAAAGTGTGTGTTCCTCGTTTTTCCATGAGCTTTGGCATCATCTCCTTGTCATTTTATACCTAACCAACTCAAAATGTCAAGATCTCTGTCAGTACTAAGTTTGAGACTACTGGGATCATTTCTCCAATTTATTTGGTGTTCTTTTTTCCATGTGCATATATGTATTATGTATGTATGTTTGCATGTGTATGGACTCACACATAAGTGTGTTTACGCATGCGTGGAGGTCAGGAGTTGATGTTAGTGGTCTTCAACCACTCTCCACTTCATATATTGATTCAGGATATGTGCCCGGAGCTCACTGATTGGCTAACTGAGCGAGTCAGTTTGCTTCGAGAATCCCTGTTCTGGGATTGCAGGCAGGAGATCAAGCCCAGTCATTGTTCACATGGGTTCTGAGGATAGAAAATCTGGTCTTCATGCTTCCATAACCAGCACTTTATCTGGTGGGTCATCTCTCCTCAGCTTGAAATCTGCTTGATATTTATTGATTCCTCCAGTAATGTCCCTCAACTCAACTCTGCCCCAGGCACTTCCTTGGCTTCTGGGCATATATTGTTGTGTATATGGAAGACAAGTTATACATTCTCACAGAACTTGAGTTGCTGTGGTGGGATACAGGTAAGAATGCATCATTTGTCAGTGTCATTGAGTGCCTGTAATTCTGATCATACATGCTTAATGACCTGGCCAGGAGGTATCAGAAGATGCCTGTCACTTAGATCATATGGCCGTAGAGGAACTTCCTGTCCTGCAAGTCACCATGAGGAGTCACTTAGTCTTTAGAGGCCTTCAGTTGCTTTTCTAGCCCCATCGGTAAAATGAGAGGACTCTAAAAGAGCTACAGAATAATCTCGACAAGCTCAAACTCACACTGGTCTACAGAAGAGGCAAGACTGAAATAGTTATTCAAAAATCATACTGCTTAAGTAGATGATGATTATTTCCTAGAACCGAAAGAATCCTAAGTCCACATTATGGGAATTATTAGTGTATTATTATATTATTATATACAGAATTATTATTATATTATATATAGAATTATTATTATATTGCTTTTTGAGCTCAGTCTGGCCTCTAGTTGTGATTCATCTGCCTCAACCTTCCAAGAGCAAGGACTGCAGGTGGCGCATGCCACCACCGGGGTCTCTATTTCACTCTAGTTTAGTATCTATGTTCTCTCTGTTGCTATGATAAAGTACTCCCACCAACAAGCAACCATTTGTTCAGCTTATAATTTCAAGTTACAGCCCATCATTGAGGGAGAAATCAGGTAAGAATTCAAGGCAGCTAGTCACATAATCACTAGAGTTAAGAGCAGAGAGAGGGGAATGAAAACTGCTTGGTTGCTCTCATCTGATTTCCTCCAGACTTATGTAGTAAAGGAATCCCTGCTGAGAAAGTGGTGCTCCCCACGATGTGCTGAGTCCTCCTGTATCAATTATCAAGACAGTTGCCCCCAGACATGCCCACAGGCCAAGCTGATTGAGACAAACTTCTCGGTTGAACCCCTCTTCTCAGGAGATTCTAACTTGTGGCAATTTGGCGATTAATTGTACTTTATACATTGTTGTGTATCTGTGTGCCTGTATGTTATATATTTATGTGTGTATGACATACTGTGTGTACAGAGGTCAGAGGATGACTTGCATTAATAGGTTTTCTTCTTCCAACATTTGGGCCCTGGGGTTTGTACTCATGGTTAACAAGTGCCTGTATTTGCTGTGCCATCTCACTGGTCCATAAGTTGACAAAACCCTCCACCACACCACTCAGTATTGTATAACTAACAACCTGTCTTCACCTTGATAACTCCAATGTCTCAATGAGGGCTGCCATATGTTACATGTAGGAACGATATTATTTACAACCCTTGCAGCAATCTTGCAAGCCAAGTAAAGCACTGGCTTTAAACCGAGGCTGCGGAGTGAGAACTTCTCACACATCTGAGTCAAGATCTCCGAACGTCTCCCAAACTATTGACACTGCATTTGTCCCTGGCTGGGAACACGTCTTTAATGATACACTGAAGACACAAAGGGCCTGACATTCAGAGCTGTTTGCAGAAAAAATCAAAACCAAAGACAGGGATTAAAAGTGGATGCCCATGACTTTGATGCAGGCAGAGGCTGCCCAGTGTGACTAAAGCTTTTTCTGAATTATTTAGACTTTTGCTTTGCAACCCATTTCAGCCTTCCCCCTGGAAAGGAAGGCCACACAGGAGCATTTGTTATCAGGTCCAAGATGGTGTATATAATTAATATTTTGATGGAGCATGCTCACCTGCCTCGATGTTGACTCTAAAGATATTAGCTTGGCATGAAATAAACAATGCTGTTCTGACCGTGTGTTAGCACACTTCCACCAAAGAAACCGCAATTTATCCAACAATGGAACTGGTGATGTATCACCATATGACACGTTGGGTTAGTGCGCCATTTATGTGGATAAAAGGCTTCTTGGTAGGATCTGATGTCCACAGTACAAGGAGAGTGCAATGGAGGAACAGAAGAGAATGGAGTCTGTCTGGATCGCCCCCTCCCTCCAGGCTGCCTGCAGGCTCTGTCTTCTCCTCTTGGCTGTGGAGACTGCAGAATGGACAAAGATTAATGAGCTAGTACTTGGGCAAGAGGAAAACAGAATGGAGATCCAATCCAAAACCATAGCCATTTACATTCTAAAAGGAAAACCTCTCAGCAGCAAGAAAAAGTGGAGCTATTTTGCATTTTAGAACACAGACAGGTGGCAAAGAACCAAGTAGATCCTTCAATATGAGTACAACTAGCAGACAGCATCGCCCAAGAGCTGTGTGGGGCTGGGAAATGTTAACTGTAAGAAATTGGTGGCTCCAAGTGCCTGGTTTCTAAGCGTTACCGATGTGAAGACTTTTCTCCCCGAGGCAAGCTAAATGGCTCATGCCCTTGCTCTCTTCCTTCCAGGGCCTGCGCATGTGAACTCCTAGTCAGAATCTGAGGCTTTCTCTCTGGGGTTCTTCTCATAGGTCACGTCCAATAGTTTTGTCATAATGGGTGGTGTGGAATTTGTTTTAAGACTTATTTTTTATAAATTTGGTGTGCGTTGTGTGCGTGTGTGTGTACGCATGTGTGTGTGTACGCATGTGTGTGCATACAGTGCCTTTGAAGACAAGAGGAGAGAGTCAGATACAGTGCATCTGAAGTCCCAGGTAGTTACGAAGGGCCTGGCATGGGTTCTGGGCCAAATCCAGGTTCTCTGAAAGAACAACAAGTACTCTTGATCTTTGAGGCACCTCTCCAGCTCCAAATTCCTTCCCTATACTCTTCCTTATAGTTAGTCCAGCTTCCGTTTCTTTTACTTCAATTGCTTAGAATCCCAAGAGATGTTTGGAGTCTTGGAATATATGCTTTTATAATATTGCCTTTAGGTAATATCCAGAATATGCCTTTTATAATATTTCCTGTTCTATAATATATATCTTCATATGAGGATGTATCTTGGATAGATGCTCCGTCTAGACATAGCATTCATTCTTGTTTCCACACATTTCCACATCCAACCTGAAGTTAATGGCAGCCATATTTTCAGTGCACCTGCGTCTTGACTGGAGCCCATTGTTGAAATAATATCCACCTGTATATCATGTCAGTGCTCAAAACAGTTTTGCTTTGGCTGAGCTTCAAATTTTGTATTTGGGGATTGGAGATGATCGAGCAATATCTGGCATTCCAAACTTGCAACCTCACGATTCACCCTCCCCCACTGCCTTATTTCAGTTTCCCCTTTCCTCGGCTCCCCGCTCTAAGAACCGAGGGAGAAGCACCACGGAAATTAGAAGCTTCTGAGGTTCCCTCACCTCTCTCGGGCACAGGCTACATGACCGCATATTTCTTTTAAAGTCCTTGATTCTGCAACATCACCCTAGGCCACACGGTTATGTATCAGGCAGGAGGGTAATAAACACAAAAGGCATTCGGGAGCGTATTTGCTTTCACCCCATTTCACAAAGTGCAGTTAATATGCCTCTGATGAAGGAACAGAATGTTCTCCGTGCCTCTGTAGAAAATTCAAACAGAAGCACAACTCCTCCACAATGACCCGGTACGAGCGCCACACAACTGAATACTGATGACTGAGCCAGGCAAGCATCTCCATTCACAGCAGAGCCTCCAAGGTCAGGACCATGGCGCATCCCGACTAAAGAGCTACTCTGATTCCTGGCGTGGTCGGAAAGAATGCAGGGCAGCATCAACTTGTAGGATTAAAGTTCACTTGTTTCAACTCCAGCAAACCCTTGGGCTGGGAAGAGTGGTCACACGAGCATGAGGAATTGAGATCGGTCCCTAGAACTCAGGTAAAAAGTCAGGCAGGTGGTACCTGCAGGGGAGCAGGGACAAGAAGAACCCTGGGGCTTGCTGGCTTTCCAGTCTAGCCAAATCAGAGAGTATCAGGAGCTAGTGGGAGACTCTATCATAAAAACTAGCTAACAAAGACAAATATGGATGACTTCCAAAGAGACACGTCTGAGCTGGACCTCTGGCCCCTCCATGCATGAATACACATCCACATATAGACCTGTACAGGCATGAACAACCACCCACGTACATGCACGTCACAACAGCACCCCCACTGCCACCATATGAAAAGATTTGAAGTATCACCACCTTGGTTTCTTGTCACATAGGTGGAAGAGTGTCATCCAGTAATTGGAACCATGTCCCAACTCTGCCACATGCCCACCTGTTGGTGTGTGAGCCAAGCATCAGCACCGGATGGCATGTTTCATTGAGACAGATAATGTATGTTAGGGTCTCATTACCACAGTGACTCTTACAAAAATATTGGCAGTGTACCAGCGAGCATATCTGGTATTTGTTTTAGGTACAGGTGTGAACTGATGGAAAATTGATTTCTGAACAAGGCCCTGGGCTGTCCCAAAGGCATAAGCAGAGAGAGCTAGCAAACTGATTAATGTCAGTGCCATTAGCCTAGCGAAAGAATGAAAAGAGATGAATTCGCAAGAGGAATTACATTTTCTAGTTGCTAGGTAGGTAAAGTAAATAATGAGGCCAAGTGATTACCCACCAACCATTTGCGCACTAGCAGCCTCAATGGTGTGCAAGTCTAATTTGAAGCCAATCCTCTTTACAGAATGACAGCTAAAGCCAGGCAGACAGGAGGAGCTCGCTCCCTCACTCCAGCACTATGCACTCAAACCCCATCTTGATCACAAGGATTAGCTTTCCTCCTCACAGCCATGGGTTTAGAAAGCCTTGGCTTTCTCTTTGCCTCCAAGTAAGGACTCCAGGAACAGAGCTAGATCTGCCCTAGACGGTGAATTTTGACAATAGATGAAAAACACCATTCCAGGTAATTTGGCCATACCTCTGCTACTCACTGTCAATCTATGGGGTCCATCAGGCATTTGTGACTTCTAGTTGGATGGTTTGGAGAAAAGAAAGGAAGATAGAGAAGGAAGAAAGGAGGGTGGAGAGTGGAAGGTGCACGCAGGGTCTAAGCACTCCACAAGACTCTCTGTCACTGCCTGTGAGTGAAGCAAGGAAGACAATGATTTTCGCATCCTTTGTTTGATCCATCCAGCTTTTAGAAGGGATCCTCACTGTTGGGCAGCATACCTGGCACTCAGTAATGTACGTGCTATATAGGCTCAGTTAGTGCAACCGAACAAGAAGACAGACTTCATTACATCTCCATCCATGGTAGACCTCTCTGAGGAACCGAAGAACAAGAAGACAGATTTCATTATGTCTTCACCCACGGTAGACCTCGCTGAGGAACTGAAGAAGAAGACAGACTTCTGATCATTACGTCTCCATCCACAGTAGACCTCGCTGTGGAACTGAGCAGATACAGAAAACAGAACATTTAACCTATCAACTCAATAGAACGCAACACTTCACAGTTTGTATTTTAGCGTAGGTCAGAAATCCTTGCTCTGTGTATGTCTGCAGGGGCACGCGTGTGCACATTCACATGGAGGCCAGAAGCCAACCTCGGATGTCTACTCAAGAGTCATTCACCTTATTTTCTGGGACAGTATCTCCTACTGGAATAGAAGGAACCAGAATGGTGAGTTCCAGGGATCCACCTGTCTCTCCTCCCCAGTGTTGAGATTATAAATCCACTATAAGATTTGGGAGCCAACGTCAGGTCTTCATCTTTGCATGGCAAATACTTCCCAATGAAGCCATTCTTCCCTTTCTCCAGTGGTGCATGTATGGATATGTATGTGCAAATGTGCACAGGAGTGCACGCATGTGTGCAAAATTCAAAAGTCAGCCTTAGCATTCCTTGGATGTTATCCACGCTATTTTTGAGAGGTGGTCTCTCGGTGGCCTAGAACTCACGGAGTCAGCTCAGCAGACTGAGCCTGTCTCTGCCTCTCCAGCTGTGAGATTACAATACATACCCAAGTGAGGCCCAAAGATGGGTGAGCACCCTGAAACCACAGCCCAGTGTCACATCGCTGATGAGAAAAGGAGCTAGCAATTGCCTTGATAAATGTCCCTCTAACTCTTGTACTTTTTGATTACCACAGGTCCATCTGTCTCAGACATCGGCGGGCTCATTTCCACACAAGCTGGGCTTCCTCCCAAGAACTAGTCAATACTCGTGAATTCAGATGAAGATGCTCCTCCAGAAGTTAAAACTCAAGGGTGACACCTCGAATTTGGAACTTTACCTTCACAGCTAATGCCATTCTCCAACTGAGAAGCAGTTAATAGCTTACTCTGGCTCCACAGTCTGCCCATCCCTGGGCAGGACCATTAACGCCTGCCCCCTCCTGCCCCTAACCCCGCAGGGCCCAATTTCTTCACACTTGCTTTCCACGTAAAGGCGGAGTGGCTTCATCAAATGGAGCAGATTCAGATCTAAGCCAGTTCCCAGGGAAGCCTTAAAACCAGGGGCAAGTTATCTACCTAACCACCTTCGTTTTTGCACAGAGGACATTGCTCAGTGGTGGTGTGCTTACTCGGCAAGTGTAAGTCCCTGAGTTCAATCCTCAGCACGACCCCAAAAGAAGGTAATCTTCTCTTTCCTTAAAGGTATGCTGTTGGGGAACCAGTAAGAAAGGCATGGAAAGTATGCATGTTCTCCTAGGAACTGTCTCTGAGAACATTCATTTGCAGCCACTGCCATGATGGAAACCTTAGTGCCGGCACTTCCCCCACCCCATCCCCCAACCACAGAGTAAGACTGATGGCCCACACTCAACCCACTTCCTTCACTCAGCTGCGAACTTGAGAACAAACTACTTAAGGCCCAACCCCTTTGAGGTCATTTTCCTTGTCTGTAAAATGGGTCTCATATCCAGCTGGATGGCAGATGGTTTGTCGCAGCATTTGACACAGAGAGAGCATCTTTGAGATGTAGCATCTCTATTTTAATGTAATCTATACCTCCCCCAAAACATCTTCCACATGGGTTACACAAATATTAGCCTGTTGCTCTCCTGCTTTGTGTCAAGGGGCAATGTATGGATCTGTCTGAGCGTGGTAGTGAGAGCGAGGTCCTCATACATATGTCAAAAACACAGTAAGACTCAAAAGAAAGAGGGATAGCCATGGCTTTACCCTATTCTGGGTTTTCCTACTCAAATGTGGATATTTGGTCAATTCAGCCAGAGCCTTTCAGATGGACCTGGTATGGTGTCAACCAGCAAAGAAAGGATTAGCCAGGATGTTTCCAAGCTTTCGTAAGTCCCAGAGGTGAATCATAATAATAGCATTTCCCTATCAGACTTACCAATGACAACTTCACTGTTCTGGGGTCTAAATAATATCACTGCCCTTTCCCACGTAGGTCACTTAAGTGAGTGTGCACTGCTACCCACCTTTGGATGTCACTAGGAGAGAAGCCATGAAACTCAACGCCTTTAATCTCTGCTCATAAATCAAACCTTCCCATCCCTTAATCTGTTCCCACTCCACTGCCAACTCTTCTCCAATCTGTCTCCATCTTTCTCCTACCAACGCTACCAGAAATAAATGTTACAGACGAGGGGTGGGTGAACTGAAAGATAGGAAGGGACAGAAACTGGAAGAGAGACCGAGGCCAGAGAGGCAGCTCCAGAGCCGAGGAGAGCAGGGGCAGAGATAAGGTGCTATGCCAATATTCTGGGAGGCCTTGGCCCATCTGGATCAGGCTGTGAAATAAGAGGATGGCTTTGGCACAATGCCAGGTTGGAAGCTGCACCCAATGCTATGGTATTGTTCCCACCCCTGATCCATAATTCTCCCCTTTTGTTTCTTATCACTCCATTTCAAGGTTCACTTTACTCTTCCCCATCTCCCCAAAATGTAACCCTATGTTAGTTTTTAAGGGTTTTCGCATTTGTATCCTTTTCTGTCCATATTTCTAACCTCTATAGGGTACATTTATATAATACCTTCCATCCCCGCTCCTGTTTCTAGCACCTTCCAATTTAATATCTTCTGCAAATTTCATTAGCATGCAATTTACTTTCCCTTCCAGATCATTAAAACAATCAACATGAACAAGCTCACCTAGACTAAGCTATTATGAATCTCTCTTGCACTCTCCCCAGACGGCGGCAGAGTGGGAACATCACCATTTATCATTATCTTTTGTTTATAATCTCGCAGCCAGGTTTCACCTAAGCCGATTAGAACTAATCTCAATGGCAAAAGAAAACTCAGATAAGTAAAAACAAACTCTAGCATCTCCAGCCTCATTGAAGACTAAATTGAGAGCATGGGTAGTGTTTACTTATCTACCTTTTTTTTGACTACCCTTCCATGTGCCCACGCTTGGGGTTCCTTCTACAAGGCTCATAGAGAATCAGATTGTCCTTTGGTGGATATTTGAACAACACACCCAAGGCACAAAATCCCTTCTTCTTAACTGGTAAGGATTTCCATAGAGTTTATGGCTCCTGTAGGGTATATGTGCATGTGTGTGTGGTATATGAATGTGTGCACATATGCATGCAAGGGCTTGCATGCATGCATGTGGAGGGAGGCTGAGGCTGACCTTGATCCTCTTCCTTAACCACTTGCTACCTTATCGTTTGACATTGTGTCTCACTGAAGGTAGAGCTGATTGATTAGGCTACACAAGCTGGCCAGTAAGCCCCAGGGACTCTCCTGTCTCATCTTTCCCATGGGCTGGGAAAACAGATGTTTTTCACTGTACCTGGCTTTTTGCATGGGTTCTAGGGGATCCAACACAGACCCTTAGGCTCCTGTGGTAAGTGCTTTTCAAACTAGACAATCCCCCCAATCTCTCCTACAGTTTTCTTAAGCTTTAAGGTGGGAGGATACTTTACAGAGGGAGGTCTTTACAAATTGTCAAAGTGTTGCTTATTTCGCTTCTGATGTGTAAGAATCCAGGCTCCCCCAAGGCAGAGGGTTTCACACCAGCCTTGGCACTTGGCGAGCATGTGCTTCTAATGATCTTCTATTTACGGCTTTAATGAGGATAAAGCAGTGATTTCCTTCACTAGGTGCCAGATCCGGAGATTGATAACCGGCCTAATCCTAATATAATTCCCTTAATAATGGCTAAAAACCACTGAAGTACCTGAATACATCAAGATGTAAATGTCTTATAGTGCCCATAAACACTTCCAGAAGCATAATAGAGTAATTCTACTAAGATGGAAGCAAGCAAGAGGTGGTATAAAAATCAATCTGACTTCCCCTTCAGTGATCAATCACCTTTCCCAGGATCAATTAATTTTGCACTAAGGCAATACCTAATGAAGTTTCAGACCAAAAGAACAGAACACAGAACACCAGCCCTGCTTCAGACTCTCTCAAAGACTGGATTCATTTCTGTCCACATGGTGGGAAATAAAAATTTAAATGTGTACCACCCATTATTTAAGAGTTTGCATCAATAATAGTTTGCTGGGCTTTTATGAATCCTCCAGGATGTCTCACAGAAAATGCCTGGGTTCCATCTTGTTTCTGTTCTTTCTGGTGTGAACTCAGTAGCACCTACCTGTCCTACGTGACACACAATCTCTATTCTTTATCTATAGTTCACATTACAGGAAAACGATTACAGGGGATAATTGTGTAGTGATAATAGGAAATTAAGTAAGTCCAGAGAGGAAAAGATGTGAGTCACGTGGGGATCTAAGCATGATCAGTGTAGGGTGTTGAGATGAATCAGCGGATAAACATGCTTGTTGCCAGACTTGATGACCGAGTTCAGTTCCCACATGGAGGAGGGAGAGAACTGACTCTCGCAGGCTGTCTTCTGACCTCCACGTGAGTGCCATGGAAACTGTACACACACACACACACACCATTAAAAACAGTGGAAGTTGAGAACAGAATGATAATTATCAGGAAGTAGGCCCTAGTTTCCATCCCCAGAATCACACAAAAATGTAGGGGAAGATTTAATAAATAAGAACATGCTCTTTCCATCCATTTGCATGCAAAATTCAACAAGTCCTTGTTTTTTTACTGCTGAGTATACTCTAATATGTATATATTCCATACTTTCTTCATCCATTCTTCCATTGAAGGGCACTAGGTTGTTTCCAGGTTCTGGCTATTACAAACATTGCTGCTATGAACATAGTAGAGCATATACTTTTGTTGTATGATAAGGCCTCTCTTGGGTATATTCCCAAGAGTGGTATTGCTGGGTCCAGGGGTATGTTGATCCCAAATTTCCTGAGAAACCGCCACACTGCTTTCCAAAGTGGTTGCACAAGTTTGCATTCCCACCAGCAATGGATGAGTGTACCCCTTTCTCCACAACTTCTCCAGCAAAGGCTATCATTAGTGTTTTTGATTTTAGCCATTCTGACAGGTGTAAGATGGTATCTTAAAGTTGTCTTGATTTGCATTTCCTGATCGCTAAGGAACTCACCAAGGCCAGCTGGACTGGATCTGAAAAAGCCTGGGATAAAACCAGACTCGCTTAACATAGCAGACAATGAGGACTACTGAGAACTCAAGAATAATGGCAATGGGTTTTTGATCCTACTGCACGTACTGGCTTTGTGGGAGCCTAGGCAGTTTGGATGCTCACCTTACTAGACCTGGATGGAGGTGGGTAGTCCTTGGACTTCCCATAGGGCAGGGAACCCTGATTGCTCTTTGGGCTGACGGGGGGGGGGGGACTTGATTGGGAGAGGGGGAGGGAAATGGGAGGAGGTGGCGGGGAAGAGACAGAAATCTTTAATAAATAAAAAAATTAAAATAAAGAAAAATAAAAAGACAGAGACAAATACAAAAAAAAAAAAAAAAAAAAAAGAACATGCTCCAAAAAGAACTCCTAGGTTAGGGCAATATTTCCACCAATTCTGAAACTCCAGAGCAACTGTCAAGATGGGAAGTGGTGTGCAGACTTCCTCTGGATATGAGTCAGTGGAAATCTGCTAAAGCTGAAGCGACCCTGTGACAAGCTCTGCACAAAAGGGAGCAGAGAGGAACCTCACAGACCAAGATGACATACTTACAGAAAAAGGCTGAAGGGACACACTCACTTCCGGCAAGGAACCATTCTTCACAGAGGGATGGAGTTCCGGGGGTGACATGTTAACAGAGCACACGCCTGCAATTTACTGTCCCTCTTTATGGCTTTCTATAAAGTCTCTTTGCACAAAATGGCAAAGCAATGCCCCATTTATGCGGCATAAAAATTAAGCAGCTAATGGGGTGTGTCCAATGGACTCCTACCCACTTACAGACTAAGGAAACCTCCGATTTTAATTCGTTCAGCTCTAGGAGGCAGAGAACATCATCACCTCACCATCCATAGCTTGAAATGACAATTCTGACTATGTCAAAGTGAACCGTGAAAGGCAGATGACGTGAGGGTACCCATAGTCCTTCCAGGGCTTTGTAGCCCATGGCTGCTCTAAGCCCAGAAAATCAGAAGTTTTGGGAGTCATCCCAGCCAGGATTTGTTGTCCTCTGTACTGATCTCACATCACTATCCTCCACGTGAAATGGCAGAGGGAAGAAACTAGCATGTATAACCCTCCAAACCAAGAATATAAACCAACATGGGTACTTAAAATGTCCTCAGTGATAAAATCAATACATGACTGTCAAATCTGACTTATTTTTAAAATTATGGATGGACAATACATTTAATATCATTCTGCTGAGATGATATTATTCTGTTTTGTGAAGTGATAATCCAGGCTCAGTTCAGAGTGGAAAGCTCACGAGGCCTTGGAAGAAGGCTTAGCAGATGGAGCACTTGCTATGCAACCATGAAGACCTGTATTCAAATTCTCAGCATCACACATAGCTGGACACAGTAGCTTATGCCTGTAATCCCAACAGTTCCAGAGTGAGCTGGCTGGTAAAGACAGGAGAACACTTGAGAGCTGGCAGGTCAGACAGCCTGACTTACACGGCAGACGGCAACAAAGGAAGGCCGCCTGAGACAACAGGGAAGGTGAGGAATGACATCCGGGGTTGTCTTCTGATCACCTCACACTTGCAGTGATATGTGTCTGCATGCACTCATATACAAACATACATATATACACACCACATGCACACGTCATACCTACATGCACACAAAATTACATATAAAAGACAAAGAAAGGAGTCTGTGTTTTTGGTTCTAGTTTCCTTTCTGTTTCTACAACAAAACACTTGAGTAAAAAGAAACTTAGAGAAAGCACTGGTTCATTTCAGCTTACAGGTTACAGTTTATCATTTAAGGGGAGTCAAGGCAAGAACTCAAGCAAGAACTTAAAGCAGAAACCATGAAGAAACATCACTTGCTACCTCTCAAGAAGACCCATGCTTAACCAGCTTTCTTATACAGACTAGGACCACTTGAGCAGGGAATGGTGCTGCCCAAAGAACATCAACAAACAATCAAGGTGGTCCTTTACAGACATGCCCACAGCCCAATCTAATGTAAACAATCCATCAACTGAGATCTTCTTCATAGATCATGCTAAACTTTGTCAAGTTGACAGCTAAAGCCAACCAGGACACTTCAACTGAAGAAGCCCGTTCCTGAGTTCTTCTAAAAAGACATGACCATTTAAATAAGTGTTTGGAAGACCTGTCACGTGGGCATATGAACACCAATCATAAATGTGATACACGTGGTGCCTGCCTGCATGAAGTTCCTATTCTCTTAACGAACAGAGATGGCAAGTGAAGAGAATGAAGCAAAGCAAAGCAATTAGCTCAGGCCTTAACACTGGCAGCTGAAAGACAGGCTGAACTCAGCCAGAGAAAAGGAAAGGAGCGACAGGACTTTCTAGAGAATCTGCTGTGAAGGACTCCCAGCCTGTGCAAGGATGAATGTGAACCCAACATTTAAATCTCATTACATTCATTTACTAACCTCAGTGTGTGCAGAGGGGGCAGAGGGTGGAGGTATGTGTATGGGAGTGTAATACCTGTAGAGGCCAGAAAGGGGCATCAGATGTCCTAGAGCTAGATTTCCAGGTGGTTTTCAGCTGCCCAACACTAGTCCTGGGAATTGCTCTGATACTCTGTAGGAGCAGCAAATATTCTTAACCCTGAGACGTCGGTCCAGACCAACCATTACTTTTTCTTGTTCCCCACTTTTCTTCCATTGGACATCTTTCTCTCCTTTCCAGTTCCTTTTCTACTCCCAATTCTACACACACACACACACACACACACACACACACACACACTAATGGCCCCCTTCAAATTGTGTTTTGGTGTCTCTGTAAAATGTCTTTCTGTTCCCTCTTCCTTTTCTACCCAGTTCCCAGTGACCCCCTAGTCCCTTCTCTTTCCATGAGATGGTCATCAATTGCTGCACGTTAGTGAGGGCAGGAAGTGTTTGTACTTCTCTATGTGGCTTCTTTCACTTTGCATAACGACCTCCACACAATTTCATGCTGCCGACATCCTAGAACTTCCTTTTGGGGGAGCTGACAGATTATTCGCTCATCTATCATCACCATATGTCGTTATTCAATCATCCAGTGATGGATATCTAGGTTGATCCTGCGCCTTAGCTACGGCCAATGATGCAGTAATAGACAGAGTGAGAGCATGGGAAAGGTGCCTATTATAATTGCATAATAGCACAACACCTTGAAAAATCAATGGAAAACACGATGTATATAGCTAACATATACTATCAATCTATAAGAATCAAAAGGCTGGGGTAGTAGGTCTGACATAAATGACATCTGTCAATCACACGTGTGGAAATCCACTCTGACTGGATATCAAAAACAAGCAGTGGGGGAAGACATAGAGTAAATGGTCTTGGAAAATTAAGTTTAAATACTTGGTGGGAAAATATTGCATTTTTCCTTCAATATTTATTGTTTTATAATAATCATTTATGGCAAAATATTCTAATTTCTTCCACATCTAACCACTGTCTTCTCTGCCAATTTTATCTCCTCAACAAACTATTCACTCCTACAAAAACATCGCATTTTCATTTTGTTCCTTGGCTAGAGTCCTAACTCTGGGGAAGCAGAAACAAGAGGCTCTTGAGTTCAAAACCTCACTTCCCCTTCATCTGCCCATTACTGCAGTAGGACACCATGATGCAACAGCTGTAAGCCGTCTATAAATACACACATTGGAACCAGATAATCCACATCTTAGACTCAAGTTTGCTGTATGAAGCACAGTGGGACACATCACACAACACTCTCAATGTCTATGTCCTTGAACACAAGTGAACCCAAAGCTATTAGCCAGTCCTCTACAGAGGGTGGCTGTGAGATTCCAAGGCTATGACATGTGTGAAAATATCAGCTATCTCTCAGTACCCCTGTACTGGGTGAAAGACACCAACTTCACAACCCTTGGAGTTTGTCTGCAAGAATCTCAGAAGTGTGAATTTTTGCACCCACCAAGTTTGCTTTATACCGGGCTGACAGCACCCATGAGGTGAGCTTCCAGTGGGCAAGACATACATGGAAACAAGTTTGGGTACTTACTTTGGCATCCAGTGCCAGAGAGATAAGAGTACACCAAGATCTTCCAGTGCACAGAGTGTCTGCGTGTTTCAGAATACCCATGTGAATACTTTGCTCTCATACATTGTTGGTTCCATCCCATCTCTCATTAACTCATATATCAGCTCCATAAAAAGACTTTTTCTGAACATCTGAGTCCTATGGTTTTTCCAGATACCTTCTCCTCATAGTATTTCTTTATTGACAAATGTCTTTTAATCAATTTATTCAATATTGTTATTATTGTATATATTAGGAAGATGGTGAGTGTGCATGGACATACATGCCATAGATTACATTTGGTCAGAGGCCAAATCTGTGGAGTCATTTCTCTCTTTTCACCTTCTCATGGGTTCTGGGGACCAAACTGGGGTCATCAAACTCACAAGAAAACACCTTTGCCTTCTGCCGTCTCTCGAGCCTTATAAACGTCCTTTTTAGTGAAGCTCTTTGAGGTAAGCCTTGTGAACTTGGAAAAAATAATCCAGGGGGATTCTGGGTCATCGTTATCTAGTTTCCAAGTCACAGCACAATGTCAAGGCATTGCACCAGAGTGACAGCACAGGGGGAGAGACACGTCTATCAGCGTGAGGATTTTCATACTGCCCTTCCATAAGTGCTTGCTACCTGCCTGATCCCAGCCCTCATTAATCCCTGATGGTGAGCTCCGTGTTAATGTCTTTCCTGTGATCTCAGGAATTCGACAGAAGCATAATCATAGTGCATGTGATTACAGAGGACTAACTTTTGCTAGGATCCATCCAGGAAGACTCATGGATCAACCGTTCACTCCTTTACCTCAGATTCCATGGTTTCTAGAACTATTTGCCTTCATAAGCACATTTGTTCTGTTACTAATTTCTGGATAATGTGCATAAAGCATCTATCAACATTAGCAAACAGGTTTTGATGTGAACACAAATTTCCAAAGTTCAGGAATTAAGGCTGAGGAAGCCATATGCCAGGTTCTGTGACACTTGGATGTTTTGTTTTGATTGAAACTGCCAAACTTTTCCCAAAGCAGTTGTGGAGGGGACCATTCCCTCCAGCAGGGCTTAAGAAATCTAAACTCCCCACATCCTTCACATCATTACCAGTTTACAGTGTGTGTGTGTGTGTGTGTGTGTGTGTGTGTGCGTGCGTGTGTGTGTGTGCATAGGTATGTGAGTGTAGGAGCTCATGGAGTTGAGCAGAGGGTGGCATCTCCTAGAATTATAGTTACAGATGGCTGTAAGCTGCACAGGGTGGGTGCTGAGAACCGAACTGAGGTTTCCTGCAACAGATGGCTGTAAGCTGCACAGGGTGGGTGCTGAGAACCGAACTGAGGTTTCCTGCAACAGATGGCTGTAAGCTGCACAGGGTGGGTGCTGAGAACCGAACTGAGGTTTCCTGCATGAGCTGAATGTGCTCCTAACCACTCAACCATCTCTCCAGTCTCCTGTCACTAATTTTTAGTTGTAGTCGTCCTGGAATGTGTGTCCAGATATGGAAATGGATTCTGCTTCTCTCAGTATCTAGAGATACTGACCACCTTCCCACACACTCATTTGCGTCTGTATATCTTCAGTGAAATATGGCCTCCTGCATTCGGACCCTTTGCTTACTCGTTCTTTATTGCTGTGTTTACAGCACTATTGATTACAGAAATCAGTATTTTCTTAGACAAATGACATCCAAGAGTTTACCTCCAACCTGTAGCTGTCTTTTCATCCTTTGACATAGTAGGTTTGTAGAGCAAATTTTATATATATATATACATATATATATATATACACACACACACACATATATATACATATATGTTGTGGGAGCTCCTCCCGCTCCTTCAGCCAATAGCCACTGAGATACCAGCCCATTGGGGCGTGGTCTCCCTCCCTTTAAAAAAGCGGCCACTTCCCTCTCCTCTCTCTCTTACTTCCTGCTCCACTTCCAGCGACTAGACTCCCTTCCTGGTTGCGCAGAGGGCTGTTGTCTGGGACGGTGATCTGTAAGTTTTTTCCCCTTTAAATAAATAACCATTCTATTAATCATAATTCCAAACTGGTGTGGGATTGTTGTGACTTACACCTTCGCCTTCACATATATATGTGTATATATGATTTATGATAAGATTATGATATATATATATATATATATATATATATGATAAGTTTCAAGGTAGGGTTTGTTTCCTCTGTGTGGGTTGTGTGTTTGGTCAATCAAACTTAGTTGAGAACTTGATGTTTTCTTCCTATTGAGATACTTTGTCCAAACTCTATATGAGGGTTTTGCCTTGTCTTACTGCATCTTATTTTGTCATTTTGGGTTGTTGTCTCTTGGAGGCCTACTCCTTTAGAAGGGGAATGGAGGGGGAATGGATTTGGGAAAGAGGGGAGGTAAAGAAAGCATCTGGAAGAAGTGGAGGGAGGGGAAACTGTGGTCAGGTTGTATTGTTTGAGAGAAGAATCTATCTTTAAAGCAAAAACAAAACAACCTCGACACTTTATTTTTATTTTCTAAAAATTCCAAAGTTTTATGTTTTACACTTAAATTGGCAGTCTGCTTTGAGTCAGTCTACTTTTGTGTAGATTCATGAGATGTAGGTCCAGGCCATCCAGTGGGTTCCCAGCTGCCCACTGACCATATAGTGAAGGAAAAGGTGACCTCTCATTAATTCCTTCCTATCTTCATCAAAAAATCAAATGGCACGTACATGCACATCTATTTTGAGTTCAGCCTAGGTTCTATCCTCCTGCCAGAGCCACACAGGTGTGATGGCCGGACCTATACAAACTCTGTGCACATAGACTCATCCCTCCTATCTGAACTGCATAGTTGAATCCTTTTGCTAATTTAACCCAACTGCTTAGCTATTTACTCTGTAGAATAACTGTCTTAAGCTGCCAAAAAATCATCGTGCTAGGACTTAGACAGACTGTACTAAACATTTTTGTCATATTGGGGTAACAGACACCTTGGCTGACTATTCTCATCTATGAACACTGGCGATTCCCCAGAACCACAAACATTAATGCAATCCTGTATTTTACAGGCTATATGTTTTGTTCAATATTTTTCCTATCTTATTATTTTAATTTTAAAATCTAAATTCTTCATTCCAACTTGATCTTTAGATGATAAGACAATGCTATTAGGAAGGAAGGGTCCTTCTTATCTCAGACTTGAAAGGGAACCTGTCAGAATTATTCAAAAGCTAAGGTGTTTTTTTTCAAACTCTGGGAACACTTCTCCTCCCTTGTTATTCATAGAAAATAATTGATGGGATTTTGCTTAACTCCATAGTCTTCCCTGATATTTTCTTTTCTAGGTTTTATGGGGCATATTCATTGTACACAGTGATGGATTTTATAAGGACGTTTTCAAGCCATGTACGTTGAGCATATCTGCCCCTCAGCTCATTGCTTTTCTTTTCTTCCCCTGGGTCCTTCCTTCCCCTAATAGTCTCACTTCTGATTTCTTTTTGAAATATTCTCTCCCTTCCTTTCCCATATCTGTGTGTACATATGTGTATGAGCATGTTCATGGGGCTTGCAGAGTCCAGAAGAGGGTGGTAAATTCTTAGAATCTGGAAATATGGGGAGTTGTGAGCAGCCCAGTGTGGGTGCTGAGAACTGAACTCTGGTCCCCTGGAAGAGCAAGTGTTTGCAACCATTGAGCCGTCTTCCAGTCCCTCATTTCTATTTCCATATTTACATAGGATTTTTGTGTCTATATAAAATCTAGGATCCACAAATGAGAGAAAATATGAGCTATGTGTCTCTGAGTATAATTTCTTTTGCTTATACCATCTCCACTTTCCTCCATTGTCCTGCAGATGATGTAACTCTCGTTCTCTTCAGGCTGAAAGAAATCCCACCTCTGTTATTTTCAGAGTCAAAGGAACTGTCAAAGACACTGAATTTTATCTTGAGTTTCCATGTGTTAGCTTTGCTGTTTTTCTGGTTTTCTTTTCCATATCAAACCTCTTCTCTTCATATTTTTAAGACAGATTTTATAATGAAATATTTAGTTGGACCTTACCAAAAAACATGTGCACCAATAAGGCACAATGACAGATTTTTCTCCAGCCTGTTTCTATTCTGTGTCACACTGGTTGGATGCTAATGATTTTACTATGATTGAATTTCTAGGATAAGCTTCATTTGTGTCTCAAAATTCTTTCTTCTACATTTACTTGAATTTAGGTTGCTAATATTTTGTTGCCATCAAGTACATAAAACACATCTTTCAGGTCATGAACAGCATAGGTTTGGCGTTCCTGCTCATTTTTCTTTTCTGCTCATCTCCTTTGTACTGTCTTTGTCTGACTTTATTTTCAGAGAAATATTAGCTTCATTAATGAATCAATCACTGCTCCATTTGCTCTCAGCATTTGGAACAGTTCTTCAGCGAATCCTCTCAAGTGAAGTTTATTTAGGGGGAACTGTAGAAGGTATCAGCCCAGTGTCCTTAACAGTCTGGCAGTTACTCAGATTATCCCTTACATATGGTGTGACCTCTGCCCTTCCCATTTCTTCTTGGTGAGATCTGTGTCTTCCCTTTTCTCTGTTTCATTGGAGACTTGAAGACATTAGTCATTATTTTCCCCCCAAAGCAGGTCTTTCTGCTTATTAATTTTCTGTATTCTCGGTGTTTCTAATTGCATCAATTTCTGGTGGTTCAGTAGAACTTATTCCCTTATTTTGGAGGGAGTGCTGGTGGTCCTTTTCTTCTGATGCCCTAACATTTTTTTTATGGATTTTCTTTTTCCTTAGAAAACCTCTTCTAGCCCCTGCTTCCGGTAGGTATTCTGGTGAGTAATTATTTTGTCTTTTTTACTTTCACCTGAGAATTCCTTTATGTCTCCTTTATTTCTTTTTTTGTTTTGTTTTGTTTTTTTTTTTCTTTTAAACACTGCTTGACCCATTAGTTCCAGCCTCTTATTGGCTAGCTCTTACACATCGATCTAACCCATTTCTAATATCCCTGTAACACCATGGGGTGTCTTACCAGTGAAGATCTTAACCTGCGTCTGTGTCCGGTAGGAGAATCATGGCGACTCCTTGACTCAGTTTCTTTCTCCCAGAATTCTGTTCTGTTTACTCCACCCATCTTTCTATCTGTTAATTTCATTGGTTAAGCAATAAAGAAACTGCTTGGCCCTCATAGGTTAAAATATAGGTGGGTGGAGTAAACAGAACAGAAGTCTCCTTTATTTCTTAAAGGTCTTTTGTTGATGTTAGATATAAATTTGTGACAAGCATTTTTTAATCACTTGAAAAATCCTTTATTCCTTCATGACATCAGAAACCATTCAGGGGAAGTCTATTATGGAAACCGTTTCTTCTCTAAACTGTGATGCCCTGCTTTGTGTCTACTTACGAGACTGTTTCTATTTGTTTGTTCCTTTGTTTTTCAATATCTTCCTTTCTCAGACATTCATCTGTCACTACCCCTCATATGCATGCTGTCAAACATTGTCTGGGGTTTATTCAACTGCTGGAATCTGTGTAGTTGTATTCAAGGCTTTTATTTGTACTTAGCAATAAGCCAGGGCTGTCTATTTAATTCTTCCTAATATTGACTTATTATTTTATTTTTAATGATTTATTTGCATGCCTAGCCACTGGGTGTTCCTGCAGTGAAGTGTAAGATCCATGAGAAAAAACCCACCTGCCTCATTCATTTTCAACTGCTTCCCTAAGCCCAGCAGAAATCATGATAGATGATGGCTCTCTGATGCACACTGTGCAAGTCTGAGTTAACAAACTGGAGCTGTGGAGTTCACAGTGGAGCACCCCACAGTCAGACCTGGAGAACCAGGTGCATAATTCAACTAAGGAGCACCTTGTCTCTTGACAGCTCTGACTTGGGTCTTGGGGGTTTGCATAGCCTCCTCAGGGAACCACAGCCTAATGTGCAAGGGCAAGCTGAGCTCTCCCTGACATCCAGGTATGCAGAGGGATCCTGGAGTGTCTAGGGAGTGAGCATAGGGACCATTGTAGGTGGTCTGCTTCATCTGACCTGCTCTGTAGCCAATGAAATCAAGGGGAGTTTCCCGGCAAACAGATGGAGATCTGCAGATACACTTGCAACACAGAAACTTGAGGAGGCGAGAGAAGAAACTGTCACAAAGGGTGGTGTGATGGAGTGGGTAGCTGCTGAAACAGCTCTGCCCTCGATTCATGCATTTTAAAACCCTGCATCAGGGCTCCTGTTTACCCAGCGCCGGGCCATTAATACAGTCAGCCCAAGAGAGAAGCAATTTTAATATTAATAGGCTCTTTATGAGAATCTAATAACAAAGTCCTAGCTTCCTTGTGTTTCCAGACACAGGGGGGTTAATTACTTCAAACGGGTTGGCAGGGAAAAGGTCAAATTTTAATGCTGACCTTAACAGTTTGGGATAAATATAAAAACGTAATAGCCCATTTTATGTCATGGTGCTAACTGTTCCTTATAGGTTGAAAGCTGTCACATGATGTCCAACCTGTGGATGACATCCATGGACGTTCGGAGTAGCCACACTCCCAGTCATCAGACAGTGTAAGTCTCTGACACTTTCAACTAGATTTGTGTACTCTGAGAGAAGAACAAGCTAGCTGGCTGCTTTCTAAAAAGTTTTATCTCCCCCCACCCCGTGTGTGTGTGTGTGTGTGTGTGTGTGTGTGTGTGTGTGTGTGTGAGAGAGAGAGAGAGAGAGAGAGAGAGAGAGAGAGAGATGTGTGCTGAATCCCATAGAGTCTAGAAGGCTCTATGATGTGTGAGATTCCTAGAGCTAAAGTTATAGGTGGTTGTGAGCCAGCATGTGGGTCCTGGGAACCAAATTTAAGTCTTCTGGAAGAGCAGCCAGTGCTATCAAACACTGAACCAGCTCTCCAGGCCCCAGCTGTTTTGCTCTAGTCATGGATCTATCCTCTCCGATGACAAGGCACCATGGCGTTTCAAGTTTTCCAATCTTCCATTGGGAGCTTCCCAAAACTTTATGGAGAAAAATAGTGCCTATCATTTGAGACCTTGGCTTCTGTGCTACATTTAAAACTACCTGTGCTCCTAACAAAAATCTCATCCAGTCCACTGATGTGTCTGAGACAGTGGGATCACAAGTTCAAGGACTGCCTGGACTACTGAATGAGTTGAAGGCCAACAGAGGAAGTTCCAGTGAAAACCTTAATTACAAAGTTGACTAAAACCTGTGGCTATAGGCCAGTAGTGGAACACGTGCCTTACACACGTGTGGCCTTCAGTTCAATAGGCACTACTAGAGAGAGGTGAGGGGAGGAAGAAGGAAGGAAGGAGGGGGAGAGGGAGGGAGGGAGAACAATTGGAAATTTCAGTGGACAGAGGCCCTTGACATACAAAGGAGATGGAAAGCCCAGGGGTCTACCTGGCTTTGAGAAGTGGCATTAGGTGCTCCAGACCAGAACTGAGACTGGAGTCTGTCAGGAGATGGGTGGGTGACTATTCCTCCAAGCAAATCACCAAAAGAGATGGATTTGAGATGTCTGCTGGGAAGCTTGGCCCTGCCTGGTCAGAGTAAGCACTCTCTGGGCTTCAGTGGAAGCGCTGAGATGCTTACACTTCAGCACAGAGGCCCGGATCTCTTCTTTCCAGCACTGCCCTGCATTTTCTTTTCTCCTTTGGTTCCCTAGATACTAATTAGAATCCACCGTGGCTGTCGCTTCACTCTCAAACATGCATTTTCATTCCCTTCAGCTTCAATCTCATCTTCATTCTCCATAGCATCTGGGGTTCTTATGCTATCACTGACGTAGTCTGGAAACAGCTGCCATGTGCAAGAGAACCCGTCCACCTACATTGTTCCTGGCGGCGTGGAGATGTAGGCCTCTCAGCACTAGACAAGTCACGTTTTTTATTCTTTTGGGTACAAGGTCTTGCTGTGTACTCAGGGCTGGCTTCAAACATAATCCCCATCTGTCTTGGCCTCCAGAATGTTAGGACTGCAGATATATGTCACCTTCATCTTGTTGCATTTCACTGTATTTTTTGGTTGAATGAAAACCTAGCCTAGAGCAGGCATTCTGAATGTAGGAGATTCAGAAGTAATTCTGGCAAATTCCAAAATGTAAAATAACAGTAATAATAATAATAATAATAATAATAATAATAACAACTCTGGTTTTCTATTTTTATTTCTGTTGATGTGATAAAAATAGCCTGGCTGAAATCTAGGGGAGAAAGGATTTATTCTAGGTTATAAATTCAGGTTAAGTTCTTTATTGATGGGCTGTCAAGGCAACAGGAACCTGAAGAGACAGTCACATCCCATCCACAGTCAAGAGCTCAGAGCAGTGTACATCCACATCTACTTGTTTGTTCTCAGCTCGTTCTCTCCTCTTCTATAATTCAGGACACCTACCCAGATAGTGGTGCAGCCCACAGTGGGCTGTATCTTCCCACCTGAATTAATTCAATTAAGGAAATCTTCCAACTTATCCCTACAAGCCAACCAAATGTGGGAAATCCCTCTCTGAGACTACCTTCCCCAAGTGACAACCAAAGCAGAGCATTGCGTATGGTATGACTCGCTTTGATGGAATGCCGAGGGAAAATGGGAACACATCAATATAAACAGCCCATCCAGTGATGAACAATCAAAGGGAATAGCATCTGAGTTAAAGCTCAGTTCATGCAGACATGGGCTCAGATGCTAAGGAGCAAATACCCCACAACCCTGGAGCCAGGTAAGAGCAAAAGCTTGTTTCTGACTTGGGCCACTGTCCCAATCAAGTCTTCTCTGTCATCTTTTCTACACGGTTCAAGATGATGACACAGAATTGACTCTCTGTTCTCTCCACAGAAGCCTAGAGTCAGAGACTAGCTCAGGAAACTGCCTCCCAGAAGGGAACTGTCTCACTTCCTCAAGTCTCACAAGCTAGAGTGAGTTGCATGTTGACATAGGATTCTAAAGACAAATATAGTATGTACTCACTCATAAGTGGATATTAGACATAAAGCAAGCCTACAGTTTGCAACCCCAGAAAACCTGGCCAACAAAGAGAACCCCAAGAGAGACATACATGGATCCATTTAAGAAGGACAAAAGGACAAGATCTCCTGAGTAAATTGTGAGCATGGGGGGCAAAGGGAGGGTAGAAGGGGAGAGAGGAGGAAGGAAGGGGAATGGGAAAAATGTATTGCTTAATAAAAACAGCAAAAAAGAACACTAATAAAAAAAAGTCAAAGAACTAAAATCAAATCTTCCTTCCATGACAAATGGCAGAAGAGAGAATGAAATACATCCTAAGAAAGAGTAAGTCTATTGTGGAGCCACAGCTCTGGGGTATGGGAATGAGGAAGAAGGAGCAGAAGCAGGCAGAGGACACAGGGAGAAGCAGAGAGGTGGTGGTGTCGTGGAGGATTCTGAGAAGTCGGTTGAAAACAACTGAAGTGAGGAGTCCCCCTCCCAGACACCAGAGCAGAAGAGACCAAAGAGACAGACTCCTAGACACCTCACAAAGGAGAGCCTGGGGACAGAATTACAGGGACACTTGAGAACTTTAAAGGGATATTTTTAAATTAAAAGTTTTCGCCTTTGACAGTCAGTATGGTGGTCTCTTCAAAATGAGATGGCAGAGTGGGAAGATGGCCCACATATGAGAACTGGAGTTCAGATCCCCAAAACTCATGTAAATTCTGGATGGACAGGGTATCTATATGTAATTCCAGCACAGAAAAACGGGGAATTACCCAAACCAGGCTTGCCAGGGAGATTAGATATATTGTCCAGCTCTTGGTTTGATTAAAAGACCTTGCCTCAAGGAATAATGTGGAAGAGAGATCGGAGACGAGATGATCCCCAACATCAGCCTTGGACCTTGACCTACACACGTACACTCATTCACACACTTGCATGTCACACGCATGTACTCACACACACACAAACACACACATGCACACACATGTGCCCACACACATTCAAACAACCATTACACATGCATACCACACAAACACATGGAAATGGCAAAGGAATAAGCAATAAAATGAGATGACAAATTATGATACTGAAAGGGACAAGAGGTGGCTAGAAAAATGACATGTCCGTATTAGGGCCCCTGGTACGCAGCAACAACACTATGGCTCCAAGTCACTACTACACTTATGGCTACTGAAGGACTTGTAGGGAAAAATCATTTCGATCTTGAGAGCATCAGTCTGTAGTTCAAGTGCAACAACTGAGCAGCATGGCGTAGAATCAGAATGAGAACTAGATTAGAAGAAGATGGATTCTTATCAGAGCTGACCTGATAAGATATATAGATTTGTATGGATGGATGTAGATAAAGATGTAAGTAGCCGTAGACACAGATACAGATATTGCAGACTGTTGGAAACTAGATGAAGTAAACGCAGAGATAAATGTAGCCAGTTTGTGCTGTCGGGAACCCACCTGCCTCTTAGAGAAAGGGAAGACTTTTATGAGGCACAGCTTCCCCCACTGACTAAAATCACTGAAGAAGCAGAAAGGAATGAGCACTCTAGAAACCTGGCAGGCCAGCGTGTGCAAGGGTCTGGAATAGGGAAGAGTATGGAATGTCTGAAGACCTCAGAAGAGGCCTAGGTGGTCAATGGAATCAGAAATTGGAGAATTTTGGGAATTAAGGCTGAGTTGCTGTAATTTAGCAGCATAAGGGAAGGAAAGTCACACCACACAACACAACTCATGTGGGAGTCTATTGGGGGAGGAGAGGAGCTACAGAGGCAGAATCTGGAGGCAAGAGTGGAGGGAAAGAGTGGGGGGGGGGCTGAGAGGGACTTGTTTTTCTTATGAGGGGATACAGCGCATGTGCACAGGAGTGGCTATATCCTGTTGGAAGCAGGCCAGCATACATGCCTAAATACTAACACAGGTAGGCACAAATGGCATATGATTTCTGAGAGCCTGGTGAGATACACAGGAGTGTTCATGCATGCATGGCAATGTCTTTAGGTACACATGAATGCACACGGAAGCCAGAAGTTCATCTTGGTTGTTGTTCCTCAGGAACCATTCACCTTGTCTGTTGAACTCAGGACTCTCACTTGGTCCAACTTTGCTGCTAATCTAGGCTGTCTGGTCAGCAAGTCCAAGGATCCTCCCATCTCTGCATCCCCAGTGCACACTTGACAGCCTGAGGCATGTCCTCAGTCCCTGAGCTTCACAGTAAGGTTCATCAACGGGTTTCCAACATAACAACAATGTAATGCAATGACTCTCTAAAGACAACTGCTACTTTGAGGATCCTGATGCCCACTATCTACCCAGGACAACTTTTCTAGAACAAAGTTGGGCTTATTCACCATGGGAAAGTCAGTACAAGTATGGCTTCCTCAGACATCCCCCCTCCCCCAACGTTCACAATAAGAATCAACAAATGAATGCCCAGGGAATGAACTAATGGATGATCCATTAAAACATTGGACAGCCAAGTAAACTATATTTGAGAAGAGGGTCAGAAACCCATGAATAGGCTGATATAAAAGCTGGGTAATATGGGGTTGGAGACAGTGATAAACGGTTAACAGTGCCGGTGCTCTTCCAGTGGACTCTAGTAGTTCAGTCCCCATTATCCAAATCATGTGGCTGACCACTGCATGTAACTTCAGCTCTAAGGGATCCAATGCTCTCTTCCGGTCTCTGCTGGTACTGCAGTCAGGAGGGAGTGCGCATGTACACACACCAGACACACACACACAACAATCAAAACATAAATATTTACAAACAAGAGTCTAAGACAAATGGTCTGACAGAAATTCTCCTCTTTATTTAAGCCTGACTTGAGAGCAAAGCGCTGTCTTGCTGGGTGACTCGCGCACTCTTAATTCCTATTAATCCTGTAATAGCAGTTGCTGCTGGCAGCCATTGCCATTGTCAGTCCTTCTGGCAACTTTCTCCTCCAGAAATGGCATTTGAGGATGAATACATGGAGCTTACAGATGGAGTGGAACTTTGAACGTGAAGATATAGATATTTACTAAACCATGGCAAGCCACTTTGTGCAAGATAATGACAAATTTACAAACAAAGAGGAAACTCTCCAAAATTACAGACACAAATGGGATGACAGAACGTGCCAGCCAGGAAGTGAGCAGACACTGGCAGACACTCCCAGCTCTGACGATAGAGAGAGGAAAAGAAAGAGGAGGAGAAAGATAGAGGGATTTTTTTCTTTTTTACTTACAGAACTGGGCACGAGATAAGCCACATCTGTCACAGTGGGAGACAGATTGCAGAAAAAGAAAAAAAATGAGAGAAATGGTTTCATAACTGGAGGCTATGATACTCGTCCAAGCTGAGTGATTACCAGTCCATTTGTTGGTTTGGCTATTTTCTCCCCCAACCAACTGAACGCCTTCACTAAAGTCTTCTTTTTCTTATCTTCTCATAAAAACGTAAGTACCTTCCTTCTCCCTACCCCTCTGTTCTGCTGGGACAGTTGCAGCATGAACAACTCTAGGCTAGAGCTATTCCAGGAAGGACTCTGGTGACAAAGAACGTGGTCATAAATAGACTCAGGAACAAATGCTGAAGCAGGAGAACGTTGGCTCCCATGACACTGAACAGCCATCTCCACAGAAACCCTCCCTCCCACCCAGCACAGGTTCACAGACTTCCTGTTCTCTGAACACACCAAACTTCCTGTTTATGACTGAAGGGTTGTCTCCTTGAGTGTGTGAGCAGTCTCCGCCTACCCCGTGTCTAAAGAAGGCTCAGTGGTGGTCATCCTGATGGTCAACTCCGTGGACTTACAGTCATTATGGGAACAAATTTCAGAGAATATTTTTGACTTTCTGGATAAGGAAAATTGAGGTGGGAAGATCCATCTGAAATGTGAGGGCACCATCCTATGGGCCAGGGTTCATCAGAATAAAAAGGAGAACATGAGCTGAGCGCTAGCATTCAGCTCTCCTTGTTTCCTGACTGTGGCACAATGTGACACATGCCTTTCCTCCTATGCTGTACTCAAGCTGTGAGCCAAAACAAACCCTTTCTTCCTCTAGTTGCTTCATTAAGTATGTTGTCTGTTGTCATAGCAACAAAAGAAGCAATTAATTGAACCCTCTCCCTGATTCTGCACATCATATACACACACATCAACCCATATATCTCCTTCATACCAAGCACCTCCATTTATACTTTGACCACAGATGGCTAGTTTTACTTCCCTGGTATGCTGGTAAGTAAAGCACATGGTTTCTCAAATAAAGGAACATAGATGCTTCAAGGAAAATCAAAGGTGAACAAGACATGACCGTTGCCCACAAAAGCATTGTTAGTTTTCCTGCTGTTTTCTTATAAGTCTGAAATATCAAAGAACTCACAGCTATCGTCTCTGTCATGATTCTTTCCAGAACCCCACATAAACCAGGCTTAATGAAGGGCTGAAGAGAAAAGTGTGCAAAATCAATGTTGGAAGAAATGCATCAATCTTGATGTCAGGTAAACAACTGCAATGCATATTTCCAGCCAGTTCTCAAGAGATATTGCTCAGTAAACACCAGCTCCAACAATATCGGTAAAGGAGAAAGTGTCCAGCTGCTTCCTCAATTCATCTTAATGCATGCGTGTATAGGTGGATGTGTATATGTCTATGCACACACATGGAGTGACTTCATCTATCACTCTCTACCTGTTTTGAGACAGGCCTTTCACTGAACCTGGAGCTCACTAAATCAGCTAGACTAGTTGACCAATCAATTCTCTTTTCTGCATAGTGGAATGAGGATGTGATGTTCAGACTTCAAGTTTTTAACTTGCAACCAAAAGAAGAGCCCAGTTGTTGGGGCAATGGAACTCCCAAATAGAAAAGAAGACAAGACACCTGTGCCTATTCTGCCCTTTGCACCTTTGGATTTCACTTTGATCAAGAAAAAAGTCAACTTTTCATTTTCTCTTCTACAATATCATTTTATATTGGTGCAGTGCTGGAGATGGAAGCCAAGTATTTATATATCTATTCCTGACCCATTCCATTATATATCTATTCCTGACCCATTCCAAGCTCAGCTTTCTTCTTTTTTCTTTCTTCTTCTTCTTCTTCTTCTTCTTCTTCTTCTTCTTCTTCTTCTTCTTCTTCTTCTCTTTCTCCTTCTCCTCTTCCTCCTCCTCCTCCTCCTCTTCCTCTCCTCCTCCTCCTCCTCCTCCTCCTCCTTCTCTTCTTCTTCTTATTCTTCTTCTTCTTCTTCTTCTTCTTCTTCTTCTTCTTCTTCTTCTTCTTCTTCTTCTTCTTCTTCTTCTTTTGCATGAGAAAAAGCCTGACATATCCCAGGTTAGCTGAAAACTCTATATGTACTAGAGCTGGCCCTTTAGCTCAGTATTTTTCTATTTCTACTTCCTGGGTTTAGATGTGTGAGCCAGCACACCTGACTTCTAAAATGTGAGAGAGGAAAAATGGGGCTTTATGTACACCATGCAGGTATCCTACCAGTTGAGCCACATCCCAACCTAAAACCTTCCTATGTAAAACTAAAATTTTCCTGAGTTTTCTGCTACCTGCATACTAATAACTCTCACTGATCCAACAGATGTTCTGTAGAAGACACAAGAGAAATACGAAGTGCACACCAATAGGCTCTCCACCTGGCTGAAGGTGGGGGTGACCTATCAATAGCTCTCTGCCATTGCTGTGTACTCCGTGGTGAAATGGCTCTCACAGGGCACTTAGGAACCACCAAACAATCGCGTTCACCATACATCTGCATGAGACTGGAACAGGCAGCAACCAGCAGGATGTTTTCCCTGAGACCCTGTTAGGGTTCTAGGGAAACAACCTTTATTAAAATAGGAAAAAATCAATATAAAGGATGCCATCACCCCAGCACCCAGAGACATTGAATTTGTTAAAGCACAAACTATGGGCATGTGCTAAACCCTGTGTTCTTTCAGGCCAGGAAGTAGCAAGAAACCATTCTTCCTATATCCTGAGGCTGTGAAGACCACACTTGCTCTAGTCTTCTGTTCATAGGCCTGTGAAGAGGTACACTCTAATTGAAGTTGTTTTTTGTTTCAATGCTCTGATGAAGACTCATAGCTGTTCGAAGTGCCATAGCTGTTGCACACACAAATTCACAGCAGCTACAGTTGCCTGCACAAGGCCTCTTCCAGATGAATCCAGTCAAACTTCCAGCATGGGTGGGGGAGGAGCCTCTGAGGCTGCAGCTCCAGCTGAGAAGTTATTGACAGTTGATGGTTTCTGAGGAGGGATTCTCACCCTCCTTTGGGGATATAACACTTGCTAGATTGCTTGTGCCACAGTAGATGGTCACACACCCATCCACACATGGGCAGCACTAAGTGGACTCAGGTGTTACCAATAACAAAAATTAAATAAGACATGGAGCTGGAGGGAGATGTGGAGATGCTGAAGGGAGCTGGAGGGAAGTAGTAGAAGATAAAAATGATCAGTGTTCCTTGAAAATCCAAAATTATTATTAATGATGTTCTGTTGTATATCCCAGCAAGGTCTTCCTCTGGATAGTGGTTGGGTACACTGCAAGGCACTCGCCAAGATGATGCTAGAATTCTAAGCAGATGTCAATCTTAATCCTACTAACACATGTGCAGCTACAAAACCTGTCTGTCCAGAGGGAAAACCCACACTAGAGCCTGCTGAAGCAGCATTTCACACTCTCTAGAGATGTGTGTGTGTGCTTAACATCTACAGTTGATTCACTTTCCTTTTCTGTGCTTTTTAACTAAAGCCCAAGAAGAGGTTTCTTTCCTCTTTTTTTTTTTTGTTGTTGTTGTTGTTTTCCTTCAGTGCTGGAGATGGAACACAGAGCTTTGCACATGATAAGCAAGTTTTCTACCACTGAGCCACGCCCTCAGCCTTTCAGCAGGGCACAGGGTCCAAGCAAGTGCTCTACTTCTTGCCTCTCCCCAGGGACTCTAGGAAAGCTCTGTGCTACTAAACCCCACCCCAGCCCTTCAAGGACAGATTCTTCTAAGCTGTCCTATTCACCCCACTGTGTGACTGCCCAACCGCTTCACTCACTGCTGCTCCAAGCACTATCCATCCATCCAACCCAATTTATCCCATTCTACTCTACCACAATTTACTGTTCTCTATCCACACTTCAGCACCATCAAAGTCACTTCTAGACTGGACCACAGCCCTGTAGTTTCACAAGTCCCTCGATCTCTGGGAAGGTGGCGTTCAGAGACCACTCCTGGGATGACAGGAGCCACTTACCCTGGATCTCGTATTTTGATTAAAATTTTATATGCCCCCCAGTGCAGAAGGACATGGTGGGATGCTTTATGCTGACCACACCACCCCTTGGTTCCTTCTCTTCTATCCCCTTTTCCTCACTCCCACCTCCCATTTTGTTCTCTTAAACAATCCCACTTCTAATTTCATTTGAAACATACATACAAAACTTTATGTGACTAAAAACCATGTCTAAGGAACACACGAAATAAAATCTGCCTTTCGGGGACCTGGATTAATTCACTCAGTAAGATGATCTCCAGTTGTATTCAATTTCCTGCAACCGACATGACTTCATTCCTCTTTATGGTGGAACACTATCCCCCACTGTGTAAATAAGTCACATTTCCCTCCACCAATCCCTGGGATTCTGAACACCGAGGCTGACGCCAAAGCTATATGGTGTGAAAAGCAGTGAACATTCGGGCACGAACAACCTCTATGCTATGCTGTCTTGCAGTCCTCTACATAAATATCTCAGCATGGTACAGCTGGGCCATATTATGGATGGATGCTTACTTTCCTATGAACTCAGGTATTATGATGCAAGAATTTCTTTTTATTTTTTATTATATTTATTTATTTATGTGTGTGTGAGAGAGTGGGTGGTAGTATGTGTGGGTGTGTATGCCATGTGCATGTGGAGGTCAAAGGACAGCTTGCAGGGGTTCATTCTCCCCTGCCATTCTGTAGGTCCTAGGGGTACAGTTCAGGATACTGGGGTTGGGAACAAGCAACTTTACCCACTGAGCCATCTTATCAGCCTTACAATTTCTTCTCATATCAAAAGTAAAATGTTCTTTACACTGCCTGCAAGACCTCAGAGGAGAGAACTTCTAGACCAAATCTATGAATCCAAGTATCTGGGCATGAAGGACTAAAGTCCAGGTCCCCTATGTGTCTAACGACCTACACATCTAGTGATGGAGGCGGGGGTATCCACATGTCATATGGGAGCACGTGAAGGTGGCGTGGCATGAGACCTCCCATGTCCAGCTGAGCAAGGCAGGGGAGAAGTACTCTAGACCATCCATAAAGCAAAGTCACCCTGCTGGGCAATGATGAGAAGAGCGTGTTTGATCCTGCATTAGTCAGCTGTGCTGCAGCACAGGCTGCATGCAAACGGCAGCAGCATGTTGAGTGGAACACCTTCTCCCCAGCTCACCAGATTTCTGGGGAGGCAAGGAAGGCCGAGGCTCAAGAGCCTCCCTATGTATGCTGGTGGGTGCTCACTAGAATGGGAATTTTCTGAGGTATGTTCCCCAGAGAAATAAGGGAACTATTTTAAAGAACTATGAGCCGAAATTCAAAAGAGGGGGAAATTGGCTTATTCCTATAAATTATGTGTAAGTCAGTGAAATGCTTAGATTTTGTATCTCTTACCCCATCACACTCCCAGTATCCCTGAAAGTAGACACAAGAAGATGAATCAAGAAGGCAGGTACACAATGCAGAAGATAGAAAAAAAGCTCTGAGCCGGGCGGTGGTGGAGCACGCCTTTAATCCCAGCACTCGGGAGGCAGAGGCAGGCAGATCTCTGTGAGTTCGAGACCAGCCTGGTCTACAAGAGCTAGTTCCAGGACAGGCTCCAAAACCACAGAGAAACCCTGTCTCGAAAAACCAAAAAAAAAAAAAAAAAAAAAAAAAAGCTCTGTGTGTGAGTGTGTGTGTGTGTGTGTGTGTGTGTGTGTGTCTCCTGATGCACTTGTGCCTGGGTGCACACACATGTGTAAGTCAGACATCAACATTAGGTTATTAGGTGTCTTTCTCACTCACTCTCCACCTTGTGTTTTGAGACAGGGGTTCTCAATCAAACCAGAGTTCACATGTTCAGATCAATTAGGAGGACAATGAACTCCAGAAATTCTCCTGTCTCTGCCTCCTCAGCATGGGAACTGTAGGCACATACTGTCGTGCCTAGATTTTTATGTGGATACTAGGTGGGTTAAACTCAGGTCATCCTGCATGCATGGCAGCAATGTGGGCACTGAGCAATCTCCCTGGCCATAAGAAAGATGTTTGGTGCCACTTTTGGACAAATTTGGCTATGAAAGCAGAAGTGGAGACAATGAATAGATCTAAGTGCCCTGCTAAGAGAACAGAACATTACACATTGTTGGAACAAGAATTGTGTTGCTATTTCCCTAGAGCAGGTGCTAACCACTGTATGAAGGATGGAAGGGACAGGAAGGAGACAGAGAAGAACTCAGGTAAAGCACTAGGCAAATGAGAGGAGCCAAGGCCAAGGACAGAGAATCAATTGTATTGGGCACTTTGTGACCTGGACACAAATCTGCATAATAAACAATGGGAGATCATCTAAGCCAGCTTCACCTAATTTCACCCAGAGTAATTAATGAAAATCCATCAGCACACCCACTTGGAAATCGGAGCTCTAGATCTCCTCTCTGACAATGTGAGAAGCAATGCCGGATTTTCACGTCAGAAGCCACTGTCATGGATTTAGAAAGTAACTATGCAAATTACTTGTGGCTCCTCCACATGGCTAGGAACCCAATGTGCAGGTGACTGAGCTTGAAGGATCATGTTGTTGTAAGTCTGAGGCCAAATCGAGCTCCACAGTGAGAATCGGGACAGCTTGTTCGTACATAGCAAGACAGTGTCTCGCAAAACAAACAGAAAGACTATATCTCACTCCGTATATGCATTGCTCCTATAATCCCTTAGGATCTAACTGATATCTGCTTTTCTGATGGTTTTTGTTTGTTTATTTGTTTGGTACTGATCTTGGCTTCATTACAAACTGAAATACAAGCTGGAGATATGCTTGGAACATGGCATGCTTGTCACGCAAACATGGATCCTGAATAAACCCAAGCATCCGTATAATAAGCCAGAAAGAGTAGTAGGGGCCTCTTGCTTCAGCCCTGAGGACGGAGAGACATGTGGGTCCTAGAGCTTGCTGACCAGGCAGTGCAGTCAAAATGGTAACCTCCAGGTTCGATGAAAGACCTTGCTTCAAAAATTAAGGTGGAAAAGAATTGAATAAGATACAGAGGGCCTCCCAATGCAAGCATCCAAAGTCTCTCTCTCTTTCTCACACACACACACAGCGGAGGGAGAACATGTATATACATACGTATGTACATACTATATAATATACAGGATATAGTGAGGGGAAGATGTGATTAGAACCTAGGATTTGGATCATGGAAGAGATCCAGTAAGATCCACTACTGTATTAACAACCCTGTGTTTGTTATGAAAAGCCGTAGGGAGATGCTGATTGTTCCTGAGCAGAGGAGTGACCTAAATAGATGAGTGAGTCTGAAAACACATCCAGAAACTGAATACAAACTTCCTCACTGGCTACACAGACACATATCTGCCGTCACACACATGCACACACATCCACTGTTAATGAATACAAACTTCCTTACTGGCTACACAGACACATATCTGCCGTCACACACATGCACACACATCCACTGTTAATGAATACAAACTTCCTCACTGGCTACACAGACACATATCTGCCGTCACACACATGCACACACACACATGCACACACATCCACTGTTAATGAATACAAACTTCCTCACTGGCTACACAGACACATATCTGCTGTCACACACATGCACACATATCCACTGTTAGTGAAGACAGCTGCTTCCAGGCAGACAGTAAGATCAGGAGCCTTATGCAGTCCTCACATGAGCTGAAATGGATGCCGGGGGAATCTGGCCACTGTAACTCCTGCCGTCGGTGCTTCCGGGGCTCTATCAGTTGATTACACAACACAAACATGAACACGGTTGCTCTGGCATTTTTTGTTGTTATTGTTCTACAGTTCCTTAATGGCCAGCTGGCTGTGCAGGGATGAATGAACCGAGATGAAAACGAACAATTCTAAGGAGTTTTAAACATAAGCACAGTGTCACAAAAGACACCAGGAGAGGGGCAGTAAGTGGCATCTTATGAAGCCTGACATCAAAAATTGTCGACGTTGTTTTAATTAAAAAAGTAGTGTGGAGAGAGCCTTGGCTGGCATGCCTGCTGAGGGCGGGGTCACTGCTCCTTTGATTGGGGGATCTTAATAGATTCCAAAAAGTAAAATACATCAAAGACTTTAACAAGTGCTTGTTTCCAAATGCCCTGACCCTGCGTTTTCTGATCAAAGCTCCTGAAAGCATTCCATGCACCAGAGTAGACGGGCTGATGGGTTTTGTTTCCTGGTGCATGCATCCGCATCGCTCCTACCATGCAGTTCACTCAAAATGGGCTCCTGCTCAGGCTGTTTAAATGCCTTCATCCCCTTACGTGCTAACATAAGTACTATCTTCCTAACCCAGACTTTCAGGGCAACTCTGGCAATATCTAGGAACATTTATGCTGGTCATACTAGGGGTAGAATTTTGCAGGCAGAAATGCTTCTAGTTTAAATGGCCAGGACAGTATTTTGTAACAGAAATTTAGCATGGGCATTGGCAATCCCTGCCCTAAACATCTCTTCTTGGTTTGGCTGTAACATGCCCACCTCAGGCTTATGTGTTTGGATACTTGGTACACAGCTGGTCCCTGTTTCCAAAGACTGTGGAACCATTGGGAGGTAGGGTCTAGTTGGAGGGAGTGGATTGCTGTTGGTCGAGGCTCAGGAATTTTATAGGTAGGCCCATATTCTGTTCTCTGGTCTGCTAAGAAATGAGCAAGTAGGCTCATTTTTCCTGCTGCCGTGGATCTGAGATGCTTCCCATGTCCTCTCTGCCCTCCCCACACCATGGACTGTATCCCCCTCCAACCATGAGATGGATTAAACCCTGCCTTTGTTAGCTGCTTCTTGTCAATTATTTGATGCAGGAAGGTCATTGGCTAATAAAGAAACTGCCTCGGCCCATTTGATAGGCCAGCCTTTAGGTGGGTGGAGTAAATAGAACAGAATGCTATCCATAATTTTCTATCATCTTTTTTATCTTCTATCTATCTATCTATCTATCTATCTATCTATCTACCTATCATCTACCTATCTGTATCATCTATCAGCTATCTATGTATCATCTTTTATTATCATCTATCTATCTATCTATCTATTTATCTATTTATCTATCTATCTATCTATCACCAGTCACCTGTCTGACAGAAAGATACAATAGCAGGTAATTAAGTACACAGAATTAAGAACTCAGACAAACCAGCTTGTGGTCATGGCATGGCCTCCCTATATTTGACTTTGGAAAATGAACTTCAGATTTTTCATCCAAGTCACAAGCATAGCAAGAGCAGAGACTGCCTCAAAGGTTCCTGGGAGTTCCTCGTGCGTTCATGCGTGTAATTCACACAGCCCATAAGCTGTTTCAAATCGGTGCCCCCTCCATGATAGATGGGATTACTTTGTGGAGTGCTGAAGTGATGGTGATGATGAGGGATGAATCTGTTAGGCAGAAAATAAATTAGATTTCTTTGAATAACCTTTGGATAAAATCCTAAGATTGGCCTCCCTCTAGGAGAGAAAGATTTTGAGTTAAATGAGACCTGAGTTCAAGTCCCTGCTTAAACATTATCAAAGTTGTGTGTGTGTGTGTGTGTGTATGTGTGTGTGTGTGTGTGTGTGTGTAAAAGGAACAGAAACAAAAGAAAGACAGGTTCTATAGTCATCCACTCCCCTTCATAATCAGAAACACAATATCCTTGTCAGCCATGAGGGAGGTAATAACAGGGAAGGCTAATACGGGGAATGTGAGCATTATTTTCTGAAGTAATCAACCCAGCCCACTGTGTTGCAGAAAAAGAACACAACGAATTCTGGTTGTGGAACAGTCCATCTTATTACACACTGTCGGGATGACTGTGCCTGCACTGTCCAGTCACACTCCACTAACAGTGACGCAGGATGTTGTCGGAAACCGTTCGCTACTCCCCCTGCAGAATCTGCATCTCTTCATCTACTTCACCTGCTACTCTCTGCTAATTACGGGATTGTCTTATTGGATATCTGCTGCAAGCTTGCAAAGCCATTGTGGTCCTTCTGCCTCCTTGTCACACATAACTAAAGGTGGTAGTTTACCCCCAGAGAGAGTGCAAAGAGTGCCCACCTTAGCACAGAAAAGAGAGAATCGAACTGCAAGCATTTCACAATCTCTGTTCCTCTGGCCAATGGGGACTTTGAAAATTCCTTTAGATCAACGACTTTCCAACTGAAACCTAGGATGAAGGGCTGGTCTCCACACTTACTCCCTCACAGATGTTAGTGTAAAATTAGGATTTAGTAGCTTCTGGCTCAATCAAATGTAGTTAAAAGAAACAAAGGGTTTTGGAGAAAGTTCAGCCCCTGACTGGTCTATCATAGACTGGCTTTGTGTCTTTTACCAAGTGCGATGGTTTGATCTTCAGTGGCTCCCAGTGGCCTGAGCGTGACAAGCTGTTCCACAGTGACAGTGCTATTGAGAGGATGTGGGACTCTTCAGAGGTGGGGCTAGTGGGAGGGCTGGAGGTGGCTGGGGTGCACCCAATACAGAAACTGTGGGTCCTGGCCCCTTTCTTCCATTCCTCTTTCGATCCTGCCCTGCCTCATCACCATAAGACTAGAGCAATAGAGCCAACCAACCTCCACTGTGGGCCAAAAATAAAACCGTTATCAGCTGAGCATGTCAGGATTTTTACAGTTACAGAAAGCTGACTCACACAGAAGGTGACTTAACATATCTGAGTTCTATGTAACAGGAGGACACTAAGGTGCACACACCACAGGCAAGGCCTCCACACAGTCAATGTCAAGGGTGCCCTTCAGACCTTAGCCAGTGTGACATTCCCCAGTGTGAGTTTGAGTTACTGCTTCTTGAGTTGTTTGGAAGATTAACTAAGACATTTTAGCTATTAGAATAATGCCCAAACATCCCAGTAAGTGCCAAATAAGTGTTTACTGTTACTGCTATTATATTTATGACCATTACTAATGTTCTAGTGTTGACACAAGAAATAAGTCAAGGTCAAGGGCTAAGTACAGTGGCTGGGACATGAGAAGTTCCGTGCAGCAATAAGCATTGCTAGCACACTATATCAACGTCATTGTGAGTGTTGGCAAATTGTTCAGACCAACTCAAACTCCCTACCCCCACTTCCAGTGCCATAAGAACTTCCAATCAGGTATAAAAACACCAAACCAGAAATCGTTCAATTATCTGCACTAATGGAAGGTTTCAGAGGCAAGGGCAATCGAGCAGAGTGGTTAATCCAAAAACCACTTTCCTTCAGCTAGGAGACACATCAGTCAGTTCACATTCAAATCTATCATGTCTGCCATTTCTGGGGATTAATTTCCAGCAAAATAATGAAGCCACACAGGACAGGCCTGACTCAAGCTGGGAAGTGCCCTGGTTCTCTAGTCTGTCCCCCAGCTCATCTTCCCTACAACACACTCCATGCTGGGAAGAGCCAGCAGGCTTCCTCAGCTTGTGTGGAGAACCAATCTAAACAGGGTCGACCCCTCACAAATCTCCCCAGTGCATGAAAGAGGCCTGGCTTTCAAAGGCTGCCTCTGCATGGAAATTACCTTACTCCTGGTTGGCATGCCCTGGGGATGGAGCTAAGGGGATGTTTTCCTAAGAATGAGCCAGGCTGAACCACAAGCCTTGGTGCCCTGCCCAGGGTCAATAGTCTGACAGAAAAACCTGTAGAAACCCACCTCGTATCACAATCACTATGAGCTCAACAGAAAGGCCCTTCCTGTTCCAGAAGGAGCCACTCGGTCTTCTAATAGTCTGGGTGTGCAAGATCAAAGAGCGGGAGGAGCACCTGACTACCTAGGTTTGCAATTAGGCGAGTGCCGAGCCTCTGTTGAGACTTCTTGGAGCACTCAGAATAAAGGGTGGATGGGGGAGAAAAGAAGAAATGTAATTCCTCTCCTTACAGCCTAGAGAGGACAGAAAAATCACAAGGATATGTTCAGGGAATGAAGCAGATGGACCACGGGGTATTAAAGACAGTAACTAGATAACCAGGCTATCCCTGGCCTGGTAGGGACTGTTTTAACCTTGCCCCCCTGAGATATGTCAACATTATCTTCCCTGGCTAAATTCAGGAACTCCCTGTGGGTTCTTCTACCTACTTCTGAGCCTTAAAACAGGGAATTTAGAAAGCTGCTCTTCAAACTGTCCCTCCACGCTCACAGAGCACACTCTTGCCAGGACTGCCGTGCACCGGTCTCCATGCACTTCCATTCCTTAGAGACTTTGCACTGACACACTCTTCCATTGCGATACACATCTCATGACCAAAGGCTCCTTTGACTCTACCCAAGCAAATCCTTCCTAGCAACCCCAACAGAGGAAGTACAGGTGTGTGTGGTGGTGGAGGCGCATCTCCAGGAAGCCTCTGCCTCCCCACCCTCAAGATGGAATAGGAACACTTATTTCTACTCCCTCATAGGGGTCTATGAACGCCAGACTCTGGAAGGCAGACTGTGCCTTTCCAGGCCTGACCACAGCCATGGGTCTGATACTCTAAACCTCCATAACACTTAGGTAATGACAGCAAGTGCCCACAGAGCCCTGACTGTGGGCTGGAATCTCCTCTCTGCTCCTTGCCCGTGATGGCTCATGGAATCTTCACAGCAAGTGGGTGCAGCTGTGTTTACAGGAAGGGGACAGGCAGAGGTTAAATGGTTGTGCAGAAGCATGGAGTTGTGCCTGGTGATGGCCCATCTTTGCTGTTGGCCTGGCTGGATCAGGGACTTCTTGGAGATGAGTAAGCGCACCTCTCCAAGTGTCTGGTTGTTCTCCCAGAGACACCTAGAACCCAAGTGCTCTGCACAAGCAAATGGATTAGTCCCTTGATGGGCTCCTGTGTGGTAACACTGTTGGGAGGTAGTGACAGGCAGGAAGTGGAGACTAGACAGAGCGAGCAGGTCACTCTGGGCATGCCTTTCTGACAGAATCTGGCTCTGGCCCCTTGCTGGATCCCTTTACCTCAGTTCTTCTCACATAAGCTGAGACGGCCCTGCTACCATACACTTCCCCCACCATGCTGCTCTGTCTAGAGCATGGGCCTGTGTGTCTAAGGATGGAACCCTCTGAAGCCGTGATCCGGAGCAGATTTTCCCACCTTCAGGTATACTCTAGGTCTGCAGCGATGAGAAAGGAGCTCACAGAGCACGGCATACATTTAGTCTGCACTTGGGAAGCCCAAGAGAAACCCTGAGTTCCTAACCTCCTTAACAGATCACCTGTCAATCACACGCCTCTCTATTCTTTCCCAACAAAAATAAAGCAATCTCTCCCAAATGCCATGAAAAGATGATAAAGTCCTGGGGGTGTCCGGTCAGTGGAATCCTACCATTGTGTTCTTCTGGGCTCTTTTCCCCCACACATGACAACGAGCATCCTGCCCTCACTTCCCACAATCACTATTAGCGTCTGTGACTTCATGAAGCTTATTTATACCCATGTCCTGTGGCTAAAAGAGATCTTTAGGCAGCCGGCAACCCTGTCCAAAGAGTATATACATCATGGAGACAAGCTGTGAAATAGACTGTGTTGATTTAACTAGAAATGTCCATTATGCCAAAGCAAAGAAAACCCAAGGCCACCTCTGCTTTCCACCGTCCTGGCTTCCACCCCTCCCTATCCCTGCTCCATTCTAATTCTGCACCTCTGATCTTAAATACATTAAAAAACATAACCTATTCTATTTCCTATTTTAAAAAAACTAAACAGGCTCAACTTAAGGTCAGCCTCTTCCGGTACACTGGCTCCTATTATGGAGAGAATAAAGGGGAGATTGCTTTTAAAGAGAAAGGCCGCTTTTAATGACAGTTTCCGAACAGTGGCCTTTTGTACTTGAAGGGATTCATGATAGAGCTCGCTGTCAACTGACAGTAACATCAATGTCACAGCACAAAGGGACGGATGTCCCTCAATAGAGGATCAACCCTGAGCCATTAACCAGTGTCGGCCAGCTCTGCAATCTTGGAGGACAGCAACTCCCAGGACAAGAGCGTGAGCAGACCCAGAGGGAAGGTCGGAGTTAAGGAAGACATTTCTCTTACCTCTGGGACTATGTTTCCTTCTTTCCTCCCCTCTTCTCTCTCTCTCTCTCTCTCTCTCTCTCTCTCTCTCTCTCTCTTTCTCTCTTTCTCTCCTATATTCTCTCCAATTAAAACAAAAACCACCCCAACGAGATTTGTTTCTTAGAACCTCACCTTTGTATACCTTCAGGATTCTGGAATTTTCCCTTTCTCTCTGCGTACCCACGCCATCTCTTTCCTCACCACTCCCCGGTCTCTCTCTTCCTTCTCTTTGGTCTCCTTTCTACAGACAGACGGACCTATTTCTCTCCCCTCTCTCCCTCCCTCCCTCCCTCCCTCCCTCCCTCCCTCCCTCCCTTCTCTCTCTCTCTCTCTCTCTCTCTCTCTCTCTCTCTCACACACACACACACACACACACAGACACAAGTGGAGAACACATTCCATTTCAGTAAAATGATTAATCACTGCTTAGTGGTTAAGGGTTGGGCTCTGGGTTTGAATTCTGATTTCTCTAACTCTTTGCCGCCTGATGTGGAACACTTGTGTGCTGATTCTCTGTGATCTGTGTGCGTACCTGTGGTACAAAGAAAGCAACACTGACAGTTCTATCTGCGTGGCTTGCAGACAAGCAAAGGAGGTTGTTCATGCACAAACCTTGACACCCTGCCTGGGCTGACCAAGCACTCTCAGGAGCAGCACCAAGCCTCGCCATTATCAAGCTCACAGTTGCAGGACTGTAGGGTGTATAGCAGACTTTCTTGAGCTCATTTGCTTTCCTTGATGTTTCTGGTAACAAAATAAACACTCAAGTTCTCCAACCATTTTACAGGTGTTCCCAGATAGATGAAAGGATGGGATGGATGTCCACAATACATGAAACCTGCTGTCAGAGTCGGGGCTACACAAGAGACCATCTGATTTCAGACCAGTGTTTGGTCTACTCTTTGGGGTTAGGATGAAAATAAAAATTGCTTGTCAACTTGACAGGATCTGAAATCATCAATGGGACAAATCTCTGGACATGCTTATGAGGGAGATTCAAATTTAGGTGAACTAATTGATGAAGACATACTCAAAATGTAGATGGCATTATCTCTCAGGATGGGGGGGGTCTGGGCTGCATAAAAAGAAGAAACAAGCTGAGCAACATTCATCTCTCTGCATCTTGCTGCTTCTGCAGTATGCAAGCTGCTCACACCCACGTCACCACGCTTTTCACCAGCACACCCTGCAGCCTCTCACACCCACGTCACCATGCTTTTCACCAGCACACTCTCCAGCCGCTCACACCCCCGCTACTGTGCCTTCCCCACCACTGCACCCTTCAGCTGTGGGTCCAGACAAGCCCTTCCTTCTTTCAGCCACGTGTGTGAGATATTCCGTCACAGCACCAGAAAGTAACAGACGTAGGTTGTCTCTCATTGTTAGGGATCAGAGGGATGGAGAAATCTGAGGGGGCAGAGGAGGTCATTTTTTTTTGAACTTTCTAAGACTATCATGATGCCAAAGGTCATATACGACTATTAAAATGGCTGCATTATTTGCCATTTAAATGGCAATCTGCCCCCATTTGAGAGTGACCAATCTGCTACATGACAGGGTTCCCAGAAAAGCATGTCAGTGTCTGAATATGAAATCTCTCCCTTAGGCCAAGGTGATGAGGGCCTGGTCCCCACTTAACGGCACTGTTTTGGCAAGAGAGAGAAAAGTTCAGGAGGTGGGACCCCTGGAAGAACCCCAATGGTTGAAAGTTATCCTGATCCATGGCCCATGCTCCCCACTCTCCTTCCTGTCTTCAGTGAGGTGAACAGCCATTGCTACCATGATAATTGCTGACCTCGCTTGAAACCTAAAGCAATAAAGCTAAGGATTGCAGCATGAAACCTCTGAAAGCATGAATTAAAATAAACCTTTCCTCTACCTAAGCTGTTTAAATTCAGCTATGTTGTCACAGCACTACCAAGTTTAACAGAGATATAAACAGAAGGACCAGTTAGGCCTGGGCCCTTGCTCTCTCTTTATCGTACACGGTTCCTAGTACAAATCCTGACTGGGGTTTCTTAGTTGACTGTGAGGTCTCATATTTCACTTCCCTACAGTCTCCCATTCCCTGCCTTCTGAAGGAATCATCCCTCCTTCTGTCAACCATGAACTTTTCCAACACAGCACATTACCAAACAACTGCCAACCACAATAACGCTTGTCTTCCTAGCTCCAAGATTGTGTGAATGAGAGCTCCAAGTCCATCCAAGTGGAGCCCTTCCTGGGGATTTTCCTGCTCCAGCTGTCAGAGAAGAGGGTCCTTGGCTTGTCGGGGAAAAGGGGAGCATGATGCTCAGATGATAGCAAGCTCGGTTCCCTTACCTCATCCTGGACAGGAGACATTGGTAACAAATCAAGAGGTAGAGACCGCTAGGGCTGTGGCACAGCTTCTGAGAGAGGGTGTCTCAGGAAAAAAGAGCCATCACCTCCCTCACTACCCCTAGAGATCCGGCCCTTGACATTCCCGTTCAGTCAGTCATTCATTGGAGTCTGTGAGGCACTAGGAAAATCTTCTCAGCTCCATGATCCAGTATGTCCATGGTTAACGTGGCTTTTGTTTGGGAAGGTTTGCTGAAGCCGGAGTAAAATAGGTATTTGCTATTTACAACCAAATTAATTCTGATTTTATCGAAACCAGTACACATATGAACACAAGGCTTCTAAAAAGCTAAGAAAATGAAGTGTAAGAGGGGATCGAAAAAATGGTAGATGGTAAGATGCACTGAATTGATTTCAGAGGCCTTAAAACTATGCACATTAAATGAAAGAGAAACACTGCATGACACAGGATACATGAAGGGTGGTTTGATGAAATGATGTGAAGAGAGGGAGGCACAGAAGAATAGTTTTGCCTCCAAATGAAACCAAGTTCTAGTGTGGGTACCATTGCTGAGTAATAGCAGGTTCTTGGCTCAGTTCCTCTTGTTCTAAGATCCTCTGCCTTTGTCCGTGAAGCCAGGACACAACCTTCTCACCCCAAAGTTAGAAGAACCATCAAAATCAGCCCTAAAACACATCCTACTACTTCTTCAGCTAAGAGGTTATTAATAAAAGATGATTATACTATTAGGGGAATATAAGTGGACAGCTCCAATGACCAAACCTGATAGACACTGGTTTGTAGAGCGTGTCCATAAAGGCACAAAGCATGCTGCAGATATTTTGGGTTTGCCATGACCTGCCCCAGGGTCTGAAATCTGTGAATAACTTAATAGAGACCAGTGAATAGATAAATGAAAAATGAGATCACTGGTGCAGATGCATAGCCACAGAGGAATGGGAAAATCACCACAGCACCCCATCATCCGCGCCCTCAAGGAAAGGACGTCTGTGTAAGTACCGAGGGTCAGGCTGCATTCGAGGAATCTTTGCCGCTGATTTCAAATAAATTAGTTTGAAGGGATAAAAATCTGAGAGCTAGTACAAATAGAAAAAAAAAATAGTCAAGCAATCATAGCTGCTACTATTCATGAGCCCATGTGACTTCCTTACAAAGAAACAAGGTAAGAGTGCATTCTTCATTCAATCAAGCACATATTGTTGAGTTCATTCACACTCGTGTGTCTCCTATGATTTGGTAATATTCTCTGTACTAGAGACCCGAAGATAAAGACATGGGTGCTACAGAGAAACTCTCTAACAAGGGAAACAGTGAGACATACAGATTGGTAATTCGGACCAAATATAATAAATATTGTGTTTTCAGAAGTAGGAGCCTCAGAGATAAAGAAAGCTGGCCACTTTTTTATTTATTAAAAATGAACATAATACACCAAAGAAGACCAGGAGCTAGGGCATATAGTCGAGGAAAGACATGGCCCAATAGAAGTACAGAGAAAGGAAGATTTTTTTGTCACATTTGGGAGATAGGGATTCTCTGATCTTCCCATCAAAGATGACTAGAAACAACAGAAGCACCGAACACACCAGCTTGACCAGATGCCCACAAGCTTTGATAGGCAAGCGAAACATAAACACGAGGGCTTTATTCTGCAGAAAATGTCAAGCTATTAACATCATCAATAGAAGAGATTTAATCATGCACACATTTTAGCAAGAAAACTTAGTGAGGCAGAAGGAATGGTGGAGTGATAGGTCTTTTTTGTATATATACACATATATATGTATGTATAATTTCTTTATATATAATCTTAATATATACTCAAGTTTGTCCTTCTTTGATAACTTGCATTTTGTTAATAACCAATCCTTCTCCCCCCCTTTCCAATTTCTTCCTGGTGCACTCATGATTCCCCTCCTATCTTTGTATCTTCTTCTTTTCACTATTTTTAAAACCTGCTGAGTCCAGTTAGGGTAGTTCTATTGTGCACAGACATAGGGCGAGCCACTGAAGCATAGGAAGCATACTACTAGCGGTTGTATGATTATACTTTCAATATCCAACAGCTGCCAATAACTCCTTAGCTAAGGGCACAGCTTCATGAGTCCTTCCTCCCTCCATGCTAGAATGCAGATTGTCTTGATCTTATGCAGATCTAGTGCTGGTGACCATCGCTGCGTGAAGACACTATTAACTGACAGTTGTCTCAAACTTTGCCTTTTATGATCTTCCCATCACTTCTTCTATGATGTTCTTTGAACCTTGGGGAAACAGAGTGACGTAGACATTCTCTTGTGGCTGAGCACTCCATAGTCACTTATTCTCTGCACTTTTACTGGTGTGAGTCACCGTACTAACTACCATCTACTATGAGAAGAAGCTTCTCTGATGAGAGGTGAGAGCTGCACTCTTCTATGGGTAGAGGGATGAGAACAAAGAAGCTCATTTAGCAAAATAATGATAATAATAGGTTCCCCTCTAGTGACTATGACCTTTCAAACCATAGGTTCTTGACCAGGTTTATGAAAGCCGGGATCAGTTCCCTTCTCTGGAGTGTATTATAAATACAATCAGAAAGCTATTGGTATAAAAACTGGTTTTTTGTTTTGTTTTGCTCTGTTTTTAATTTTATCGTAAGAAGTTAAACTTGCTCTAAATATGAAAGTGAGGATGGTCACAAGTCTTCAAATGCTTCTCATCACACCACAGGAATGAATCTCAGATCCTACTTTCAAACGTAGACTCAAACTCATTGAAGAAGTGAGTAACAGAGTTTACAAGAGGCCAGAATGGGAATAACCAAGGGCACATACAGCTCAAGCAGGACTGTGCACCAGGCCACCTAGGCCTTCTCTCTCCTCTCCTGGATTTCTTTCCTCTTGCACCATCTTCAGGATGCTTCTTTCACCACACCTCCCAGTTCCCAAAGCACAGCTTCTCACTAGTCAACTCGACGTGGTATTTTTCTACCACAAGTTTCTAACATGCTGTGGATCACTTCCTCATCCCAAGCTTTCAGTAGAGTCAGGTGTGGTCAGTTCAGCTTGGTGGGACACATCTAAAGCAATGAGGGCTCGTCCTCCTGGACTGTGTCTTAAACATGGGCATGATGTGTGCTGTTTGTTACAGAATAGGTGGCCATGGCCGGACAAACCCAACAGAGGACTCCTCTGAGAATATAAGGAAGGGAAAGACAGAGAGGGCTAAGCAGACACTCAGTTGTCTGCTTTGAACCTCAACAGCAGCCCTTAATACAAATCCACTCAACACCAATCACTGGCAGAGGAAACTTCAAACACGCTTTCCAAACCTCCAGCAGCACCTGGAATTTTGAGACTCAGAATGCTTTGATTTCTTCCAGATCAATTCAAGTTCCTTAGAAGTACAAAGAACAAAATCTGCTCAAAGGTGTGGGGCCATGGAAGTAGAGAGAGAGGCCAAACAGAACGATTCTAACTTACCTGGCACTTTCACAATGAAAATCTCCCTTCCAGGAACGAACTCACACAGACATACACATGATACGCATTTTCCAAGTACCAGTACAAGCTTGAGTGTCCTGAGATGCTTCCCTAGCAGGAACAGCCATCATCACTCTCTGTGAACATGGCTGCATGCTCTAATAATTCCTGCATCATTCTGATTGAAAAACATACTTGGCTTTATGATTAAAGGGACACTCATGACTCTAATATTTTATTTTTAGGTATACACGCACTTTGAAGCACAAGCACTTATATTGTGAATCTGAGAAAGTCTGAGCACTACTAGAAAAATCTCAAAGTCACAGGAAGGTGATAAAAAAGAAAACCATGGGTCAAAATTAAAGTGAGATTTCAGATTAAAGGAAAGACTATGTGTTTATTACCTGGGAGTTTCGTGGAAAATCAAGCAACAGCTCTGCTCCCAGATTTCACAGCATATGAAAAGAATGCAATGACCAAAGGGAGTGAAAATCAAATAAAACAGTAATGCATGTAGAACAGTAAGGCACAAACGTGTGTGTGTGCGCGCGTGCGTGTGTGAGTGCATGTGTACTCAAGAAAGCATCCTTCCCCATTAAGATGTGCCACATAAAGCCTGCATAAAGTGACTGCATCACTAATGATAGGCATGCAGTACAGATCTACGCAGGGCCTGTGAGGGCTCAGTGGTGAAGGAGTTTGCCACCAAGCCTGAAAACCGCTGAGTTCAATCCTCAGGAAATTCTTACATATTTTCAAGTGTATGCAAAATGCTGTTTAATTGTTTGTAGAACTGGCCATTCTCCTACTTCTCTCTCTGCTGCTATTTACCTTGTCTGTGGGAACCCTGGGATTTCTGCCCTGCCCCAGCTCTTGCCCATGGGTTGTGGGCCTTTGCTCAGATCTATGTGTTTACATGCACAGGCTTCTTTGCTGAGAAGAGCACTGGTTGATTAAGAGAGTTTGTGAGGAAGAGCCCACTGGGATTGAAACACTCATTTAATACATTTTAAGTGCCCCAAACGATCAGCTCCCTTGATTGCTGTTGAGTGTTTCCATTTGATTTATTTCTTCCTGTATCCGTGTTCATTAAATTACTTAACGTAATGGCCACCCTGCAGTCAGGACTCCATTCAACTCTGCTTCTTCAGGAGGGCTGTGGTTCTCAGGCTGATCACTTCGGGAGTCTGCACTGTGGATTTTGCCATCTGAGAACTGGATAGTGCTCCCAGACAACACCTAGGAGGACAATTATCTTCCAAAGGGAAGCACAGCGGTGGTGTCTGATTTTTTTCAAGTTATTTACGGTTTCTATTCTTAGCAGTGGTCTTATTAATTTTGACAGTCGTATTATCTGCAATGGTTAGACTTGTTCCACGATGGACATGAGCTCAACAGTGTGTCTGTTCTTCCGCATTTCAAAGTCTACCACCCAGGTGGAAAGCAAGAGTCAGGCAAGCAATGTTCCAGGAGTTTACACACCAAGTACACCGTGGGTCTTTGAAATAGGCACTGTGAGCTGGGGAGAGGCTCAAAGGATGAGCACTTGCTACACAAACTATGAGGATCTGAGTTCAGATCCCCAGGCATGTAGAGCTGGAGGTCAGCATGTATTTGCAATTCCATATTCCCCAATGCAAGATGAGAGACAGAGACAGAGGATCCCCAGAAGCTCATAGGCAAGCTAGCCTGACTGATGAACACACACACACACACACACACACACACTCAGAGAGAGAGAGAGAAACAGACAGACAGACAGACAGACAGACAGACAGACATTCCCCAGAAGCTCATAGGCAAGCTAGCCTGATGAACACACACAGAGACAGACAGAGAGAGAGAGAGAGAGAGAGAGAGAGAGAGAGAGAGAGAGGCAGACAGAGATTCCCCAGAAGCTTATAGGCAAGCTAGCCTGGTGAACACACACAGAGACAGAGATAGATAGACAGACAGACACAGACAGACAGAAAAGGAAATAATAAGAGACAGATACGGGGTGGGGGAGAGAAAGATTAAAATAGGAACCTCTTTAACCTAGGGGAGGTAGAGTAGTAAAATTTTTCTTCGTTGCTTTCTTAATTTCAAAGAGTATTGAGACTCACATAGGCAAAAACAAACAGCTGTGCATGTGTGCATGTGTGGGTGTGTTGAGTGTGTACATGTGTGTAAGGCCAAGTTTCCCTGAGGGTGAGAAGTACTGACCAGAGGACCCAGAATGTGCCATTTCACCGAGGAGACTAAAGCGGTCTCACAGATACAAATACAAATCTTGCAGATACAGAGGGATGCCTGGACTTGAGGAAGCTGAGGGTAGGTAGTGGCCTGGCCCCATTGAGCTTCATTTACCTAACAAGAGTGCAGCTCTGACTATGGACTGGTATTATCCCACGGGTTGGGGAAGGGTATTAGACACTCTGGAGGCTGGGCATCAAGATCCTGAAATGCTATTATTTGGAGTGGAGCCACCTATTGAGAGTATTTTTTACACTTTTCCTAGCTGATTTGAAGACAGGATTGAAAACTAGCAATGCACACTTAATACGTGTGCATTTGGAACTGGAAACATTATGGGTAGGGTTTGGATTCAAGGATGAATCCATACAAAGTCCTGTCAAATCTGTCAATTTACCTTTGGCAATTTCCATCATGCCACAAGGTATCTTGGGAAATGAGTTACTATTAAATTTTCTGGTGTTAGGAAAGAAGGGAGTAAACAGGTCCTAAGATGTAGCCATAGGCAGTTGCTATACATAGTGGGTTTCAGAATTAAGAACAAATCGAACCCATAACCTTAAAAAGGACCAATGCTCCTTTCAAGACGTAAACCCCTCCCTATAAAACATCTCACAGTGCCAGACTCAATGCCTAAGCACTGGCAGCTGCTCACCAGCCCGTTGGTGTCAGGCTCTTGAACATCTCTATGTCACAGACCCCTATAAAGAAGATGTACTTATTTGTGCTTAGACAGTTGATGAGCACGGGGTTCTAGGAGAGAAACTGACAGTGCCCCTAGTTATCTCTCTGGTGAGTGAGTGAGCCTGTCCTGCCCATGCAGAAGTCCAGTGCTGTCCACACCCTAATACCAGGGACACACTTTCCCTGAATTAAGCATCTTTATCACTGTTTCCAAGAACAAACAGAAGTTCACAGATTTTGCTTCTGGGAACACTACCCTTCCGTTTCAGTAAGATAACCCTGAGAGGGTCCTGGGGAGACTCTGTAAGATGATGGGCATGTAAGAATAACATCCTGGCCTGTAAGATGCTAATGGCTATTATTATTAAAGGGAAAAGGGAAAAAGGACATTGTTTAGACACTTCATTTTGTGGAGGACTTAACTGGGGAAGTCATGAGTGTTGCATTTGTGATGGCCAGGTCTCTCGGGTGTATTTAGTGACCACGTGATTATCTGCTTGGAGCTTCTTATTTCCCGCTACACTGGGAACAGTTTGTGGACTGCAGTAGATTAGTGACTATGATAGACACATTTTAAAGACACAGGCACCTCTTCTTATGTCACTGCTGCTGTTGTGATAAAACACCCAGACACAAGCAACTTCCGGGGAAAAGGGGTTCATTCTGTTTCCAACTCCGGGTTAAAGCCCATTGCTGAGGGACAGTCAAGACCCGGAACTTAAAGCATCTAATTACATCCACAGTCAAGGGCAGAGAAAGAACTCATGTATGCTTGACACTCAGCTAGCTTTCTCTTCACTTATCCAGCACAGATCCAAACCCCAGGAATGATATCACCCACTTTCAGGCTTTGACTTCCTATACCAATTATGTCAGTCAACCATTTCTCCACAGACCAACACATACAGGCCAACATGATCTAGACAATCTTTCATTGAGACTGTCATCCCAGGGGACCCGAGGTTGTGTCGAGTTGGTAATTAAAACAAACCATCACAAGGTGAATAGGGCCAAGAGTATGACGGGGAAACCCAGAGACAGCTGACTTGAGCTAGTGGGCACTCAGGGGCTCTGGCTCAACAGCTGGGCAGCCTATATGGGACTGAACTAAGCCCTCTGCATGTGGGTGACAGTTGTGTGGCTTGGTCTGTTTGTGGGGCCCCTGGCAGTAGGAATAGGATCTATCCCTGGTGCATGAGCTGGCTTTCTGAAGCCCATTCCTTATGGTGAGATGCTTTGCTCAACCTTGATGCAAGAGGTAGGGGCTTGGTCCTGCTTCAGTTTGATGTGCCAGGTTTTGCTGACTCCCCATACGTGGCCTTACCCTTTCTGAGAAGTGCATGGGGGGTGAGGAGGAGGAGTTGGGAGGGAGCAGGAGGAGGGGAAGGAGGGGGAACTATGCTTGTTGTGCAAAATAAATAAAAACCTAACCATCACAGTATGTTTCACCCACAATTTTAGAAGGACAAAGGTTTTGCCACTTCCCTGCAAGCTGATCAAGGTCAGCAGCCACTGTGGTAACACAAGTTCCCTGTCTAGGTTAATGCTCACATATCAGGTAGGGAAGTAATGTGATTAGTCCACTGTCATCAACAAGATTGACACGTGTACTCAACGTCCCGAGGTCAAGGTAATGGTGCCAAGAATTGAATTCCCCTAGGGCTGATTTGCAAGCTGTTTTCTCACCACGTGTCCTTCTTTCTCCCCCGCCATGAACTCCAGAGAACCATATGCGCTTCCAAGGTATGATCTTCGAACTTCTGAGAGAGTTACAGTGAGGAGTCTAAAGCGCAGAGGGAATCATGTCAACAACTCAGTTGCCCGATGCAAACGTGTGGGCTTTAAACTGAGCAGTCTTCTGTGTTCGATTGCTTATTGCTGGCCTTACAGGAAAGCTCTCCCTGATGTCAGTACTGGGACAGTCAACCTCAGGGGAAGGTGGGCCTCATCAGTGGGAAGGACGAGGGAGAAGTGATCACACACATCAGCGTTTCATGACGATGAAACACAACGTGTCATCGCCAGGGACACACCTCCCTGAGACCTACCACAATGAGGAAAAATATTCAACTTCCTTTTTCCATTCGATCCCAATTTCCAAAAGAACAATATGTTTTATGGTCCAGGAAAACCTTCGCTGGGGCCCTTTCGGAATCAGCTGTGGTTCTTCAGCCCCTATTCCATAAATAGCTTTTAAGCTTTCTACTCTGTGGTGCTGGCAGAGAGCTGGGGTCCTTGGCCTCCTGGTGTGACATTCCATCCAGCTGGGACTCGGCATTCTCCTCTCCTCAGGAAGCAAAGGACTCCTGGGCTCTTAGCTGCTGTGTCCAATTATTTTTTTTCCTGCCTTTGCAAAAGAAGCACTTAAGTATCCGGTGTATTTTTAAGGAAATGGGTCAGCATGGCTCTTCTGGGAGACACAAAGCTCACAGAGGAGTAGGGTGAATTCCAAACCTCAGAAAATCTCGCTCTGTGTATGTTAATCACACTATCTATCGCTGTCATTGGGAGGAGGCTCAATCCACTGCCTGTCTGAGCACCACTTGTTTTGCTGGGAACCTTTGGTGGAACTCCACAGACTATTGTCTTCCTGGATACATTTCCTTCCTTGATTGCCTTCCTTTATTGCTGATTTTATTTTAATCAGACAAGAAGAAGAGGAGGAGGAAGAGACTGAAAATTGCAAATTAATTTTCTAATAAGCAGTCCAGGCCAGAGCAGACGTTATACTGGGAAATAAAGGGTCGTTAGAAAGAGGCAAGCGGATGCTATACACAACACTGCCAAGTTGGTGGCAGACATGGCTAATCAATTGCAGAATATGACCCAACAGACCGTAAGTGGGCTCAGATTCATCATCCCATACAGCACTTGTTCAGCCACTACAACTGGCATCACTGTGGCCTGGGCAACTGAATTCTGGATAGGTGGAGGTGGAATCCTTATTTCCTTATTTTTCTATAACAACTTGATAGAATCCTTCCTTGATTATGAGAACCTGTAGACAGTATTTTGAAAAATGAGAAAACATAATGGGGGCTACAACACTGAGGGACTCTGAAAACTTCCTTTCATAACCTTGTTTTCCCACTAAAGACTTGTACTAGGCACAGCACCTGTCTTTTTACATACACACACACACTATAATTATAATTTTTTTCCTGCATGGCCATTTTCTACCTAAACTCAGATTTCAGCTTAGTTTTAGATATCACTTTTCCAAAACATCTCTTCTGGTCAATTTATCTATCTTTCAGTTTATTTCTGTCTTCACATCTTGGGATACCTGGAGGTATTTCTTTGAAGGTACCACAGCTTATTGGCTTAGAAATTCTCCTTTCAGACAACGCCCGTCTTCTAAATCACAGAGAACGTCTGCCACACACTACCAACATGCAGCCCTGCCTGCACAGATGGGCGCCCGGTTAAGATGGCAGATGCATGGCATGTACCACCTGCTCACAAGTGTGTTGTATTGTCTTAGTGTTTTGTTCTATGCGCATCTCCATGCAGGGATGTTCATGTGAGGAAAATGTTCTTACTATCCACAGACCAGGCACACAAATCTCCCCGTTAAGGCTCCTACTTGAGACTTGTACTCAGTTAGAAAAACAAAGGTCTTCTTCCTAAATGGTTAGGAGGGAAGGAATTAAACCTCCCAACCTCAGCTGGGCCATCAGATTTCTCTGTGTTTCCATTCCCTCCCTCCAGCTGACTGCAATCCAACATGGTGACCTACAGGAGTGAAATGAGTTAACAATGATGAGAAACCTCAACCTCCAGATGTTGGTGAGATACGACGAATTAAAACTTACCCAGTAAACTAACAGATGAGGGGTTTGGGTTTTATAAGAGGATATCTGATGTTCAACGCTCAGCCTGCCACTCAATCCAGGCCAACAAGCTGAGTCTCAAACTTACGTGGGTAAGATGCGGATAGTAAGAACATTTTCCTCACGCTGCTCCTAATGCAGTCCTAATTCTTACAGCCTTGATATCCATCATGTATTATACCAAGTGTAAAGAAAAGGCTCAATAGACACTGGTGATTAACAGTATTGTTGTCTATAAAGAATTAAAAAGACCCACTCCAATCAATCATTTCTTAAATTTAAATCTGAGTTCTCAGCATCTTGTTTCTGCAAAAAGAAAAGGTGTTTGTGCACTGATGTAAAATCTGTGCAGAGAAGACTGGGTAAGGAATATATTTATTATTATCTACAATTTCCTGTTATTATTTCCATCATGTAAGAGCTGAGATTCACAGTCAAGTGCACTGGAGACGAGGGATTATTTTTTTGTCGAATTCAATGTACAAAGGGAGAATCATGTCTTTTCTTGTTTCTTAAATAAGATCATTTCAACAGAACAAATACCCCAAAGGCAGCACATGGCACATTCTACTGAAAAGAAATCTCCCATTCTTAATTTCAAAGACCACCAAGTTTAACATGCACATTTAAAACTATCCATTTCTCCCACAGTAGGGAGGTTGTTTTACAACGGCAAAAATATAACAAGGAGCCTAACATCTTGAAATTCTGGACAGGCACCAAGAGTTACAATTGAGTTTGTCTATTGAGTCAGATCCACACACCTCTGAAATCTCTGCTGGCATCCCTTCAGAAAGTACTTTTTAGCTCATGGCCCATCTTCTGCATGCCTGAAAAGCAGTGAGCCGTTTATCTCTGTTTTATTAGGCACTCCAGGTCTGCTGTGTGTCCCCCAGCCATTACAAAGCACAGGTGTACGCTCTTTCCGTTCTTGACTCAGGACACACACACCCCAAAAATCAGGATGGAGCCAGGATGGTGCTGTGGGGAGGAAGCCAACCCATGAGTGTCTTGCATGCCAGGCATCATGCAGGGACACAGCTTCTGAACCCTGTGCATGTGAGTGGCTGAGGCTCACTGTAGGCATAGAAACCATCCACACGAATGCCTTTTCTTTGGAGAAAGAGTACCGCTTTTGATTCCCTTCTCTTTGAAATAGTGAAGGCAACCCAGACAACCCCATGAGCTTTATAAATGCCCTTTCAGACAGGAGACTGATACTGTGGCCTCTGGGGTAGAGGGTAAGGAGCTGTCACTCATCTTAACTACCTCTCAGAGGCTAGTGCTTCAGTCCAACAGGGCTTGTCAATAAGACTAGCAGAGGGGGAGCTACCCTACACACACACCCCACCCACTGACGGGAACAACTGAGGGCACAGGACAGAAACTGACATCACAATAAATGCCAGGAATACCTTTTCCCCTTCCCCACTCTTTTTATTATCTTTAATTATGAATATATATATCCCTTATTTATTATATAATAATTATATATAAATTAGTTATTATATGGAATATATTATATATATATTTATGGTCAAATGATTAAGTCAAGCAACTGACCATCTACATGTAACCTCGCATACTTATTTCTTTGTGAAATCACTTAAAATCTACTACCTTAGCAATTTTTAAGAAGTAATACGTCATTAACTAAAACCAACACATGGTCCAAGGGATCTCCTTATGATAGTCCTAATTAAAATTGTGTATGACTTGAGCAGTATCCCCCTAACCTCTCTTCTATCTCTTAGACACTGGCAACCACCATTCTTCTCTCTGCTTCTTTGGTTTAACTTTTTACATCCTATATGTAAGGAGGATCACGTAGTACTTATCTTTCTGTTCCCAGCTTGTGCTATTTAACACACTGAGTGGCCTGCAAGTTCATTCGCATCACTGCAAATGGTAAAACATCCTCCTCTGCAAAGATTGAATAGTATTGTGTGGTTTGTGTGTGCGGCTGTGTGTAAGAGAGTTTGTGCTTGTATCTCTCTGTGTGTGTGGTGTGGTGTGTGTGTGTGTGTGTGTGTGTGTGTGTGTACATTTTGATTATCCATGTATCCTATGACAGACACTTATGTTGAGCCCTTTTTGGCTGCTGTCAACAATGCTAAGGTGAACACGGCGTTGTAAATATATCTTCAACCCTGACTTCATTTTGTTCGGATGTGCACCTGGGAGAGGATGAGGCCGCAACTCTGCTTTTGGCTTTTTGAGGATCTTACTCACTCTGTACATCTTTCATTCAGCAGGAAGTCCAATGTTTCTGTGTGTATGAAGCAAGGGAGTCTGTTGTAAGACCTGCGGTGGTCTGCATTCCCTCCCAGCTCCGCACGGCTAGCTTTATACCTAAAATAATTACACGGAAACTGTATTCTTTTAAACACTGCCTGGCCCATTAGTTTTAACCTCTTATTGGCTAGCTCTTACATATCGATCCAACCCATTTCTAATAATCTGTGTAGCCCAGGAGGTGGCTTACCAGGAAAGATCTTAACCTGTGTCTGTCTGGAGTGGGAGAATCATGGCGACTGCCTGACTCGGCTTCTTTCTCCCAGCATTCTGTTCTGTCTATTCCGCCTACCTAATTTTCTGTCCTATCAGGGCCAAGCAGTTTTCTTTATTAATTAACCAATGAAAGCAACAGATAAATACAAGACCCACCTCCATCATTTTCCTTTTTTCTGTTTAAACAGAAGACAGCAAGAAACAACATGAAGAAAGAAGAGCAAGTAAACAGTCTTGTGTAAGTAAAGTAATTTAAGTGTTCTCTCTACTTCCGCACTTATTCTGTGGCCATCCCAGACACAAGCCTTGGAAATTAGGGTCTATTACTGGTGTGGATATATGCTTTTATTCCAAACAAACACCATGATATGATGAGTCAAAAATACACACCTGAGACTAGTCATTGGGTAGAACAGCAATTCTCAAGATGAGAAACAAGAATAGCAGGTGTCCCCTCACTGGGACAATTCAATCATCAGTGGAACATCTTCCAAACTGCTCAGGTCTCAGACCCCATTCTGAGACTGCTGAAACAAAAGCTCTTAACCAATGAATTTGAAGAAGGATCCAGGGGCCAGTGAGATGGCCCACCTGTCACTCTGCCTGATGAAACCCATGGTATAAACTCTGACTCCCCCAATGATGTTGTCCTCTGATGTCCACACATATGTACATGTGCGCACGCACACACACACACACACACACACACATACAAACACACACAAAATTAACTAAATATAATAGAGGCCACATGGAATCTATGTTCTAATTGGGTCTGTGGTAGATGACTAATTTAGCTATAACAGAAAGGTAAATGAACTAATGATCATATATATATTTTAAATTCTCACAGGAAACACATGACAAATATGAGCTATTAGCTCTCACACAACAAAGGAGCAAGACAGTTTAAGTCAAAGACTGGGAAGTGAACAGAAAACACCAACAAGGCCGTGGGAAAGGGTAGCGAAGATAAAGCAGTTGGAAGCTGGGTTTGCAATGAACGTTTGCAGACTTTCCTAGTATTATCATTTCTCCAAGAAGCAATTTATGGGGACACAAGGAAATCCTTAAATCCTAATGCCACTTCAGTATGTGAAACAGGCGGCGCATCCTTTCCCTGTGCCTCAGTTTCTCCACCTGTAGAGTGGGATGCATGTCCTTAGCTTGGCACTGTGCTAAAATTCATCTCTACTACATATTTATAAGGTCCTCCCTTTTGTTATAAAGCAGTAATGAGAACTTCAGCCTTTTAAAAAATGTTCTTAGGACATTTATCACACAGCAACTTTAATGCTTCTTTAAAAAGATTGTCTTAAGGTCTCAGATGGTTAATTACCCCATTAGACATCAAAGAGCCCAGTCACTGTGCTGCTGTCTGGTCATCAAGTTCCTATGCATTAAGTTGCAAGACAAACTTTTGAAAACCATTGCACGGTGGATCTAGGCTTCGGCGGTGCCTTCTAGGCTAATAGGAACTTTTTCTTTCTGACATTATCCATTTTGCTAAAGCTGGTTATGATTCCCCACACATTACTTGAAAACCAATTTCATTCAAGACAAAAGCATGTGAGCAGGGTATTACATTTTATGCCTAAATTATGCAAATGTGGTGGAGTCATATTGTATTGTGAGCAATTCCCTTTCTTCCCGTTTTCATTGTATCATGAGTTAAAGAAAATTTCACTCTCCTCATTTGCAAAAGGTGAATACTTTCTATTTTAAAACCCTACGGGGGGGGGGAGGATTGACTTTTAATGAGCAGTTATCTAATATAAAAATCTCTTACATATATTACTGACATCATTCCCAAGTATTAAATGTACATTCCAGATAGGGCTGATCTTGATCCAATTAATCCTTGGAGAAAGGGCTTTACATGCCAGCTTCGGATGCTCCGAGGGCAGTGTGGGAGGTGAGGCCGTGGGTGCAGACCATGTTTCAGAAGAGTTAGAGTGTTGCTTTGCTGTTGGACATTAAACCTGCCATGTTCCATATGAGGAGCTCAGAACAGAGACTCTTGTTTTTGTGACATTTTGCTGGTTCCACCAGCAGCTCAGCAGCAAAGGCCACATTTGCCGAAGTTATTCTTCTGTTGTTGAACACCACCAGCAGACTCCTCCCATGTTCTCATGTCACAGAAACTGTAACTTACCAGGAGCAGTGAGGACTGCAGAGGTGGCCAACCTATATTCCCATAGCAAGTGGCTCTTGACTCGTGTCTGTCTGAGGGGACAGAACGAATGATTCATACTTCCATACGTTACACAAGCACCACCAACCACAGGACTTCTGAAGGGATGGGGAGATGGTTCCAGTGCTTGCCACACAAACAAGAGAACCTATGTTCCTCCATACCACAGTGGCATAGTGATGCCAATGCTGAAAAGGAGGAGACAGAAGGACCCCTGGGATTTTCTGGCCAGCCAACAGAGCTAAATCGGTGAGCTCCAGGTTGAGTTAAAGGCATTGCCCCCAAAAAGAAAGCAACTGAGGAAACCACCTGACATCAACCTCCAAGCACACGCATATGCGTGGGTGCACACACACACACACACACACACACACACACACACACACAGGATCCAAGCTTTATATGAGACTAGCACCTGACTGCTGAAAATTTGTTCAGTGTGCCAGTAGTATCTCTGAGGCCCAAATCTTTCCCAGAAAGTCAAATTTACACATCCGCTAATGCCCAGTGACCTAGACTCTCTGGAACAGTAATCTGGGCTCTAGCAGACTCCTCAGGAGATTGTCATTACCAGTAATAAAGTTCCAGCAGATTTCATATATGAGATGGTGGTGCTACGTCAAAGGTGATCTAGCTGTGATTCCCCCTTGACTCTCCCCTAGTGGTCAGAAGATCCCTTAGCTCTGATCAGCAAGTCTATTCTATGTAGCTACATATATTTCACTGGTGCCCCTGGACCGGTTTCTCTCCACCCACCAGGTCCTGCTCACTAGCTCCTGCAGCCACTTATGAAATAACAACTCTGAGGCTTAATATTAATTACATACTTCAGGAAATGGGAAAGCAGCCTCCCGCCTCCACTTACAGTTCTAGGCATGAGGTGGAGGAAAGGAAGCATCCAAGGATGTGAAAACAAAACAAACAAAAACCTGGCTTTTAATGAGAGAGAGAGAAAGACAGAGACAGAGAGGGAGAGAGAGAGAAAGAGAGAGAGGCGGAACAGCAGAAGTAACTTTTAAAATTGAATGCTAACAGTGTACCACATCTGAAAGAATAACTTACTATTATTTGAACAAAAGAAGTTTCAGGGCCAGTGAGATGACTCAGTGAATGAAAACACTTGGTGCCAGGTCTGAGAACCTGAGTTCAATAACTGGGTCACACACGGCAGGAAAGAACTGTTCCCTCAAGCTGTCCTCCATCCTCGACACTTGTATCATTGCATGTGCATAGACACACACACATGTGTTCACATTCATATAATGCATACATGTACACATGCACGCATGTACAGACATATATACACAAACAAATAATCAAATAAATTAAAAAATAATACAGCAAAAAAAAGGTTTTGAAGAAAGAATTGCTAAAAGTTGTTCTCTGGCTACAAACACACTGTGATACCTGCACATTCACAAGCACAATATAATATACATACACACACACACACACACACACACACACATATATATATATATATATATGCTTAGAAAGAAGTATCTCTCCCTTGAAACATTCCTGCATGCTGGGAAAAGTGTCTCATAGCTGCTAGGAAGCACATCTTGTTAGAGATTCACATGACACAAGGACCTCCTTGATTTTTCCCCTTGCATGCATTTCCACCTCTTAGTTCAGTGACATATTCAGGAGGGACCTATCTCAAAAGGCAAAGAGGCGCCTTCCTCAGAGGGAATAAGAACAGCAAATTGATCATCCTGTGTGGACTGGGCCTAAGATCATGTTTTTAAAAAGTGACATTAGAATCCAGAGTGGCTTTGCAAGAATGTATTTTCGTTTTGTTTACTGCACAGGACTTTTAGTCAAGGCTGCCTGAGTCTTACTTGTGCATCTGAAAGGTCAGCACACACAGCAGATCTTTATTAGGAAAATGTACCCACATTTGAAATGTTTTAAAAAAACCGATCACCCCCAGTGGCGATGAAAAAGCATAAATAACAGCAGTGATGTTGTCCCGATTAGGAGACCATTCAAGCAATCATGAGAGTCCTGGCTAAGCGGTCCAAGGGAAACACGTGAATATACACAGCCGGTGGCTATGCACACCCTCTTACCCTTTGCAAAACAAGATGTGAACACATAGAAAGTGCTATTTGAAGGCTGGAGAGGTGACTCAGTGGCCTAGAGCCTTTATTGCTCTTCCAAAGAAATAGAGTTCAGCTTCCACGCCCACATCCAGCGGCTCACAACTTCTCATAATTCCAGTTCCAGAGTATCCAACGCCCTCTTCTGGCCTCTATGGGACCCACACCCACATTCACACATAAAATTGAAAACAAAATATTTTTAAAAACATTACAGCTACACCTGGATGTGGCAGTGCACACCTGTAATCCAAGCACGCAGGAGGTTAAGGATAAGGTTAAGGACATTTAAGTCTAGCCTGGGCTAAATAGCAAGAGCAAGTCTCAAACAAAAGCAAATACAAAAAAAAATTCTACTTGATCATATTGTATTGTATTTATGCAAGAAACTCTCAAGAACAAGGAATAACACCATTTATATAATTACAGAGCCTACATTACCTAGTACTAATGGAGCTCTTTCATGGAAAACTTAGAGAAATCCCCACTCCACAAAATTCATCACCAAAGTCAGGAAGACATTAGGGACTGGAGGAGGGAGTGGAGGAGACGTGCTGACTGGATTTGACTGGATTCCAAGGAACATTCTGATTGGCTTCATCATCTCATATTGGAGGATTAGGAATAGTGTAATTCTACATTTATAATGAAAAGCTGCATTTTTAATAAATAAATATGGAAACCAAAATTCCTCAGCAGAAGCATTTCTGAAAAAATAGTTTACTATGGCCACAATGAGACAATGTATTTGAGGTTCTGACTCTATTCTGGATAGTCAAAGTACCGCATTGACTGAGAAGAAGGATACCAACACTGTGATTGCAGGTTGTCAGAGGACTGTTGTCCTGACTGAAGGGATCCCCTGAAACAACCAATATTAAGCTTTAGTTTTCCCTTCCCTCGTTCTTTTTTCTCCCCATTTTGTTTTGTTTTGTTTTTCTTTTTGAGCTAGGTTCTCATGATACAGCCTCAAATGGCCTCAGACTTTCAATCCTTCTGCACGGGCTCCTAATGATGGGATTGGATGGGCACTCCACCATGTCCAGACCTCTCTCTTTTGTCTACCTTTTCAGTGTCCCTAGAGTATTGTACAGGAGACAAAAATGTCCACGAATTTGCACCAATGAACACTTCAAGGAAGTAAATTACATGTATGTATGCATCAGATGTGTATGACTTGGCACATGTGTGTGTGAACTGGGAACAAACGAATGCCTGAACAGATTTCCATATGCAGATAGATTTACATACATATGTAAAGATGGAGAGTAGATGTTAGATAAATAGATACTTATTTATACACATAGACACAATCAATACATGGATAGTTCACTTATGCGTTTATACACAGACACACATAGATGACAGATATATCTACATTCACAAAAATGTAATAAATAGGCATGTTTTAAGTATGTGTGGACACATATAATTATATAGATCAGTAAGTAGTGAGAAAAGTGAAGAGATGATTAATTGATGACACACAAAGAAAAATCTATTTCCTTTATATGTCAGGTAAGTTTGGGGCCAAGCCCCCCTGCATTACCATAACTACTTCTTAAGGAGGATCCTTTACTGCTGTTTCATAGGTGAAGAAGCTGAGGGCCCTGGTCAGCTGTGCTTACTCAACAACATAATTCCCTTCAGGAGAGCATTACCCGGCTGTGGATGGAGCTCTATCAACAGAGTGCCTGCATAAAGCCCAGGTCTAGCCCCAGTACTGCAGACACTGAATGTGGTAGTACATGGTTACAACTTTAGCGCTCCAGAAGCGGAGGCAAGGGGATCAGAAGTTCAAAGTCATCTTCAGCTATGTTTTCTTGGGCTAAGACCCTGTCTGAAGAAGAAAAAGAGGAAGAAAGGAAATGTTATCCCTGGTTACATATTCAGTTTAAAGCCAGCCTGGGCTACATTAGACCTTGTCTTTGAAAGAAAGAAATGAGAGGGAGAGAGGGAAAGAGAGAGAGGCAGGCAAGGAGTCAAGGAAGGAAGGAAGGTGTCACTTGCTCAGTAGGAAATAAAACCGGAACTTCATCTAAAGTCCAATCCAGATCGTCGTCCATCTAGGGGAACTTGATCATCATCTGAAAATTTAGTTTCCTTCTGGCCCCTCTCACAAACTTGGGGTTTCCACACCCTGGTGAACCCGATACTCCCCCGATGTCCAGCATGAATGGATTATACAGACACGATGACCTTTCTGTTTTCCTGATGATAATCACAGGTAGCGTCCTGCACCTTCTTGCATTCGGCACTTCAGAAGGAAGAGCCTCGGCCTGCAGAGATCCCAGCTTCGCGTTCAGCAGATGAAACGATGGAAGAAGCACACTGGGAACTCATGGAAGTTTTCGGGGAATTAGTTCATTCCATTGACAAAAATATTTCCTTTTGGAACCATGCGATCCTGTGTGTTGTGAGCTACATGTTACAAAGGCAGATTTTCCTCATATTAAAAATAAGCCATGGCAGCCAGTAGCCCCCTTCGTATTCTTAGCTCAGTGAGTGGCTCTCAGACCCATGCAGCTTACTAAAGAAGGATTCTACTGGCAGCCCACTTAGGATGAACAAATGAGTTGATTAACAATAACTCTTTTTAGTGCCACTGAGATGGCTCAGAAGGTAAAGGCACTTCGGCCCAGGTTGACCTTAGTTCAATACCCAAAGCCTACATCATGGAAAGGGAGAAGTGATTCCCACAGGTTGTTTTTTGAATTTGAAATGTATGTTATGACATGCAATAACATGTGCATATGGACAGACAGACACATACACACACATGTAATAATATTTTTAAAATCGCTGTTTTAGACTGACATTAACAGCTGTAAAGGAAAGGAAACGCACCATGCCAACTTTCCGTCAGCACTGCTTATGCACTTTTGATTTATGCACGTATTCATTTAGCATGCTTGTCAGTACCTACTATGTGGAAGCTGCCTATGTAACCCTGAATCACAATGGGAAATAAATAAAAGACAGGAACAGGGTACTCAGAGGCAGCCAAAATATTCCAGGATACCTCTTCATGTACCATGAGAGCTAAGTGTTGGGGTATTGAAAGGCCCACGAAGAATCACTGTTTGAGAGCGAATAGAAGGGGAAGGAGTCTGAAATTGATTTCCCCCGCTCTGCTCATAATTTTCCTGACATTTCAGTCAACAGGACTCAATTCCAGTAGTGTCCTATTAAACTTTAAAATCTTTCTTATCATATTGTTTAAATTCTAAAAGACCAGCAAGACTGTGAGACCATTAACTCCATGACAGAACTTGGCATTTCTACATAATGTTCAGATGGACACAATGATAGGACATACCAAATCTGGGGTAAATTTTTTTTTGTCAAATACACCTCTACTAAAAGTGGGACACTCAATAAAATAACACTTGTTTCTAGATTTAGACAAATAGTGCCAAAAATAAAAAAAAAGTGTCTCCCACATGAATAGAGAGAAGGTTCCCCTCATACACAGAGGTGAGCAGCGACTGAAGCTAAGAGCCATTTGTAGCCATCCTATTAATCCAGGAAAGCTTTGTGCTAAGACGTGGCGATGTCAGAACAGGTTACTCAAGAGGGCCTTCTTTTGAACTTGAACTGCTAAAATCCCAAGCATACACCAAAGGGGCCTCAGCTTAAGTGGACAAAAGGTGAACAATCAGAAGGAAGCAGGAAGAACAGCCTGGCTATCAAAGGAGAGCTTCCAAGGCAGGGAAAAAAGGGAAATAGGAAAAGTTTTTTAAAAGTCAACATTCAAGTACAGCTACGGTTTAAAAAAATGAATCATTCAGAGGCAGACATGCAGAGGGGAAAAGATCAATGTTTTTTTGTGTCTGAGCATATTGGCAAAGGGAATGAGGACACAAACGGATTGCTTGGATTCTAGGTTGGAGCTACAATGAAATAACCATGCAAAAAATAAACACATTAAAGTCCAGGGTAATAATATTCAGGACCGAGTTCCCTGTGGGTTTGATAGTTCTTTTGCTGCAGAGTTTGAAGCTACAAACTCTTGGGTGCCTATAGAAAGGTCTCATCAAGAATTCAGAACAAAGCAAATGAGGAAAGAGCCCCTTTTGGTGGTGCGGGAGCTCTGATGAAGAGGCCAGACCAATCAGACTGGAGAAAGTCTAATGTGTAACCTGGAGGATTCTTCTTTATGCCTGCTTCCCTTCAAGGCCACAGAGGAGGGCAGGGTTAGGTCTCAGTGGTGAAGTGCACACTTAGTAGCTGAGTTCATGTCTCTGGCACCTAGTACTGGAGAGGCAGAAACAGGAGGGTTCTTGCACCTGGTAGCCAGATCACTGACCTACAGGTTCAGCCAGGAGTCTTATCTCAAAATAATAAATCAATAAAATAACGGAGAGAAACAAAGGAAGACAAATGAAGCCAACTTCTGGCCTCCATACATACACAGGAACAAGTACATCTATACCCATGGCCATTTAGGAACATGTATAAATGTACCACACACACACACACACACACACACACACACACGTAAAATCAATAAGGGACACAACAAATGAAGGAAGCCCCCTCTACACTGTAGATGTCTACCCTCCGTATGGCTTAATGCTTTTTTATGTGTTTTTTGTTTGTTATCTCTAGTTAGCCTCAAATTTGTGGCAGTTCTGCCTTATCCTCCTGCTTCAGCATACAAATGCTGGCGTTTGGGGTGTATGTCACCACCAAACTCTCAGTCAGTGCTGAGAGCTGATGTCTGAGAACTACCTTTACAGTGTGCTCAGTCACAATCACCTTCAGAATGCCATGAGTGATAACTAGGTGACATCCTAGATGACAGACACAGTCAACACATTACTGGGATATTCACACGCCTTTTCTGCATGCATGAAAGCAGGCTGAGCACTGGGAGGATGGTTCACTGAATAAAGTGACATCCTTGTAAGCACAAAGACCCAGGTTGAGCCTCAGAATCCTGCAAGAAGGAAATCAGGTGTGGTGGCACGTGCTTACATAAGCCCAGTGCTGGGGAAGCTGAGACAGGTGGATTGCTGTGACTCACTGCCCAGCCAGCCTAGCCTACTTGTTGAATTCCTGGCTGGAGAGTGACCTTGCCCCCAACTAAAAGTTGGATGTGACTCTTGAGAAATGATTGTCCTCTTGCCTCTCTGACACTGTGCCCGGCAAAAGCACAGCATAACACACACGCCCACGCATCAACACACAAAAGAAATAAGCTGCATTATGTGAGACAGAACACTTGCCTGCCAAGATCTGTGTTTCTGAAAAATAAGATTTGTCTACACAGTCATCTGCAGGATCAACAGTCCACAAGGGAAAAAGGGACAAAGCATGATAAAGCATGCCAAAAAACTAGGTAAGAGAAAAGACAAGCAATAGGAAGAAAACAGGGCGCTGGGGAGGAAGTCCTTATCTTTATGGATAGAGAAGAGAGGAAAACTTGCAATGGTTTGTTTATAGCTCCTGGTCTCATGAGATGCGCAGCAGGGAGAGGTGGGGATATTTCCTGGTCAATGAAATAGATCCAGGGAAGGATGTACCTTCCCATGATGATACATCAGGGATGCTATATTATAGACACAGTGAAGATGAAATCCAGGAGCTGCTGGTAAAGAAAGGAGGTGTGAGACAGAGGAGATCTGCAGACCGACGCTGCTGGGAGCTTAGGCTCGGTCAGCCAGAGAGCTAGCTCATGCAGCTGGGGTGCGAGAAGCAACCATGAGGGTAAGTGCTAAAGGTCTGAAATGCTTGGGGTACTGGCTCCCAGCAGTGAGTCTCAGCACTCAGAAAACACTGTCCGATGTCGTGGGCAGGATCAGTGGGTAAGGAGAGAAGGGTTACTGTTAAGCATCTTCAGATATACGGGGCACACCATGACCTCCACTTTCCCTTAACAAAAATTAGTCACCCTACTATGCCAACAATGCCAAGGTGAGGAAGTTGGGCTTAGGGAGAAAAAACATGGAGAACAGACTGTAGCTATCTGGACGAAGGGTGAAGAAAGGCAAGACCCAATCGAGTAGCTACTGGACCCTGTCAGCAGAAAACCACTTAGTGCAGTCTTATTCCTTTTTATCATGTTGAAATAAGAGCCAAGAACAGTGATTTAAAGATATGGCTTAAATTTGGTCATACGCCGTTAACATGGTCTATGCAAGTTCTCAGCACAAGGAACAGAGAGCTTGTTCCTAGCAGATGCTGAAGGAAACAGAGACTCGAGGCTAATCTGGGAGGCAGCAGATGTGGCCACCTGGAAGGAGTGTGAAAAGGCAGGGCGATAGTCAGGCCAGTGCTGCTAGAACCGGGGTCCCCAAACCTCACCTATCCACCAGAGTTCCCCAAGAGGAATGCATTCAATACAAGTGCATTCGCAAAGCCACCTACATGGAACAATTATGGATTCAAGACAGGACAGACTCTCTTGCTGTCTTCTCCCTCCCCCATAAAAACAACAAAAAGACACACTGTATAACAAAGTGGGGGGCTGGTAGGCAAAGTTCCTGCCTTTCGATGCAAATACATAGCAATAAACATTAAAATTGGTGAAGAGAGTCAGGTTTTTGTGCAAAACCAGAGGCTTTTTAAGTTCAGAAGACGTAGGCAGCATTTTAAAAGGTGGCAAGGTCAGAACAGGGAGAGTTCCCGCTGACCACAGTCCTGAACTTGAAATTAGCATATTTCACTATTAAAGGACAGGTCTTTGCAGCCTGATTCATTATGTGAACTGATTATTCTAAGTAGGTGACTCTTCAATTCCCCATTAATAGCCCAAGCGTCTTTATGACTGGCCTCTTTTTTAAAGGCCTTTCCATTTTCAGATGGAAAATATAGTGCCTGTTTCTTTGGTGACCTAGCATTAAAAATTCATATACATGTAGAAATCTTCTATTATAAAAACATACTACTATACTCCATTATGACATTGGTGAATATTTAATTTATAAATGCCTACATATACTTATACTTTTATGATTAAATATAAAATTTTAACTATAGGGCATATATCTAACATGTTTTCAAAATAGAAGGTATGTTTTCTAAATGAATGCATTTACCCATAGATGTTTAGAGGAATGTGATCATAATGCACATAATACATATAAATATGTACATACACTGTCATCTTATGACTCCCCCAATCGTATATCTTAGATACCTTTGTATCAAGGCCTCTTGTATTAGTCAGGGTTTTCTAGAAGAACAGAATTGATGGAATGAAGATATATATATACATATATATATATTGTAACACACACACACAAACACACACACACACACACACACACACACACATATATATAAAGGGCATGTATTATATTGGCTTAAGGCTGTGATCCAGCTAGTCCAACAAGGGGTGTCTACCAGTAGAAGGTCCAAGAACTGCGTAGTGGTTCAGCTGATGAGGCTGGGTGTCTCAGCTGGTCTTCAACATACACCATAATCCCAAGGAAATAAACTCTAACATCAGTGAATGAATGGACTTGCCAGTGAGAGCAAAAGCAAACAGGCAAAGAAAGCAAGCTTCCTCCTTCCATATCCTTCTAACAGAACTGTGGTCCTGATTAAAGTTGATCTTCCCTGCCCTTTGAAAGATCTGCATTAAAGGTGGATCTTCCCACCTCAAAAGATCGGGATTGAAAGTGGAACTTCCTACATCAAATGGCTTAGCTACAAACAAACAAACAAACTTACAGGAATATCTAGCTGCTTGGGGTTTAGTTAATTCTAGTATAGTGAAGTTGTTGACAACGAAAAGCAGCCATTTTTGTCATTCTGTGTCTGTGTGCACAGGTTCACAAATGGAGACCAAAGTTCAAGCTCCAGTGTCATTTCTCCCATTCCATACACCTTGTTTTTGGTTGATTCTTCACTGGCCCGAAGCTCACCCATTCAGCAAGGCTACCTGGCCAGAGACCTGGCAATCACAGGCCTGTGCCTTCCAGCACTGGAATTTCAAGCATGCATCACCACACCTGGCTTTTACCTGTGTACAGGAATTGAACTCAGGTCCTCGTGTGTGCAAGACAAGCATTTTACCCTCTGAGACATTTGTCCAATAGGACTTTTGTCATTCTTCACATTTGTATTGTGTTCCTTTGAGAGAACAAATATCACCTATTTGGTCAGTTCTCTGTTTATGTACAAGACGTCCCCACAGCAGAAATAAGACTGAATGGAAAAAGTCACATTAGTGTGTCTAGAGAAAAGGACATGGGGTCATCACTGTTACTGTGATTCCCATTTTCTGTCCCTTGTAGAAGCCATTTCTGGATGATATCAAGGCTCTCCGGCTACTGAGAATGCACAGCCCTCCAGGATTCTCCTGCTCATACTACAGACAATGTTAGTCCTCTGAAGCCAGACTCCACACCACAATTGTGTCTTCCATGACCTTCAGTGTCATGTCAGCAGGTGGCTGGGTACATATCATTTTTATTGTCAAATCAAAGGAAAGGAAGCCAGGAAGATGGAGTGGTTGGTAAAGGCCCCTGAGACCGAGTCCAACCCCTAGGACTCACAGAGTAGAAGGAGAGAACTGATTTGTACAAGTTGTCCACTGCTCCACTTTCACACTCTGGCCATGAATGATGGCACATGAATGATGGCCATGAATGATGGCACATGAATGATGTTGCCCAGATTGGATCCCTATATTAATATCACTGAGCTTCTCAACTCTTGCATTAGAACACACACTTTCTGAATGACAACAGAAGCCAAAAGATCTCCCGAGAGGAGACTGTGGGTCTCAGCTACCCTCACCCACAGAGGGTTGTCACTAACTTAGCTTGACGACCCTCCCCCCAAGAGGGAGTAAAAAACTGCTAAGTCTTTGAAGAACAAATCATTATAATTAAACCCATGTGAAACCCAAACTCTGGACCATTTTGCCTGAAGAAGGAAAATATAGACATTTAAATAAAACAACAACAAAAACTAACCCCAAAGGGACAAGAATTCAAGCTCTTGCCAGAGTCAGCCACGATGCTTATGCAATGACAGGCCAAGAAGAGCTGGGAAAATGGGACACAGATGACGATGGATTCCTGCCACTCCACTGAACGCCTAGCAGACCAAACATTGCCTCTAGTTAGAAAGGCCTGGGGAGTCAGGTGGTATGCACCTCACTTCCAGGCAAGAGGATAACTCAATAACCAGTGACCACAGCATGTCCTCTGCTGCGGAAAGCCAGAGAATCCACACTCAGTTTCTGTGATAGCTGTAAGATCTTGGAGGGGGCCGCTGTAAGGGTAGAGTTCTTGAGAGCAGGTAGGCAGTGAGGAGACGGGTGTCAATGGGAACACTCAGGGCATTTGTGTGAGGAGAGGTACTTTAAATATAATTTTTCAGAATTTTGTACGTGTACATAATGGAATTTGATTATACCCACCTGCCCCATTTCTTCCCAAGTCCTCCCAGAAATCTCAGCCATGGGTCCCTCCCATTCATGTCCCTAGTCTTGGCCCATGAGTCCAATTAGTGCTACTGCAGGTGCCTTGGCCAGCCCCTGGAGCATAAGCAGCCAGAGGTCACACCCTGGAAGCATATTCATTCTCTCTGCCAATAGCTGCTCAGCTAGGGGTGGGGCTTCCTGCTGTGAAACAGCAGTTCCTGACCAGATTGAGCCTGCTCCCTCCTGAACTCTCAGCAGCAGTGGTAGCTGCCTGCAGGAGGCCTGCCTAAGACCAAGCCAGTGATGAGCGTTTTGAATGCTCAATTGTCTCCTTTTGTCTGCAAATTGATTGCACTGCCCTGGTCCCCCACGTGAGAAGGGTCATTAGACCTAAGGTCGGGTGGAATTAACTGTGTGAATAAGTCTGTTGATATGGAAGGTTGGGAGTGACTCTCCTGTTGTGTTCATTGCTAGATTCCTCTACAGAATCTAAAGAAGCCTGCGGAGCTCACTGCAACAGAACGCATGCATCACGGGCATGTCCTCCACTGCTGCACATCAAGCAGACCCTTCGGAGAAGAATGGGTTCCATGGCCTTTCCACCCTAAGCACATCCCATCTTGTCCATCTCGAAAGCTAAACACAGTCAGGCCTGGTTAGAGCCAGGGTAGGAGACAGAAAACTGTTCTCCGCATTTTCAAACAAGTTCTGGGAATCCTTTGAGAAGAAAAAGAACAACTTCTACTTGCTGTCTTTCACTGCTCCTCTGCCACTCCGCAAAGATTTACAACCTTATGCTGTGATCCTCTTCAAACTTCTACAGCGTTATCATTAAATCTGAAACTCCCCCAAAGACACTTTCCAGCCACAAAGATGCAGGAGGCAGACAGCGCAGTAAGAAAGGGTTGGTGCCAGACAGCCTGCATGCAGGGCAATGCTCTGGGGGTGGGGGTGCTGTGGCCTGAGACAAAAGGGCCAAAACACACCCAGAAGAGGGAGCCAGTCACTATTCCACTCAGTCACATGGCCATAGTGCATCAGTCTCCTGCTGCAAGTGATTTGGTTCTTCACATAGAACAAGAAACATAGACTCTTTCATGGACACACATGTCTATATATGTACACACACACACATACATACCATGGGCACAATAACAAATGAAGGCAAAATAAGAAGGAGAATATGCTTCTCAGAACGGGAGTAAGGCAGAAAGCCAGCCAAGCACAAAAGGCCAAACCACAGGGCACTCCTTTCCTTCCTAACATGCAGTGGGCAGCAGGCATTTGTTGACTGATGTAGAAAAGGCACTTTTTGACCTGGTACATCTCTGAGAGGTCCCTGGTACTCAGGCAGTGTACTTAAGACATTTTTGCAAAGAAACCTGGGTGCAGAAGGTCTCGCCGTTCACTGAAATGTCTAGTCAATCCACAAACAGGCCCTTCCAAATCCCTAGGCAGATAGACATCTGCTGGATGCAGGAGCAGGCGCCTCTACCCTCCAGCCATACTCTCCTCAATGATTAGTGTCTTTCTCCCCTCAAGACAAAACTATGTTTTAGCAAGAAAATTAAGCAAAGTACAGGTTTAGTATAAAAGAAAAGTTTGGGCTAGGGAGTGGGTAAAGGTTGTGCACACCTGCAGACCTCAGTTCATAAGCTTAGTACCCGTGACAAAGCAAATGGATCTGGAATCCCAGAAACCCCTGCAGGGACTCATGACACAAAGAGAGAAGAACCAGTGAAGCTCAGTGGCCGCTAGCCTGGCACACACAGCTGCAGAGGGACCCTGTCACACCCGGAATTTGGAAAGATGAGCATTAACAATGAAAGGCGGCCTTTTGATCTCACGCCATGCTGTGACACACTTGGCCCAGTGCCCACATCCAAGTGCATGCAAGTTCACACACACACACACACACACACACACACACACATGAGAAAGTATTTTTAAAATCTAATGAGTCACCACCCAGAAATAGACATTATTTTTAATGATTAGAAATTTTAAAAAATAATTTTGCAAAATGGGATGGTGTTCTTCCTACAATTTTGTGAGTTTGTTTTCTTGTTCTTGTGACAGAAAACATGGCAAGAAGCAGCTTAGAAGATGACTTCTGATCCAAGGCACCTAATGTGTCATGTTGGCAACACTTGGTAGCCAAAGTGACTCATAGCAGGGGCAGCAGGGATGTGAGGTGGCCAGTCTCATTATTTCAAAGGTGAACAGCCCAGGTCTGGAGCAGGACATGTAGAACCCAGGGCGTATTGTTAATGGTGGCCTTCTCCAGTTAGGCCTCATCTCTTTAAGGTTCCATAGCCTTGAAAAGTACCACCTCCAACTGGAGACAAAGGATTCAAGAACAAACACAAAAGCCTGTGGGGGCATTCCACAATCAAATTAAAACAAGTCCTATATAAAACACAATATAGTGTATTCTTTATTGTAACTGTTGTGTTTTATTGTAAACCATGTAATTCCTGTGAGGAGAAAGTACAAAAGTGATTTGACTTTGGTAAGTGATAGATAAATAGATGACATATAAATAGATGATACACATATAGAGAGACATAGATAGATGGTAGATAGATAGTAGATAGATAGATGATAGATAGATAGATAGATAGATAGATGATAGATGAATAGATGGATGATAATAGGTAAATAGATGATAGATAGGTAGATAGATAGATAGATAGATAGATAGATAGATAGATAGATAGATAGATGATAGATGATAGATGGATGATAATAGGTAAATAGATGATAGATAGGTAGATAGATAGGTAGATAGATAGATAGATAGATAGATAGATAGATAGATAGATAGATAATAGGGCATAACATATAAGTAGCTAGATATAAAATAGAGATACAGAAGATGATTTGTAGACAGACAGATACACAGAGATAGATAATAGACAGATACTATACTAATATATGGCAGTAAGCACAAACATGGGCTCTAAGTGTTTAAAATTTTTAACTTTCATAATGTCATAGGAAAACCTAATAATTTCAGAGATGACTAGATAGAAGAAAGATGATAAAGATGCTATGACAGCCTCTTGCTATAATTAATACAAGTTCATAAAGAGGGTATGTTTCCCAGTTTGCTTCTGTTGCTGTGAAAAGGATCATGTTTCAGTTTACAGCTTACAGTTCAGTGTGAGGGTAAGTCCAGACAGGAGCTCAAGGCAGAAACCTAGAGGCAGGAACTGAAGCAGAGGAACTGAAGCTTCTTACTGGCTTTATCCTCAAAGCTTGTTTAGTCTATTTCTTAAACAATACAAGACTACCTGCCAAGGGGTGGCCTCAGTCATCATCCATCAGGGAAAAGGCCCCGCAGACTTGCCTACTAGCCAATCCGATGGAGGCATTTCTCAGAACGCCTCCCTCTTTCCAGATGTGGCTAGGTTTGTGACAGATGACAATAATTAAAAAGCACAGTGTGATGACCAGCAGCTACAATCCCAACACTCAGAAACAGAGACAAGAGGACTGTGAGTTAGAGGCCAACCTGAGCTACATAATGGCATCCAAAATACACCCCCCTTAACCAAAATAAAAGAGTTGTGTCAATCTCAAATGGAGAAATTTAAAAAGAATCACCCCATCCAATTCCATATAAAAATGTATAAAACTTATTTAGAAAACTTATTTCTTTGAATAACAAGGCATTCATTTGAAGTTCTCCAAATTTTTTAACTTACATATTTTATATTAAATGTAATTTGCATTTTTAAAATGACAAGTCTGGCTACTCTTTAATATAGAAATGTATTCCTATCTAAGTAGCTGTTTATTCATCTGAACATTCATCTTTAAGTGTCTAGAAATACATTACACAGAATCCTAATGATAAAATCGTGTAGTCCTAAAATATTTATTTTTTCTTTCAAATCATAAAAGATTTATGACTACCATTTATATCCTCTCCATGTCAAGGAAGAAACCTGGGCAAGAACTGACCATGTGGGCTCACTATCTGAACCATGGCTCATCACTGTTTGATAATTAGCATGGAATGAGAAGGTCAACATATTTAGTAAGGCAAATAATTAAACCAGCAGGTGACAGTCTACTTCTTAGATGTTCTGGCCCCAGGAAACAATTTTAGGGACTGAATTCTCCTTGACTCTCCTCTACCTCCCCGTCCCCACTCCCCTCCTGACCACCTCCCCCTGAAGAAAAGAGAAAAGCATCTTGGATTTCATCATTCTAGGTAACGGCTCTGTCACATGGATGCCCTCTCCCTAATCTTGTCATTTGCCTTCTGAATTCTGCCGAGATAAATGAGCGTGGCAACCTTTCGGCTGCTAGGTAATTTTATTGGCCTCACTCACAGCTTCCTATAGATTGTATTAACGTCCTTATGTAGAGATAAAAGATAAAGTGTGTCTTATGCAAAACGCTTCACTGAACACCAGGGCCTTGGAAGCTAACAGCATCAGAGTGCAGAGGAGGGGAGGAGAGGACACAGAACCATCCATCTGCAGTAGCACTAAGTCTTTTCCCTGGCGGGGCAGCCATGCCAGAGGCTATGGGGCAGAACAGAGTCATCCGACAGCTAAAACACAAACCCATGGAACTTCTCAGAGGCCAGAGGCTCATGCTGGAACTTTGATGAAGACCATTCTTCATTGTACTGTATTATTTGTGTGTGTGTGTGTGTGTCCATCCAAGTATATGTGCACGTGAGTATGCATATTTGTGACATCTGGATGGGTAAGGCTTGGGATTTATTCCAACTTATTCTGAGACGACGTCTTTCACCAAAGCTAGGCTCACTGATGAAGTGAGACAGGCTGGCCAGTGAGCCACAGAGATCTTTTTGTCTCCGCCTCCCAGCATAGTGATTTAGAAGGTGTCTCGATATGTCTGCCTTTTGATCTGAGCTCTACAGATCAAGGTCAGGTCCTTATGCTTGTGCAGCAAGCTCTTTAGCAACAGAACTTTCTTCCCAGGCTTCTTTATTTTATTTTTTATTTTTTGAGAATTTGGTACATGAGCACTGTCTTTACATTACTCCTACTCCTCCCTGATTCCCCTCCAAACTCTCGTTGTCCCCACTCATTCCCTCCCAAATTCATGGCCTTCTCATTCACCTAAAAATAAACATCCCTCTGAGGACATTTCAATACACTATTTTAACAATAAAATGAATTTTGATGTGTTTACCCTGTGTTTGGATACACATACACGCAAAAAAAAAATTAATTCCTATGCTTAAAGTATCAATGCTGTCTTTGAAGAGTTTGTCAAAGAAGGGAACAGAAAATGTCCAAATAAAAGGCTAAGACAGCAAGGAATTAAACAAAACAAGTATCAGCTGCCTACAGAAGTCACTGTTCACACAGGGGAAGAAAGTTGTGTGGGTGGATGGGTACCATTTCTACAGTAGACGTTTCCAATAGGGAATGGTGTTGACAACACTATTGTTTTGGCAACTTCCTGGGAACCTGTGCTGCTGTCAGGGATGCAAACAAGTGTAGCTACAATGCAAATCACTACGGACATTACTCAAGTGATCCTCCATAGGGTGCACCTGTATCACTCCTGGGGATGAGCTCAGAGGAACTCAAGTTCAGCAGAAACACCTGCACACTCATCTTTGCTACAGCGCTAATGCCAATAGCTGAATTGTGGCATCAGCTAGGTGACCACCGACGGATGGACAAAGAACATGTGATATACCAGCATGATTGAGTTTTATTCAGCCATAAATGAGAATGAAATTATGTCCTTTGCAGGATGGATGAAATTGGAAATGACCATGTTAAATGAAATAAACCAGACTCAGAAAGACAATTACCAGCAGGGACTAGAGAGCTGGCTCAGCAGTTAGGAGAGCTTCTTTCAAAAACATATTATTTTATGTGTAAGGATGTCTTGTCTGTATGTATGTCTGTGCACCACTCGATTGCCTGGTGCCTATGGAGGCTATAGAGAGCATCAGATCCCCTGGAACTGGAGTTATAGATGGTTGTGAATTACTAAGCAGGTGCTGAAAATCAAACCCCATTCCTCTGAAAGGCCATCAGTACTCTTAAACCGATGAGTCGTCTCTCAGCCCTAGTAGTACTTTTTGCTTTTCTAGATGACGTGAGTTGATGACCACTACCCAAGTCAGGACGTTGGTAACTCTAGCTTCAGAAGATCTGACGGCCTCTTCTGGCCTCCTCAGGAAACCCCATGCACATATACACAGATACAAAGAGACAAACACATAAATCATTTTAAAAAATAGAAGTAAAAATATCATACATTTTCTCTTGTAGACAGAATCTATTGGGAACAAAACAAAAATGACATACAACTAAAAGAGAGATGAGAGAGAATGGAGGGGAAAGTGTGTGCATCCGGCATAGTATAGGGAGTGCCTACGATCAAAGCCCATGTGGGAATAGGCACTAATAAAACCCATTACTCTGGGTAATTAATATATGCCCATTGTAAACATCACAAAGTTTTTTTCTAACATTGGAGACTACTTGCTATGTCCAGAAAACATAAGGAGCATCCACTCCTGCCAGCTCTTGATGCACCTGCCCTCTTGCAGGTTATGTTCTGGAGAGGTAGTCAGAAGCAAGGGTGAATGAGAATGGTCCATTCATCGGCTACTAGAGTCATAACTGCAATGAGGGCATCCAGCTAAGGCTGGGAGTAAGTGGAACAGGGCAGAAGCTGACAGGAGATTGGCCTTGGAGGAGGTGACATTTCAGTAGGTTCCAAGGTACCTAGCTTAGAGAAGAGAGTAGAAGAGTAAGCCTGACAGAAAAGAGTACGCATGGTGGCCTGGAAGCAGAGAACCATGGCTGAATCCTGGAACCGAACAAAGCCAGCAGCCTAAAGAGGACGAGGGTGGGGAACGAAGAAACAGATAAGCCAAAATAGGGAGGTGGTTCCTTGCTCTTCTGGATTTGACCTTGTATCTGCAGGAGTGGAAATGCTGGCTATCTAACAGTGCCTAAAGACTCTCAAGATCCATCTTTAATTTTCAAGGAAAGGAACACAGGGACTGGCCCTTCATATTTACCCTCTAGGTAACCTTCATTCATCCTTTGGCTCCCCGAAGGAAAAGTCTGTTACCCCTCAACACACATGTACCCTGTTGTCATGGGCACATGGCCCAAACCGTGTGTTTCCTGTAGGTGTGTTCTCTAGGGAGTCATAGGACACATCTCTGTCTCTTCAATGAGGAATGTGGAATATCTGCCAATACCAATAGCTACCCTCTTGAGGCCAAAATGGTGTATCAAAGAAATGTCTAAAAAGGGGAAAAGTCAAGGATGTTGCTTTTCATTTTTACATTTTTTTTAAGGCAGAGAAAAGCACCTTGTGTAGGGAGAAGCAGTGTGGCTGAAATGCTTTCCAAACTCACAGGCCTTGCTGGAGACACAGGACTACTATATGGAGTGTACCTGGTTCGACTTAATTCACAGAGACAATAAATCTGGAGCCCTGCAGAAAATATCTGACAACAGTTAAAGATGGTCTGTAAGAGTGTAATACATATTTATCACCATGGAGGAAGAAGCAGGCAAAGACTAAGTATGTGTCCCTTAAAGTCACTTGAAAGTCAAAAAATGCCATTAATTACTTTGTCATGACAACCTTGTTCAATTTCATCCCAGGTGACTTATCAGCTTTGATACCGAACCGAAATTTTAATACCAAATTGTGCCCAAGAACAGAGGTGGCATATCTTAAAACAAAGAGTTCCCCTTTCTTCCAGGCAACATTAAACTAATCTGCCCTGACAGGAGAGGACTCTTCGGAACTGGCTAGCAAGTCGCCCACATATGAAGCAGTAACCCAAATGTCAATTACTTTTCCAGGGGTAGACAAATTGCCAGCACACTAATGCAATTTAAGCCCAATAATTAGATAACAGGACTACAGAGAGGGCCTGGTGACAGAGCTTCTGAGATAATAGAATCTAGTGTCCTACTTCTTAAATATTAACATCATTCTGTCTCAGTCAATCGGTTTATGGTAATTTAAAAAAAGGGCAAAGCAAATTCCTTTTATTGCTAATAATATTGTGCTACTGCAGAGTTAGCTTTGAAGGTTAACAATCTATGGGGTCAAAACTTAATCATGCGTTATCTCGCATTTGTGTGGTTTTTATTTTTTTTCTCACGTCTTTCTTGCTGAATGTCCTCTATGAAAAGCTAAGGTTTACTAAAGAAGTGTAATCCAGGAAAATACACACACACATGCACACGCTCATGCACGCACACACAATGCCCTGATAACAGCCATGAATTGTCAGAGAGGCCATCCAACTCAATTAACAGCATCATAAAGAAATCAACCCCTTCAGATTGCACACATTTGAAACTATCTCAATTTTATCATCTTTTCTTTGTCTCTGAATGGGTCATTTTAGGGACATGGTGGCTGTGCCTGAGAATTAGTCTCAGATGTCATATGCTCCTTAACCATATCACCACCATCATAGTTCTCTGTGGTTAACTCCAAATAGCTCCATAAAATAGCAGTGCATAGGCCAAAACTGTGAGTTTATCTGTTTTAATCAGTTGAATTTTGTTCCTTTTATTTGATGTACTTATATTTATGTGCCTAATCAGTTTCAAAGCTACTAGAACATTCCAGAATACTCCAAACAAATTTGCACCCCCCCAAACAGAGCTCCTTGATATTTACAACAATGTATTTGAATGTGCTGTTATGTCACAAACTCAGGAAATGACTTAGCCTTTAAAAGGAAGATATCTTTGTATTGGCGTCAATATAGACAGACGTGGAGCCCAAAAATTACATGAAGCCATTTCTGTGAGGTAGTTAAAGCTGGACTTGGTGGCATACACCCATTATCCCACTTGGGAAGCTGAGGCATTTGGACTAGAGAGAGTTCAAGGCCATCCTGGCAGGATATTGAGTTCCAAGCCATCCTGGATGGTGGTGGTGGCACTTGCCTTTAATATCAGCACTGGGGAGGCAAAGGCAGGCCACTCTCTATGAGTTTGAGCTAGCCTGTACTACAGAGATAGTTCCAGAACAGCAAGAGCTACACAAAGAAATCTTCTCTCTAGAAAAAAAATAATAGTAGTAGTAGCAAAATCGAACAGTCAAAACTGCAGGACAATAGTAGAGTAAGGCTGCTAGGGAGGGAACTGAAAATGGGGAAATGTCTTCAAACGATACAAAAATTCACTTTCCGGGGGGTTCCTGAACAACACAAGCTTTTGGTTACAGATATGGGGTTATGTACTTTAGACTTTGCTAACTTGGTGGATCTTGTTGTTAAGTGTTCTTATTAAGAAGAAAAATGCCTATACAGAGCAAAATAAATGTAATGAAACAAAGAAAACATGAAGACCCTGTCTAAGATGCCAAATAGAGACAGGTACACAGCCTTGGGTAGGAGATGGTTACAGAGGTTTTCTGATATTCAGGTACACGGAGATGTGGACCTCAAATGGACAGAGCTTTCGATGGACCAGTCATACCTCAAAACATGTTTGTTTTAAAATATATTAAATAGCGAAAAAGAGAAAATGCAAAAAAGAAAAAAAAGATGAATTAACGTAACATCTGCCTTTATCCTTCCTTCTCCACTTCCTCCTCTTCATTCTTCCTCCTTTGTCCTGCCAGTGATAGGAGTCTTGGACAAATATTCTCCCACCTAAATGTGTTTCCAATACTCTCCCCTCCAAGGCTTGGCATTCTCCCCAACTCAACAAGGAAGATGGACTGAGCTATCATACAGTTCCTTCAAGGCCAATATAAAAAACACCTTCTCCTGTGGATAACCGTAAATGATCTAATCACAAGGCTGATCTCAGAAGCAATGAATATTTCTAGGCCATTCCTGAACAGTGGAATCAAGCTGTTTCAGGGTGTGAAAGCAAGAGATAGAAACCACCAGGAACAGAACCGTGCTGAAGCTATGTTCTCAACAGATGTCTAAAGCAAAGGTCCAGATGAAAACTAGGCTCCTCTAAGAGGACATGCTGCAAATTTCCCCAAGCAGCCAACATCTCAAAACATGTTTCATTTTAATTTAGTTGAACACAAGATGAGGAGGTGGTTTACATGCAAGGCATGAGAAAGCCTTGTCACCTACAAGGCTGACACGCTTACACACTTGCAGGGAGAGAGTGATCACATGGAGTTAAAGGGCTTTCTGTATCTCATGCATGCTCTCAGCTGTAGTTACTTCTACCACCCCTTCTTTTTCTGTGCATGTCTGTCTGTCTGTCAGCACAGGTATGTATGTGTACATGCATATGTATGTATATATCATAGTCAACCTTGGGTGCATTTTGTTCCTAGGGCACTGGTCACCTTTTTTTTTTTTTTTTTTTTGAGACATGGTCTCTCATTATCCTGGAACTTGTCAAGTAGGCTAAACTTACTGGCCAGCAAATCATAGGGATCTACCTATCTCTGCTGTCCAATGCTACCCAAAATTAAAATGTTTAAAATTACATTTATTTATTCATTCATATATCTCTGCCTTGCCATGGCATATATGTGCGAAGGGTGAAGAACAACTCGCAAGAGTGAATTCCTTCCTCACTATGTGGGTCTTGGGCCTCAAACACAGGCTGTCCAGTTTAGTGGCATGTGACTTTATCCTTCTCATGCCTGACATTTGTATGTGCGTTCTGAGAATTGAATACATTGTTGACTACACCATTTCCCCAGCTCCTACAGCACTTCTTTTAAAAAGGCAAATATGTTTCCATAAGCTGACCTCCAAGAGAATGACATATATGCAAGGTGGAGCCTCACAGCTGTTCATGCTTCATTTCATCTGCCAAATACATTATTAGGTTGTAAAGCAGGAAATTCCACCCAGTCTGGAGACACACACACATGCACACCATACCTCAGCCCTAGCTCAGCTCCCAGTACATGCTATAGGAAACACCTACCTTAGAAGTACAGTTAGAACTTACTTCTGCCTTCAGAGAACCCTTCCTCCCTCCGCATCTCAGCACAGTAACTCACCAGCCTCCATTCGTGGCTCCCCACTTCCTTCAGCAAAAATCTGGTCTTCTTTCAAGGTGAATCGCTGTCCTTAGAATAGCTACGTGTTTCTTGATCATTTACTATGTGTCGAATGTTCTGGTTCTCAGAGCATCACTGCCCCTTCTGAATGTGTCACCAATGGAAGTTTTGGAGCATGATGTGTCTAATCCCATTTCCCCTGTAAGCCCCGTGGGTTTTATTGTGCGATTTTACACAGTGAGTGATTTCAGGACCATATGTCCTGCTACAGCGAAACTGATGATTCACTAGCGGGAAAGAGCAGGTGGAACCGCCCAGATCACTTGACTCCCCTTACACAGGCACAGGTGCGTGAATGTACATGTCCGGTAAATGCTGTTTTTCAGATTCTGACAGCTGCCCTCTTTGGGGGCACATACTGTAAAAGGTCGAGAGGGGGCTTGACTGGATTGACTGGAGAGCGTGTGCACAATCGGCCACCCGTTTTCTTGCCCTAGAAAGAATCCTGACTCCTCTTCAAACAATAGCTCCAATAATAATACGCTCTTTTTATCTTTCTAGAAGAGTCCTGCAGCTCTATTCTCTCTCAGTGCCTTTTGGAATCGAGGTGTTTCCTGGGGTAACAGAAATGATTTGGTGCCCTATCCAGCATGTCCTCACATAAGTCACTGCCGGGGTCCTTCAGACATCTTCACTTGCATCTCCCAAATGGCAGCATCTCTGGTTTTCTCCAATGGGCTGTGTTTCTGGCCAAGGTCGTGGCTGGCTGTCACTAAGCATTCCAGTTAACAGCTGGGCACTAGGGTGCTTACACAGTCCAGGACAGGACTTACATGTTTTTCTACTATCTTTGGAAACCTCCTGATAGGTAGCTATGGCTAAGACTGTCGGCAGTGTTATGTAAATCGGTTGCATAAGCAACACTGAGACACCCACCCACGAGAGTCTCTATTGACATATGTATGATATCACTTCTTTCTTACTTTCCACAGATTTAAACTCATCCTCCAACCTTCCACCAAAACTTTGAAATACAAAGGGATCAGTGACCGGATAGGCAAATCAAGTGATCTCCATCAGGTGAGTATTATTTGGTTAATTCAAATTCATTATGCTATTAAGGAGATTGGAGACCTTTTGATACAATGTGCTGGAAGAGCAATCAGTCTGCCTTAGATCCCCCATTGTTGTCACGCAGGTTTAGACCTTTTGCCGATATGATCCACTAATGTGTTTCAGATCTATTGATTCATCCCAGAAAGACACCTTTTAAAACTCAGAAGTCACCAAATGAACTTTCCATTAAGTTTGGGAGACGACGGTCACAGCTCATTTGACTTTTATGAACTAGAAAATGTGATGTCGGCCACAATGGCCTTCTATTAGAGGAAACCATGCGTTTAGCCATGTAGCAAAATACTGTAGTCAATTATGTGAACACACACCTATTTTACACATGGCTGGTTCTGCCTTTAAATTATTAAGGATGTGCATTTAGCTTGTTTTAAGGAGTATTTACTCCAAGAAAGAGATGGGAGATAAAACTGTTGAAAAAATAAATGAATATTTTTCATTTCTATTAAATACCTTTTCAATAAGAAAATGGAATTGAGCAGAGAAACATTTTTGGCTGTTTATTTCTTTACTGTAGAAGAGGAGAAAACACGTGATCTATTTGCTTTTTGTAAAAGAAAGAAAAGTATGCATTATAGCAAGGAGGGAGGAAAAAGTCCTCAATCAGAAACATTTTGAAATTCATCTGCCAGGCAGGAAACCTAGTGATAATATAAAATGAAGATGACAATAGAAAGAAGGGGAAAGCTATCTAGATAAGGTGGAGATTCCTTTTTCTGAAGTTCATCTTGATGGCATGTTCTATCAACATCATTTCCTCTCAATATACTTATGTTTATATGAGTATTATGCTTAAGCCAGTCTATATTAATAGTAGACTCATTATTATTCTATATTTCAGCAAGGATACACTGTCATTCTGAGTTTAATTCCAGGCAGCAGCAAGCACTAGCCACCAACTTTGAACTGTTATATATTTTGCTTGCGTCCCTCACCATAACACATCATAGGAAAATACAGAATGCTAGAAATGACCTGACCTAAATCTCTGCTTTTCAGAAAAAGAATTATCTCCTATGGAGTGAACTAACATGCTCAAGGTCACACAGTGATATGCTCAAGGTCATAGAGCTCCCACACATAGCTCATCGCAATCACATCTTTCTCTATTTCCATCTCTTAGAAAGAATCTGCCTCTGTGGGCTTCTTTGATAAAGAAATGGACAGAGCATGGAGTGTTCCTAACACATGCCCAGCTCGGTCCAGGCGATAGTGCCTTCTTTCTGGATCAGCCTTCCCATGTCTTCAGTGCTCTCCACCTTCTCATCTGCCAAAATGAGCCTTCCACTTCTTCCTGTTCATTCCCTTGCCCTCTCCTTAAGTCGTGCACTCCACAAATCATCCCGACTGAAACAGGTTGCTTCTCATTTCTCAGATTAACAGTATCTGTTCTTATCTTGCATGGAATAGACCAGAGGGAGCATATTCACTAATTGGAACTGGGTAGAAGGTAAAGAGGAATTCAGGGTTGGCTTATGGGAACCCAACATAAGTACATGGGATCCACAGACACAGAAGAAATAGCACAGATGGGGTAAGTCAGAAGGTGTCCTAAAAGTATTCACATTGTAGGATGGGAAAGCAGAGAAGTAGGGTAAGAGTGCCTGCCCCAAGTTCAGAAGGAAAGCAGGCACTAGAAATAGTAGCATGTTTATCTAAACATCCCATAACCATAACCGAGATACATATTGCTAACTAATGGATTTAAGCTATAGTCAGAAAGGCTGAGTATATTGCTTTATTCACTTTCCCTCCACTCTGATACACTCAGTGTCAAAGAAAGAACATGGTAGATGTTTTTAAATTTGTGTTGGAGGCTGTTAAACACCATTTCAGCTTGAGGTATGCAGTAGAGGCAAAGAACAGAGAGGATCCGGACACAGAAATTCAATAAAACATGGGGGAAAGTAGGAAGTCGATGTTTCTATTTGTAAAGATAAAGGGGGTTGGGGATAAGGCTGAACCAGACATTATTAGCATGATATATAAGCATTGCACAGGACCATTTATAACACTTGTATGAAGAATAAATTGCCTGAATAAATTCCATTATTCTAAGAAATAGCACAAATAACAAGCTGATGGCACCAGGAAAAAATGAAAATAATAATGTAGATATTGTTGCAATTGGATGTTATTTTTCTGTTTCCAATCAAGGATCTAGTTAGGAAATGGCTCAGGCCAGAGGGTGGAGTCCATTCTTCAAGTCGTAGTCTTATATTCAAATTGAATGTTTTAGGAACAGGAACTTGAGGAATTATTATTGATAATAGCCTTCACAACCCCATGTCATACAATGTGTTAAATGTTTCATGGTAACTACCTGAATCAGCTGCAGAAACAAGGAGAATAAGTGTTGTCTTTTTTATTTTATATACGATGGACCTGAGGCTTCTCTGCATCTCTTGCTAAAAATAACACAGCTCAATCAGCCCAGGAGTGTGTACCTTTGAGTTACTCAGTCTACTACTCTATATGTTTGTTTGTATGTGTGATATATGTCTGTGGTGCACATATGTGGATGTGTGGGTGTAAGTTCCTATGCTCAAACATGCTGAAGACACAGAAGGTTATGTCTCCTTCTCACATTCTCCACCTCATTGTCTTGAGACAGGGTCTTTCTCTGAACCATAGACTAACTCCTTCAGCAGGACTGGAGGCCAGTGAGCGCTTGTGACCTGCCTGTTTCTGCCACTCCACTCCACTTGACCTGACCCTATCCCTGATGTTGAATTTATAGACACACACAATCAAAGCCATGCATGTCTTTTTTATATGCAGTTAGGATTTGAATTTAGGTTCTCAGACAAGTGTTCCTTCCCACTAAGCAATCTCCCCAGTCCCTCACTGACTCTTCCTAGCATCTGTTTTCTTAACCAAAAAGAGTAGGGGTCAATGAACTTATCTAACAAACTTGTTTGAGAATTCATACACAGCACGAGTTCTGGTACTTCTACAAATGGCAGTGGCTCTCAGGAATAATTTTAATGCAATTCATAACCATTTCGAGGTTTCTATGATTTGAGTACCAATGCACAGCTGTTTCCACTCTCACTCATCCACTTTAATCCTAAACTTGGCTCGACTTCCCAAAGTCATGTTCTCCATCTTCAGATCTACCAGGATCCTGTTTCCTACGTCAGAACTTCCATCTATGTGAAGTTACTTAAGCACACCACTGCTTTTACCACTTAAGGAGGAACCATACTGGGAGGCTGTGGGGATGGCTCAGTCAGTGTTCAATGCATGAATACAAGGACCTGAGTTCAAACCCATCATCCCCACAAAAGGTAGACATAGTAATGCATGTGTAATGCCAGAACTGAGGAGGCAGAGGCAGGCAGGTGGATCCTTGGTGCTCATTGGCTGGCAGACACAGAGGATTTGACAAATTTCAAGCTGCTGTGAAACCTTGTCTAATAAATAACAAAGAAATAGGTGGATGGAGCCTGAAAGAATGTACACCACACACACACATACACACACACACATGCATGCACCAGCATTGCTTTCTCCTGCCTGCATGCCTGCCCCCTGGACTCAGAAAGCTTAAAATCCATTCCACAAATTCATGAGAATTGCTGCAGAGCATAAAGGAGTTCCAAGTCCACAAAACAGAAAAGCAAGTGTGTTCTGTAGTCTTTCAGGAAACTTACATTGAAAGTGGAAGAAGCCAAGTAAGTCAAAATGAAGAGAGGGTTACTGCAAAGAGACTGGTCTACAATACAAGATGCCAATTCTAAGTACTACCAAACCAAGTAAAATCCATCCTGGTGACAGAGCTCCATGGTGCGGATGTGTTTCCTAAAGGAAAGTATGTTTAGGCAATTGGCCATTTCTGGACACCTCACTTTAATGTATTTCAAACTTGTTTTTCTCTGGCTGTACATTTGGAAGACTTAGTGGCAAGAAGAGATTGGTTTACACTCATATGGGCTTCCTCTAAAAACTTTCAAATGATTAGAAATGTTAATGATTGCTGGTTGGATTAATCTTTCAGAGTATTCTTATGAATTATAAAATGTTTAGATTCACCCTTTTGCTCCTTAAAATATCAAGCACCATGCCTGTTGGCTTTTACATACCCACTGTCTTACTTAGCTTAAGTTTCAACTTGACACAGCCTAGAGTCATCTGAAAAAAAAGGCCTCAACCCAGGAATCGCATAGATGTGATGTCTGTGGAAGATTCTTGGTTATTATTTGATGGAGGAAAGCATACCCTATGTTCTGACTGTGTAAAAACAGCTAGTTAAGTATAAGCCTATATAAGCCAGCTAGCAGCATCCTCCATGGCTTCTGCTGAACTTCTTGGTGTTAAGTGAATTCATTCATTAGTCAGAGGTAGTGCTGTGTAGACTAGCAAGCAGGACTAGCTTCAAGTTCATAGATGAGTTCCTGCCCTGCCTTATTTCAGTGATAGGTTGTGACTTATAAACTGAGATAAACCTTCTCTTCCTCTGTGTTGCTTTTGTTCATGGTGTTTGTCTTAGCAACAGAATGAAACCAGAACAGAAGCAGAATACACACCATATTAAATAGTGGACATAGAAATATGAGCAACAACAATAATTTTCCTCAGTGTGAGGCCCAAACACACTAAGGTTGGAAAGAGATGGCTTCTTCAAGGAGCCACCAAACTGCACTTGCCCTGTATAGAACTACACACAAGCACGAGCAAAGTGTGTGCCCAAAGAAGAGACCCAAACACAGAAAGGGAGCTCAGAGCTAGTGACATCCACAGGGAAGTCATATCTGAACAGAGAGATGGAAGGTACTGAGCAATTACTAGACAGCCAGCCGAAGGGAGTGGGATAGAGGAGGCGATGGCATTAGGAAGACAGAAATGAGTGTGGGTTGTAGTGTGCAATGGACTCCAGGTTGTTGGTCTTTTAAGTAGGTGATTGAGGGTTTCTATGGCTCAGGGAGGGAGAAAATTGTGTTACCTGGCTTGGCCATGACCTCATTATTATAAATAGGCCTAACCAGTATTTATTTTCCTGGAATATAGATTTGGGGTGAAAGAGAGGAGAAATACCCAGCAGAAGATGGCCACCACAGTCTAAATGAGAGGTGACTTAGTCATGAAAAATTAGAAACATATTGTTTTCTGGAGTTTCTCAGCAGCCATGTGAGATATGAAGTGGGAAGGCTAAGACATGGCACCTGACAGGGTTTCTACACTGAGTACCTCATGTCTACTACCTGAAAGGATGAATAAAGCAATAGTTCTCAATCATCACAGATGTTAAACTCCACATAGGATACATAATATGCAAGGTGGAGATATCCACTAGGTAACTGAATCTCCAGTCTTCAACAACTTAGCCTTATGATGGTTTTACATAATCTAGGAGAAAGCAAAAGCATTCAGCACCTCAGAGAGCAACTTCCTTCACCAGGATGATAGGCAAGAAGACCACTGATCCCTCTCAAAAAATGAAGTGCACAGGATCATTAAATGTGGGGAAAATTCAATATTAATCATCAAGTAAATGCAAATTCAAACTTCATTGAGCATCCATCTCACCCTGATGAGAATAGTTACTACCAGGAAGGCTGATGGCTCAATGGGGAGACATGATTGCCATCAAGGCTCCTGACCTGAGGTTGATTCCTGAGACTCCCAGATGAAAGGAAATGTTTACCAGTATTAGTGCTAGTGCACTGGGTTGACACTTTCAATTGACCTTAGGAAGGATACATCATTTAGCCTCTCACGAAAGATTAGATGAAGCCCTATGTCTTTTGAGAAGAGGCTCAAAGAAGATGTTTCTTATTTACAATAACAAGCAATCCTTGCTGGAACTCTCTAAGACAGCAAAGCCTTCTTACCAAAGCTATATATACACACTCTTTTTTTTAATCTTCCCATCATTGTAGGATGGCTGTCATCCTCATTCCCCACTAAAGATGAATAAAATGTCCCAAAGAATAGGTTAAATAACAAGAGAAAACCAGTTAACACATGGAAGAGCCAAGATAGGACTGGAGGTCTTGGCTGCCTTGTCTCTAAGATCCAAGTGCCAGGCAGCTTCCCTTAGTATAGGGAAATGTTTAATAACAATCCTCATTAAAGATCTCAGTTAATAGAGAGAAAAAATGGTGAGCATGCTTGGGTATATGACAGAGAGAAGGTAATGATAAGGGGGAAAGAAGCCAGCAAAAGAATACTAACCAGTAGGAAGAAGAAAGAGAAATAACTGAAATAAAGATAAGAAGAAACCATCAATGTCACTCATCAGTTAATCTATACCCTCCATACCTACCTCCATCTTAGCTACCAACACAACTTGACTCAACATTGTTAAAAGACTCCTTCTACAGAAAATATGGTAGCTTAAACACATCAAAGAATCAGTCCTGAGTTGTGTGCTTGGAAAAGCTCAGTTAAAGGACACTCAATAGACAGCAGAGTCTATTTTGGTGTGTGTGTGGCATGGAGTGGGGGTAAAGACAAGGAATTAGTAGTGATTGATACAGGGGAGAGAAGTAGAGAGCTGACCCAGCCAGTCCTCCAGTCTTCTCACAGATACATCTGGAAGTGACTTTAATGCCAGCATCTCTGGCTCCTTCCTCAATATACTCAGTGCACTCCCCTGCCGTTGTCTCTCAGGATATGTGTAGAATTCCAAGTTTGAAACCAGCTCTTTTGGTTCTAACTTGCAGAAGTCAGTTTCCCCCTCTCTAGGTCAAAAGGCTCTTGTTGAAAGGTTTAATCAAAAATTATCAAAACAGAGTCATAAAAACTGCTTTCCAGGCATATAGGTCTGCCATGAATTTCCATAAGAACTTCAAAAAGTCACAGCAACAATCTGGTGAGAATTCAAGCTTGTGAAATGAATCAGAATGTTTGTTCATGCATGTGTCCATGCAGGGTGTACATGTGTGCAGTGTGGAGGTGTGTTCACAAGTGTGTGTGCTCATGCACTTGTGTGACTATACATGTGGAGGACAGAGGCTGAAGCCTGGTGTCTTTGTCCCTCATTCTCCACTTTTTAAACAGTGACTCCGTGTCTCACTGAGTCTAGAACTTCAGGTTCAGATGTCCAGTTTGACATCTAGCTCGCTCCTATCATCCTTTTCAAAGGCTGCCAAGCACATGGAACTTTTATGCTTGTACTAAGGTTCAAATCTCACCCTTACCCTCCCAAGATATGCACTTTATTTGCTGGACCATCTCCAGAGTCTCTTGCTTGCTTGTCTGCTTGGTTGCTTGGTTGTTTGCTTTAAAACAGTCTGGCTGTATAGCATAGACTAGCCTGTAACTCATGACAGTCCTCCCGAGTACTGACATTACAGGTATGAATCAACATGCCTGGCAAAAAAACAAAAACATCTTTAAAACTTCCAAGTCAACCTAAGAGGTATGAGAAGTTGTGTTTTGGATTAAGCCACACGTTATACATGATTCTTGATCCTTTCCTCTTATTTCTAGCAACTGTATGCTTTCTGGTTGCATTAACTTTATTCCTACCCAATGAAGTATGTGTTATGAGGCACATATAACTTTTTTAGTATACACAATTATAAAGTGGGACATAGGGAGCATCATCTGCCATGACAAGCAACACTTCCTGTCACATGTGTTATCTGCCATCCTTCAAACCTCAAAGCTCGAAGTCAAAATGTAGCCTCGTTTGCCAGTGGGAGTAAATGCCATCATCCCTCCCCCTCCTCTGGCAATACTCTCTACTCTAGAGAAACTCTAGGTTATCATCATCACAGGCCCTTTAGAAATGAGACCATAACAAGAAAAGGCAGTTGATAGAATTTCCAGGGGAAGAAAGAGCTCCACCCAAGATGTGCCCACATAGCTAAACTTACCAAAGGACATGATGGAGGTGATGCAGGTTTCACTGATGCTTCAGTCAAGTGAGAAAACATGGACACATTATTCAGCCCCACTCAGCTGTCTGTGCAAACGATGCTTCTGGACTGATTAATAGCAGGAAGCAAAGAGGAACCACATAGACCTTGGCTATCAAGGTCAAAGGCACAGGCAGACCGAAACAAGAAGAGGCTGGAACTACACCCACTCTGGATTTAGCCTGCTGGCCTCAAGTGTTGGCTAGAGCCCCGGTGTTGTCGTTCCCTCTCAATTCCAGTCACACCACACACAAGATGGAGAGGCATATGGTGGCTTTCTCCCCACTCGGTGTAAATGCGAGCTCTAATTTAAGCTCCAAACCTTTGAGAATCCTTTGCCAATGAGATAAAATATATAAGCCCTGAGATTTTGAGCACCATATTTTTCTGCAATATGCCTTGTAGCACATGGTTCGATAATTTCAAGAGTGGTATCCAAGGCGAGGTAGAGCTGAGAGGAGAGGCTAATGGGCACATACTCCCTCAGCCCTCAGCAGAACGCAGCGCCATGACTCCTGAGGAAAGGAGAATGAAGTAAACACAGCACCAATGACTTCACACATCCTCTATTCCGCGCGATGCTAACCCCTGGGGCAAATCCTTTGGGTCATTCCATGTTCTGTCTTTATTTTTTAGATCCTGTGTCAATTTTTATTTATTTTTCATATTATTTAAAACGTGTTCATTTATCCTGGGTGTGTACAAGCACACATTTGCCACAGCATGCATGTGGAGATCAGAGAACAATCTGCAGGAGATGGCTCTCTCCTTCCTTTAAGTATGTGAATCCCAGGGATCAAACTTAACACATCAGATTTGGCAGAAAACATTGGTACCCACTGAGCTGTGGTCCCAGGCCATTTTTTACAAAGTTTTCCTCCATCTGCATACTGCACCATGAGCACAGCCACACTCGTACCCCAGCCCTTCCCTACCCTATCGTCCCTCCTTCCCATTGGTCCCCTTTGTTCCCAAAGATAGCTTTAATTCTATTCTCAAGCCATATATACATACTGGTTTGATGTAGTATCTACATAAACCCGAGGCCCTACAAATGAGAAGAAACAGATGGCATTTGTCTTTCTGAGACTGACTAGGTTCATTTAACACGATTACCTCTGGTTGCATCCACTTTGCTGCTGACTGTGTGACTTTGTCCTTCCTTAAGGCAGAAAACGATTCTGCAGTGCATCTAGTACATTTTTCTTACCTCTGTTGTTGAATACCTGTGTTGGCTCCATAATTTAGCTATTGATTTGTCCCATATTCTGAAAGAAGCCACTGAAGCTTTAGAAAAAAATCAAGTAATTTGCTACAGGTCACCCAGTCTGATGCAGAAACCAAACTTTAAACATAAGCAACAAGACCCTCGAATCTACAGGAGCACAGTGTAGGGTGATAGGGCACCCACTGTGGTTGTGTGGTTCATACTCTATAGGACAAAGCTGCACTCGGTAGTGCTGCGGGAGGAGCCCTAGGAAAGAAAGACCGTCCTCAGTGGGAAACAAGGTCACCTCTGGACTTTGACTCCTACTAGCTTAAAGCTCAAGATCATTGAAGGCGACATTGAGGCCAGGTGGATTTGCTAAAATGACTGTCCTTCAGCAATCACTGAGCATGTATTGAACATGGAATGTGAAGCCCAGGCAGTTAACCAATGCACATATCCGTTCTGGGGCACAAAGAGAAGAGCAGATCTATGCTCTAGACTTACCAGTTTCTTCCACATCCTTCCTTCATATATGCCAAACCTAGAGAACTTGCCCGTCGGACTGAATGGTGTAATCTTGAATATGTTGACTAAAAAGACAGTTGTCTCTTCTGTTTCACAGGGGAAAGAGGTACACAGTACATCAGTTGTCCAACAGAATGTATCACCGCTGAGAGTGAGACATTTTTACCCCACCTAACTGGAGACAGAGAATCCTGGGAAGTGAGTGAGTTCAGAGTCTAAGTCAACGAAGCATCTGAGTGTGGTAGTGTAAATGGGAATGACCCCATAGGCTCATGTATTTGAATGCTTGCTCCCCAGTTGATGAAACTGCTGGTGAAGGATTGGGCTTAGGAGGTGTGTCACTGGGTCACTGGGGATGGACTTCACAGTTTCAAAATCCCATGCCATTCCAAGTTAGATTTCTCTGCCTCCTTTCGTGGATCAAGATGTGAGTTCTCAGGTACTGCCTAGCACCATGCCTGCCTGTCTACCAGCTGCCATGCTCTCTGTCGTGATGGTCATATATTCTAACCCTCTGGAATCATGAAACAAATTAAATTTTTTTTTCTTATATGACTTGCCTTGGTCACGGCAATAGAAAAGTAACTTGATTTTTCAGTTACTTCTGTGAGTACCTGGTATTGTTTCAAAATGCCTCCAATGAGGACTGGAAAGGGGGCTCTGCACTTCAGAGCATGCACTCCTCTCCTTGAGGACCCGAGTTTAGTTCCCAGCACCCACATCAGGCCCCTCAGAGCTGCACATAACTCCAGCTCTGGGGATGCAATGTCATCTTCCATCCTCCTCAGGAGACTATACTCATGAGCATATACTGGAAATACACACATACACACAATCAAAAATAAAGCAGTTCTTTTTTTAATGTCCTGATATTGGGAAAGATGGGACAATTACCTCCCTGTATTTTTAGTGCCCCCACAACTGGGTCAGTTTCCCCTCCTTTAGTAACCCTGACAGAAACAGGCACTGTATTCTTGAATGTAGAGGGACCACCCCATATGTCATCTGCCTGCTTGGAATCTTGCCTTATCTCTTTCCCTCAGAGCCCCAAACCACACTTCTGTTGGTGGGGATAACATAAATGATTTGGAACAACATGGACTAGTGGGGGAATCTACTGTGCTGGCTGCATTTTTCCCTTGTGGACAATTAAAAAATAAATCGGCATGGTCAGAGAGGGAATGAAGAGAAAAACACAACTGCTTAGGATAAGTGGGTCCTTCCACACACAGTCCTTGTCTACAGGCATCCACGCGTGCCCTGAGGAGATCATTATTTATCTGTCTCATTCATAAGCTCCACAGAGGTTCTGTGCACCACAAAGATGTTTCAGGAACTAGATGCTAAGGATGTTTTAGCACATGCATAAGGTATTCTGTGAATAAAAATGTACAGATCACAAGGTAAGTCAAAATCCCTGAAAGCAGTCAAATGCTCCTCTTCAGTGCTATAGCACTGCAATGACCACTGAGCTTATTCTGAGTTGGCAAAAGCTGGCCCTGGTGAACTATTAGAGAGCCTTCTCAGTGCACTGGGAGTAGGGCACACAGTTTCCTGCTGCTAAACAGAAACACACACACACCCATTCTGAGCCCCACCCGCCACAGGCCTCATCCCTTTACCTGTGCTATCAGCTTCGCAAGGAAGGCTTGTTATATCTGGCTTTATAACATTTGCTATGGAGTCGTTCAGTATCACATCCATCTGATAGATCCTGGGAAACAAAACAATTGCACAGCAGCAGGTGGAAAATGGAGCCATTCTGAGGTTTAAAATGCCGCTAGAGGTTGCAGAGGTCACTGAAAACCACACAGAAGCCAGAAGAGTCTCAGTGTCGGGGCGAAGGATCATCACAGATTACATAAAAAAATATGCTCGGCTCACACAAAACTAACTGCTCAGCTTAATTTTACAATGTGCTGGGGGGGGTCCCTTTCGGCTACTCAAATTTTCTCTCAACTTCTTTTATGACAGGAAATCAAATTGCTTTTTCAGTCTAATAATACCAGATGCAAACCCTTGGCTGAAAACGACCCGCATTTCAGCATCCAGCCTCAGCATCAGGAAAGCTTGCCATACTTTGACTTGAATTTGAAGATAAGGGTTATGCAGACGCCCATAGTTCTTCTTCAATCCATTTCGACTTCAGACAGTGTCCTCATCCCTTCCAAGATTCCCTTTCATTCACAGTTTTACAGTTTTTAATTTAGTTCCCAAAGCTGATAGTCTCCCGGTAGCTAGGAAATAAGAAGTTGGTTAGAAACTATAAATGGGGACAATATATATTGATCTTTACTTTGTTTTCCTCACAACTGAAGCTCTGTGGGATCATGTGCCTCTTTGCTTTGTCTAAAATAGACAGTAACATCAGGGAAGCACTGCCAGCAAGGCTTATAAAGACAGTGTTTTGTTGTTAGGCACCAGAGTTCTTCACGAAAACAAAATCAATAGTCACAGATAAATTTCTGCTCAAACCTTTAATTGTTTTTTGGTCTTTTTGAGGAAATAATATTTCTGACTCATATTGGAAAATAGAGAAGAGCATAAAATAAATCACTTAAGTCCTTGAGATAATGCCAGGAAGTATTCTGCTAAAAATTATCTATAAATATATAAGGACAAATAAACCTGTGCATGCATGTGTTTACAGCATGTTTATGTATAATACACACATGTCAATGAGTATGTGTGTGTTAAAGGTTGTTATGGAAAAATGAGACTAGTTCAAATTAAATCCATGCTCACATGAACTTGCATGCGTGCAAAACTGTTAGTAACAGTAATATTCTAGAGATGAGTGACCCCAGGCAGAAAGGCAACTCTCCGTCTGGTGTATGTTAAGCATTTGCAATATTGCTGTGGGCCTCTCCTCCTTCTACTCAGCATCTCTTTCCAAATTCAACATGATAGTCAAGCAGTTTCCAAACAAGGTGGTTTACCACCCCTCTGTTGGTAATTTTTCTAGCTTCTCATCTCTGCCTGGGACCACCTGCATCCACATCTGTGGATGGATTCGTGTGACCACTGCCTCCTTCCTTGTTTCCTCAGATTCACTACTGGCTTCCCAGAGGATCCTCTGTAATGCTGTAGGATCCAACACCTAATTCTGCTAGCAAGTCTTAAAGTTCTACCACTTAGTGCTCCTACTTGGAAAGGACCTCGGAGTCTCGCACTTGTCCAGCATCCCGTTCCTTCCTTCCTGTTCTCTCAACACTGGCCTTTCTTCCTATTTCTCAGTGTGCCATTCTGGACATACTCATTACTATTACCTTAGCCCAAATCACTACCCATCTTTTCTTCTTCCTCCTCTAATTGTCAAAAACAGCTTATTTCCCTACTAAACACCCCTAGTCATCCAAGGCTAAGCGGTATTTTCCTTGCTATCCCACAGCATCCTGTATTTTCCCCATCAAATCACATGTGTGATGGGGCAAAGAATGGCATGTGCTGTCTGATGGGGAACCTGCATCATTGCATCCACAAATCTCTCATTCATCCACTGGCATTCATAACCACGCCACATGTTACCAAATCAGTGCAGTCCAAACACATCACTTGATAGACACAAAATATTTCAATAGGTAGGAAGAACATCAGAAAACTCAACAGCATGTCAGAATCTCAAGAAAAGAAACTACAAGAGGAAGGAGAGTTCCAATTCTGCATGTTGGCTTGATCCTGTGCTCACTGAGAATCCTGCAATGCTTATTAATGAAGAATAATCCTGAGTTCACAGAAGACCAAATGCTTATTTTCTCTCCCTCCCAGCAGCACACAGAAAGAGGTGATGTGTCAGTATTACCTGCCCATACAGCCATGAGAACATCACTTCCACCAGTCCTCTTTAAAGCAACCTACACTCCAACCATATACACACCACACGATTGGCCCCAGCTTACTCTGCACAGCCCTGCATCAGTGTGAAACCAATAGCAACATCTGTTTTTATGTCTTGGTCTCCCAATCTGCAAGTTCCTCCCACCGCCAGAGCAGCTCAGTAGCTTACTGTACTGTCCTTCTTGAGCAAAGACTTTCATGAACCATGTTTTCACCCTGTTCTGACTCTACATTCAACAACTGCTCCTGCTTAAACACTTAGCTGTTGTTTTTTCACTTCATAGCCGCTCTTTCTTCAAACTCAGGACAAGTTGCCACTCAGGAAATGTGATCTCTTAGCACCATTGTTGATCTGCTTTCAATTCTGTTGCTAAACAGATAAAATTCTGCACGAAAAGCAACCTTTGGGAGAAATGGTTTGACGGTCCATCCCTTGAAGCAGCTAGTGACATCATACCACAGTCAGAAGGAGAGATAACTGAGTGCACACGCAGGTCACTGTCTCCAGGACACAACCCCAGGGAATGGTGCTGCCCACAATGGGTTAGAGCTTCTCATATCAATTCATCAATTCAGGACACATGCTCACAGTCTTCATAGGCCAGCCTGATCCAGGCACCCCTCGAGACCCTCTGCCCAGGTGACTTTACACTGTGACAAGTGGGCAGCTATAACCAACCAGTGCATTACTCTAATCCACGTCACGGCTTGATCATCTTCAGGAGTGTATTAATTTACACACGAGTGACTATTAGATTCACTCTGGTGAAGTGATGAACTATAAAAAGCACTCCATCACATTTGATTTCTCTGGTGTGCTTCTGCTCTGGCTACAGGATTTCACAGAGGAGGTGAAGGTGCCCATCAAGACACAGTCACCTTAGAACAAATATTTTTCATTTTTTCTGGTTGATCCCCCTGCCTTCACAGCAAGAAGAGAAGACACAGCCATTGAAGACAGAAATAATATTGCCACCACAGTACAAGTCACAGCTACATGGGCCAGGAAGGAGATGTAGGGCTGCCTGTCCACATCACTGAGAGGGATGGCACACCTTGTCACTCTGCTCTGAAAAGCATCTGTCCTAGTGCCAAAGACAGACACAAATCACTCCCTGCCTTCAGTTCCCTCATTCATCCACTCTGCCGTCCACATTTACTTTTTTTTAAGAGTCAATGATTTATGTAAAATTATGTTTTAAAATCCAAAAGTAAGGACAAGTTTGCAGTCTTTCTCCAAGTTTTATTTCTCGTAAGAAAATAGACATGAACAATTTATACCCAGAAATACACAGAGGTAAAATATTATCTTCTATGTGCATAATTTTGTGGCATTTTTTAAATGCTCAGTGTAAATTATGCCATTTGTCTCCCAAGCCCTGCAAATGCTGTTCTGCTAGGAGAAAGGATGCGGTAGAGAGAAGCTGGAGGGGATAGGAGAGCTGGGTTCCCGTGTGAATCTTGCTATTGAATACTCAAGTGGCCTTAACCTGTCTGAACTTCAGTTTCTTTATTGTTAAATGGAGATAATCAGCTTATTGTCAGCATTGAACCGCCTTGTGACAGGATAAGATCGCCTCGAGGGTGGGCGGGAGGGAAGCCTCTTTGGAAGGCGTTCAGGAGGGAACAGAGGGAGAGAGATGATAGCAAATATAGACTCGTTTTATTTCAGAGCTTTGTGTAAGGGAGACCAGGGAAACTGAGCGGCAGATGGAGGGGAAGTGGAATAGCAGGAGAGGTTTTTTTAAGGCTGAATACATTACAGTGTGTGCACATGGTGACGGGGTGATGCTGTCTATCAGGAGAGTTCTCAGTTTACATCTCCAGCCCAGGCCTCTCTGTTGTCGTCCCTCGTCTTCCGGACACTTCCATGAGAGAGCCTGTGGGCATCTCATGCTGGCCATGCCCAAACACAAGCTCTCATTTCCTCTGTCTCTCTCCCTTTCTTCCTCCCTAAACACAGGCTCTGATCGCAAATCTTTTTGGAAATGGGTTTTCCAAATGCTCAGAATAAAATCCCTGCAGGAAGCACAGTCTCCTCTCCCTTTTGCATCACACACGCACACACACACACACACACACTCTCTCTCTCTCTCTCTCTCTCTCTCTCTCTCTCTCTCTCTCTCTCCAAGTACAGCATCTCCACATGGGACACGCCCTGGAAGCCCAGCCTCTTCTCACATGTGTGCACATCATCACTCACCAGCGTGGGTGCAATGCACTGGGCGTGCCCACACCCCTGGCATCCTCCTGTTACAAAGTAACGCCGTAGGTCCTTACCATCACTCTGAATGTCTCACATGTCTAGTCCCAACTCTCTATTCATTGTCTAAGACCACATGGCACCATGCTCATCTGTCAAGGTTCCCACTGAAGACATGCCAAGAGTCCGTGAAGAAAACAACCAACCTACAGGATAGCACCCTGCCTTGAGCTGTCCCCTCTGGTTCTCTGAGGTACTCCATACATCACTGTAGTCAAGTGCCACCTACTAGAGACAAATTTCTAGACTCTTCCCCTGCACCAAGTGCCATTCGCTCTCCATTCTGTCACATCCTATCCATTCCTTGCTCTGCTTTTCTTCAAAGCCATTTACACTATCTGAATATCACACATCATTTGACCTTTTCTACATATTATGTATGTCCTAATGGCAAGGCCAGGAGAATTGGAGCTTCAGGTAAGAGACTGCTTTGATATGTCTCTATGTTGTATTTTCAGCTGGGACTTAGTAAGTACAAAATAAAATTATAAAAAAATAAAAATACACAACCTGACACTTTTAGGTCTGAGTTCTTGTGTTCTGTGCTGACAAAGGACCCGAATACATTTCCAGGAAACACTCCACTGTGTTGCTGGGAACCTTGCTAACAGACGTGGAATTGTTCTTAACCATATGTTTTATTTTCACAATTAAACATTTCCATTCCAGGTGAATCATATAGAAAACAAATTGATCTGTTTGAATAGAAACACTGAGAGACAACTTGAAGGTAAAGCTCTTACTATAGGTTCCCCAAATGTCCTGCAGCTTGATCCGCCTTGACTACGAGTAATGCTACATGGTTAAAAATCACAGTCTATCATGTAGACTGAAACGAATTGAAAGCGTACACACGCCTAATAGGAGAAAAAATGGTGAAGTAAACACTAGATCAATTCTGCTCATCTTTAATTATTTTGCTAAGTGGCAATCAAAATAATCAGAATAAAAATATGAAGACTACTTGTGTGTGGGAAAACAGAATTAAAACTGAGTGCCTATTACGCATCTCATTACTTAAACACATATCCATAAGAAACTAGCACACGCTAAAGCACTCTTCTTAGGGTTCTCAAATGACTGATTCTCCTTTCTGAAGTAACTTTGGAATGGAGCATGACTGTATGAGTTGAGGAATGACACTTTCTGAAAGGCGGAGATAACAACAGGACGTTCACTCAATTAGAAGCCAGGAAATACTTCAGGTTTCTTCTTGTGTGTGTGTAAGGTTGGAGGTCTGAGTTCTTGTGCTCTGTGCTGACGTGTGTGTGTGAACACATTTCAGGAGAACGCGCCACTGATGGCTGAGAGCCTTGCTCACTGTCGTGGAACTGTTCTCTAACCATGGGTTGTACTTCCACAATTAAACATTTTCCTTCCAAGTGAATCATGTAGAAAACAAATTCATCTGTTTGAACAGGAACAACTTGTCACACGCAGGTGACAGGAGGGGCAGTCAGTTGGGTACACACACACACACACACACACAGGTGATAGGAGAGGTGGCCACTGTCTCCTTCCATCACCTCAGCCTTATTGCCCTGAAACAGGCTCTTTCACTGAACTGGAAGTTCAATGTGGTACTGAGTTGGCTGGGCAGTGAACTCCTGCTGACTGCCTGTCTCTGTCTCTCCAATGTTGGGATTATTTTGGGCACATGAAACCATGCTCAGCTTTTAATGTAGGTGCAGATATGCAAATCCAGGTCGTTTACAAAGCAAGTTCTCTTACCCACTGAGCATCTCCCAACCACCTCACGTTTCTTCTCATGCAAAGACTTACTTCAAAGAGGACCTAGTTACCACTCTATTACCACATTCCTAGTCTTCTCTGGCATGCAATAAGCTTACAATGAAGTCTCACAGCAGAAGACGATGAATACTTTCTCCCTTCTACTCAGCCACGAGCCACACTCGGTGGCTAGAGTGGCCCACACTTAGGATGAGTATGCCCTCCTCCATCAAGTCACTTCAGAAAGACCTTTCCACATACTCCCAGGCTCAGTAACATAAAGCAACAAAGGATGTGGGGTAGCCACAAATGCTCTGCAATCCTGAATTCTTTTACATTTCTTTAAACTGATGACGTCTAATAAGTATTTGGTACCAGGAAAAATACAGAGAGAAAAGGAAAAGAATCCTAGAACACCAGGGGAGAAAGCATGAGGAGAATGAGCTAAAGGCCAGTCAGGTCCATATAATGAGATTCTGTCTGAAAAAATAAATAAATAAACAGGGCTGTGGAGATAGTAAAGTATTTTCCATGTAGGTGTGATGTGAGAACCCGAGTTTGTTTTTTGAGCCCAGGCTAGAAAAAAGTAATCAGTGTGGTGCTTGCATCTACAGTCCCAGAGCTGTGGCGGCAGAGACAAGCGATCCCTCGAGCTCACCAAGAAGCCAGCATAGTATACTCAGAGATGCTCCAAGCCAGTGAGAGACCCTCAAAAGAGCAAGAGGCATGGCTCCTGAGGATGATGCCAGGGTGGTCCTCTGAGCTGCACATACACACAAACATACAGGGTGGGAGGGGAGACAGAGAAAGACAGACAAATAAATAGTAATACTAACAATAGGAGTATGTAGGGAAGAGAAAACAGGGCTGGGATCCTCACTAGACAGATGGGCATTGTAATGGTGAGTGTTGTGTATTTGAAGGGATAGAGAAACTCCTAAGAAACAAGCCCCTAGGAAAATCTATAGGTAACTCTACAGATTAAGGTCAGCTTCTAAGAGCGATTGTGAAGGGCTGCCATGCTTAGGGTAACTGATTAGAAACACTAGCCCTAAGTATGACAGGACCATTGCCTGGGTGGGAATCCCAGGTTGTATACAATGGAGAAAAGGAGCGGGCACTAGCATTCCTCTCTCTCTTCCTCCTGACTGTGGACATAATATGACCAGCAGCTTCAAGTCCCTGCTGCCCTGACTCCATCTCCATGATGGACAATACCCTTGAACTCTGAGCCTAAATAAACTCCTTTCCCCCTTAAGTTGCTGACACTGAGCAACAGACCACAGCATCTAACCCACAGGGCTCTGACCTGTATGGTGAACATACAAGCTAGAGATCAGCCCTCTGCAGATGAACTGTGTCCCAGGTACCAGAGGGGATCCTGGGCTAAGGTCCCAGAATGCAGATGCCTTCTACAGTCAACATCCATTCTTTAGAGGGCTGTGCCTACCTCAGCGGCCAAAGAGCTACAACAGGGACATAGCTAAAATGAAAGACAGAAGTGTGAATAAAAGCCTCTCAGAAAGTGAAGGAATCAATCTCCCAAACCACCTATTCTCAGGAAAATGCCTATATCATACCAACCAGCAGGGTCAGCGCTGAGTAGCTGGTGGAAGACACAACTCCTGTATGTAACCCCTGTACTTTAGGTTACTTTAAGGGGGTTTCATCAGACCTGGATTCCTAGACTTCTACCAACTCTCGCCTTTGTATTAAGATGCCATTTCTCCTGCATCATCACCATCCATACACCTCCCAGGCTGGACCTGCAAAGGTCTCCATCTGATTGCAGGCCGCACACACAGCCCTTACTTCAGTCCTCCTCAGTAAAGGCAGTGTGTTCTCTAAGAGATGCTTTGTTTAGGGTTCTTTCTTTGTATGGGAGGACCATTCACTCTGGGCACAGAGGGCTGCTGAAGGCAGAAATGCTGCTCTCTGTCTACTTTTCCTTTTCGCACAGGGAAAAATGAAGCAGAGGAGTTAAGGTTAGGTTGGGGAGTTACATAAGAAAGCAGGGGTATGGCAAGGTTTGGGACTGCATGAAAGCAAGACCTGGTCACCCTCCTATATCTCTGACCTGGTGACAGCACCCAAGCAAGGGAAGCGGAAACAAGTGCCTTCCCTGGCATACACTGTTGCTAAAACACAGGCTGGGGAGAGGGGGAGCTGAGATAGAGCCCACAAGTCCACGAGCCAGGCTCGGGGATAGATCTTTAACTTTGCCAATAATAAAAAGCCTCTCCTTCAGCAAGCCATCAGTGAGGAGAATTCTAAACACCTCTGGAAAACAGCAAACAAAGCAGAGTCCAGATATGGGAAGCAGATGTTTAGCAAGATGAGTGATCTTCGCCATTAAGGACAAGGTCACAGCCGGGCTGCTCTGCGAACTTTAATGGCCCTCAACAAACAATCATGGCATTTTCTTTCTATTGGAGGGGAGATCATCATATCTGGGCTGAAAATTCCAATCTGCTTTCGTGTCTTAAAACCAATGTGAATTTAAACTTATAAAATTTTCAAGCCAGAAAGTACCCAAAATGTTAAATGGCTCCATCTTCAGGATAAATGCGTAAAGATTTTCTTCTTCTTCTTCTTCCTTCTATTTTTATTTTTTGTTTTGAGTGCCCCCAAATGCAGGAGCTATTTCAAGCCCTTCCTGAGTTGCATAGATGTGATTGTGTTCCTGAATGCCCACACAACTTCAGTCACCAGCTCCGCTCAACTGCTGACACCTGTGAATGGTGCCCCGGATGAGTCTGGAAGTCCCTGGAGCTTCACTCGGTGGAACCCTCTCATAAGGCAAACTCTCACGGCAGGAAAGAGCCCAGGGAATCTTCTCTATCAAAGGACATCTGCCTTCGCCTTTCACAAACACACACACTCTCTCTAGCATCCGTATAGTTTATTGAGATGGCAGTCACACTTATTTCGATAGAAAGAGAAACAAAATCTGCTCTGCACCGACTCTCCACCATGATTTTTTGTAACACAGTCCTTGAACTAATACATACATACACATATGTATATATGGAGAACTAATGCATACATACACATATGTATATATGGAGAACTAATACATACATACACATATGTATATATGGAGAGATAATTGATATAAAACTACTATGCATGTCTATTCATGTGATGTTTTAAGAAGAACAGAAAAATTCCGGGACTGGGGAGATGGCTCAGTTGGAAAAGTGCATGTATTTGAAACCCTAGTGCAGAGGAAACAGAGCCAGATAGGACCCAGGGCTCATCGTCAGCCAGTCTAGTTGAATCAATAAACTCTAGGTACATTAAAATATTCTGTCTCAACAAGTAAGATGGAAAGTAACTGAGTATAACACTTGACATTGACTTCTGGCCTCCCTATGGAAAGTAACTGAGAATAACACTTGACATTGACTTCTGGCCTCCCTACACCCTGGAGCACATGCATGCATGCACTACTACACACAATAAGCACATACACATGTGCCTACACACACATGAACACACACTCATGAAACAAATAAAAATCATTCCTTTGCATCCAAAATCACAAACTAAGAAACCAATATGAAACAGAGCAATGGAATATAAGCTGAGACGTAGGTGAGGAAGCAGAAGGGGGCTGTAGCTTTGAATGGAGCAATCAGTTGAGTGATGAGCAAATATAAGAATGAACACTATTTTAGGTTTAGAAGATATATGATTTGGATCTGGGGCTTTGGGTCCAGTGCCTGTTCAACATGAACAAAGACCTAGAGTTCAACCCCAGCACTGCACAAACGGAGATCACAGTGGTCGAGTGTTTGTAGTCTCAGCTCTTGTGAGAAAGAAGCAACAGGATCAGAAATTCAAGGGCATCACACAGCTACCTCAAGTCTGTGTGAACTGCCTGAGACACTGGCCCCTAAGAGAAGAAAGAAGAGGAAGATGAGGAGAAGCAGGAGAAAGAGGAGGAAGTTACACAATGTAATTGCTTCTTAGGAAGGCAAGAAATGGTGAGATTTCATTATCTACTTTCATAACTAAGAAAGGAAATGCACACTTGGTAAAAAAAAATCACTAAATAATCTGAAATTCTCAGAACTTCGCATTGTGTCCTTTTTTAACTACTGAAAATGAACAGGTGGGCACAGAGAAACTGGAGCCTTTGCACACACTTTGAACAATTACCTCCCTTTCTTCAGCATAAATGCCCAAAGACACACCACACACCAGAGACACCACAGCAGGGAAAATGCACACGATGCCTGTTCCCATGGCCATGGCTGCCAGTGGAACTGCTGCTGGGAGCAACTTCACATGGAAACAGGGCTCCCTAGGTGAGAAGAGGGGTGACCTAGCTGACACAGAACTCCAGGCTTTGTTCATGAAGAAAATTAAACACATGTTTATCTGGTTCGAACTCGTCATCGGTGTAATATCTTGGACAGACTGAAAAAGAAAAAAAATGAGCTAAAAATTTCCATGAGCAAACATTAACAATGCTACTGCTGTTGAGTGTCACTGTGGCTTACACTCACCAAGCACATGCCATGTTAGGATGGATGGCTTTGGGTCTAGGCATCTGCCACTGCTGAATGTCTCGGAAGACTGTCTGAGGTTAGTGGCAATGGTCACTGCTGCTCACATACAGAAAACACAGACATAGAGCATATAACAAAAGTATCCCTCAGGGAGTCAGTTGGAAATCTGAGCAAGGCTGTCCATGCACGGGAAGGTGCGTTTGCACAAATGACGAGACCAGGGGTCAACCTCAGGCAACACCAGCTTATTTACTGAGATAGGCTTTCTCATGTATTTGGAGCTCACTAGATTAGGTTAGGCTATCTGGCCAGGGATTTTTGCCTCTACCTCCCCGGGTCTAAGATCACAGCAAGGGCACCCACCCCAATTATTGCCGGGAGGTACGAAGAGCAAACTCGGGTGCTCATCTAGCACAGCTATCTCTTTTCTGACCGAGCTCTATACCCAGCCTGGAGCCAGACTTTGATTTAGAAATTGAGTCTTTTACCATCAAAACCACTACGTCTCCTCTGTGGTTTCTCATTTGACTTACCAGGGAAGCTCTAGAAAAATCTGCTGAGCATTAGGACCCATCGCCAGCCCCAAGAGGTCAGAATCTCTAGGAAGAAGGGAACATCGGTTTTCTGAATTATCCCACAGGGTTCTAATGTGTAGTCAAGGCTCCAAATCTCTGATAGATCTGTCCTTTCTCCCTGGTGTGTAATGGTTCAAATCTGTCTCCCTATGTGTCCTCTTTAGAGAATCAAGAGAGTGCTTCCAAAAGCCTGGTGCTGAGTGTGGAGCCCACAGGCCCTCGGCCTCACGGGAGAGCTATTGAATGAAACTCTATTTCATTCAAAAACCCCAAACGTGCCTGCAATTCACACTCTCTCCTCCAGCATGTCACAGAGAGGAGGACACTCCAGTGTCTGGAGTGATCTGCAGATGCTGTCAAAGTCACAGCAGGAAGCAGCCTCTTCCTAGTGAGTACTCCTTCCTCTCAAAGAGCCCAGCCCACCCCAGTCCCTCCCAAAGGTCATGTAAGTGAAACAGGCCAGATTTCTCTCTCTCCTCCAGACTATCATCATCAAGATCCTAATGTACCCTATATATCTCTACCAGACGTTTCCCTAGTATTTACACCATGGTACCCTGTAACTCAGAATTCCTATTTGCATCTTCAGGAGACAATGTGTTCCCAGGGGCATATTTTGGAAAATAGTCATCCAAAAGAAACCATCTTTTTTTCCTCACTTGCATGGCTGCCCCAATCCTTCTTCCATAGGTTCTGGTACTTGGCTCATGTACAATCGTCATCACTTGCAATCCAGCAAGCCTTTATCAAATGCTCACATGCATGGTACACAGGTGGAAGCCAGAACTCATCCTTAAATGTTTTCCTTAGACACGCCCCAACTTCTTTTTTGAGACAATCCCTCACTGAAACTAGAGCTTACTTATCTGGCCAAACTACCCATCCAGTGAACCCCTAGATTCCTCCTGTCTCCAACTACTAGCCCTATGGTAACAGGTATGTGTCACCTTGCCCAACTTTTTAGTGTGGATGCTGGTATCTGAACATTCGTGTGCAGACAACACTTAACCATGGATCCATCTTCCTAGCTCCTGTCCCCAAATGTCCTAAGGGAAGTGACGCATCTGGAGCCATCTGGCTGCTGACATCATCTCCCTATGGTGCTCCCAGGAGGAGCACATGTTGACTTCTGATCAGACACATGGGGCCCGGAAGTGGAGGCACTGAGCTGCCCTCCTCCTCAGCATGCAGTCTGAAACAGAGAGTCAGCAGATTCGGAAGACAGAGGACAAGAGGCAGCAGATGGGCAAATCAAGCGAAACTCTCAGCCACTTGCCCCGCTGGTCCTCAAGGCAGCAGGGAGCTAGAAGACAGAACACGGGGTGCAAAAGGGCGGGGGGGACAGAAAGAAGGAAGGGAGGACAGAAGATAGGATTTGACAGGAGGAAAAGAGAGAAGAAAGGAAAGAAGGAAAGGAAACAGGAGGGACGGAGGAAACAAAGAAAGAAGAAAGACAGATGAGGAAGAATGGAGGAAGGCAGGGAGGAAAGGAAGTAGAGAGAGAAGAGAGAAAGGGAAGGATACAGGCAGGAAGGGGGATAGGAAATGAAAGCAGGATGAAGAGAAAAAAGAAAGACAAAAGGAAAGGAGGAACCCACCAATTAGCCATGGGAGCCCTCTGCTTGCATTATCTGGGAAGCCCCTAAGGCATGTGACCTTTTAGAAAGCCCTGAGTGAGAGTTGGGAATCAGAACAGAGAAGGCTTTCCCTAAACTCAGCCCTGAGAAAAGAGGTGGGACCCATGCTATCACCATGCTCTTTTCCCCTTAGAGAAGAGGTGGGACCTATGCTAGGGCCATGCCCCTTCCCCCTTAGCAAGCTTTGGAAGCACAGGAGTAGCGGGGAGCATGCGCACTGACAAGGAGAGTCTTGCCAGCCCACTGTCTTCTAGTTTTACTCCTCTTGAGCAAACAGACTGTGCCTATACACGATGTATCGTGGGTCTGGCCCATGCTCCAGGAATCCTGCAGCGCAATCCAGACACCGTGCAACTGTATATACTCAAGGTCATTCCTCTGGGAAAATACTTGAAAAAAACATTTGCCTTTCGTCAAGCATACTCCTGGATGTTGGAGATTCACCGTTATAATGGAACATTCATTCATCTCCCTCGCCCCTCAAATAAATCCATGTCCAAAGTCACAGAAGCTGTAAATGTGTTGTGTTAGTGGTAAGGTTTTCAGCTCAGGTAATTCAAGTGAACATAAGACAACTAGATGGACCCTATGACATAGAGGGCCCTTCCAGGCTGAAGTCAGGGACTCATAATGACTGAAGGTGCTGAGACATGCTGACTTCCTGACTTTGAAGATGAAGATGCAGTCATAAGCCAAGGAAAACAGGAATCCCACAGAAGCTTGAAATGCAAGAAAGCATGCCCTCCCTTTGAGCCCACAGAAAGTGAGTAAGACCCACTAACACAGTGACATTAGCCCAGGGATGCCAATATGCCAGGGACTTCTCAAAGCAAAAGATAAACTCTATGTTATTTTAGTCCCTCATTTTTCAAAAGACTTATAACAGTAATAGAAAGTTAACCAAGGGGCTGCAGAGGTGGCTCAGCTGGTAGAGCATTTGTTACACATTGAAGACCTGAGATCCCCAGAACTCATGTGAAAAGAAATGGTGGGTATTCACGTGTCAGCCCAGTGTGTGTTAGCTAAAGACATCTGGATCTCTGGGACCCACTGACCACACTAGCCTAATGTGATAGCTAAAGACCAATAACAGACACTGTCTCAAAGCATGAGAGCAGCCTGCACCTGAGAAACCACACACACACACACACACACACACACACACACACACACACAATTCTGAGAGTTGGTTCTCTCCTTCCACCACCAGGGACTGAACTCAGGCCATCATATGTGCTGGCAGGTGCCCTCACCTTCTGAGCCATCTCACCAGCCTTGGACCTGACTTTCAGGTGGGTTCTGATTGAACTTGTGTCTTCAGGCTTGCAAGCTCCTTACTGGCTGAGCCACGGGAGGAGGAGTCATGTTACTTCCCTGATGTCAATGTCACACTATCCCATCAGAGTCAGTCATATCTCTGAGTCTGTCTCCTGGACAGCTACAATGTCAAGTCATAGTGCCACGCTGGCCCAGGGTTACAATGGGGGTGGGTGTCATTAAAGTCGAGAAGCATTCCAGGTACTGGGGAACTGGTACCAATGTGATGACCTAACAATAGGGGATACTTTAAATACATGACAGCTGAGCTGGATGACAGAGGCACCCGTGACCTTCTCAGTGCATGCCCCACAGTGGTTAGAAGGCACAGAGAATTCCCTCTCTATTTCTCTTACGATACATGCATACCAAGATGGGGGGGGGGGAGAGAAACAGAGACCCGCGAAGCTGGGCCTCGTAACTCACAGCACCACCCTGCCAATATTTGCTGGCATTTGTTATATCTTTTGGCTTTGATGTATAATTAATCATCAAATGCTCATTTCGCACCAGCAATACATAAGGATGCATGCAAGGGCTCGGAGGAGAAAAGGAACCCAGAGTTCTGAGTCGCTTTATTAATTCCTTCACTTGGCAGCTGTTTTTTTTATCATAGATTGATTACTTGGTGAGCGCTCTCTCTGGCTCTGGAGAAGCAGTCAAGAGTGAGATAGAGAAACCTTGGCCCCCAGGGCTTACACTAAAAAGGAATTTGGGACAACAATGCCAAAAAGCAAATAGCCAACACAATTTCTAGGTCTCTCCTGTAATCTGGAATATGACCCTCTTTAGCATCTAAGACTTGCAGGGGGATTTTAGCAGACACCTACACAGTCACACACTGACACAGTCCCTCGAAATTCTTGCTCCCCAAAGTATTTTAGCAAACTCCTATATTATCTCAGTCACCCAGAGACAAATTATCTCTAAATTTTTACATTAAAAACAATTCAAACTCGGATTCTATCTTCTCCACCCACAACTTCCGCTGTTCACTAAGAAGACACTGGTACCTTGGTCATGGACGTCTATAGGAGAATGCTTTAGCCTTCTACAGTTGCCAAGTTCAAACTGGGTCTAGCAAACTGCCTGGCAGTGGCTGAGGATCAGATCCTATGTCCACACTACCCTGTATCTCATAGCTCTAGACCAGCATTGTTAATCTTCCTCAAGTAACATCTTGACCAGTTGTTTCTGATTACAAAGGCACTGAATGAATGGACGCCCACAGCTTACCAGAGGCCTAGATGGAAGCCAGTGTCCTTGTCAATGCCTTGGGTGTTCCTAAGGCTGTGCCCACACTGCAGCAGGCAGCATTCTTTGTCTACTCATTGGGCACCAGTCAGCTGCTATTGAAAATACCAACGTTTAGAGGAAGGAAAAGAGAACCCATGACAGAAGGACCAGAAAAAGTTACAGAAATGTTCATGTTCTTGACAATGCAGGGTTAATGAACCAATGCTCTCTTAGGGAGGACTCGCTCCTTTGGGAGGCATCAAACTGTTGGTATTAGAGAGGAGAGAGCTCTGGGGTCCTTTATGGTTAACCTTTCTGGGTTCTCAGATACCTTCTGTCTCATGATGTTGGAAAATAATAATGGAGGCCAGGGACATGGCTCAGTGGGTACAGGGATCATTACATAAGCATGAGGACCAGAGGTGGATTCCCTGCCACCTAGACTACAGTCCAGCCATGGTGGTAAGCATCCATACTCTCAGCACTGGAAGTGGGAAGGGTGCAGAGACAGATGGATCATGGGAGCTAAAAGGAAACTCCACCTTTAGTGACAGAGTTGTGTGATACCTGACAATAACTTCTGGCCTTCATAACACACATGATATTAAATGGAAGATTCCAGAAGTGAACTATTCCTAAGTGTTGTGTGCCACTGTGAACAATGTGATGAAGTTTCGTGCAATCCTGCCCCATTCATGCAGGGTCTGAGTCATCTTTTGTCCAGTTTATCCCTGGTGTAAAGGCCAACTGCCCACCAGTCACCTAATAGACTGACGGCTGCTGTTTTACCTAAAGATGGCCACAAAGCTCCAAGGTGTGTGATTAGTCTTGTTGGCCAGTTTGCTCAGATATCTGTCTTTGTCTTTTGAGGCTAGAACTACCCCAGGCAACTCTGTGAGATTCTGAGGATGTAAACCCTAGTCCTCATACATACATGTCAAATGCTTTAAACACTGAACCATTTCCCCAGTCTTCCTGTCCCACATTTAATAAATTAAACTAATCATAGATATTTTGAGTAGAAAAAACAGCTTATAGGGTTTACAAATGTCTCTGGTGTCAGACATCCAGAGGGTCTTGGGACACACACTCCCATCTTAAGAGGAGATGACAGTGGTGGTCTAAGCAATTCATTTCCAGAAAGGTCTGTGATATTATTGTTATTATATATCACATCCTGTGATAGCAACTTTTTTCATCATATGTAATTAGCAAAGCTCACTTTGTTATCAAAGCCCACACATAGTGGCTCAATTCTGTAATGTTAGTAACTAGGGAGGCTAAAGCTGGAAGATTACCATGAGTTCAAAGCTAGCCTGGGCTATATAGTGAGTGCCAGGCTAGCCATGGCTACAGATCAAGACCTGTCTCAAAAAAAAAAAAACCAAAACTACAGGTTGGGGAGATGGCACAGCCTGCAAAGCAATTCTCTGTGAGTACAAAGACCTGAGTTTGGACCTCCAAACCCATGTGAAAAAAACTGAAGCGTGCACATTTTATTCCATCTCTACAGAGGCAGAAACAGGAGAATCCCTGTGGCTTGTTGGCCACTCCAGCTAATTGGGTGAGATCCAGGTACAATCAGAGAAGAGTGATTGAGGAATACACCCGATTTCAGGGCTGGGTGGGGGCTCAGTGGGTAAGGGAGTTTGCTGCACAGGTATGGGATCTCAGTCCTAATCTCTGGGACCCACGTAAAAGCCAAGGTGTAGCTGCACATGTCTGTAAGCCATGTGGGGAAGAGAGGGGAAGATTTGAGGGGCTCACTGGCCAGGAAGCCTAGACAAAATACCAAGATTTAGGTTCAGAGACAGATCTTGTCTCAAGGGGAATAGGTACGTGGCTTCTTCATCTAGTCTTCGAGACTGTGTGCATATGTATAAGCCCCCCTTCACACACACACTGACACACATATACACACATACACAAAAATACATAAAGTAAATAAACAAGCAAGAATAACTAAAACAAACGGGTCGCTTTCCAGGCGGCATTGCTTAACACTTTGTATAGATGATGAAAGCAGGCTTCGAGCTCAGCAGGCTGCATCTAAGCACCCTGTATGAGAGTCAAGTCCACCAGGCCCCAGGCACAAGACACAAACTCTTCCTTATGCTGCTAATACTTTAGACATAAGTAGGAAAACAAACAGAAGGTGAAAACAATTGTTCTGGAAAAATTCTCAGGAAAAAAAAAAAGATAAAAGCATTCTTCGCACAGGGCAGGAAACCTTCCGCACCAAGCTGCGATTGCACCTTCCCTTCTTGTGCGAACAGATTAAACTAATAGATTATGAGCATTATTCTTAAGCAACATATATCAGGGTTGATGGGAGCCTGTTCTTGAAAGATAAGCTGCATATCAGCACTGAGGGAAAATGAATTAAAATGCAAATCTTAGCATGCCCCCATTGTGAGGCTATCTTTAATAGATATGTCTCCCTGAATATATCACAGAGCAAGCTGTCACCGTGCATCCCAAGTAGACCCAACCAACCTCTGCTGGCATTTCACAAAGGGTCAGGCTTATAATTGGATTTTGCCATGGGTGGGGTTTGCAATTGAACTTTCTCCTTGACCTGTCATCTTTGTTACACGGGGAAAAGTGAACTGGACCCACACTTAACCCTCTGCCCCATTTTGAATCAGGGACTGAGGTCTTGACTGAAGACCCAAAAGTATAGCATCTCCAGTATCTTCGCCTTCCTAACCCCCAAGGTAGCAGCGCTCACTGTGAGGTCCCTGGGTCCTGCCATGATTGCTGAGGGGCGCCTTCAGGCAGATAGTGGACAGTGCTTCCATGCTGAGCTGAGGAACAGAGAGGAGAGAGCTTTCCACAGACTCTGTCTTAGGACATCCCTATATTGCATCCTTATCCTGATCAAAAGAGCCAGCTCTGCCTCAGTTAGCAGAACCAGATATCTAAAAGTTTGTTGGATTAAAATAAGGAGCAAAGTAAACAAAATGCCAAAGGACTGGGAGAGTGGAAGGAGATCTGGGACCTCAGCTGCAGCCACATCAGAAAGGAGGGGAATCTGGGACCTCAGTTGCAGCCACATCATACTGAAAAGCAGTCAGACAGGGCTTTGGGGATGGTTACTTGGGGGAAGTCTTTGTTGTAGGAGTGTGAGGACCTGAACACCCAGAGCCCTCTTAGAATTAGCTGCAGTAACAATGCCTACACTCTCAGGACTTCTGTGATCAGATCAGTGGACACAAGAGAATTCCCAAAGCACACAGGCCTGTCAGTCTGGTAGATGCAGCAGTCAGGAGACCCTGTCTCAAACATGGCCGAAGACAAGGACTGACATCTGCGCTCACCCTCTGAGTGCCACACATGTACGATGGTACACACACAGAGGCACACACACACACACCAGCACACACCATGAGGAAGCGCAGTGTGAACTGTGCTTTCAGGAGCAGAGAGAGTCTGGAAAGGTGACAAAGGTCCACCAAACACAAAGAACCAAGACTCTTAACATGACTGACAAGTGCTATGCCCCTGCCTGTCCAACATCCACACTGGTTACAACGATGTGATGGCTAACTTTTACGGTGACAGTGGAAGGATTGCCAGTGGGACAAGTCTCCCGCACAGCCCAAAGGAATTATCCAGATTGGGCTCACAGAAGGGAGAAGACCCCATCTTCTTTCTGGTCTTTGGGCTCTGGAGTGAATAAGAAGAGCAAGAACGGCCGAGCAACAGCAGCAGCAGCAGCAGCCTTCATCCCACTGTGCTTCCAGGCTGTGTGTGCAGTGTGGCTGGCCCGCTGCCCTCTGCTCCAAGTTCTTAGGTTTGGGGTTGTAGGTTTCAGTTGGCCACCTGTCATTTGGACTCTGAGAAGGAGGAGGAAGTGTTTGGAATCCATAAATTCACCAGGAAGGAGAGGGCAGGAGTTGGAGGCAGCTCCGCAGGGGGTCAGTGTCAGATTTCAAGGTCAGGTGCTTCACTTGAATTGTCAGCCTAGCTGCTTTCTCCCTAGAAAACTAGGAGCCATGGAATAATAATGACCATAATGAGAAGAAGAGGAGGGAGGGAGGGAGGGAGGGAGACAGAAAAGGGAGGAGGACTAGGGAGGAAGAGGCCTCTGCCACCAAGGAATGGGAAGATGAGAACTGTAGCCATCTGCAGAAATCACTCCCTCTGCATCCTGTGTGTGCAGCAGGCATAGATTTCACAGGAGAAACATCAACTGTTCTCTCTTACCAAAGAATCCCACTGCCTGAATGTGGTCTTTACTTTTTCTAATTCATTGTCCATTTTACCACTGGCCTTCCCCTTTTCCTGCACCTAAAATCTCTCATTTTCCTTCCACAGTTGAGTGTCTAGTTAGCTCAGAGAGTTCCCCTCAATAACCCATAGTGATTGCTGGGTCCGGTGGGAGTCAAGCAAAGGCACCCGAAAACCACTTCATCCCCAGGCACTATGTGATGATGCGTTTCCACGCTCACCTGTATGCTCATCAGACAAGTCCAGAAGAAACAGCTGGACCTGTGCTGCAGCCAGGTGTTAGAGTGCCAAGCTTCAGTGTAGTGGCCAAATGACGAGGCACTGAAAGAAATGTCCACTTGGGGGCAGACTTGCTATCTCCATGGGTTTGGGAGACCAGAGAAGAACCAGGCTGTCTCTAGCTCCTTCCCAAGCCCTATTTCTATTTGGCGTTTGTAGTGTCTTTTCTAAAGAGCTCAGTAAGCTACGTCACAGGCAATACTAAGGCTGTGTGGCCCTGTCCTTGAAGCAATGTTGGTATCAGTAAAGGTGGTTTGGGGATTCATATTTTCAAGCAAAAATATTTAAGTGCAAAAACTAGTCACAGTGAGCTGTCATTTGCAGAGCTGTTAGTCTTCATACAACCCTTACCACCTATCTGCACTCCCAGTTGGCAAGCTAGGTATGGTGATTTAGGCCTGTAATCCCAGCATTTGGGAAGCTGAGGTAGGAGGACCACTAAAGTCAAGGTCAGTCTAGGCATACAGCAAGTGCCAGGCTCGCCAACGATACAAAATAAGAGAGAGAATGGGAAGGGAAAAGAGGAGAGTGGAAGAGAGGAAGGGAGGGAGAGAGAGGCAGAGAGGGAGAGAGAAAGTAGGAAGACGGAGGAATAAGGAAAGGAGATAGCCTTATGAATCTTATCCTTACTGAACAGTTCAGAAGGCTGAGACACTTCATTAGCACATCTTAGATCACCCAGCTAACTTACGAAGGATAAGCGCATTGTTGGAAGTCAACAAACCAGAATGAAAGTTCTTCATTGACAGAAAAAGCATATGCAAGATGATTTACTGAATATGCACATGAATAATAATGAGTCTTTTCATATCTAGACCTGCTTGGCTGAGGGCATATTTTTTTTCCTTCAAACTTTACTTAAGATCTCCTAATAAATACGCAACTTTATAGAGCTTGGTGGTCCAGACATGGTATTTAGGCTGACATGGAAGCAAACATTTCAAACATGTTGGGTGCCATCTTGTTTGATGTGCCACTGAGAACGCTTATAGGCAATTAGAACATTTTAATATGAAAATGCACAAGGGAGACTTTGTGGAAATATCACTCTTATTTCCATAGAAAAGGGAGGCTGCTGGGGTCGAAATCACATGCCGAGGACCTTCCCACTGCCTGGGGAGATTTCCCAGGATTCCAGCTTAGGGTATAATAATTTATTGGCCGAGTAGGCTTCTGGTATGAAAAAAAGGAATCGGTATTAAATCTATTTTTCAGACATAAATGTATCATTCTGGCTTTGGAAACACAGATCTAATGATACAATAAACCATTTCCTCTGGAGACTTCAGTCTTTGATCACTGATAAGTACCTCAAAGTTGGTGGTGACAGAGTGCACAGCACAGTAAGGATGTGACACATGACGTGACTGTTGCTCCTCCTCCCTAAACAGGCATTTTTAGAGAGCATCCACCCTGCGTTGAATTGAGGTTTAGGCAAAATTAATTCTATAGAGTACTCTTCATACCTCCCCAGTGTGACAGACTTAGGTTAAAATGTCACCTCAGCCTGGCATTTATATCTATTGGTGGTTTTGAAATTTATCTAAAAATATGATCTGAAAATATTTCTCCCAAGCTTGGAGATGACTCAGTCAATACAATAAAGCACCTGCAGCGGAAGCATGGGGAGCTGAGGTTGGCTGCCTGGGACCCACAGAAGGGCTGACTGCCCAAGTGGTAGCATTAACCCAAAGTCCCCACCACAACGAACTTATCCAGAGTTTATGGCAAAGCAGATCCTTCACACCCGTTGAAATGCCTAAGTGGGGTGGTCTTTAACCGGCTAAACAGAGCTGTTTACTTTAGAACATTTTTGCATATGTGTAAGTATGTGTTCATGTGTGTGATGATCCGTTTACATCAACTTAACACAAGCTAGAGTCATGTGGGAAGAGACTCTCAGTTGAGAAAATGCTTCCATGAGATTTGCTGTAGACAAGTCCGTTGTGTATTCCTTGATGGATGATAGTTGTGGGAGGCCCCAGACTACTGTGGGCAGTGCCACTCTGGGCTGGTGGTTCTGGGTTCTGTAAGAAAGCAGGCTGAATAAGCCGTGAAGAGCAATCCACTAAGCAGCACTCCGTCATGCCCCCAGGTTCCTGCCTTGAGTTCCAGCCTGACTTCTCTCAGTGATGAGCTATGATATGGAAGTGTAAGCCAACTAAACCCTTTCCTTCCCAACTTCCTTTGCTCATGGTGCTGTATCACAGTAGCAGACATCCTAACTATGACAAACCTATCCCTGTGTGTGATCACATGTGAGAGCAAAGCAGGTGTGGAAACCAAGTGTCAACGCTAGGTGTCTTACTCAGCCACCATCTTCATTTTGGGACGGGTCTCTAGCTAAACTTATAGCTCACTGGTTCACTGAGGCTGGTCTGTGATTCACCTAGGCTGGTCTGCCTTCTCTGCCTCCCCATCACCAAGTTTGTGGGGGCTGAACTGCTGGACTGGCTTTGTCTTTCAATGTGGGTCCTGGGGATTTGAACTCAGGTCCTCATATTATTTTCATAGTACGGATTTTACCAACTGGGACATCTCCCTGCCTTGAGTTTAGACTTTTTCTTGAAAAACTAACAAATAACTAAATACGCAGTCATCTTGACGTTACATTGCCTCCATGAACAGCCTCACAGTACCGCCTCCCCCGTCCCCACATCCAGAGTAACTTAGAAAACACTCCAATGGTCTTTCCCCTTGGTCTGCTCCCATGGGCTCATTTCTCTCGCATCTTCTCCTTTTAGGGAAGAGACTTCTTTTTTTTTTTTTTTGGATTTTTCAAGACAGGGTTTCTCCACAGCTTTTGGTTCCTGTCCTGGAACTAGATCTTGTAGACCAGGCTGGCCTCAAACTCACAGAGATCCACCTGCCTCTGCCTCCCGAAGGCGTGAGCCACCACCGCCAGGCGGGAAGAGACTTCTTGTGTTTTTGAGGTTCAAGTCCTTCAGGCCTACTCTAATGGTGACTGCCTTCATTTTCTCAGTCCCTCATTCTATTCAGAACCACTGTCATGGCTTGCCCTTTCTGTATTTGTGGCTTTCAGGATGCTCCTTAGCAGGTAAATTTTCCTCTTAAAGGTGTTGTTACCATTGGACAGTGGAACAGGAAAGATCTCATAAAAACCTCTACCACACGCAGCACCCACCACAGGAAGGAATCTTTATCCCCCACCCTGCATCTGCTTCTGGGAACAGGTGGTCAATGTAGCTTGTCATAAAGATACACCAATCACAGGAATAAAAACCCATGAACACACCTGGTACCTCCATCCTGAACTATGGATTCTGTGCTTTAGAAGTCTCTATTATCTGATTCTGACACTTTTGTGAAAGAGGTTTGCATCTGCGTAACGGCTTTGCACTGAGGCTGCTGAAGCTGAAACCAAAGTCAGCCTTTGAAAGCGTGTTTAGGGTTTGTGGAGGATGCAGGAGGTCTCCCAGTTCCTCCACTCTGCGAGTTTATTTAGCTGGAAATTATATTTTCTCCTTTACTTGATGTAATCTATTCCAAATTTGTTTCTCGCAATTAGGGGTTGGCCAGAGGACTCAGAGAGGAAAAGCATCCTTTGGTCAGAATAATACAAAGCATGACAATTTTGATCCTGGCAAGAGACGGCTTTGACACTTGGAATCTGAAAATAGAAATCAGGTAGGCACAGAGAAGAGTGCTTTTCCCAGCATCATGGAGGCAAGTCTCTCTACTCTTCCAAACTCCTTTACTCTAATCTAAACAGTGCTGGACATCTGTCATGAGATTCAGCGTGAAGAGAAGCAGGGGGTGGTCTCTTCCTTCCCAAACACTGTTTTGATGAGTGTTTGTGTTCTGCCTTGACAATTAACATATATGGGGTTTTCTCTAGGGAATAAAATCCCTTAATTTAAGTGAAATGTTTCATTGGTCAGATGCCCTTCCTACCAAAGTGGACAGCAGGTGAAGGGGCCGACTGATGAAGAGATCACCTCTCCATTCATTCTGTTATGATAACACAATGCCAGAGACACAGTTTATAAAGGACAGCTTTATTTGGCTTATGATCCCAGAAAGCTGAAGAGTCCAAGAGGTGGAGCTGGCACCTGCCCTGTATTTGTAGAGGGCACCTGTACTGACTGCTTTGACACATAACAGGAACTCCACAAGGCAAGACAGAGCAAAACCAGATCAAGTTTCCTCTTATTTCACTAAAGCCATTAATGCCATCACAGGGCCCTACTATCATGACTCGGCCAAGCACAGTCTCCTCACAAAGACCCCACTTCCAAATACCATAGGCATGAGAAGTGTGGGAATAACTTTGCAACCCATGAATTTTGGGAGAAAATGTCACTCACTATCACATTCTATTTATCAATAACTTAATACCCAAACAAGGGGCAATGCCAAGGAATCAAAGGTACAGAACCCAACAAACTTACATTTCAACTGAGTACAGGAATGAGTTGGGAGATGAAATACAAGCAAACAAGAGGTAGATGTCCTAGTCACCATGAAACAGGGTCACATGGTAAGAGTGATTCATATATTGAATGGAAAGATGAAAATTTGCTGGGAGGCTTGTAGCTTCAGTTCTAGGGCATCCAACATGCTCTCCTGACCACCATGGGTACACACACTCCTGTGTATACTCCAAGCAGATTCAAATGTATAACTAATTATACAGTTAAAAAATAAAGCTTTAAAAGCATCAAGGCCAAGAATCTATGGAATGATTCCATAGGTACAGAGACCCACAAGAAGGAAGAAGATTGGCTGAGAACAAGAGTTTTAGGAGGTAAACTAACAGCACCATCAGGAGCTACGTCAGTCACAGAGCACCTGCTGAAGATGGAAGTGCTGGCTTCTGCTATGATGGAGTTTTAAAGCAATGGGCACGAAATGTAATTTGATGACTATCTTGAAAGCATCTTTCTGGCTGGCCATAGAGACAGTATACACGGAACAACAAGATTACAAAATGCTGAAATAATTTCCCAAAGATGGTGGTGCCTGTCCTCGCACCATGGCCCTGAAAAGATGAATGGTGGATGGGAAAGAGTCTCCAGGATTTGGTATTAGATGTGGGGATCAGGGCTTGTCAGAAATGAGAGGAAGAATGATGGCAAAGAGTCTTCAGCGGGATGAGATCCACTTCAGTGGCACTGTACAGAGCGGGGGCAGGGAGAAGCTTCGACAGGTACTGCTTCCACAATCAAACTCCAGCACCACTGCCCACAGGTGTCACAGCTCTTACACAGTCACGAGCAGAGCAGTGTGGACCTAAAACAATAGTGATTCAGAGTTTAATATGCTCTTCCTGGCTCTCTGGAGGAGCACTTTTACCTCCTGCAGCCACACCACAACAGGCTCCTATTGTCTTACTGCCTCTCTGTGGGCAACAGGTGGAACCAAAGCACACTCCAGCCAGGACGATAGGGAAATGGGGAGGTAGCCTTAACCAGAGAGTTCTTGAGAGTTGAGAGTCACTAGAAAATGAGTTGAAGGGTGTGTGCTTTGTGTGCAGTTCTTGGTATAAACCTGGCATTGCATCATTTGTATGGGAGCTGGAAATGCAGAGGGTGGCAGAGGGGAAGGCAGGCTTGTGTTCATCTGCCAGTTATTAACTGAGTACCCAGAACGGGGAGAATGCAGGAGCAGTCAGAGGGGAATGCAGGCTTGTGTCCATCCATAATGTATTAACTGGGTAAGCAGAATGGGGAGAATGCAGAGGGAGTAAGAGGGGAAGGCAGGCTTGTGTCCATCCATCAGGTATTAACTGGGTACCCAGAACAGGGAGAATGCAGGAGCAGTCAGAGGGGAATGCAGGCTTGTGTCATATCCATCCATCAGGTATTAACTGGGTACCCAGCAGGGAGCAGCAGATCCTGTGCTGGGCAAGGGAACAGAATCTTCTCTCCTCTTGATCTTTCAGTCCTCTGCTGCACACAACCCTCAAAAGATCCCCAGAGTCAAAGCAAAAATCTTAAGTATTATGTTATGATTTGGATTTCGGACACCCTGGAGTAGAAGAGCTTAGTTGCAGCCAGGCTGCACCAATGGAAGACAGCAGAAAATTCGGCAGACGGAGCATAGTTGTACAAAGCTGGTAACTGAGAGGGTGTACTCGAAAGGTAACCTCTTTCTTTCCCTCCTCTTTGTTTCCAGCTACCATGAGGTCATCAGCTTTTGCTTTGCCATTACAGCCCTCCCCTTCAATGCTTTTCTTTGACTCAGAGCCAAAATAACAGGACCAGGTACCAACAGTGTAAACCACAAGGCAAAATTAATAAACTCTCCTTTTAAAAATATTCCTCTCAAGTATTTGTTACAGTAGCAGAAAGCTACCATAGACAACTGATGATACCTGATGATGTGAGGTCAAAAGAAACTTGGAAAAGGTTGTAGGTACAAGCTAGAGAAAGCTTAAAACGAGTGAAGCAGTGACTGATGGGTGATTCTAGTGGGACAGACGAGGGTGTGGTAGGAATGTAGGTAGTGGAGGCAAAACTCATGAGGCTTCAGATGGGAACAAAGACATCACTGGGACTTAGTGTCTGCATGGTGCCCATGCCCAGGGGCTTTATGCAAGGCTTTGTTGCCACACAGACCAGAGGAAATTTCAAGATGGTACATCCAGGTTTTGGCTGGCTAATTTTAGTCAAATTCATAGCAAGAATCAATAGCAAAAAGAAAATCCGAGATTCACCCAGTATTTATATATTCTGGAGAAAGAATAGATCTACTTTGGGTTTTGAGCAGGTGAGTTTAGCAAGCATGGAGAAAAGTAAAGTAAAAGAATACATAGCAAGAAGATAGATAGATAGATAGATAGATAGATAGATAGATAGATAGATAGATAGATGATGGGTGCATGAATGGATGCATGGATGCAGGGATGGGTGGATAGATGGATTGATGGATGGATGATAGGCAGACAGTAAAACATTACTTGATGCTCATGCAAAACATCTAGCAGAAGCTGACTAGAGTAGTTGAGTCAGCAACTAGTACTCCCAATTGAGCTTTCTCTCCTTGGCTGAACTTCCCACCTCTCTTTCCCACCATAATCACTTTTATAGCATGGAACACACAATAGTGACCTCTGTTAGAAAGGTCTCACCATCCTGCTCTTCTCAAGGACACAGCAATTTTACTTTGTCGCTATTTTGCTCTTGTCTTCCTTCCCTATCACAAAGCTTGGGAGCAGTTCATCTCCAGACTAGGGTCCTTGGAAGACATTTAACATCAACATGCTTTTGTCTGAAATGGGAGGAGGAGTCAATTCTGCTTTCGAAGGTAGCTTCTCAATGAGCTCCAACAGCACTTGACAATTAGTCAGAAAAAAGTAGCTTAGGATAAAGAAAACCCTGATGGGTGTTTTATGCTAGCAACAAGTATTAGCTTCATCCTTGTGGAGCTGGTGTTGCAGGCAGGTTCCACACAGAAGTCATAAAGTCATGGAAGTTTCCATCCAAATCGCAAAGCCAAGACTCAGAGGTACATCAGGATGTGGAATAGCAGGTGGTGGCACGTCCCTACAAGCAGTCTGTAGGAAGGTGCCATGTGGAGCTTTGAGAGCTAAGCCACAACTGCAGTAGGGACGCCATGAGTGTGGCAGACCAGCCAAGGGAGGCCACCTGGAACAGCAAGCAGAACCAGCCTAAGAGAAACCCTATGAGCCACAACTAGCAATAGCATACAGGTGGGGCTGCTGAAACCTTTGGAGCACATGTCACAGAGAGTGACAGCGTTTGCCCTGCTTTGGATTTGTGTTGCTTTGGTACAATTTTTTTTTGTTGTCTTTTTAGGATAGGAATTTCAACCCTATACTATTAGATCTTGCAAATACACATCTTTAAACATATATTTCACAGGCTCCTTACAGCTAA